>NC_055661.1:4901296-6101296 GCF_017976325.1 Chelmon rostratus
GCTCCAGAAGACTGCTGTAACTGCATCCACACAACAGACCCATCATATTGAACAGTGTGTACTCATGTAATATTTTCCCAAGGAATGCTGCAGGTTGACACCCCGGACAGGATGGAGGTCCTCAATCACCCCCCTCAATCACCCCCAATCCAAATGAGATCCCAGCATCTGTGCATTTTGTGTTCACAATCCCAAGGTATACTGCAATTAATCCACCAACAATTTCTTTTTTACTGTTTGCTGTCAACTTTGTTTTTTGAATCATTGTTATTTTTGATCCTGTGATTGTCAAGACACCTGCAGGCCTTGGAAGAAGGTCTCTCTTTTGTGCTCATTTTCCCAAAGCAGCTTTCTAACTTTTCCAGATACGGTTGTTGGAAGCTTTTCTTTGCTCACTTGAGAGAGGTGTCAAAATATTCTGTTTTGTTTTGCTTTTCTTTTTGTTTTTGCTTTTGTAATTTATTTTCTCTCATCCTTTTTTGATTTGTATAATTTATTTTTTATGTTTTCTTTATTATGTACAGACTTGTTCTACTGTCATTGTTTTGTGAATGATTATTGTGTTTTTTTTATTGTTAATGTTAATATACCCGCAAGCGTTGGAATATGGTCACGATTGTGTATGCCTTTCCCAAGGACTTCTGCAATTTGTCACCCCGGTCAGGGTGGACTTCCCCAATCACCGGCAATCTGAATGAGATCCCAGTCACTGTGCATCGTACATTAAATTTTCCAAAGGAATTCTGCAATGTGACACCCCGACAGAATGGACCAGCCAAATCACCAGCAATCTGATCAAGATCCCAGTCAATGTGCATCGTATGTGCTAGTAACCTCTCCACAGTGATGAACCTCTACGGTGTGTAAAGCACCTGGGTTGAGAAAAAGCTCCAGAAGACTGCTGCAACTGCATCCACACAACAGACCAATCATATTGAACAGCATGTACTCATGTAATATTTTCCCAAGGAATGCTGCAGGTTGACACCCCAGACAGGATGGAGATCCACAATCACCCCCAATCCAAATGAGATCCCAGCATCTGTGCATTTTGTGTTTCACAATCCCAAGGTATACTGCAATTTAATCCACCAACAATTTCTTTTTTTACTGCTTGCTGTCAATTTTGTTTTTGAATCATCATTATTTTTGATCCTGTGATTGTCAAGACACCTGCAGGCCTTGGAAGAAGGTCTCTCTTGTGCTCATCTCCCAAAGCAGCTTTCTAACTTTTCCAGAAATAGTTGTTGGAAGCTTTTCTTTGCTCACTTGAGAGAGGTGTCAAAACTTTCTGTTTTGTTTTTCTTTTGTAGTTTTATTTTCTCTCATCATTTATGATTTGTATCATTTATTTTATGATTTCTTTTTTGTGTACAGACTTGATCTATTGTCATTGTTTTGTGAGTAATCATTGTACTTCTTGTTGTTAATGTTAATATACCTGCAAGCTTTGGAATACGGTCACTGATGTGTATATTTGCCCAAGGAATACTGCAATTTGACCTCCCCAATCATCCCAGTCTGAATGCGATCCCAGTCACTGTGCATCGTACATTAGATTTTCCAATGGAATTCTGCAATGTGACACCCCGACAGAATGGATCTGCCATATCACCTACAATCTGATTAAGATTCCAGTCACTGTGCATCGTATGTGCTAGTAACCTCTCCACAGTGATGACCCTTTACGGTGTGTAAAGCACCTGGGTTGAAGAAAAGCTCCAGAAGACTGCTGTAACTGCATCCACACAACAGACCCATCATATTGAACAGTGTGTACTCATGTAATATTTTCCCAAGGAATGCTGCAGGTTGACACCCGGACAGGATGGAGGTCCTCAATCACCCTCCTCAATCACCCCCAATCCAAATGAGATCCCAGCATCTGTGCATTTTGTGTTTCACAATCCCAAGGTATACTGCAATTTAATCCACCAACAATTTCTTTTTACTGTTTGCTGTCAATTTTGTTTTTTTGAATCATCATTATTTTTGATCCTGTGATTGTCAAGACACCTGCAGGCCTTGGAAGAAGGTCTCTCTTGTGCTCATCTTCCCAAAGCAGCTTTCTAACTTTTCCAGATACAGTTGTTGGAAGCTTTTCTTTGCTCACTTGAGAGAGGTGTCAAAATATTCTGTTTTGTTTTGCTTTTGCTTTTGTAATTTTATTTTCTCTCATCCTTTTTTGATTTGTATAATTTCTTTTTTATGTTTTCTTATTATGTACAGACTTGTTCTACTGTCATTGTTTGTGAATGATTATTTTGTTTTTTTTTATTTTTAATGTTAATATACCCGCAAGCTTTGGAATATGGTCACGATTGTGTATGCTTTCCCCAAGGACTTCTGCAATTTGTCACCCCGGGCAGGGTGGACTTCCCCAGTCACCGGCAATCTGAATGAGATCCCAGCCACTGTGCATCGTACATTAAATTTTCCAATGGAATTCTGCAATGTGACACCCCGACAGAATGGACCAGCCAAATCACCAGCAATCTGTTTAGATTCCAGTCACTGTGCATCGTATGTGCTAGTAACCTCTCCACAGTGATGACCCATTACGGTGTGTAAAGCACCTGGGTTGAAGAAAAGCTCCAGAAGACTGCTGTAACTGCATCCACACAACAGACCCATCATATTGAACAGCGTGTACTCATGTAATATTTTCCCAAGGAATGCTGCAGGTTGACACCCCGGACAGGATGGAGATCCACAATCACCCCCAATCCAAATGAGATCCCAGCATCTGTGCATTTTGTGTTTCACAATCCCAAGGTATACTGCAATTTAATCCACCAACAATTTCTTTTTACTGTTTGCTGTCAACTTTGTTTTTGAATCATCATTATTTTGATCCTGTGATTGTCAAGACACCTGCAGGCCTTGGAAGAAGGTCTCTCTTGTGCTCATCTTCCCAAAGCAGCTTTCTAACTTTTCCTGATACAGTTGTTGGAAGCTTTTCTTTGCTCACTTGAGAGAGGTGTCAAAACTTTCAGTTTTGTTTTTCTTTTGTAGTTTTATTTTCTCTCATCATTTTATGATTTGTATCATTTATTTTTATGATTTCTTTTTTGTGTACAGACTTGATCTATTGTCATTGTTTTGTGAGTAATCATTGTACTTCTTGTTGTTAATGTTAATATACCTGCAAGCTTTGGAATACGGTCACCGATGTGTATATTTGCCCAAGGAATACTGCAATTTGACCTCCCTAATCATCCCAGTCTGAATGCGATCCCAGTCACTGTGCATCGTACATTAGATTTTCCAATGGAATTCTGCAATGTGACACCCCGACAGAATGGATCTGCCATATCACCTACAATCTGATTAAGATTCCAGCCACTGTCCATCGTTTGTGCTAGTAACCTCTCCACAGTGATGACCCTTTACGGTGTGTAAAGCACCTGGGTTGAAGAAAAGCTCCAGAAGACTGCTGTAACTGCATCCACACAACAGACCCATCATATTGAACAGTGTGTACTCATGTAATATTTTCCCAAGGAATGCTGCAGGTTGACACCCCGGACAGGATGGAGGTCCTCAATCACCCTCCTCAATCACCCCCAATCCAAATGAGATCCCAGCATCTGTGCATTTTGTGTTTCACAATCCCAAGGTATACTGCAATTTAATCCACCAACAATTTCTTTTTTACTGTTTGCTGTCAACTTTGTTTTTTGAATCATTGTTATTTTTGATCCTGTGATTGTCAAGACACCTGCAGGCCTTGGAAGAAGGTCTCTCTTTTGTGCTCATTTTCCCAAAGCAGCTTTCTAACTTTTCCAGATACGGTTGTTGGAAGCTTTTCTTTGCTCACTTGAGAGAGGTGTCAAAATATTCTGTTTTGTTTTGCTTTTTTTTTGTTTTGCTTTTGTAATTTTATTTTCTCTCATTCTTTTTTGATTTGTATAATTTCTTTTTTATGTTTTCTTATTATGTACAGACTTGTTCTACTGTCATTGTTTTGTGAATGATTATTGTGTTTTTTTTATTGTTAATGTTAATATACCCGCAAGCTTTGGAATATGGTCACGATTGTGTATGCTTTCCCAAGGACTTCTGCAATTTGTCACCCCGGTCAGGGTGGACTTCCCCAATCACCGGCAATCTGAATGAGATCCAGTCACTGTGCATCGTACATTAAATTTTCCAAAGGAATTCTGCAATGTGACACCCCGACAGAATGGACCAGCCAAATCACCAGCAATCTGATCAAGATCCCAGTCAATGTGCATCGTATGTGCTGGTAACCTCTCCACAGTGATGAACCTCTACGGTGTGTACAGCACCTGGGTTGAGAAAAAGCTCCAGAAGACTGCTGCAACTGCATCCACACAACAGACCAATCATATTGAACAGCATGTACTCATGTAATATTTTCCCAAGGAATGCTGCAGGTTGACACCCCAGACAGGATGGAGATCCACAATCACCCCCAATCCAAATGAGATCCCAGCATCTGTGCATTTTGTGTTTCACAATCCCAAGGTATACTGCAATTTAATCCACCAACAATTTCTTTTTTACTGCTTGCTGTCAATTTTGTTTTTTGAATCATCATTATTTTGATCCTGTGATTGTCAAGACACCTGCAGGCCTTGGAAGAAGGTCTCTCTTGTGCTCATCTTCCCAAAGCAGCTTTCTAACTTTTCCAGAAATAGTTGTTGGAAGCTTTTCTTTGCTCACTTGAGAGAGGTGTCAAAACTTTCTGTTTTGTTTTCTTTTGTAGTTTTATTTTCTCTCATCATTTATGATTTGTATCATTTATTTTTATGATTTCTTTTTTGTGTACAGACTTGATCTATTGTCATTGTTTTGTGAGTAATCATTGTACTTCTTGTTGTTAATGTTAATATACCTGCAAGCTTTGGAATACGGTCACTGAGGTGTATATTTGCCCAAGGAATACTGCAATTGACCTCCCCAATCATCCCAGTCTGAATGCGATCCCAGTCACTGTGCATCGTACATTAGATTTTCCAATGGAATTCTGCAATGTGACACCCCGACAGAATGGATCTGCCATATCACCTACAATCTGATTAAGATTCCAGCCACTGTGCATCGTATGTGCTAGTAACCTCTCCACAGTGATGACCCTTTACGGTGTGTAAAGCACCTGGGTTGAAGAAAAGCTCCAGAAGACTGCTGCAACTGCATCCACACAACAGACCCATCATATTGAACAGTGTGTACTCATGTAATATTTTCCCAAGGAATGCTGCAGGTTGACACCCCGGACAGGATGGAGGTCCTCAATCACCCTCCTCAATCACCCCCAATCCAAATGAGATCCCAGCATCTGTGCATTTTGTGTTTCACAATCCCAAGGTATACTGCAATTTAATCCACCAACAATTTCTTTTTTACTGTTTGCTGTCAATTTTGTTTTTTTGAATCATCATTATGTTTGATCCTGTGATTGTCAAGACACCTGCAGGCCTTGGAAGAAGGTCTCTCTTGTGCTCATCTTCCCAAAGCAGCTTTCTTACTTTTCCTGATACAGTGTTGGAAGCTTTTCTTTGCTCACTTGAGAGAGGTGTCAAAATATTCTGTTTTGTTTTGCTTTTGCTTTTGTAATTTTATTTTCTCTCATCCTTTTTGATTTGTATAATTTCTTTTTTATGTTTTCTTTATGATGTACAGACTTGTTCTACTGTCATTGTTTTGTGAATGATTATTTTGTTTTTTTTATTTTTAATGTTAATATACCCGCAAGCGTTGGAATATGGTCACGATTGTGTATGCTTTCCCCAAGGACTTCTGCAATTTGTCACCCCGGGCAGGGTGGACTTCCCCAGGCACCGGCAATCTGAATGATATCCCAGTCACTGTGCATCGTACATTAAATTTTCCAATGGAATTCTGCAATGTGACACCCCGACAGAATGGACCTCCCAAATCACCAGCAATCTGATTAAGATCCCAGTCAATGTGCATCGTATGTGCTAGTAACCTCTCCACAGTGATGAACCTCTACGGTGTGTACAGCACCTGGGTTGAGGAAAAGCTCCAGAAGACTGCTGCAACTGCATCCACACAACAGACCAATCATATGAACAGCATGTACTCATGTAATATTTTCCCAAGGAATGCTGCAGGTTGACACCCAGACAGGATGGAGATCCACAATCACCCCCAATCCAAATGAGATCCCAGCATCTGTGCATTTTGTGTTTCACAATCCCAAGGTATACTGCAATTAATCCACCAACAATTTCTTTTTTACTGTTTGCTGTCAATTTTGTTTTTTGAATCATCATTATTTTTGATCCTGTGATTGTCAAGACACCTGCAGGCCTGGAAGAAGGTCTCTCTTGTGCTCATCTTCCCAAAGCAGCTTTCTAACTTTTCCAGATACAGTTGTTGGAAGCTTTTCTTTGCTCACTTGAGAGAGGTGTCAAAATATTCTGTTTTGTTTTGCTTTGCTTTTGTAATTTTATTTTCTCTCATCCTTTTTGATTTGTATAATTTCTTTTTTATGTTTTCTTTATTATGTACAGACTTGTCTACTGTCATTGTTTTGTGAATGATTATTTTGTTTTTTTTATTTTCAATGTTAATATACCCGGCCGCAAGCTTTGGAATATGGTCACGATTGTGTATGCTTTCCCCAAAGACTTCTGCAATTTGTCACCCCGGGCAGGGTGGACTTCCCCAGTCACCGGCAATCTGAATGAGATCCCAGTCACTGTGCATCGTACATTAAATTTCCAATGGAATTCTGCAATGTGACACCCCGACAGAATGGACCTGCCAAATCACCAGCAATCTGTTTAGATTCCAGTCACTGTGCATCGTATGTGCTAGTAACCTCTCCACAGTGATGACCCTTTACGGTGTGTAAAGCACCTGGGTTGAAGAAAAGCTCCAGAAGACTGCTGTAACTGCATCCACACAACAGACCCATCATATTGAACAGTGTGTACTCATGTAATATTTTCCCAAGGAATGCTGCAGGTTGACACCCCGGACAGGATGGAGGTCCTCAATCACCCTCCTCAATCACCCCCAATCCAATGAGATCCCAGCATCTGTGCATTTGTGTTTCACAATCCCAAGGTATACTGCAATTTAATCCACCAACAATTTCTTTTTTACTGTTTGCTGTCAACTTTGTTTTTTGAATCATCATTATTTTTGATCCTGTGATTGTCAAGACACCTGCAGGCCTTGGAAGAAGGTCTCTCTTTTGTGCTCATTTTCCCAAAGCAGCTTTCTAACTTTTCCAGATACAGTTGTTGGAAGCTTTTCTTTGCTCACTTGAGAGAGGTGTCAAAATATTCTGTTTTGTTTTGTTTTTGCTTTTGTAATTTTATTTTCTCTCATCCTTTTTTGATTTGTATAATTTCTTTTTATGTTTTCTTTATTATGTACAGACTTGTTCTACTGTCATTGTTTGTGAATGATTATTGTGTTTTTTTTTTATTGTTAATGTTAATATACCCGCAAGCGTGGAATATGGTCACGATTGTGTATGCCTTCCCCAAGGACTTCTGCAATTTGTCACCCTGGTCAGGGTGGACTTCCCCAATCACGGCAATCTGAATGAGATCCCAGTCACTGTGCATCGTACATTAAATTTTCCAAAGGAATTCTGCAATGTGACACCCCGACAGAATGGACCAGCCAAATCACCAGCAATCTGATTAAGATCCCATTCAATGTGCATCGTATGTGCTAGTAACCTCTCCACAGTGATGAACCTCTACGGTGTGTACAGCACCTGGGTTGAGGAAAAGCTCCAGAAGACTGCTGCAACTGCATCCACACAACAGACCAATCATATTGAACAGCATGTACTCATGTTATATTTTCCCAAGGAATGCTGCAGGTTGACACCCCAGACAGGATGGAGATCCACAATCACCCCAATCCAAATGAGATCCCAGCATCTGTGCATTTTGTGTTTCACAATCCCAAGGTATACTGCAATTTAATCCACCAACAATTTCTTTTTTACTGCTTGCTGTCAATTTTGTTTTTTGAATCATCATTATTTTGATCCTGTGATTGTCAAGACACCTGCAGGCCTTGGAAGAAGGTCTCTCTTGTGCTCATCTTCCCAAAGCAGCTTTCTAACTTTTCCAGAAATAGTTGTTGGAAGCTTTTCTTTGCTCACTTGAGAGAGGTGTCAAAACTTTCTGTTTTGTTTTCTTTTGTAGTTTTATTTTCTCTCATCATTTTATGATTTGTATCATTATTTTTATGATTTCTTTTTTGTGTACAGACTTGATCTATTGTCATTGTTTTGTGAGTAATCATTGTACTTCTTGTTGTTAATGTTAATATACCTGCAAGCTTTGGAATACGGTCACTGATGTGTATATTTGCCCAAGGAATACTGCAATTTGACCTCCCCAATCATCCCAGTCTGAATGCGATCCCAGTCACTGTGCATCGTACATTAGATTTTCCAATGGAATTCTGCAATGTGACACCCCGACAGAATGGATCTGCCATATCACCTACAATCTGATTAAGATTCCAGCCACTGTGCATCGTATGTGCTAGTAACCTCTCCACAGTGATGACCCTTTACGGTGTGTAAAGCACCTGGGTTGAAGAAAAGCTCCAGAAGACTGCTGTAACTGCATCCACACAACAGACCCATCATATTGAACAGTGTGTACTCATGTAATATTTTCCCAAGGAATGCTGCAGGTTGACACCCCGGACAGGATGGAGGTCCTCAATCACCCTCCTCAATCACCCCCAATCCAAATGAGATCCCAGCATCTGTGCATTTTGTGTTTCACAATCCCAAGGTATACTGTAATTTAATCAACCAACAATTTCTTTTTTACTGTTTGCTGTCAATTTTGTTTTTTTGAATCATCATTATTTTTGATCCTGTGATTGTCAAGACACCTGCAGGCCTTGGAAGAAGGTCTCTCTTGTGCTCATCTTCCCAAAGCAGCTTTCTAACTTTTCCTGATACAGTTGTTGGAAGCTTTTCTTTGCTCACTTGAGAGAGGTGTCAAAATATTCTGTTTTGTTTTGCTTTTGCTTTTGTAATTTTATTTTCTCTCATCCTTTTTTGATTTGTATAATTTCTTTTTTATGTTTTCTTTATGATGTACAGACTTGTTCTACTGTCATTGTTTTGTGAATGATTATTTTGTTTTTTTTATTTTTAATGTTAATATACCCGCAAGCGTTGGAATATGGTCACGATTGTGTATGCTTTCCCCAAGGACTTCTGCAATTTGTCACCCCGGGCAGGGTGGACTTCCCCAGGCACCGGCAATCTGAATGATATCCCAGTCACTGTGCATCGTACATTAAATTTTCCAATGGAATTCTGCAATGTGACACCCCGACAGAATGGACCTCCCAAATCACCAGCAATCTGATTAAGATCCCAGTCAATGTGCATCGTATGTGCTAGTAACCTCTCCACAGTGATGAACCTCTACGGTGTGTACAGCACCTGGGTTGAGGAAAAGCTCCAGAAGACTGCTGCAACTGCATCCACACAACAGACCCATCATATTGAACAGTGTGTACTCATGTAATATTTTCCCAAGGAATGCTGCAGGTTGACACCCCGGACAGGATGGAGGTCCTCAATCACCCTCCTCAATCACCCCCAATCCAAATGAGATCCCAGCATCTGTGCATTTTGTGTTTCACAATCCCAAGGTATACTGCAATTTAATCCACCAACAATTTCTTTTTTACTGTTTGCTGTCAACTTTGTTTTTTGAATCATCATTATTTTTGATCCTGTGATTGTCAAGACACCTGCAGGCCTTGGAAGAAGGTCTCTCTTTTGTGCTCATTTTCCCAAAGCAGCTTTCTAACTTTTCCAGATACAGTTGTTGGAAGCTTTTCTTTGCTCACTTGAGAGAGGTGTCAAAATATTCTGTTTTGTTTTGCTTTTCTTTTTGTTTTTGCTTTTGTAATTTTATTTTCTCTCATCCTTTTTGATTTGTATAATTTCTTTTTTATGTTTTCTTTATTATGTACAGACTTGTTCTACTGTCATTGTTTTGTGAATGATTATTGTGTTTTTTTTTATTGTTAATGTTAATATACCCGCAAGCGTTGGAATATGGTCACGATTGTGTATGCCTTCCCCAAGGACTTCTGCAATTTGTCACCCTGGTCAGGGTGGACTTCCCCAATCACCGGCAATCTGAATGAGATCCCAGTCACTGTGCATCGTACATTAAATTTTCCAAAGGAATTCTGCAATGTGACACCCCGACAGAATGGACCAGCCAAATCACCAGCAATCTGATTAAGATCCCATTCAATGTGCATCGTATGTGCTAGTAACCTCTCCACAGTGATGAACCTCTACGGTGTGTACAGCACCTGGGTTGAGGAAAAGCTCCAGAAGACTGCTGCAACTGCATCCACACAACAGACCAATCATATTGAACAGCATGTACTCATGTAATATTTTCCCAAGGAATGCTGCAGGTTGACACCCAGACAGGATGGAGATCCACAATCACCCCCAATCCAAATGAGATCCCAGCATCTGTGCATTTGTGTTTCACAATCCCAAGGTATACTGCAATTTAATCCACCAACAATTTCTTTTTTACTGTTTGCTGTCAATTTTGTTTTTGAATCATCATTATTTTTGATCCTGTGATTGTCAAGACACCTGCAGGCCTTGGAAGAAGGTCTCTCTTGTGCTCATCTTCCCAAAGCAGCTTTCTAACTTTTCCAGATACAGTTGTTGGAAGCTTTTCTTTGCTCACTTGAGAGAGGTGTCAAAATATTCTGTTTTGTTTTGCTTTTGCTTTTGTAATTTTATTTTCTCTCATCCTTTTTGATTTGTATAATTTCTTTTTTATGTTTTCTTCATTATGTACAGACTTGTTCTACTGTCATTGTTTTGTGAATGATTATTGTGGTTTTTTTATTTTTAATGTTAATATACCCGCAAGCTTTGGAATATGGTCACGATTGTGTATGCTTTCCCCAAGGACTTCTGCAATTTGTCACCCCGGGCAGGGTGGACTTCCCCAATCACCGGCAATCTGAATGAGATCCCAGTCACTGTGCATCGTACATTAAATTTTCCAAAGGAATTCTGCAATGTGACACCCCGACAGAATGGACCAGCCAAATCACCAGCAATCTGATTAAGATCCCAGTCAATGTGCATCGTATGTGCTGGTAACCTCTCCACAGTGATGAACCTCTACGGTGTGTACAGCACCTGGGTTGAGAAAAAGCTCCAGAAGACTGCTGCAACTGCATCCACACAACAGACCAATCATATTGAACAGCATGTACTCATGTAATATTTTCCCAAGGAATGCTGCAGGTTGACACCCAGACAGGATGGAGATCCACAATCACCCCCAATCCAAATGAGATCCCAGCATCTGTGCATTTGTGTTTCACAATCCCAAGGTATACTGCAATTTAATCCACCAACAATTTCTTTTTTACTGCTTGCTGTCAATTTTGTTTTTGAATCATCATTATTTTTGATCCTGTGATTGTCAAGACACCTGCAGGCCTTGGAAGAAGGTCTCTCTTGTGCTCATCTTCCCAAAGCAGCTTTCTAACTTTTCCAGAAATAGTTGTTGGAAGCTTTTCTTTGCTCACTTGAGAGAGGTGTCAAAACTTTCTGTTTTGTTTTTCTTTTGTAGTTTTATTTTCTCTCATCATTTTATGATTTGTATCATTTATTTTTATGATTTCTTTTTTGTGTACAGACTTGATCTATTGTCATTGTTTTGTGAGTAATCATTGTACTTCTTGTTGTTAATGTTAATATACCTGCAAGCTTTGGAATACGGTCACCGATGTGTATATTTGCCCAAGGAATACTGCAATTTGACCTCCCCAATCATCCCAGTCTGAATGCGATCCCAGTCACTGTGCATCGTACATTAGATTTTCCAATGGAATTCTGCAATGTGACACCCCGACAGAATGGATCTGCCATATCACCTACAATCTGATTAAGATTCCAGCCACTGTGCATCGTATGTGCTAGTAACCTCTCCACAGTGATGACCCTTTACGGTGTGTAAAGCACCTGGGTTGAAGAAAAGCTCCAGAAGACTGCTGCAACTGCATCCACACAACAGACCCATCATATTGAACAGTGTGTACTCATGTAATATTTTCCCAAGGAATGCTGCAGGTTGACACCCCGGACAGGATGGAGGTCCTCAATCACCCTCCTCAATCACCCCCAATCCAAATGAGATCCCAGCATCTGTGCATTTTGTGTTCACAATCCCAAGGTATACTGTAATTTAATCCACCAACAATTTCTTTTTTACTGTTTGCTGTCAATTTGTTTTTTTGAATCATCATTATTTTTGATCCTGTGATTGTCAAGACACCTGCAGGCCTTGGAAGAAGGTCTCTCTTGTGCTCATCTTCCCAAAGCAGCTTTCTAACTTTTCCTGATACAGTTGTTGGAAGCTTTTCTTTGCTCACTTGAGAGAGGTGTCAAAATATTCTGTTTTGTTTTGCTTTTGCTTTTGTAATTTTATTTTCTCTCATCCTTTTTTGATTTGTATAATTTCTTTTTATGTTTTCTTTATGATGTACAGACTTGTTCTACTGTCATTGTTTTGTGAATGATTATTTTGTTTTTTTTATTTTTAATGTTAATATACCCGCAAGCGTTGGAATATGGTCACGATTGTGTATGCTTTCCCCAAGGACTTCTGCAATTTGTCACCCCGGGCAGGGTGGACTTCCCCAGGCACCGGCAATCTGAATGATATCCCAGTCACTGTGCATCGTACATTAAATTTTCCAATGGAATTCTGCAATGTGACACCCCGACAGAATGGACCTCCCAAATCACCAGCAATCTGATTAAGATCCCAGTCAATGTGCATCGTATGTGCTAGTAACCTCTCCACAGTGATGAACCTCTACGGTGTGTACAGCACCTGGGTTGAGGAAAAGCTCCAGAAGACTGCTGCAACTGCATCCACACAACAGACCAATCATATTGAACAGCATGTACTCATGTAATATTTTCCCAAGGAATGCTGCAGGTTGACACCCCAGACAGGATGGAGATCCACAATCACCCCCAATCCAAATGAGATCCCAGCATCTGTGCATTTTGTGTTTCACAATCCCAAGGTATACTGCAATTTAATCCACCAACAATTTCTTTTTTACTGTTTGCTGTCAATTTTGTTTTTTGAATCATCATTATTTTTGATCCTGTGATTGTCAAGACACCTGCAGGCCTTGGAAGAAGGTCTCTCTTGTGCTCATCTTCCCAAAGCAGCTTTCTAACTTTTCCAGATACAGTTGTTGGAAGCTTTTCTTTGCTCACTTGAGAGAGGTGTCAAAATATTCTGTTTTGTTTTGCTTTTGCTTTTGTAATTTTATTTTCTCTCATCCTTTTTTGATTTGTATAATTTCTTTTTTATGTTTTCTTTATTATGTACAGACTTGTTCTACTGTCATTGTTTTGTGAATGATTATTTTGTTTTTTTATTTTCAATGTTAATATACCCGGCCGCAAGCTTTGGAATATGGTCACGATTGTGTATGCTTTCCCCAAGGACTTCTGCAATTTGTCACCCCGGGCAGGGTGGACTTCCCCAGTCACCGGCAATCTGAATGAGATCCCAGTCACTGTGCATCGTACATTAAATTTTCCAATGGAATTCTGCAATGTGACACCCCGACAGAATGGACCTGCCAAATCACCAGCAATCTGTTTAGATTCCAGTCACTGTGCATCGTATGTGCTAGTAACCTCTCCACAGTGATGACCCTTTACGGTGTGTAAAGCACCTGGGTTGAAGAAAAGCTCCAGAAGACTGCTGTAACTGCATCCACACAACAGACCCATCATATTGAACAGTGTGTACTCATGTAATATTTTCCCAAGGTATGCTGCCCTCACAACTGCGTTCCTGTGCAGAGCTAGACAGCTAGCTAACAGTGAAGAGATTGCACGCTGGAAATTCCTTTTCTCCTTTTTATTTTGTCTTCTTCTTTCTCATTCATTTACACTCTTTGTCTTACACTCTTTACATTCCAATAGCGCTCTCTCTCATTTACTGTAAAACTGCAATAAAACAAGAAAATAAAACATACATGAATTTCACATAAGAAATCCGAATACGTAACACAACGCATTGTAATCTATTTATAGCCCTCACGGAACGAGACCTAGCGTAGCTAGGGCAATCTGACTAGCAGAACATATCAGGACATTAAACATCACGTTTTGGGACATCTAGACCAAAATTACGGGTACAAACAAGCAGATGTAAGTGCTATCTTGCTTACAAAATGAATCTAACACAAAACAATACTTACAGACAAATATTGTCCAAGGCTCAAGTGTGGATAGGAAACGAAATGTGAGCACTGAAAGTCTGTCCCGTTCATGAAGTCAGATACAATAAAACTTAACAGGAAGTGGATAATTGGCGCAAGAAGGCGCAATAACGAAAATGTCCACTAGATGGCGGTATTCACCATCAAAATTACGACAACTCAGTCAGGGCTTCTTATAGAAGGCAGAACACTCCCCGCTTGGCGTATAACTATTATGCCACTACAAACTACTTAAACACAAAATGCACTTAAGTTTCAAAAGGATATGGTGTTCAGCTTTCTTCAGAAAGCAGAAGGACGATCTCTGAGATGGGTCTCAGAAGAACTTTCACGGTTCCATCACGGACGATCTTCACTTCCACCTTGCGGATCCTCTTGTCTCCGCTCGGCAGCGTGTTGACGATCAATCCCACAGGCCATTCATTCCTGTGGGCTTGACTGTCCTTGAGTAGGACGACGTCGCCCATCTTGACGCTCGGCCTCTCGGCGGTCCACTTTCGGCGGCCCTGCAGCGTGGATAAGTAGTCTCTCCTCCATCTCTTCCAGAAGGTGTTTGCAAGGCACTGTACATGTTTCCACTGCTTTCCATGCAATTCCGCCATCTGGAAGTTTCCAGAGGGCGCAGAGATGGTACTCATCTTCTGGGTCAGGAGCATAGCTGGGGTAAGAACTGTGGGCGCATCTGGATCGGATGACACAGGTACAAGGGGTCTCGCATTCATTATAGCCATGACTTCGGCCATAAGAGTGCTCAACACTTCGTATGTCAGGCGAGTGTGTGTTGTCTGGAGCAGCATGGCATCCAGGATGCGCCTAGCAACGCCGATGAGTCTTTCCTAAGCCCCCCCCATGTGTGAAGAATGGGGCGGGTTAAAGATCCAGGAGCACCCCCTGCCCTGGAGGTAAGTTGAGACTGGGGAGTCTTCTGTGTCGATGCCCAGCTCTTTACAGGCCCCAACAAAATTGGTCCCTCTGTCGGAACGGAGAAGCTTGGCTGGGCCGCGGATGGCAAAAAACCTTCTCAAGGCATTGATGAAGCTGTCGGTGGTCATGGACTCTATGAGCTCAAAGTGGACAGCCCTGGTCGACATGCATGTGAATATCACTGCCCAGCGCTTGCTGTCCGCACTTCCTCCTCTTGTCCGCCGCGTCATGATGGTCCATGGTCCGAAGACATCCAGGCCTACGTGGGTGAAGGGAGGCTCTGGAGTGAGCCTGTCGGGAGGCAGGTCGGCCATCTTCTGTTCCTCCAGGCGCCTGCGTAGCTTGCGGCAGATCACACACCTATGGATGACAGCAGACACCAGACGCTTACCTCCGACGATCCAGTATCCGGCTGCTCTCACGGCACCCTCTGTTATGTGGCGCCCCTGGTGTACTACTTGTTCGTGGTAGTACCTCACCAGCAGTGTAGCGATGTGGTGAGTGTGTGGGATAATCAGAGGATGCTTCTCTTCCCTTGGCAGGTCCGGGGCAGATGAGATGCGACCTCCGACCCGCAGCAGGCCACTTTCGTCAGTCACTGGGTTGAGCTTCTTGAGGGGACTTTGTTTGGGAAGCTCGCTGCCCTCTCTGAGGCAGTCTAGTTCGGTTTCGTAGGTGTCATGCTGGACAGCACGGATGATGACACTCTCTGCATGGGATAGCTCGCTTGTGGTGAGTGTGTCTCTGAACGAGGCCCACCTGTTACGTGCCGAGCTGGCTGGGTTCCCTTTGAAGGATGCGGCAACATGGATGAGCCTGGCTGTGGCTTTGCAGAGGTTCCTCCACTTAGAAAATCTTTCGAAGCGCTGAGACCCAAGACCAGCATCCAGGGCTCTGGTGGCCAGAACCGCAACCTCGGGCCGGATCTCTGCGTCTGCTTCGGGTTCGACGAGGGTGAAGACGTTGGGTTCTGAAGTCTCCTCTGTGTTCTCACGTGTGAGGAAGCTGGGACCAGTGAGCCAACTGCTTTGCTGCAGCTCTCCTGCCGGCATGAACCTGGTGGCATGGTCCGCAGGATTTAGGTCTGTTGGGGTGTAGGACCACTGGTCTGGATGGGTGGACTGCCTGATGCGGGTCACCCTGTTGGCTACGTAGACGTAGAATCTTCTCGACGAATTGTGGATGTAGCCAAGCACGATCCTACTGTCGGTGAAGAACCTGACAGCATCCACATCAATGTCCATCTCGTCTCTGATCAGCTCGTACATCTGTACAGCTAGCACGGCTGCACAGAGCTCGAGACGGGGAATGGTATGGGCAGGACGGGGCGCCAGCCTGGACTTCCCCATGACGAAGCCCACATGCGGTTTGGTGTCAGAGGTGACTGCTCTCAGGTATGCGACGGCGCCTATGGCTACTGTGGAGGCATCAGAAAAAATGCAGAGTTCTCGCCTCTGAGTGGAGGTCAGTAGCACGGGGATGTAGCACCTTTTTATGTGCAGGTCTTCCAGAACTTTTAGCGAGTCTCTCCACGCGTTCCACTTAGTCTCTTTCTCTGGGTCGAGTGGAGTGTCCCACCCCTGGTCTGTAGACAGCTCTCTCACTAATGCCTTTCCTTGCATTACAACAGGAGCGACAAACCCCAGGGGGTCGTAAAGGCTGTTGACCGTGGACAAGATACCTCTGCGGGTGTACGGCTTCTCTTCCTCCGACACCAAGAAGGTAAAGCTGTCCGTTTCCAGGTTCCAGGAGAGGCCAAGGCTTCTCTGGAGAGGGAGAGGATCGATGCCGAGTTCCAGATCTTTCAGGTCTTTGGAACGGTCTTGTTCAGGTAAGGCTTCCATCACCTGTTCGCTGTTTGATGCCACCTTATGCAGCCTCAGGTTCGACTCTGCGAGCATGTCTTTGGTTCTTGTGATGAGGTCTATCGCTTGCTCGGGTGTGGCGACAGAGGTCAGCCCGTCATCGACATAGAACTGGCGCTCCACGAACTGTCTTGCGTCGGAGCCGTATTGTGCTTCACCTCTCTCGGCGGCTCGCCTCATGCAGTAGATGGCGATAGCTGGGGATGGGGTGTTCCCAAATACATGGACTTTCATCCGGTATTCCACCACGGGCTTGCTTAAGTCGTTGTTCTCATACCAGAGGTAGCGGAGGTAGTCTCTATGATCACTTCTGACCACAAAGCAATAAAACATTTGTTGCACATCTGCTGTGATGGCGATCGGGTCTTTTCTAAATCGAAGGAGCACTCCTAGCAGCGTGTTGTTTAAGTCAGGGCCGCTGAGGAGTACATTGTTCAGGCTGGTCCCTTCACACTCTGCGCTAGAGTCGAACACAATTCTGATTTGACCCGGCTTCTTCGGGTGGTACACACCGAACGTGGGGAGGTACCAGTGTTCTTTACCTGGCTCCAGGGGTGGCGCACGCTCGGCCTGGTCGTTGTCCAGCATTCTCTGCATGAACTCGGTGTAGTGGTTTTTCATTTCTGGCTTTTTCTCCAGTGTCTTCCTGAGTGAGGCTAGACGATTCTCCGCCTGTGCCCGGTTGCTGGGGAGGAGACGCCGTGGCAACCGGAACGGTAGGGGCGCTACCCAGCTGTGATCGTCATCCTGGTAGACCTCCTTCTCCATGATGGTCAGGAACGCTTTGTCGTCCATTGACAGCGCTGGTTTATTGTCGTCTCTCGAGCTCTCGAAGACGGTGTGCCTCAGCTCATCTGTGCTCGCTGCCTGGTCCAGGTCATCCGTCAGCTGGGTGGAGGAGAGGCGTTGGTGACGGTGTGGCTTGCCACTGTAGTCTTCCTTCACCTGGATGTTGTGTGGACAGGGACGGAGAAAAGATGCACGGCCATTGGGTAACACACTTGCCTTGAACACGTTGACTTCAGCTGGTTTGTGGACAGCATCCAGACAGGCCTCGCCCACGATGACCCAGCCCAGGTCGAGTCGTTGCGCATAAGGAGCGTTGTGTGGCCCGTTGATCTGCTCCCGTACCTTGTGGACTCTCAGGATGTCTCTTCCTAAGAGCAGGAGGATGGGTGCGCTGGGGTCCACAGCAGGAATCTTGTGCGCAACTGGCTGGAGGTGTGGGTGGTTGAATGCCACATCTGGCGATGGGATTTCCGATCGATCATCGGGCACCATGTCGCACTCGATCAGCGTGGGGAGTGGGAGTTGCAGTTCTCCATCCATGGACTCGAGCACGAAGTTGCTGGCTCGCCTGCCGAAGGTCTCTGTAGTCCCCGAGCAGGTCTTTAGTGTGTACGGTGCTGAGCTGGCATTTACCCCGAAGAGGTTGAAGAACTCTGCCTTCGCGAGAGACTTGTTACTCTGTTCGTCCAGCACTGCATACATCTTGACTGCATTTTCTTTTTTCCCTGCAGGAAATGCTTTGATCAGGCAGATCTTGGCGCATGAGCGTGGGGTGTCTGCATTGCCACATACCTCAGTGCAGAAACTGGACACGGTCGCCGGTGTGTCCTTGGTCGGCTCCCCGCTTTCCTCTTTGTGAGCTTGGTTATTCTCTGCAGGTGGAGGAGGACCAGGGTGTAGAGCTGCTATGTGTTTTTCACTACTGCACTCGGTGCATTTGATGGGCACCTTGCAGTCTTTTGCAACATGCTGAGTTGACCCACAACACTTGTAGCATATGTGGTTGTCTTGCAAATATGCCTTACGTTCATCAATAGTCTTTAGTCTAAAAGCCTTACACTTTTTCAGTGGGTGTGGCTTCTTATGCAGTGGGCACTCCCGATCTGGTTCGCTGGTGCTTCGTCCTGTGGAACGAGGAGGACTGTCACTGGGCTTGGATGAAGCGTCAGTCTTGTGTACTGTGACTGTAGCTTTCTGGCTTGGCTTTATAGCCTTGTCTGGTTTGGACGGTGTGGAGGTGGTGAAGACGAAGCTGGGGTCGTTACGCACTTTGGCCTGTTGGCGGACGAACTCTGAAAAGAGCGGGAAAGGAGGGAAAGCTACCCCGTGATCTTCTTTGAACCTGGACCCCTTGGCGATCCATTTCTCTTGAAGGCTGTAGGGTAACTTTTCCGCGATGGGGTTCACCCCCCGGGCTGTGTCTAGGTAGGCGAGGCCGGGGAGGTAACCATCTGCCTTCGCACACTCCAGTTCGAGCAAGATGTCGCCCAGTTCCCGGAGCTTGGCGCTGTCTTTGTTAGTCAGCTTGGGGAAATCTTCCAGCTTTTTAAGTAATGCGTGTTCGATAACCTCCGGTGTGCCATAACATTCTTCTAGGCGTTGCCACACCATGCTGAGGCCGGCGCCGGGATTGAGGACGTGCACTGAGCGTATTCTTTTTGCATGTTCCGCTGATTCGGCTCCAAGCCATTTAACTAATAAGTCCAGCTCCTCTCTATGGGAGAGGTTTAAATCTTGAGTGGCAGTCACAAAAGATGCTTTCCATGACCAGTAATGTTCAGGGCGGTCATCAAACTTGAGGAGGCCAGAGCTGACGAGCTCTCGCCGCATGAGGTACCTGGCGAGGTCTTGTGCTGGTTGTGGCTCCAGTGGAGTCGCTCTCTGAGTGTTGGTGGGCGGCTGCAAGTTGTTGGGGTATGCCCTCGGTGAAGGCCTGACGCTAGGCTCTTCTCTTTTAATGTTTGTAGCATTCAGCATTGGATATTGGTGAACAGCTGGCCTGGCCCCGGCATCACTGTGTCCAAATGCTCTTTGAAGCTCTACTGGTGGATGTTGCAGTGGCTGTGGTTGTCTGTGAAACAGCTGTGCATGTTGCTGGACATAATTACCGACTCGTTCAGCTGCATTGAGGGGCTTTTCAGTGACGACTGGCCCGCAGAGCTTCTCCCCGCTTTCACTCTCCTCTTCCTCCTCGTAGGCAGCTGCTTCAGCTTCGCGGACAGCAGCGTTCTTTTGGCAGCTGAGGAGATGGAGACTGGCTTCGAGTTCAGCTCTTTGCCTCAATGCGTTAGCTTCAAGCTCGGCTTTCTGTCTCATCATACTGGCTTCTTTTTCAGCAAAACCTAGTTGTGTCTGTGCAGCCTTTAATTTGGCCCGTGCTCTGGCAGCGGCTGTTGATGTTGATCTCCTGCTGGAGCACAGCGAGGAGTGATGGGATTTTTCTGAGCGGGCCTCTGGTGTTTTGAAAGGCTCTTGGTGTTCAGTTGACTGGGGAACATTGTTGGTTGGCTCTGCATCAGCTCCACCTTGTGTCTGTTCGCCCTCCTCACGTTCTGGGATGACTGAATGATGACTCATGGTTTCTTTTCTTCAATAATCTTGTTACTTGAGCCCGCTGCGCTGATGTCTTTTTACTATGCTGCCCTCACAACTGCGTTCCTGTGCAGAGCTAGACAGCTAGCTAACAGTGAAGAGATTGCACGCTGGAAATTCCTTTTCTCCTTTTTATTTTGTCTTCTTCTTTCTCATTCATTTACACTCTTTGTCTTACACTCTTTACATTCCAATAGCGCTCTCTCTCATTTACTGTAAAACTGCAATAAAACAAGAAAATAAAACATACATGAATTTCACATAAGAAATCCGAATACGTAACACAACGCATTGTAATCTATTTATAGCCCTCACGGAACGAGACCTAGCGTAGCTAGGGCAATCTGACTAGCAGAACATATCAGGACATTAAACATCACGTTTTGGGACATCTAGACCAAAATTACGGGTACAAACAAGCAGATGTAAGTGCTATCTTGCTTACAAAATGAATCTAACACAAAACAATACTTACAGACAAATATTGTCCAAGGCTCAAGTGTGGATAGGAAACGAAATGTGAGCACTGAAAGTCTGTCCCGTTCATGAAGTCAGATACAATAAAACTTAACAGGAAGTGGATAATTGGCGCAAGAAGGCGCAATAACGAAAATGTCCACTAGATGGCGGTATTCACCATCAAAATTACGACAACTCAGTCAGGGCTTCTTATAGAAGGCAGAACACAAGGAATGCTGCAGGTTGACACCCCGGACAGGATGGAGGTCCTCAATCACCCTCCTCAATCACCCCCAATCCAAATGAGATCCCAGCATCTGTGCATTTTGTGTTTCACAATCCCAAGGTATACTGCAATTTAATCCACCAACAATTTCTTTTTTACTGTTTGCTGTCAACTTTGTTTTTTGAATCATCATTATTTTTGATCCTGTGATTGTCAAGACACCTGCAGGCCTTGGAAGAAGGTCTCTCTTTTGTGCTCATTTTCCCAAAGCAGCTTTCTAACTTTTCCAGATACAGTTGTTGGAAGCTTTTCTTTGCTCACTTGAGAGAGGTGTCAAAATATTCTGTTTTGTTTTGCTTTTCTTTTTGTTTTTGCTTTTGTAATTTTATTTTCTCTCATCCTTTTTTGATTTGTATAATTTCTTTTTTATGTTTTCTTTATTATGTACAGACTTGTTCTACTGTCATTGTTTTGTGAATGATTATTGTGTTTTTTTTTATTGTTAATGTTAATATACCCGCAAGCGTTGGAATATGGTCACGATTGTGTATGCCTTCCCCAAGGACTTCTGCAATTTGTCACCCTGGTCAGGGTGGACTTCCCCAATCACCGGCAATCTGAATGAGATCCCAGTCACTGTGCATCGTACATTAAATTTTCCAAAGGAATTCTGCAATGTGACACCCCGACAGAATGGACCAGCCAAATCACCAGCAATCTGATTAAGATCCCATTCAATGTGCATCGTATGTGCTAGTAACCTCTCCACAGTGATGAACCTCTACGGTGTGTACAGCACCTGGGTTGAGGAAAAGCTCCAGAAGACTGCTGCAACTGCATCCACACAACAGACCAATCATATTGAACAGCATGTACTCATGTAATATTTTCCCAAGGAATGCTGCAGGTTGACACCCCAGACAGGATGGAGATCCACAATCACCCCCAATCCAAATGAGATCCCAGCATCTGTGCATTTTGTGTTTCACAATCCCAAGGTATACTGCAATTTAATCCACCAACAATTTCTTTTTTACTGTTTGCTGTCAATTTTGTTTTTTGAATCATCATTATTTTTGATCCTGTGATTGTCAAGACACCTGCAGGCCTTGGAAGAAGGTCTCTCTTGTGCTCATCTTCCCAAAGCAGCTTTCTAACTTTTCCAGATACAGTTGTTGGAAGCTTTTCTTTGCTCACTTGAGAGAGGTGTCAAAATATTCTGTTTTGTTTTGCTTTTGCTTTTGTAATTTTATTTTCTCTCATCCTTTTTTGATTTGTATAATTTCTTTTTTATGTTTTCTTCATTATGTACAGACTTGTTCTACTGTCATTGTTTTGTGAATGATTATTGTGGTTTTTTTATTTTTAATGTTAATATACCCGCAAGCTTTGGAATATGGTCACGATTGTGTATGCTTTCCCCAAGGACTTCTGCAATTTGTCACCCCGGGCAGGGTGGACTTCCCCAATCACCGGCAATCTGAATGAGATCCCAGTCACTGTGCATCGTACATTAAATTTTCCAAAGGAATTCTGCAATGTGACACCCCGACAGAATGGACCAGCCAAATCACCAGCAATCTGATTAAGATCCCAGTCAATGTGCATCGTATGTGCTAGTAACCTCTCCACAGTGATGAACCTCTACGGTGTGTACAGCACCTGGGTTGAGGAAAAGCTCCAGAAGACTGCTGCAACTGCATCCACACAACAGACCAATCATATTGAACAGCATGTACTCATGTAATATTTTCCCAAGGAATGCTGCAGGTTGACACCCCAGACAGGATGGAGATCCACAATCACCCCCAATCCAAATGAGATCCCAGCATCTGTGCATTTTGTGTTTCACAATCCCAAGGTATACTGCAATTTAATCCACCAACAATTTCTTTTTTACTGTTTGCTGTCAATTTTGTTTTTTGAATCATCATTATTTTTGATCCTGTGATTGTCAAGACACCTGCAGGCCTTGGAAGAAGGTCTCTCTTGTGCTCATCTTCCCAAAGCAGCTTTCTAACTTTTCCAGATACAGTTGTTGGAAGCTTTTCTTTGCTCACTTGAGAGAGGTGTCAAAATATTCTGTTTTGTTTTGTTTTTGCTTTTGTAATTTTATTTTCTCTCATCCTTTTTTGATTTGTATAATTTCTTTTTTATGTTTTCTTTATTATGTACAGACTTGTTCTACTGTCATTGTTTTGTGAATGATTATTGTGTTTTTTTTATTGTTAATGTTAATATACCCGCAAGCGTTGGAATATGGTCACGATTGTGTATGCCTTTCCCAAGGACTTCTGCAATTTGTCACCCCGGTCAGGGTGGACTTCCCCAATCACCGGCAATCTGAATGAGATCCCAGTCACTGTGCATCGTACATTAAATTTTCCAAAGGAATTCTGCAATGTGACACCCCGACAGAATGGACCAGCCAAATCACCAGCAATCTGATCAAGATCCCAGTCAATGTGCATCGTATGTGCTGGTAACCTCTCCACAGTGATGAACCTCTACGGTGTGTACAGCACCTGGGTTGAGAAAAAGCTCCAGAAGACTGCTGCAACTGCATCCACACAACAGACCAATCATATTGAACAGCATGTACTCATGTAATATTTTCCCAAGGAATGCTGCAGGTTGACACCCCAGACAGGATGGAGATCCACAATCACCCCCAATCCAAATGAGATCCCAGCATCTGTGCATTTTGTGTTTCACAATCCCAAGGTATACTGCAATTTAATCCACCAACAATTTCTTTTTTACTGCTTGCTGTCAATTTTGTTTTTTGAATCATCATTATTTTTGATCCTGTGATTGTCAAGACACCTGCAGGCCTTGGAAGAAGGTCTCTCTTGTGCTCATCTTCCCAAAGCAGCTTTCTAACTTTTCCAGAAATAGTTGTTGGAAGCTTTTCTTTGCTCACTTGAGAGAGGTGTCAAAACTTTCTGTTTTGTTTTTCTTTTGTAGTTTTATTTTCTCTCATCATTTTATGATTTGTATCATTTATTTTTATGATTTCTTTTTTGTGTACAGACTTGATCTATTGTCATTGTTTTGTGAGTAATCATTGTACTTCTTGTTGTTAATGTTAATATACCTGCAAGCTTTGGAATACGGTCACTGATGTGTATATTTGCCCAAGGAATACTGCAATTTGACCTCCCCAATCATCCCAGTCTGAATGCGATCCCAGTCACTGTGCATCGTACATTAGATTTTCCAATGGAATTCTGCAATGTGACACCCCGACAGAATGGATCTGCCATATCACCTACAATCTGATTAAGATTCCAGCCACTGTGCATCGTATGTGCTAGTAACCTCTCCACAGTGATGACCCTTTACGGTGTGTAAAGCACCTGGGTTGAAGAAAAGCTCCAGAAGACTGCTGTAACTGCATCCACACAACAGACCCATCATATTGAACAGTGTGTACTCATGTAATATTTTCCCAAGGAATGCTGCAGGTTGACACCCCGGACAGGATGGAGGTCCTCAATCACCCTCCTCAATCACCCCCAATCCAAATGAGATCCCAGCATCTGTGCATTTTGTGTTTCACAATCCCAAGGTATACTGTAATTTAATCCACCAACAATTTCTTTTTTACTGCTTGCTGTCAATTTTGTTTTTTTGAATCATCATTATTTTTGATCCTGTGATTGTCAAGACACCTGCAGGCCTTGGAAGAAGGTCTCTCTTGTGCTCATCTTCCCAAAGCAGCTTTCTAACTTTTCCTGATACAGTTGTTGGAAGCTTTTCTTTGCTCACTTGAGAGAGGTGTCAAAATATTCTGTTTTGTTTTGCTTTTGCTTTTGTAATTTTATTTTCTCTCATCCTTTTTTGATTTGTATAATTTCTTTTTTATGTTTTCTTTATTATGTACAGACTTGTTCTACTGTCATTGTTTTGTGAATGATTATTTTGTTTTTTTTATTTTTAATGTTAATATACCCGCAAGCGTTGGAATATGGTCACGATTGTGTATGCTTTCCCCAAGGACTTCTGCAATTTGTCACCCCGGGCAGGGTGGACTTCCCCAGGCACCGGCAATCTGAATGATATCCCAGTCACTGTGCATCGTACATTAAATTTTCCAATGGAATTCTGCAATGTGACACCCCGACAGAATGGACCTCCCAAATCACCAGCAATCTGATTAAGATCCCAGTCAATGTGCATCGTATGTGCTAGTAACCTCTCCACAGTGATGAACCTCTACGGTGTGTACAGCACCTGGGTTGAGGAAAAGCTCCAGAAGACTGCTGCAACTGCATCCACACAACAGACCAATCATATTGAACAGCATGTACTCATGTAATATTTTCCCAAGGAATGCTGCAGGTTGACACCCCAGACAGGATGGAGATCCACAATCACCCCCAATCCAAATGAGATCCCAGCATCTGTGCATTTTGTGTTTCACAATCCCAAGGTATACTGCAATTTAATCCACCAACAATTTCTTTTTTACTGTTTGCTGTCAATTTTGTTTTTTGAATCATCATTATTTTTGATCCTGTGATTGTCAAGACACCTGCAGGCCTTGGAAGAAGGTCTCTCTTGTGCTCATCTTCCCAAAGCAGCTTTCTAACTTTTCCAGATACAGTTGTTGGAAGCTTTTCTTTGCTCACTTGAGAGAGGTGTCAAAATATTCTGTTTTGTTTTGCTTTTGCTTTTGTAATTTTATTTTCTCTCATCCTTTTTTGATTTGTATAATTTCTTTTTTATGTTTTCTTTATTATGTACAGACTTGTTCTACTGTCATTGTTTTGTGAATGATTATTTTGTTTTTTTTATTTTCAATGTTAATATACCCGGCCGCAAGCTTTGGAATATGGTCACGATTGTGTATGCTTTCCCCAAGGACTTCTGCAATTTGTCACCCCGGGCAGGGTGGACTTCCCCAGTCACCGGCAATCTGAATGAGATCCCAGTCACTGTGCATCGTACATTAAATTTTCCAATGGAATTCTGCAATGTGACACCCCGACAGAATGGACCTGCCAAATCACCAGCAATCTGTTTAGATTCCAGTCACTGTGCATCGTATGTGCTAGTAACCTCTCCACAGTGATGACCCTTTACGGCAGGCATGTCCAAACTATTCCATAAAGGGCCGTGTGGCTGCAGGTTTTCGTTCCAACCAAGGAGGAGCACACCAGGCCAACCAATCAACATCAAGGGATCTCTTAGTTATCAGCTGAAAAGTGAGATCAGCTGATTAAATGAGTCCAGTCTGGTGCGCTCCTCCTTGGTTGGAACGAAAACCTGCAGCCACACGGCCCTTTATGGAATAGTTTGGACATGGCTGCTTTACGGTGTGTAAAGCACCTGGGTTGAAGAAAAGCTCCAGAAGACTGCTGTAACTGCATCCACACAACAGACCCATCATATTGAACAGTGTGTACTCATGTAATATTTTCCCAAGGAATGCTGCAGGTTGACACCCCGGACAGGATGGAGGTCCTCAATCACCCTCCTCAATCACCCCCAATCCAAATGAGATCCCAGCATCTGTGCATTTTGTGTTTCACAATCCCAAGGTATACTGCAATTTAATCCACCAACAATTTCTTTTTTACTGTTTGCTGTCAACTTTGTTTTTTGAATCATCATTATTTTTGATCCTGTGATTGTCAAGACACCTGCAGGCCTTGGAAGAAGGTCTCTCTTTTGTGCTCATTTTCCCAAAGCAGCTTTCTAACTTTTCCAGATACAGTTGTTGGAAGCTTTTCTTTGCTCACTTGAGAGAGGTGTCAAAATATTCTGTTTTGTTTTGCTTTTGTTTTTGTTTTTGCTTTTGTAATTTTATTTTCTCTCATCCTTTTTTGATTTGTATAATTTCTTTTTTATGTTTTCTTTATTATGTACAGACTTGTTCTACTGTCATTGTTTTGTGAATGATTATTGTGTTTTTTTTATTGTTAATGTTAATATACCCGCAAGCGTTGGAATATTGTCACGATTGTGTATGCCTTCCCCAAGGACTTCTGCAATTTGTCACCCCGGTCAGGGTGGACTTCCCCAATCACCGGCAATCTGAATGAGATCCCAGTCACTGTGCATCGTACATTAAATTTTCCAAAGGAATTCTGCAATGTGACACCCCGACAGAATGGATGTGCCATATCACCTACAATCTGATTAAGATCCCATTCAATGTGCATCGTATGTGCTAGTAACCTCTCCACAGTGATGAACCTCTACGGTGTGTACAGCACCTGGGTTGAGGAAAAGCTCCAGAAGACTGCTGTAACTGCATCCACACAACAGACCAATCATATTGAACAGCATGTACTCATGTAATATTTTCCCAAGGAATGCTGCAGGTTGACACCCCAGACAGGATGGAGATCCACAATCACCCCCAATCCAAATGAGATCCCAGCATCTGTGCATTTTGTGTTTCACAATCCCAAGGTATACTGCAATTTAATCCACCAACAATTTCTTTTTTACTGTTTGCTGTCAATTTTGTTTTTTGAATCATCATTATTTTTGATCCTTTGATTGTCAAGACACCTGCAGGCCTTGGAAGAAGGTCTCTCTTGTGCTCATCTTCCCAAAGCAACTTTCTAACTTTTCCAGATACAGTTGTTGGAAGCTTTTCTTTGCTCACTTGAGAGAGGTGTCAAAATATTCTGTTTTGTTTTGCTTTTGCTTTTGTAATTTTATTTTCTCTCATCCTTTTTTGATTTGTATAATTTCTTTTTTATGTTTTCTTCATTATGTACAGACTTGTTCTACTGTCATTGTTTTGTGAATGATTATTGTGTTTTTTTTATTGTTAATGTTAATATACCCGCAAGCGTTGGAATATGGTCACGATTGTGTATGCCTTTCCCAAGGACTTCTGCAATTTGTCACCCCGGTCAGGGTGGACTTCCCCAATCACCGGCAATCTGAATGAGATCCCAGTCACTGTGCATCGTACATTAAATTTTCCAAAGGAATTCTGCAATGTGACACCCCGACAGAATGGACCAGCCAAATCACCAGCAATCTGATCAAGATCCTAGTCAATGTGCATCGTATGTGCTGGTAACCTCTCCACAGTGATGAACCTCTACGGTGTGTACAGCACCTGGGTTGAGAAAAAGCTCCAGAAGACTGCTGCAACTGCATCCACACAACAGACCAATCATATTGAACAGCATGTACTCATGTAATATTTTCCCAAGGAATGCTGCAGGTTGACACCCCAGACAGGATGGAGATCCACAATCACCCCCAATCCAAATGAGATCCCAGCATCTGTGCATTTTGTGTTTCACAATCCCAAGGTATACTGCAATTTAATCCACCAACAATTTCTTTTTTACTGCTTGCTGTCAATTTTGTTTTTTGAATCATCATTATTTTTGATCCTGTGATTGTCAAGACACCTGCAGGCCTTGGAAGAAGGTCTCTCTTGTGCTCATCTTCCCAAAGCAGCTTTCTAACTTTTCCAGAAATAGTTGTTGGAAGCTTTTCTTTGCTCACTTGAGAGAGGTGTCAAAATATTCTGTTTTGTTTTGCTTTTGCTTTTGTAATTTTATTTTCTCTCATCCTTTTTTGATTTGTATAATTTCTTTTTTATGTTTTCTTTATTATGTACAGACTTGTTCTACTGTCATTGTTTTGTGAATGATTATTTTGTTTTTTTTATTTTCAATGTTAATATACCCGGCCGCAAGCTTTGGAATATGGTCACGATTGTGTATGCTTTCCCCAAGGACTTCTGCAATTTGTCACCCCGGGCAGGGTGGACTTCCCCAGTCACCGGCAATCTGAATGAGATCCCAGTCACTGTGCATCGTACATTAAATTTTCCAATGGAATTCTGCAATGTGACACCCCGACAGAATGGACCTGCCAAATCACCAGCAATCTGTTTAGATTCCAGTCACTGTGCATCGTATGTGCTAGTAACCTCTCCACAGTGATGACCCTTTACGGTGTGTAAAGCACCTGGGTTGAAGAAAAGCTCCAGAAGACTGCTGTAACTGCATCCACACAACAGACCCATCATATTGAACAGTGTGTACTCATGTAATATTTTCCCAAGGAATGCTGCAGGTTGACACCCCGGACAGGATGGAGGTCCTCAATCACCCTCCTCAATCACCCCCAATCCAAATGAGATCCCAGCATCTGTGCATTTTGTGTTTCACAATCCCAAGGTATACTGCAATTTAATCCACCAACAATTTCTTTTTTACTGTTTGCTGTCAACTTTGTTTTTTGAATCATCATTATTTTTGATCCTGTGATTGTCAAGACACCTGCAGGCCTTGGAAGAAGGTCTCTCTTTTGTGCTCATTTTCCCAAAGCAGCTTTCTAACTTTTCCAGATACAGTTGTTGGAAGCTTTTCTTTGCTCACTTGAGAGAGGTGTCAAAATATTCTGTTTTGTTTTGCTTTTGTTTTTGTTTTTGCTTTTGTAATTTTATTTTCTCTCATCCTTTTTTGATTTGTATAATTTCTTTTTTATGTTTTCTTTATTATGTACAGACTTGTTCTACTGTCATTGTTTTGTGAATGATTATTGTGTTTTTTTTATTGTTAATGTTAATATACCCGCAAGCGTTGGAATATTGTCACGATTGTGTATGCCTTCCCCAAGGACTTCTGCAATTTGTCACCCCGGTCAGGGTGGACTTCCCCAATCACCGGCAATCTGAATGAGATCCCAGTCACTGTGCATCGTACATTAAATTTTCCAAAGGAATTCTGCAATGTGACACCCCGACAGAATGGACCAGCCAAATCACCAGCAATCTGATTAAGATCCCATTCAATGTGCATCGTATGTGCTAGTAACCTCTCCACAGTGATGAACCTCTACGGTGTGTACAGCACCTGGGTTGAGGAAAAGCTCCAGAAGACTGCTGTAACTGCATCCACACAACAGACCAATCATATTGAACAGCATGTACTCATGTAATATTTTCCCAAGGAATGCTGCAGGTTGACACCCCAGACAGGATGGAGATCCACAATCACCCCCAATCCAAATGAGATCCCAGCATCTGTGCATTTTGTGTTTCACAATCCCAAGGTATACTGCAATTTAATCCACCAACAATTTCTTTTTTACTGTTTGCTGTCAATTTTGTTTTTTGAATCATCATTATTTTTGATCCTTTGATTGTCAAGACACCTGCAGGCCTTGGAAGAAGGTCTCTCTTGTGCTCATCTTCCCAAAGCAGCTTTCTAACTTTTCCAGATACAGTTGTTGGAAGCTTTTCTTTGCTCACTTGAGAGAGGTGTCAAAATATTCTGTTTTGTTTTGCTTTTGCTTTTGTAATTTTATTTTCTCTCATCCTTTTTTGATTTGTATAATTTCTTTTTTATGTTTTCTTCATTATGTACAGACTTGTTCTACTGTCATTGTTTTGTGAATGATTATTGTGGTTTTTTTATTTTTAATGTTAATATACCCGCAAGCTTTGGAATATGGTCACGATTGTGTATGCTTTCCCCAAGGACTTCTGCAATTTGTCACCCCGGGCAGGGTGGACTTCCCCAATCACCGGCAATCTGAATGAGATCCCAGTCACTGTGCATCGTACATTAAATTTTCCAAAGGAATTCTGCAATGTGACACCCCGACAGAATGGACCAGCCAAATCACCAGCAATCTGATTAAGATCCCAGTCAATGTGCATCGTATGTGCTAGTAACCTCTCCACAGTGATGAACCTCTACGGTGTGTACAGCACCTGGGTTGAGGAAAAGCTCCAGAAGACTGCTGCAACTGCATCCACACAACAGACCAATCATATTGAACAGCATGTACTCATGTAATATTTTCCCAAGGAATGCTGCAGGTTGACACCCCAAACAGGATGGAGATCCACAATCACCCCCAATCCAAATGAGATCCCAGCATCTGTGCATTTTGTGTTTCACAATCCCAAGGTATACTGCAATTTAATCCACCAACAATTTCTTTTTTACTGTTTGCTGTCAATTTTGTTTTTTGAATCATCATTATTTTTGATCCTGTGATTGTCAAGACACCTGCAGGCCTTGGAAGAAGGTCTCTCTTGTGCTCATCTTCCCAAAGCAGCTTTCTAACTTTTCCAGATACAGTTGTTGGAAGCTTTTCTTTGCTCACTTGAGAGAGGTGTCAAAACTTTCTGTTTTGTTTTTCTTTTGTAGTTTTATTTTCTCTCATCATTTTATGATTTGTATCATTTATTTTTATGATTTCTTTTTTGTGTACAGACTTGATCTATTGTCATTGTTTTGTGAGTAATCATTGTACTTCTTGTTGTTAATGTTAATATACCTGCAAGCTTTGGAATACGGTCACCGATGTGTATATTTTCCCAAGGAATACTGCAATTTGACCTCCCCAATCATCCCAGTCTGAATGCGATCCCAGTCACTGTGCATCGTACATTAGATTTTCCAATGGAATTCTGCAATGTGACACCCCGACAGAATGGATCTGCCATATCACCTACAATCTGATTAAGATTCCAGCCACTGTGCATCGTATGTGCTAGTAACCTCTCCACAGTGATGACCCTTTACGGTGTGTAAAGCACCTGGGTTGAAGAAAAGCTCCAGAAGACTGCTGCAACTGCATCCACACAACAGACCCATCATATTGAACAGCGTGTACTCATGTAATATTTTCCCAAGGAATGCTGCAGGTTGACACCCCGGACAGGATGGAGGTCCTCAATCACCCTCCTCAATCACCCCCAATCCAAATGAAATCCCAGCATCTGTGCATTTTGTGTTTCACAATCCCAAGGTATACTGCAATTTAATCCACCAACAATTTCTTTTTTACTGTTTGCTGTCAATTTTGTTTTTTGAATCATCATTATTTTTGATCCTGTGATTGTCAAGACACCTGCAGGCCTTGGAAGAAGGTCTCTCTTGTGCTCATCTTCCCAAAGCAGCTTTCTAACTTTTCCAGATACAGTTGTTGGAAGCTTTTCTTTGCTCACTTGAGAGAGGTGTCAAAATATTCTGTTTTGTTTTGCTTTTGTAATTTTATTTTCTCTCATCCTTTTCTGATTTGTATAATTTCTTTTTATGTTTTCTTTATTATGTACAGACTTGTTCTACTGCCATTGTTTTGTGAATGATTGTTGTGTTTTTTTAATTGTTAATGTTAATTTACCCGCAAGCGTTGGAATATGGTCACGATTGTGTATGCTTTCCCCAAGGACTTCTGCAATTTGTCACCATCGGGCAGGGTGGACTTCTCCAATCACGGCAATCTGAATGAGATCCCAGTCACTGTGCATCGTACATTAAATTTTCCAATGGAATTCTGCAATGTGACACCCCGACAGAATGGACCAGCCAAATCACCAGCAATCTGATTAAGATCCCAGTCAATGTGCATCGTATGTGCTAGAAACCTCTCCACAGTGATGAACCTCTACGGTGTGTACAGCACCTGGGTTGAGGAAAAGCTCCAGAAGACTGCTGCAACTGCATCCACAGAACAGACCAATCATATTGAACAGCATGTACTCATGTAATATTTTCCCAAGGAATGCTGCAGGTTGACACCCCAAAGCAGCTTTCTAACTTTTCCTGATACAGTTTTTGGAAGCTTTTCTTTGCTCACTTGAGAGAGGTGTCAAAACTTTCTGTTTTGTTTTGCTTTGGTTTTTGCTTTTATAGTTTTATTTTCTCTCATCATTTTATAATTTTTATCATTTCTTTTTTTATGTTTTCTTTATTATGTACTGACTTGTGATTTTGTCATTATTTTGTGAATAATCTTTGTGATTGTTTCTTGTAATGTTAATTTACCTGCAGGCTTTGGAATACGGCCACCATTGTGTATATATTCCCATGAAATATTGCAATTCGAGACCCCGGACAGGATGAACCTCCCCAATCACCTACAATCTGATTAATATCCCAGTAACTGTGCATCGTGTGTTACTTGATCCCAGGGTATACTGCAATTTAATCCACCTACAATTTCTTTTTCACTTGATTGCTGTCGACGTTGTTTTTCGAATCATCATTACTTTTCATCCTTTGATTGTCAAAACAAGTGTAGGCCTTGGAAGAAGGTCTCTCTTGTGTTCATCTTCCCAAAGCAGCTTTCTAACTTTTCCTGATACAGTTGTTGGAAGCTTTTCTTTGCTCATTTGAGAGTTGTGTCAAAACTTTCTGTTTTGTTTTCCTTTTGTTTTTGCTTTTGTAGTTAGATTTTCTCTCATCCTTTTATGATTTGTATCATTTCTTTTTTATGTTTTCTTTATTATGTACAGACTTGTTCTATTGTCATTGATATGTGAAGCATCATTGTGTTTCTTATTGTTAATGTTCATACATCTGCAAGCTTTGGAATCCGGTCACGATTGTGTATGTTTTCCAAGGACTTCTGCAATTTGACATCCCGGACTGGGTGGACTTCCAGTGAAAGCGGAACCCCTTTTGTGGTCTGGCAGGTGGCCGGCGGTGACAGCGGAACCCTTCTGGAGGTCTGGCAGGTGGCCGACGACGATGTCAGAACCCCTCTGGAGACTGGCGTGAATGTGGAACCCTTCTCGAGGACGGCGGCGAAAGTGGAACCCTTCTGGGGGCCGGTGGCGAACAACAAGGCTGGAAGCCGGCGACGGGGCAGCTGGACAGGAGGTCAGCGACGAGGCAACAGGACAGGAGGCCGGTGTCCAGGCAACAGGACCGAGGAGGCCGGCGATGGGACAGCATGACAAGCCTGTGAAGATTCTCATTCATCCAGGTCATTGTAAGCTTCAGGGCCTTCAGTCGTTCGCAACTGGTCTTGTCGGTTTTCTGTCTCTAGAGCTGTCCTATCGAGTCTGCTGCGCATGAACTGATGAAGCCTACTCGGATGAGAGGCGAAACATTTTCCAAGACAACCAACAAGTCCAGTTGCGAATGACTGAAGGCCCTGAGGCAACAGGACAGGAGGCCGGCGACAGGACAGCATGACAGGAGGCCGGCAACGGGACAGCATGACAGAAGGCTGGCGTCGGGACAGCATGGCATGAGGCTGGCGTTGGGACAGCATGACAGGAGGCCGGCGTCGGGACAGCATGACAGGAGGCCGGAGACGAGGCAATAGGACAGGAGGCCGGCGACAGGACAGCATGACAGGAGGCTGGCATCAGGACAGCATGACAGGAGGCCGGCGTCGGGACAGCATGACAGGAGGCCGGAGACGAGGCAATAGGACAGGAGGCCGGCGACAGGACAGCATGACAGGAGGCCGGCATTGAAGTTACAGGACCGAAGGCCGGCGTCTGGACCGCAGGACAGGAGGCTGGCCAAGGGACAGCATGACAAGCCTGTGAAGATTCTCATTCATCCAGGTCATTGTAAGCTTCAGGGCCTTCAGTCGTTCGCAACTGCACTTGTCGGTTGTCTGTCTCTAGAGCTGTCCTATCGAGTCTGGTGCGCATGAACTGATGAAGCCTAGTCGGATGAGAGGCGAAACGTCTTCCAAGGCAACCGACAAGTCCAGTTGCGAATGACTGAAGGCCCTGAAGCTGACAGCATGACAAGAAGCCAGCGACGAGGCAACAGGACAGGAGGCCGGCGACAAGACAGCAGGACAGGAAGCCAGCGATGGGACAGCATGACAGGAAGCCGGTGATGAGGCAACAGGACAGGAGGCCAGCATCGGGAGAGCAGGGCTGGGAACAGGCGACGAAGCAACAGGACAGGAGGCTGGCAATAGGACAGCAGGACAGGAACCGGGGACGAGGCAACAGGACAATAGGCCGGCGACAGGACAGAATGACAGGAGGCCGGCAACGGGACAGCATGACAGGAGGCTGGCGTCGGGACAGCATGACAGTCGGGACAGCAGGGCTGGGAACCGGCGACGAGGCAACAGGACAAGAGGCCGGCGACAGGACAGCATGACAGGAGGCCGGCAACGGGACAGCATGACAGGTGGCTGGCGTCGGGACAGCATGACATGAGGCCAGCTTCGGGACAGCATGACAGGAGGCCGGCGTCAGGACAGCATGACAGGAGGCCTGGCTCTGGCTGAGGTGGTCGCTGCAGCTCTGGCACAGGAGGCAACTGAAGTTGTGCAAGGGAGGCTCGGGCACAGGAGGCGAGAACAGCAGCAGCAGCTCATGTTCAGGTGGCAGCGGCAGCAGCAGCGGCGGCTCGGGCTCAGGCGGCTTCGACCACCTCCAGAAGGGTTCCCGCTTCGCCGCCGGCCTCCAGAGGGGCTCCGCCTTTGTCGCCGTCCTCTAGAAGGGTTCCACCTTCGTCGCCGGCTGCCAGAAGGGTTCCACCTCAGTCTTTGGCCACCTGCCAGACCTCCAGAGGGAGTCTGCCTATGCCTTCAGCCACCTGCCAGACCTCCAACAGGATTCCGCCTTCACCGGCAGCCACCAGAAGGGCTCTGCCTTCTCCACCGGCCACCTGGCAGACCTCCAGAAGGGTTCCGCCTCAGTCTTCGAACACCTGCCAGATCTCCAGAGGGAGCCCGTCTCCATCTTCAGCCACCGGCCAAAACTGTTTCGGGGTATTGATGTCATGATGTTAGGTATATGTGTGTGTTATCAGTTATCAGTATCGGTTTTAAAAAACAGTGATCGTGCATCCCTAATCACGATAACTGTGTACACCCCCCCCTCGGCCGAAACTGCAGCAGCATGCAAGCTCCTACACACTGTGGTCTCACAGCTGCAGACATCGCACCCCCAGGTCTTCCTCCTCATCTCTCTCTCTATTTCAACCACGCTTACCTGTCTTCAACTCTCCCCACATTCACCCAGTATCTCAAATGCCACACCAGAGACAATAAAACACTGGATTTACTCTATGCAAACACAAAGGATGCTGACAGTTCTTCACCCCTCCCCCCACTGGGCAGATCTGATCACAACCTGGTTCATCTGCTACCTTCTTACATACCCTTGGTGAGTAAACAACAGCCAACCATCAGGTATGTGAAGACATGGTCAGATGAATGCAGTATGGCACTGAGGGACTGTTTTGACACCACCGACTGGGAAGTGTTGTGCAGCCCTCACGGAGAGGACAGTTTGACAACGTGCATCACAGACTATATTAACTTTGTGTGGACAACATTGTGCCCTCCAGGAAAGTGTTTCCCAAACAACAAACCCTGGGTGTCCCTGACAACTGAAAACCCTACTGAATGAGAAGAAAATGGTTTTTAAGTCTGGGGATAGAACTGAGTTGAAGAGGGTGCAGAGGGAGCTCGAAAGAGAGATCAGGAAAGGCAAGGAGAGCTGTCGGAGGAAGGAGAGGTTTGGAGGGGCCTGAAAACCATCTCGGGCCACAGCAGCAACAACGGCAGGGGCCCAGAATCTGGAGACTGGGAATGGCCAAATGAGCATTACCTCTCAGCATCCCCTCCCTTCCCCCCAGTGCATCCCATCCCTGACACCAGCAGCCCATCCTCACACCACTTCACCCCCCCCCAATACACATCACAGACTACAGACCCAGCCCCCCTCCTCACCCAACAGGAGCCACCCCCCTGTTCCCCACCTGGTCTCGACATGACAGCAGATCAGGGGAGGAAAGCCCAGGAGGACAAATGCGAGGAAGGCTATGGCCCTGATGGCATCAGCTCCAGACTGATCAGGGCTGCGCAGATCAGCTCTGTGGGGGTTGTTCAGAGCACATCATCTATCAGCCTTAGTCCGGAGAGAGGTCCTGCCCTGTGGAAAAAATCCTGCATGGTTCTGGTGCCTAAGACTGTGCATCCCAGGGACCCTAACCACTTCAGGCCAATAACCTTAACTTCCCACCTGATGAAGACTCTGGAGAGGATTACACTGAATCACCTCCATCACCTGGTAAGCAGCGAGCTGGACCCCCTACAGTTCGCCTATCGTCCAGACATTGGTGTGGAAGGTGCCATCATCTACCTGCTCCTGGACAAACTGGTCAGGAGAGCTGGCTCTGTCCTGCACTGTCCTCTGGACACCAGTGAGGTTGTAGGTGAAAGCTGACATCCATCATTGACAACCCCTGCCACCCTCTGCATGACACAGTGCACTGTAAAAAAGTTAAAAGTTGAGAAAACTTAAAATATCAAGGCAACATGATGCAAGAGATTTTTGAGTTTTCTCAACTTATGCCTACTGTTGTTGACTTACCTAAGTTTCACAAGTTCAAAGAAATTCTGGTTTCAATGCCATGTATTTCTGCCTTCACCAATTCTGCCTTGCAGATATTCTTTTTGAATAAACATACAATTATTCCTTCAATGCCGTATATTCCTAAAATCCACCAAACACAGATATTCTTGTTGAATAATCAGAGTTTTTTTTACTCCAGGGTTGAAAATTTACATATGTAAAAAAAGGAAAATGTATGTTGCTGTCATTAATAATAATAAATAATAGATTTTATTTAAAAACACTTTACATTGTAGAAACAATCTTAAAGTGTTACAATTTGGAATTAAAACCATAAAAACAAATAAAGACACAACAGCCAAAAGACATTGACATTTCAAAGATTAAAATGTCTCCTAAAAAGAAAGGTTTTTAATCCCTTTTTAAAACTTTCAACAGTCTGTGGAGCCCTCAGGTTGTCCACAGGCGTGAAGCGGCGGAACAGAATGCCCTGTCCCCCATTGTGCGGGTCTTGGTCCTGGGGAGGAGGAGGAAAGAAAAAGAGGAGAAGGGGGAAAGAAAAAAGAAAGAAAGAGGAGAGGGAGAAGAAAGCTGTCGGTTGCTCAACCACAATTCCCTTTCCCCCCTCCCTTCCTTCCACCCGCATGTTTGGACCTCCCTTATATTTTGACGTCAGATCCACGGACACCCCTTTCCCGTCCTCCCGTCCCCGCCGCTCCATTCCACGCCCCTAAACTCCACCATCACCCCTACCTCCTTCCCCCCTTCCTCCCACCCCCCTTCCCCCATCCGTCTGTCCTCTAAATTTCTGGAGAGCAGGATGGTTTACAATTCGGCATCAATTAAATTAATTAAAATCATATTAAATCATATTAAATTCAATAATTAAATTAAATTAATAATTAAAAATCTAATAAAAATCAATGAATTCTGCATCTGTGAATAAAGATATACAATAAAAAACATTATGGTGGTTATAAAGAAGAAGTGCTGCTGTCTGTCATCAAATACTGAAACAATACTAAAATCGTGTTTGAACACGATGAACTTCAGCTCATTAAATTTGTTTCCAAACGCTCAGTAACAGCAGCTGCTTCTGTACTGGTCAGTGGTGGAATGTAACTAAGAGCATTTACTCAAGTACCGCTGTGAAGTACAAGTTTGAGGTAATTGTACACTGTAAAAACGGTCACTGGGTTTAATTACTATTCAGTCAATAAACAATAGTAAACTATACGCACTAAACATACAGTGCTGTTATCAAATACGGTTGCCTCTTTGTGGTCAGAAAGGAGAGACGATAAGATGTTCATGGAACAAATATAAAATGAAGGACTGACAAACTTCTCAGACGTGTTGTGATGGCGCTCCCTCCTGCTGCAGGTATTTGAACGGCCTCTGGCAGCAGAAAGAAGTCTGTTCTGTGTTTATGTCCCTCAGAAATGAAAAATGAGGCAAGTGGGTGCAGAGAGCAGGGGCAGCCACTGGGGGGCGACACATACTGACAGGTTTCCACCCGAGAGGCGCTTTTACACCGACACACACCACTGTCAAGTTTCAATGATTTATTCATCACATTTAACTCAGTTTTGTCTCAGTTTTGCAATACGATTAGCTACCTTTTGTCAGTAAGCTAACGTCATACTGCCACTCAATTAGACGGGACAAAATAAACAGCAGAGAGGGAGACATTATTAATACGGGAAAACAACAATAATACGTTGAAAAGAAATCTGATTTCTGGTTTGAAGCCTTGGCTGAATGAATTTAAGTCTGAATAAAACGAGGTTAGTGGTGAATAGCGTGTGTATCATTTTCTAGCTCTATGAATGCATCACGGTCACGTTTGCAGAGATTCACAATTCACGTTCGTCAATTCACACAGTCGTGGGGTCGAAGAAGCCATAGACATATAAACGCAGACGCCTCATCAAGCGGGTTGGCCCGTTGCAGCGATACGTCAGCGTGTCCGCCATATTGGATGAGGCAGATCTGCCCGTAAACCAATGCAAGGATGGACCGATCTTTATATATAAGTCATCTACATTTCTGGCTGATCTCCTCAGACATAGATGATAAGGTGGAGTCTGTGCTAATAGAACCTACAGTTCTTACAGATCATCAGGCCGTCACAATTAAGGTCAATATGGCAGCAATGAGATACAACTCTAATGGCGACTATTGGAAATTAAATAGAACATCATTACAAAATAAGCAATTTCAAAATGAAGCCTTAAAAATAATTGAGAAATACTGGAGGCAAGCAAAGTCACTAAACAGTTTTGGGGAATCTTGGGAATTAATGAAATATGACATTAGAAAGATAGCTATTGCATCTGGGAAAAAAAAATTGCCACAGCAAGAAGAGAAAATGAACATCAGATAATTACAACATGAATAAAACTATCAGAGAAATTTAGTCTGTCTGGAGAAGAACTAAAAGAAATGTCAGCTCTACAATTAGACAGAATGTATGAGGAAAAGGCCAGAGCAGCCTTTGTCAGGTCTTGAAGGAAGTGGCTAGAACAAGGGGTGAAGTGCACCAAATACTTTTTTAATTTGGAAAAAAGGAACTTTGACTTATCTTCTCTTTGTAAACTTACAATTAATAACCAGGTATGTAGATGTAGATGATTTCTACCAGAAATTATATGTGGCTGATATTGGAAATAAAAGTAACATTAATTTATTTCTTCAAGATATTAAAAAGGACATTAAAGGTATAGATGACGGCTTCAGGACTATGTGCGACCTCAGGGTGAACTTAACAGAGGTACAAACATGTATCGGCCCACTAAAAGATAGCAAATCTCCCGGTAATGGCTAATATCTGAGTTTTACAAAGACTTTAGTCAGGTATTGGCCCCCGTTTTTGAAGAAGCCATAGGGAAAACATAATTGGAGACCAATTAGCATATTGAATAACGATGCAAAGATATTTGCCATGGTATTTGCAAAAGGTTAAAGTCTGGACTGGATGAGATTATCGACGAAGAACTATCTGGGTTCATGCCTGGAAGAAATATATGTAATAATGTAAGATTTAGTATGTATTAGATATGATTGATTACAGTGAGTATATATTGGGTGATGGTTTTATTTTATTTGTTGATTTTAACAAAGCATTTAACATGATAAGTCACCAATTTATGTGTGTTGGAAGGTTGGTTTTGGAAGTTATTTTATGAAGGCCGTTGAAACACTGTTTTGTGGTTGGAACAGCTCTGTTAGGTCGGCCCACAGGACGACTGCTAGATTTGATATCTGTAGGGGAATAAGACAAGGATGCCCCTTCAGTCCTTTTTGTTCCTCCTTGTAACTCAAATTATGGCTGTGCGCATCAAAAATGGTTTATTTCACGGTATAACAGCCTTTGGGAGAGAATTTAAATTAGCCCAAGTGGCCGATGATACCACAGTTTTTTTTATCTAATAGGTCCGAGGTGATCAAAGCTGTTAACTGCACTGAAGAGTTTTCTGTTGTGTCGGGTTTAAAAATGAATCTGAACAAATCCATGTTATTACCACTAAAGGAATGCAATCAATCTGAAGTGAATGGTATCTCTGTGAAGAATACAGTTACATACTTTGGTGTCATCATTGATAAAAATGAAAAACTTAAACTTTGCCCCTATAGTGGAACAAATAACGGAAAAGTTCAATATGTGGCTGATGAGAGAGCTCCCACAGAATGGTAGAGTTTTACTCTCTAAAGCAGAGGGGATATCTCAAGCTGTATATGTGTCCTCATCACTTGCAATGCCTGCAGCAATATACAAAAAATTAGACAAAACTTTATTCAATTTGCTTTGGAAGAACAGATCTCATTATCTGAGGAAAGATATTCTATGTAACATAAGAAGGGATGGTGGTCTTGAGGCGCAAAGTAAAATGGTGAACTAATTTGATCCAAGAAAAGACAATATATGGAATACTTTCCCTAAACATATCTTTAACTCAGTTGGTGGTGTTAAAGTGTGATTATAAGATTGAAAAATTGCCTGTTAAACTGGCAAACTGTCATAAACAAGTGCTGCTGGCTCCTGAGCATGGAGCTGACACCGTGTCCTCTGCTGCTGCTGCTGCTGGGACGATCCAGGGAAGGGAGGGGGGTACTACCAAGGTCAACACCTATAGAAGATTGATGCTGTTTTCGCTTAAATGCACTAGATGTTTCCAAGTTGTTTTTTTCTTCAGTAGTGTGACGTGTAGGGTGCAGAGAGACGCAGGAGCGAAAACGGAGAAAGTTAACAATGATTTATTCACTCAGAAAACAGTCAATATAAGCTCACGAGGCAGGAGGTCCACAAACAAAACTCAAAACGGAGGTCCAGAGAGTGCTGGGCTGTGCGGGCACGGGAGGCACTGAAAAACAAGAGAGAGGAGACCCAAAATTACTCCACATAAAGATGTACAACACAGAGAAGTAGGTTTACCACAAGCAAGTTTTAGAGCCGACTGGTACCACAATATGACAGTGTATACTCTGGCGTCGAGGAGTGTCTCAGCAGGCTAGAAATAGGTGTTCTGATTACGGAAGTGATTTCAGGTGTGTCCAGTCACTCCTCGACGCAGCGGGGGAGAAGGGTGCCTCCAGAGACATGAAAGAAAGTTAGCCACACACACAACAATACAGGAAGTGGACCTTAAAAATAAGTGCACCGGAAATACAAACCACAGCACAGTAGGGGTCGTTGAAAGGGTAGTGAGGATGTCCTGCATCCCTGGGAACACGTTCTCCTTCCACCTGCAACATACAAACCAGAGCTGATACAGTTCCCTCTGTTCCTCAGTAATGTCTTTATGTTCACTTGTTCAACCTGGCAGTTTTTCAAAGCCAGTCAGGTGTTTTCCATTATACACTAACTGCTTTTCCTGTCCACCAAACTGCTCAAGAAGGGCTCACCCAGTGCAATTCTTTCAGGACTTAAACTGATTTTTTGTCATTTAACGTAAAACTTCAGATATCTGACATTTTGTGCCATTATCCTGGGAATTTAAAACTGATTTTACTTTTGCAGCATAAAGAAAATTTTCACCACCATAGAACAGTACCTCTACTTTACGACACTTTATTAATGTCCACATTTAAATGACAGGATAATGTGTTCATAATGCATCAGAGCTTCGGTTTCAGTGTCCCCAAGTGGCCAAAATATGTAATTGCAAATTATTACAACAGCTCAGGGGATCTGACACATAATCATCTGTCATAGCAAAGTCCTTTTTCTCCTTCCCACCTATTCTGTGGTTGCCTCCAATACTGATTTGAGAAAAACATTTTTAATGAAACTTGGAATCAATTTAAAAATGTTAAATACAGAAACAAAAAAATAGGCAATATCTGTCTGAGCTTGATGCAAAACTACAAATGTGTACATTAAGTATTATATTCCAATATTTAGTGAAGCAGCTGTGATCCATATTGCAAAACATATTGTAAAACCACTGGATTTAAGACTTTTTAAAGACTTTTTTAATGAAGGGATTTTGTCTAAGATAGCCCATGTGATAAAGTGTGTTTGCATTAGGATACAATCTGATCAGTTAATTTAGAGTGAAATCACCTCAGGATAATCTGAGCAGGGGACTTTTTGTATTTCTCTGCGAGGGTCTTCGTCTTCGTCAACATCCTTGTAAGCTTCAGTCTCGTCCTCTCCGGGCTCAGAGAGGGAGACCAGTGGAACAATATCACTTGCATGCTGTGATAATTGATAAGGAGGTGGAGTGGGTAATTTACCATTAATGGCTGTGGTAATCCACTTTAGACAGAGGTGCCTGATGCATGGTCTGCAGCAACATCCACATAAGATTAACAAAGTCACTGCTGCAACTAGTAAAAGAAACACGGACATAATTAATGTTTTCCACTTGCCAAAGATTCTGTCTAGCCATTCGGTTAGCAGATTGTCTATCCCTGAGTGTTCTGCTAACTCTTCAGACATAGTTTTAAGGCCAGAGATTGCTCAAGTTATGGAGCCATCTGGGGCTGTGTTATTAGGGATGAATACACAGCAATCTTGGGAAAACATAGCACACACACCACCTCTTTCAGCTTGGAAAAAATCAAGGGCCATTTTATGATTAAGTGACATTAGTCCAATCAGTGACGCTGACAGTAGTAACACACCAATCATCAGGAATTTTACCAACACATGAGCATCAGTTCTCTCTAGACCGGTGTGGTTGTTTTTGACAGGGGTAAAGACTTGTGGGAACGCCCTTGGTGGGGCCAATGGGTAAGGTACTTCTAAGCGTTAACAGGTCTGTTGTCAGAGCTCAAGGACCGTTTAACCAGATGTTGAGCAGCAGTGGGGGGAGGAACTGGTACTGAGTTATTGACAATACTTTGGATTGATGGTGCTTTTGATGGTTGGCTCTCCCACCTCAAAATTTGTGTTACAATGATCAGTTTTAATGTAACCAATACAGTTATAGCCACTTGAGTGCTACACCTAGTCTCCATAGTGGAGTCTTTTTTGGAGGGTCAGTTGAGGTCTGTCCAGACTCTGGTAGGGTTTCACTTCTAGATTTGTAGTCATTGTCAGTCAGTGAGGTTCCTAACTCAGTCCAAACCTCAGTCAGTGTTGTCTCACAGTGTGTCTTATGGATCCAGTTGCTCCGTCTGTTGGTGCAGTAGTAAATGGACAGGGCATTTTCCTACCTGTCAAAAATCTCATGTGGGCTGACATTCATTGTTGCATTTGGAGTGGATCTCAGGTTAAATAGCACTTCCATCCAGATTTGTTTTGTGTCTGCGCAGACTTTAGCCAATCCTTCTTTAATGGTATGATTAGCCCTTATTTTAATTTAATTTGGTAGGTGTGGCTTCAATCCACCTTGAGAAAACATGGATATACACAGACTAAGAGATTCCTCTTTCCCTCAACTCTGTGATCTGCACCCATGTCAGTGAAATCAATCACTATCTCCTTCCATGGGGCATCAGGAACTGGAAAACGTCTGGTCCTGCCTTGAGTGAAACCTGTGGATTAACCTGATTACAGATTTCACATGACTACTCAAAATATTTGGTGATGTATTTCAGGTGGGGGTGCCACCAGTGCTGAGAAACGAGAGCTGTTACTTTGAGCTCGCACAGTGACCTCTGCCGTGGGCGTCTTGGCATAGCAGATTTAGTCGTCCAACCGGTGCTACTATCTTGCTGTCACGATTTCAACTGAGCCCTTGTGGCTGCTTTTTCTTTCTACGCCTGTTTTTCAGACGAGAGAGCTTCTTATTGCAGCTCTCTGATGTTTTGTACATATAGGTCCCAATATGGTTTATCACTTACTGGTTTTTGTGTCATTTGTCAATATACATTGACACAGACAGACAGACAGACAGACAGATAGATAGATAGATAGATAGACAGATAGATTACTTACTTTATTAATCTCCAAATCGAAATTTACATTTCCAGTAGCTCAAAGGGAGGAAACACAAGGGCATGAAACAGAACAACTTTCAAGTAAGGAGGCAAAAATACAATACAGAATGCAAACTAACAATATAAGAAAAAATAGTGAGATAAAAATAAAAATACAGAACTAGGCTATACAAGATAGACATCTGGCGGTTAAATGTGAGCACAGCCGGCATATAGATATGTGTGTTATAAAGTCCAGCATTTAGATGTGTGTGTGATAAAGTGTGTGTGTCCATGGTGTGTGGTGTGAGTGTGTAGTTAATCCGGAGTTGTTGTGTCGATTATTGCTTCTATCGCCCTCCCCGAGAGGTGTTGAAGAGCCGTACGGTGTGGGGGAGGAACGATCCTTTCAGTCTGTCAGTAGAGCAGGACAATGACAGCAGTCTGTCACTGAAGCTGCTCCTCTGCCTGGAGATGGTGCTGTGCAGTGGGTGATCTGCCACAGATGTCAAACTGTCCAGCTCTGTGCCAACTACAGAGCCTGCCTTCCTCACCAGTTTGTCCAGGCGTGCTGCGTCCTTCTTCTTCACACACACTACTGCATACAGGAGCGCACTCGCTACCACAGACTGGTAATAAATCTGCAGCAGCTTTCTGCAGATGTTGAAGGACGCCAGCCTTCTGAGGAAGTACAGGCGGCTCTGTCCTTTCCTGCACAGAGCGTCAGTGTTGGCAGTCCAATCCAGTTTCTCATCCAGCTGCACTCCCAGATATTTGTGTATTATATGGATTAAGCTACCCAGCAGTATATAAAGTCATTAAAATCAGCTTTACTTTTACCAGCTGCAACATTAAAGTGATGAACACATTAGTGTATCGCTAATTAAAATAATATAATATATATCATTCTGAAATGGGTAATTCTGCATCATGAGTACTTTTACTTATGGTGTAATAAACATATTTTGTACTTTTACTTAAATAAGATTTTGAATGCAGGACTTTTCCTGTACTTATAATTAGGTATTTTTGCACAGTGGTGTTACTACTTTTATTTCCAGATCTGGACACTTATTCCACCACTGTATGTTGGCATGTGTTTTTTTTAAAAAGTAACATAAACTGTTTAGTGTCTCCACAGGGAGCTCTGTGAACTTGGGGCTGAAGCCTACAAGTCTGAAAGTGAAACACATCTTGTGGTGTGGAGGTAGAAAGAAGTGAGTTTACCAGACCTCTGTAGCTGCTTCTCATCCCATCACCTCTGCTGCAGGCTAGTCAAGGCTGCTTTAGCTGCTTCGATTGAGCCCTATTTTTAAACTGTCCATCATGAGGCCTACAGTGTCATAAGAGTGCTGTACTAACTGGCATTACTACACAAGAAATCACACATACTTTATTTTTTATAATAACTGGGAATTCTGTTATATGTACACTGTTCAAGGCAACTTTCAAAACTTTAAAATAAGACAACGCCAATGAAACTTCACATATGCACAGCAAAATGTTTTTTGTTTGTTTTCTGAGGTGTTTCTGAGCTGATTTGCCATCATCTATGAAGAGTTTTAGTTTTATTCCTCTTTCATTTACATTCTAGTATTGCGTTTTGGGAGGATACTGTCCCTCAACAGCACACACGCCTTTAGTGGTCTAAATTTTACCATGTTTCCAGTGTGAACACACAACATTTTCAAAATCTGATTATAATGAATATGTAGCGTTCAAGCACAATGGGGTTGATATTTCTTTCTCTATTTAAAAAAATTGAAAGACAGTTGAATCATTCTGTCGTTGATGAAGTGGATGAAGTTTATTGATATTAAAGGCTCCAGGTCTTCAGTACTGCAGCATAGTCTGACAGATAAAAAAGGAAGAAATATTAGTAAATTAGGAATTAGGAAATAAACAGATTACCTTCACAGGTCACATGAAAGGAAACTTTTATTCTGAGGTGCTGCAGTGACTGTTTTAATATTACTAAAACATTGCTATTACACCTTTGCATATTCTTTGTGCCAGATGAAGGATACTACTAATTTGGGAGAGCTCTCAATCATCATGAAAACACCAAACCAGTGCATATATACTCACATCAGCAATCCACTCGGTGAAGAAAGAGGTGCGAGTGAACACCGTGGGCTTCTTGATGGTGTTGCATCCTAGGGAGGAGACGAAGCTCGTGACCCCGTGCACGTACCACTTGCCATCAGCACCCCTGCAGTTCAGGGGGCCTCCTGAATCTCCCTGCAGACACAGACAGACAGTTGAAGGCAACAGGAGGATTCAGGGTGAACCTGCAGGTCTTATCTTGTCATGATGACCAGATGAGGGGAGCGGTGCGTACATGGCAGCCAGAGCGAATGTCACCACCACCACAGATCATTGTGAGCTTCACACTGCTGCCCCACCAGTCGTTGCTGCTGCAGATGTCGTGTCCGACCACAGGAAGGAGAGCCTGCTGGAGCTTAGAGGCAGCGGGGCCACCAGCTGCAAGAAAGGCATGAAAGTTATAAATCTAGAACAACCTCAGGCGGTGCATGAAAGGGTCACTCTGTGCATCATCATGTTAGTTTATAAAAAAAATGTTCCTTTTAGAGCCTTTGACATTTCATAGTTCTGCAGTTAAAGTAACGTTGTACTACTGAGGCCAGGGTGTCAGGACTTTTATTGTTGTTATATTATAAAGCTATATTTTTGGATATTTCTTCTAACTGTCTGCAAAAAGAAAAAAAGAAGAAGAAGAAGAATAGAAAACCCTGCAGTGAAAAGATTAATGTAGCCTTTTGTAATGACAGCTGCTTTAGGGACAAATATGTTTTATTTGAAGGCATGAATGTTGTAGGAAATAAGGAGAAAGTGCTTCTTTATTTAATTTAGTTTGAAATGAGATAAGCCACATGTATTACGTCTCTACAGTGTGAATTTCTTTTATTTATGCTGCACTTATAATTGTTTGGCTGTTTGAACTCCATACTGTGTTGTTATTCTGAAAGCAAATCTGGCATTTTACATTTCTAAGTTCAGAATAAACTGATAGTAAACCATTGGAGTACAGTCACATCATGGGCTGTCTAATGCATTCTACATCAGAATGAGTGTGCTGTCACAGTCCAGACACTTACAGTAGAGTCTTCCCCAGCCAGTGATGTAGCAGGGGTCGTTGTGAGGAGCGATCTCTCCGCTCTGTGGCACACAGGAGGGCTGCACCTTGTCGTTCAGAATGGCAGGTGAGGCCAGTTTGATCATCGCAATGTCGTTACTGAGCAACAAGAGAATCGTGTTAAAACAGAGAAACAGTGTCATGTCCCGCCGTGTCTGATGTGTCTGTTCACAGTGTTTAGTCTTGTCAGGCACTTCCTGTTTTATTGTGAAACCCTAACTCTCCTCTCGTTTCAGAAGTCACCTGATGTGCTTCCCGCTTGTCTGATTGTCTGCCCCGCCCTGATTGTCTCCACCTGTTCATTGTTACCTCATGTATATATAGTCCACGTCTCCCTTTGTCTTGTGCCAGACTGTCTTGTACGTCATGTGCTCCCTGTATCTCGTCTTGCTGTCAGTCCTGCTAAAAATACCTTAGTAGTTTATTGCCTTGATTACCGTAGCGTCCTTAGTTCTCTTTTTGAAAGCCTTAGCGATTTTTTTTCTTGCTTTTGACTCTGAGCCCTGAGTTTTTTTCTGTATTGCCTTCTTGCTTTTTGTAAATAAATCAGCCATAGCGCATGCTTTTTGTTGGAACTGTGTTTGGTCTCCTGCCTTTGAGTCCTGACTCCTTCGAGCCCGTGGGCCTTTCAAACAGCATGTGGAAAGAACGTACTTAATAAGAAGAAGAAGAGGAAAACAGACAAGATATGGTTGGCATCAGTGTGCTGGCATTAATTAAAAGCATTTGTAAAAAAGATGTTACTAATTCTGTAGATCATCAGGCAGGAAGTTCCAGAGCAGAGGAGCAATGACTGCACAAACCAGGTCGCCTGTAGTCCTGAACCAGGTCTTACAAACAGCCAGCAGAGTCTGGCTCATGCCTCATAGGGGGGCAGCAATTCAGTGGTATAACTGGGAGCTAAGCCATTAGGTGCTTTAAATCAGTAAAATATCAATTTGAAAACTGTTAACCAGTGAAGAGGTTAAAGCAGGGATAGTTTTGTTGATCATTATAAAAGATGATATAGAGGGAAAGACCAGGTTTGAGAGATGTTCCTCAGTTGATAAAAACATAATTTAACAACTTTTGGAGCCTGTTTTTCAAATGAAATGTCACATTCGATTATTACGCCCTGGTTTCTGTCTGCAGGTTTGACTTTTGTTGCCAGGCAGCCAGTGTTTTGTAAAATTGGGATGGACTTTGAGGACCAAAAAGAGGGGAGCGGTGCGTACTTATCCTTTCTGGAAGAAAGGATAAGAATCAAATGGAAATGTCTTCTTCGTTGGTTTGTAAAGGGACATACATTCATGAGCATAACAGTGGGCAGAAAAATCAATTAGTGTAAGTTTGTGAAATGTCACAGCTTGTTTTTCGATTTGACACGAGCTAAAAACAGCTGCATGGAGGGGTTACACGCTCTTACCCACAAGCCAGGCAGTTCTCGTTCCACTGAGGGTGAACCACGATGTTCTCCACACTTCTTATCTGCTCATAGCCCTCCCCTGTGGTGAGGTCGTAATCGCCCAGCACCACACGGTAGGTGCGAGGTCTGGCGCGAAAAAGAGGCACACGCAGAGTTTAGACGAAACCATCACCTGACATCACGAGAGTGAGAGTGAACCGTGACCCACCCGATGCAGTGGCCAGCAGTCATGACCCAGTTAGGACTGAGCAGAGTGCCCCCACAGGTGTGATAGTACCCAGAGCCGCTGAGGTACTGCAGAGAGATCTGTGGAAGAGACGTTTAGAGCCACACATCACTCAGAAGCATTCAGCAAGCATCTTATTTCAGAAATAAAGCTGTTAGAGCCATCATCCTGGTCTCTTTTGAAAGGTGTTCACTATCAAAAACTCAATGTGGATCGATCTATAGTACATAATATATCTTCTATCAAGGCATGCATGTAGTTTCATTTGTAGTGGTCATATAGAATATTTTCTGGAAACATTTTGGAAATTGAAATAACCAGATTGCTAATTCTGATAAATTATTGTACTTAATCACATACCTGTGCTTCGTTTAATGTTTGTAATTGTCTTTCATGAATCACTGTCATTTCATTCCTGTTAATTCATTGTAGCCAGTATATAAAGCAGACCTGCTCATTTATCTGCATCACTGTCTACAATCAACTAAAACAATGCAAAATATTCTGAGACGTCTACTTTAAGAGATATGTTTAAAGTAAAATGTGAAGTAGTTGGCAAATCATTGTCACCTCTTCTGTCATATTGCCTGACTGTCATCAGCTCACCTGCCAGGGCCAGCTGTAGGGCCGAGCATCTTCCCCGTTCACAACACGGCTCACCAAGGGCGCGTGGGAGGGTGTGCCACACCCGTAGGCTGGGCCGCAGAAAGAACTGGCAGTTACAAAGGCTGACTGAGCACAGCAGTGGTTTTCCTATGCAAACTTTAGGGGGGGGATTCATTCTGAATGAATGAATTGCAGCAGCAGGTTGCAGGTTGCATATTCAGAAACCCTAAAACCCATGGCAGTGTGTGTATATTGGATTCTGGGCACAAAACCCTTTTAAAGATTCAACTCACTGCTGCAAAAACGTTCAAAAGTAACATTCAGGTTTTGCCCCCACAGTTTGGGGCTGAGGCCACACTTAAAGACTCGAGGCATGATCGGTTTGAAATCACTGGCATCATTTTCCTTTATCTTCTTGCTGTCCCCTTTTTCTAATCCCTCCTGGACATAAGGTTGACCAGCTTGTCAGGACAGTTATGATAATGCTGTGTGTATCAGTCTGTACATCTTAAATCCACAGCTGTAAGTCTCACAAGTCTAACCCTGCTGGTGGTAGACATGTCCCGTTTCAAAACCACATGGATGAGACTCACCGTAGGCAGCAAACAGCAGGACAAGGCCAACTTTCATCATGATTCCTCAGAGTGGACTGTCTCAGTGTGTTGAATGGCTTTTATACTCTCAAAACTGAACAGTAATCAGAGACAAACACACACAAACACACACAGTCCAGTCTTTGACCTGGGAATCTACCTGCTGCATGTGTTTCACCTGTCCTTACACAACCCCTCCAGAGCCAGAACAAATCAGCACAGGTTGACAGAAATATAACAAAAGACTTCTGGTGCTAACTTTCACTCAGGTATACTACAAGGGGAGAGCAACGTAACTATCCTGCAGTCATCAATAAACACATTCCTACAATTTAATGGAGCTTTTGTTGCTGGACCTGAAGAAAAGCTCAGAAAAAGAATCCACAATGCAGAACGGACCCAAAGTGACCTCATGTCATGTCAATCTTCAAGCTATATACGATGTTTTTAGACTTAATTTGAATTGATTAGTCAAATATACATGACCTACCACATGATCTAACATATAACCTGAACTCACTGATGTGCTCGGCACTTACAATATACTTATGCTTTTTTACATGAAGGTATGTGTGTATATGTATGTGTTTTCGTATGTGAATATGTGTGCTTGTACCTTTTTTTCAATAAAGTTTTTTGAAGTTAATTGAATTAAATCCACATTATAAGGATACAATAATACAATAAAGCAAGTGAACGCATGGATAAATAAGAAATGTTTAATCACAATAATAGAGAATTAGTTTTAGTTACATCATAGTAAACCAACCCTAAAATTAACTGTAATGAAGTAAAGGTTCATCAATCTTATCTGGCTGTTAAACTTTTATTATAATTCATGTCACTGCAGCTGAGCTGTTTTCTGTCCCCCTCCAGTCTATTACAATCCTTTACCGCAGCGGTTTGATCACAAGTTTGAGTGTGAAGTCGACAGACTGCCACTTTCTAACTAGTTAGTTTTTTCACACCAAACTCTCCGTCTCTGCTCTGTTTGGGACTGCCTCTCTACTCCAGGGCGACTCCTCCTGAAAAGCTGAGGGAGGTGGTTATAGGAGGTTGCCGGAGGTGGTGAAGTTCACATTTGTGTGGACAATCAGCCACAGTTCGTTTCGGAGGACAAGGTAGGAAAAGGTGACTCCTCCACCTCTGATGAAGAGAAGCTCCCCAAGCGTGTGGGCAGCAAACTGGACACTCACCAGCTTGCGTGTAGCTGAAATTGTAGCAGAGGAGATGCACTTGCAGCACTGACACACCCATCATTGCATTTAAACAAGCCTAAAACTGCAGCTTCTTAAATGCTACGTGTGGACTCATCAACCAGACCTCTGATTGGTGAGGAAGGTTCAACTAGATACACATACTTAAGATGCCATTGTTACTAACTCTCCTGTGGAGACTAATGTGTGAATGTTAAAGTGAGTGATTACATCAGTTGTACTGTAACTACTTACAGTATTTGTAATGTATGACGTAATTAATGTTTGTAGCGTTTTTCAAATTAAATTAAACATCATTAACAATTCATTGATCATATACTGACTGCTTCATATGCAACATACACACATTGACATGATGTTGTCAGAGATTGTTCTTATTAATGGATTACGGATTATTAATGCATTTTTCCGTGTTTTGCTTGTTTAGGCAATAAATTATTCCTGTTATTGACAGTTGCATCTAAATGATTAAGATTTCAATGATTAAAGGATTAACAGTGACAGACAGTGTTAGCGTCACTGGAGGTGTAAATCCTGGCTTGCTATTTGTCCCAGAACTGTGTGTCCTTGACATTTCTGTCAGGGAAATCTGTTCAGCAGGCGCAGGTGGAAAGAACGAAGTCGTGCCAAGACCTCGTCCAGGGTGGCAGGAGGGGCCAAAACACACATCCTGTGAGAGAAAAGAAAACACACACAACACTGCAGTAACATGTAAAGTACATACAGACCCTCCAGCAAGCAACCCTGACTGAACCTGACTTTACTCTTGTTTGTGACAGGTTAGTGCTCAACAGGTTTTACACAGTGATCCTCGGGCAGGAGCGCATACTGTAGCAGCTACTTTCCCTCAGGGGACAGGCTCACTGCACACAGACATACAGGCTTCCATAATAATCAGCAGCTCAGAATACAGGCTGTAATACTGCTTCACAATGCAGCCTCACCATGAAAACATAAAATAAAATAAATGTTAATTAATAAAAATTAAAGGTGCTCTTTAGTTCTTGTGAACGATTAGACCTTGGAGCTTTCCAACACTTTCCAGGATGTCCTCAATTTGCAAAATGTCTTGATTTTCCCAAAACCTTGAGTGAAAGAGCAAACTCTTTCCAAAAGTTTACTTCAATTTCAAAATGTCCTCAGTTTCCACAGGTGACACTATTTTCCAAAACTATGCCCGTTTTTAACAAATGTCCTAAATATATATTCTCTTGTAAGAAAAATACTGACACTCTGAAATTTCCTGATTTTCCAAAATGTTCTCATTCCAAAACATCTTGATCTTCCCAAAAACTTTCAAAGTGAAAGTAAATACTATTACTAAAAAAACTACTTGTCATTGCTTGAAAGTAGTTCTTGTTTTTATTTTGCATGCCTTTGTGTGTCCACCTTTTGAGCTGCTAGAACTGCAAATTTCTCTTTGGAGATGAATAAAGTATCTATCTATCTATCTATTCTCTTGTACGAAAAATACTGTCACTCTTCTCATGTTCCAAAACATCTTGATCTTCCCAAAAACTTTCATCAAGTGAAAGTAAATATCCTGTTTTTCCCAGAAAATTTTCACTTTCCAAAAGTTCCAAAAATGTCCTCAGTGTGGTCATCAAAGAACTCAAATAACTCCGACACACACAGCTGCTTTTCTTACCTGATGTGGTAGTTTTGATCTTCTTGTCCGTTCTCACAGCCCGCTCCCAAAAACAGACCTTCCTCTTCCAGCAGCCTCTGACAGTAAAACACATCTGGCTCCACTCCCAACACCTGAAATCAATATCAGAAAGTGTGTGTGTGCGTGCGTGTCCATAACTGAACATATTTACTTTTCACTCTTGGTTTACAAACTTCATTGATATGATTAATTATAGCATCAGGAAATAGTAAGAACTTCAGTTTAAAGTAGTGCAGCCATAAACTGCAGTAAAACATGAGGACTTAAGGTCCAGGGGAGATGGCTTCTGCACAGTTCTCTGACCTTGGCCTCTTCTATCATCTGAGGTGGTAAATGCAGACGGGCATAAAGGAAGACTCCCGCCATCGTTGGCGGGCAGCTCATCCCTGGCAGATCGTTCAGGAACTCACAGGCACGCTGAGCATTCTTGGCCAGAGTTGTCTGAATGTGATGAATCTCCTTCGATTGAGAAAAAGGACAAACATCGGTTACCTTTTGGAAAAACATAAGCACAGCTGGGTCTGAAGAGTCCCTTAAAAACTCCATGGTTATGTTTAGGCAAAATCCGGCTCTGATTTAGTACGGAAAAGGTCTGCATCAATCAGGATCTTTCCCTGACCTTAACCTGACCGCGGTCTGGATTCTGGTGTCACAGTGCTGCACTTTGAACACCTGCCATCAACCCTGACCACCTCCCTGCGACTGCAGCGCGGTACATAAATGTTGTGTTTCACTTCACTGTTTGACTCTGAACACAATGCAGGCAGCGATTACCTTTGTCGCCGCTGTGTCATTGTGAACGCAAGCTGCGTATAACAGAATTTCTTGGCGACATGGCTGCCTGAGGTAAACAGAGCTAAAAGCTGAGTGAATAACGAGCTTAGATTTGTCGACGTGTTGAAATGCTAATGTGGCTTTGTGTCTGCTGGATGCATGAATGAATGAATTAGCAGCTGTTTGCTATCATGTCTTCCCTGTCAGCTGTAGAAAATAGGCCAGACGTTGGGTTTACTGCTGATTTGACTGACTTTGCCCTTACCTCTGTGTGCGTTTCATAGGAAGGATCTCCGGGTGATGGCGGATTGACCATTATCTCCAGACAGAGCTGAGGCAAAACTGGAGGGCTGGAAGTGGCCTGCATGTTTCTGAGATACTTATGGACTGCTGGGTCCAAGTTGATTACCTCCATATAAGCTCCTCTCAGACCACATCTGGGTGAACACAGAAAGGACAGTCAGTCTCTTTTTAGGCTGAATTTAAAGTTTTTCCTCAGTTCATTCACTACAAGAACACAAGAACTAGGACACTGGGGTTTATTATAACCCCATACTGTGTTTATTTGGTTCACTGTTGGTGAGCCTAGAACACTGTAGGGTTACATATGCCAACAGGAGATCACAGGTATGGCAGTGTAGCCTACTGGGCCTCATGAGCTCAAAAGTACATTCATCTTCCTAAGAATATGTCCTTGCAAGGGTCATTTGAAGGCAGCAATAGGCTCTGTGGTCAAATCACCAGGCAACAAATGGGCTCGCAGCTAAGAAAAGGTATACTCTTATTCTCTCTTCATATAGTGATACTCACTCTCCCATGCAGGCACTGGATATAGAGTTGAAGGAGATCAACTCCACTGTCTCCGAGTACTTTTTTTCCATCTCAAACAGGACTTTCTTATAGGAAATAAACTCTTTGTCCTGTCCATACACACTGTCCTGGTATACCTACAAGGTGCAAGAAGAAATGAAAAGAGGGAGTTTGTGTGAGACTGCAAACAGATCAACAAACGTGTTTTAGAGTCTTATGCAGCTTGTAATCACCTCTTCAGCCAACAGGACGAGGCCCTCGGTTGCAGCGAAGCGAATCACTTCTTCTATTGTTTTCTTATCTTGCACATGACCTGTCAGGACAAACAGCAGTGAGCATCAGAGACTGAAGCAGGGGGATGAGGGAACGTAGCTGCTGTATGCAGTTTACCTGTGGGGTTTCCTGGGTTGCTGATGTAAATGGCTCTGGGCTTGCAGCGACCTTTTGCAGTCTCCAAAGCTCGGCGCAGCTCGTCCAGGTCTAGAGCCCAGCCTCGGTCCTCCATCAGCTGGTACGGCACCAACGTCACTTGGCACGTATCCAGCAGCATTGGCAGAGTGTGTGGGCAGGGCATCGGGGTCAACACACCCGTCTGGGTCTCCCCCTCCCCACTAGCCATCAGGTGCAAAACCAGCTTACACAATAAAGAACAATACAATTAACTGTTAGCAAGACAAGACCACCACAATTGTTAAATAGCTGATTATAAAGGTGGATATATTACGACTTCTTAATTAACAGGGCTGACTGACGACAGATTCTACAGCGAGCACAGGCTAGAATTACTGCATTGTTAGATGGAAAAAAGTAGAGGCTAATACTTTATTTCTAATAATTAACAAGTTGTGGTTAAGTAGAAAAGGTAGAGGTTAGTCTTGTAAATCTTTTGCCAATAAAAAAGTGGAAGTTTTGGTAATATTTAGCATGTTTACTGTCTTAGTTTAGTGTGTTGCATGTTAAAATTAACTAAAATGCAATTCAGCACAGAGCGCATACCCAAAGCTGATGAGAACTGAACTGAACTTGTGTTAGTGACCGTACCAAGTCCTGAGAGTCTGAGCTTTGGATGGACACGCCAAAGAGCAACATACAAATTTTTTATCATCCAACCTCAGTGAATATGATCTGCAGCTAGAAGAAGCAGCTCTTTTAGTCACACTCGCAGGGATGGAAATGTCAGTGAAATACCTCAACATCTTTCACAACAACGTTGCCATTAGATTTAGGTTTACATTTGAGGTTTTGATTGAAGTGTCTCAACAATCACTGGATGGATTGCCTCCCTCATGTTGAACTGTAATAACTTTTGGCATCTTAAACGTTTAAAATAGCACCATCATCAGGCAAAAAACGCAATTGGTCCAATACTTTGATTTATGACTAAATCCCTGCAAAATGCATGACAATCCACCATTCAGCTGTATACTGCGGTTAGTGCTAATTTGCAAATGTTAACATGTGTCAGAGCTGTAGAATGCCTGTAGACTCAGTCTAACTAGATGATTTCCCAGCTGATTAACAGACTTTTGTTCATAATGGACTACCGCGATTGGACTATGAACTACGTATTGCTGCCCTTAATAACTACCTTACAGCGATAAATCTACTAATAATGTTCCAAAAAAACCTACTGACAGAGTCTTCTGACAACCACTAGAGATGGAGATGTTTTCTGGCTGTGAAGTCACTCCACCATCTCGCCTCATGATGAACTCAGCAACGCTCTGCTGGACACGCGGGATGCCACAGGATGTTGTGGAGTATGAACCTGTCATCGCCAGAGTGGATAGACGAGCCATGAGAGCAGAGAAGCCAGTCAGAGAAATTCTATGAACCACTTTGCATCAAACGTCTTCAAATCTGTGCAAGTAAATTGTTGTTATTCATTCTCACCCAGGCTCCCTCCACCGCAGACCCCCAGAAGCTTCTGTGCCCTCCGCCTGACGTCCGAAGGAAGGCTTTGTTTTTTGAGGAGCTCAGGGTACAAACACACTGCCAAGACCTGAGGAAAGGAACAGGGAATGACAGGTGCAGAGCTGCTCAGTTTGTAGCTGTCAGACTGATCACAGGGGATCAAGGCAGGAGCTGCAGCAGGGACAAACACTCACAGATAAAACATAAAGCACCAACCTGCCGAACAAATGAGATGGGAGCCATCCCTGCGCTGTGGGGGTCACCTGCACTGATATCAATCACCTTCTTGAAGGGTTTCTTTGCTCCCTGAAGAGGAACACAGTTAGACACAAGCTCAGGCTGGTTGTATTTTTCAAACCTGACAGTCTAGTTTCATCCTTCAATCTCTTTAACTGCCTGACATCCAATTTCCCTGTGTTTGAATCTTGTTGAAACTGAATCCGTGACACTCGCCCCTGGAAATCTGTGCGAAACAACAACCTCTAATTATTCAACGTCCGGTAATTGAAGCAACCCGGGGATGAAGCGGATCACTGCGCCACTGGCAGGACGGAATGCGAGCAGAGTTGAAAGGTGTCATTGACGCGATTCATTCAGAGCTTCTGGGTTTAATGATCAACTAGGGGAGGAAAGTCCTATTTTTCCACAATATCGAATCTCTTTTGAAGTAGAATATCATCAACCTGGGTTGGGCTAAAAGAACACTTTTGTGCATGCGCTGGCAAGCTATCCAGCTAATAGAAAACATTCCTGACAGGTTTCTATTTGGCAGCTTGCCCACAACGCCCCAAGAAAGTTAAGCAGTTCTTGTTCAACGTAACATTCCCAAGACCTTCCCATAACCACATGAAGGAGCATTTTTGGGGGTAATTTTAAGATCGTCCCCCCTGAGGTTCCCTGCTAGTTGCCTTTTTGCTGGTAGTTTTTCAGTTATTCTAAATGTGTTCTCATATAGTTTCATGGTTTTTTTTGTTATTAATATTGAAACAAAGGATACTTTTAACAAGTGAATAATACGAGTATCTGCCAACAACACATTTAGGCTTAGTGTGCAGTGTGTGTTTTACAAGTTTGGACCACCTCATATACAGTGCAGTACAGCATTCATGGGATATTGGATTTTGGACTTGCTTTAAAGGGAAAACATTCACTTCTTATAAAGGTCTGGTCTTACTAATTTCTTACTATTTGCAAAATGTGTCGAAGAACAAAAAAAAGTTCATCAAATATTTTGACTTTGTTTCAATTTAGGATCAGCAGATGTAGACTGCCGTTTAGATGATGGTTAAATCAATATTGTTTCATGTGTGGGATGTGGGATATTTTAAGGTTTAAATGAAGTTTCTGCCTTAAGGTGTAAATGAGCAGCCAACAGTTGAAAAGAGTATGAACAGGGATGCACGAAGAAACACTTGGAGATGGGAGCTATATGCCATCAGCTACTATAAATTTATAGTAAGAAGAGTGGGAAAATTCTTCAAAACGGTATGCCAGGATCCAGCGACGTCGTGCGGCATGCACGTCAGCTGACATTCTTACATTTAAAAGCAAAACGTTGGAACATTGGAAAATTTGCTTATGTGCTTTCCTTCCAAGGCAGTCAATACCACTCCCATGCCTGTAGACTTAATAAAAAGCTGCAGCCTGCAGGCAGTCAGTTTAGCATAGCAGAAATACTGGAAAGAGGGGGGGGGGGGCACTAGCCTGGCTGTGTGAGGATGTGCACGGACTCCAGTTAACTACATTTCCTGTTTTTCGTGTCTTATAGTACCTCTGCTTTATGCATTCCTGTAAGTTTTACTCCTTGGCATTGCTCAGTTTTCCAACCAGTTTTACCTTTTATCACCTCGATTACCCAGTCAGTCCTCCCAGTGCATGAAGTCTTAGCTATCGACCACCTGTTTGTCAGGTTGTCTCTGTTCTCCCTGCAGTCCAGCCTTTATTATTCCTGTGGTTGTTTAGTTGTGTTTTATCTCTTCCTGGTGTTTGAATTTAGATTTGCCCAGCTAACATTCGGTTTTGTCTATTACCTCGGCTTTATTGAACTTTTTAAATTTTTGGACTCAAGAACGTGAAGGGGAAGGTGTTGGTGAGCTGGAGCTGTCAGGTGTGGGGCATCTATACATGAGGCTGCAGAATCCCATAGTTTAGCAGCATTTTGCCATACAGGGTGTGAGGGTCAGTTTTCCTGTGCCAAATACAACCAAACACTGCACCACATAATAGATCGAGCAAAATCTAGCTGCCATACTTCCACACTCATCCTAATGACCTCAAGAACATGCTCTTTGAAAATCCCAATAATAAAGCATAAATAGAACCTGCATAGGTTAATAATAAGATAACAGGCTATGTTCAGAAGACATAATAGTCTGCTCCTACATTTTTCCATATAGCTCTGTAATATTAGAATGAACTGAATATTTTGTACTGGATAGCCATGAGAAATATCCACAGCTGCTTTCACTAATGGAAATAATAGATTTCCATTACCCTTTACTGTTCTCCATGAGACTTTTTACCTCGGGTAACTCAGGTAGCCTCCATGGTGCAGTTAAAGCATTAAAGTAAAGTAGCTGAGATTGTACTGGAGTGTTTTTACATTGTTGTATTTCTGCTTTTGTTGAAGGATCTGAATAGCTTTGTCTACCACTGATGAGAAAAAAAAGCAGAGGACAATATGTCGTTCCACCACGAGCCCACCTTACAGTGGGAAACTCAAACACTGCGAATATTGCACAGATTAGCTCAGGTGTGTTCCACGTGCGCCTCACCTGTCTGATCTCCTTTGCGATGCGTGCAGCCAGATTTTGCAGGCTGGTCGGGGCTCTGATCCCACGCACCATGGGGTTCACATCCTGCACGGAGCTCATGTCTTCTGTGTGACCGGCGAGGTTGAAATGACGAGCTCAACACCGAAACCTGAAGGCAACTCGGTGATGCGGTAAAACCCGTATGCCGAGTTCAGCGCCGCGTGCACGGGGTGGGAGAGCGCAGCGCGCGAGTGGCTGTCAATCCGGGCTAAGTAATACAGACAAGGCAACTGTGTATAAGACTAATAATTGTAATGATGTAGGACATTTTGCACTGTGCCAATGAGCAGAAAACCACCAAAGAGAAGGATTCTTTTGATCCACATACCCAACATAATAACATAATATATGTGTGTGCGCGCGCGCGTGTGTAGCAACACTGACAAGATACACCACTATACACACTTCACCTTTTTTTACATAAAGGTAAATGTACATAAAGTATTTAGATTGAAAGCAGTCGTTCAGTAGAATGGCCCTGTCACTGTTTTATCTGATGTGTTTGCATCAATGTTGCCAATAATATTACATTTTGCTGCTGCAGAAGTTTGAGGTTGGGCCCTTTTTAACTGCTTTCTATACTGCTGGCTACTTTAATAAACAGCAGTGCATCATGTTCTGTCCTGTCAGAACCAGGTATCTCTAAAAAGTCAGCTTTTCATGAGTTAAGAAAAGCTGTTCAGTTTCAGTTTTGGGAAGATAATCCAAGAGGATTTTTTTAGTTCATAGTAGGAGAATTTCACCTATGATTAAAAAAAAATACCATGTGATCAATTTCTGCATCCAAATAGTTGAAAAATAGACAAAAGATGCCTCAAAATGTCAAGCCAATTTTCCTGTCAGTTTCATAATATCAGTTGGATGTTTGACTCAGATTACTGACAGGTGAGTATGTGGGATTTTTTCTGCTGCAGCAAATTACACAGGAGAACAAAATAGAATAAAGCTCCACCAACATTAGCATAGATAAAGACCCTCCAGGGTGAGCATAGACTCGACAGAGCGGGTGGAGACTGGAGGAGCAGGCTCCTAGGTATCTCAGTGAAATGTGGGAAATGCTCATGTTAATGTTTTTAACCACACAGGCAGCATGATCAGGCATGTGGTCCACCCCATTGGCCCAGACTGAAATGTATCAAACAACTACTGGATAGACTGAACATTTGTCGAGACGTTCATGGTCTCCAGGGGATGAATCCAGCCACCTTTGCTTCCAGCATCACCATGAGGTTGATGTTTTTTATTGAAATATCTCAGGTATTTGCACTCCTCCACGATCTCAATGTCTAAACCCTGGATGCTCACCTGTGTAGTCTGTGGTGCTTTCCTGTGGAAGTCTATCACCATCCTCCTTGCCGGCATTGATGTGCAGGTGGTTTAGTCCAACTCATTTGACAAAGTTAGTGATGACTTCCCTGTATTTAAAATTGTTCCCCTGTGATACACATCAAACGACGGCTGTATCGTCGGAGAACGGCTACTTGTGTGATAAGCACCAGTCAGGACTGGTTTCAGCCAGTTCTACACCTGTGAATGGGGTGGTAATTGTAAACCATGATGTTTATCAGCCAGGTCCTGCTGAGCAGTGGTGTGATGATGGTGTAGGAAGGTCTCAGCTGATACAAGCCTGAGTTAAAGAGAACTTTATTAACAAGCAGTATCAGATCAGATGTCATCTGAGATCAGACCATCTGAGAGAGCTTCCGGGTCAGATCAGAAGACTCTGCCCTTAACATACAGACAACACAGTATATAGCATGGCATTTTTTTCAATTCCTCCCATAACCTTCTTATCTCAAAGACCAGATTATGTTCTGATGGGCATTGTCCCACTGAGGAATGTTCTCCTTTGTGACAATCTACATCTACCTCTATAGGAGATTTATGTCCTATAGCCCCCTCTTTAAACATTTACCACCTCTGGTTTCCCTTTCCCTGCTCTGGCATGGCATGGCATGGCACGGCTGGCTGTCACTTTGTAAGACCAGTTGCTCCACTGGAAGCTGTGCTGAGGCGTCTCGTATCGCCCCATGGGCCTTTGCGGCTTTCCCCCATCAGCCTCTGCTAGGTGAGGCAGTGAGTGTGTAGCTACCACTCCCTGGACTCCCTCCCTCTTCCGGTTTTGGCTCTGGTTCTGGTTTTATTTATTGTGGCTCTCCTGTGTCCTTTTCCGTGCACTGGCTGCTGGCTCGCAGCTGTTTGGCATTTGGCCCGCTGTTGAAGCCCACGTGAAGGCTTGGCTCCCAATCACCCTGCAAAATCACCTGCATGAATTATTCTAAATACACCAATTTGGTATTTAAATGTAAATGTGTATTTGGTTGAATTAATATTGCTTTCATTTTTGGTTAATTAAGTTTATTACTTTATATGGCGTAAACTGGTTATTGGGTGTGAATGGGTTTTTATGAGCGTCTGTCACCAGTGATTGAAGCATTTCATGGTATGGTTTTAACTTGTTTCCTTTTGTTGGACAGGCACTGTGGCCGAGGCGACAGTCCAATTCCCACAATCCCCTTTATGGTTGGTGTGCAGTGTCATGAGTGGCTACTTTAATTTCCCTGCCTGAATGTTAGTGCTATCATTATTACAATCCTGTTGTTTTAATATTTAGTTAAATAACCTTTTTGTTTGGAACATGTTCTCTTGCCCTGGTGATTTCTGGACCTGTGCAGCCTTACTAGCTTAGTTCCATGGTAGAATTTCCAGGGAGTGAAATTCCCCTAGGTGGCGTTGTCACAACAGCTTAACTTCCCCCGCTCACATCACACATGGGATACAGGAAGTTGTTATCATGAACACAGAAATCTAAGTACAACAAAGTAATTTTCTGTTACGCCTGCTGGGCCACTGTAGCAGCTGTATCCCTCCACCTGCTAGTCAAAAATCAGCTTGTTAAAAGCTTAAGAATTCCTGTGTCCCTTTGAGCCTTGAGCCTTTTAAATTGCTTTATACTGTGTGTGTTTGACTAATCTGTTTAATATTTACACTTGAATGGAGGATCTGTCCTTCACCACAGAGACCTACATGTGAGGTCACAATATTATGCCCCGTGTCTCTGTCAGTCACACCTCCAGCAGGGTGAGGAAGTGTGAGGCGAAGGTGAAAGGAAGCAAGTTGAGCCAGGACCTCCTGCAGGGTGTCAGGAGGAACCAGGATGGCTCAACCTGAGAGAAATCAGTCACTTTTTGAGAAAATAGAACAAACCTGGCTAATGTGATTAACTTCATGATGTATTCCTGCTCCAGCACACCTGATTCAAATGAATGGCTCGTTATCAGCTGAGCATTTGAATCAGGTGTGTTGGAGCACAGAAACATCTAAAACATGCAGGGCAGTGGTACTCCAGGACCAGGCTTGAGAAACACTGAGTTAGGGAACATGACCTGAAGTAAACAATGTCTCAAAATAAGTGGGCGTCTGTCACATCTGCAAAAGTATAAACTAATATTGATAGAGGACGTTGCTGTGAACATCTGCATGTGCTGAACTCAGTATATTAAGTCCTGCTGTGGCTGCTACACTTGTCTTCAGTGTCATTTCTCTCCACCACACTACATACACACCTTCTTCCTCTGGGAACCTCTGGCAGCACACAACATCTGCCTCCACCTCTAATATCTAAAAACAGACACAATAGGACACAGACAGGAGAAAGATGGAGGCCAGGTGACAGCAGGATAACAGGTGTGGAGCCACAAGGGGCATCACTGGCAGTCATGGGGGTTTCAACAGCCCAATACACCAACACACCCCTATAGTATTTACAGTATACTATACTATAGTATACTATAGTGTACTATATACCCACTATATACCCACCAATGAAAAAGTCCCCAAAAATGTGATATTTCTTCCTGTTTGCATAACATTTGTTAAAAACTACAATGAGATGTTTTAGGAAACTACACCTAACGATAATGAAAGACTGTGTGAGCTAAAGGCTGCCAGTCAACAGGCTGAATTAAATCTCAACCTGAAGATACAGTCTGTGATGACCTCACCCACCAACAATAAGAGTCTCTCAGCAGCTGAAAAGTGAATCACCTCCTCTCTTGGTTCCCATCACATCTGACATATCAGAATCCCATAGTTTTAATCCAGCCATTTTACAGGGAACAGTAACCCCTGTCTCAAAACTAGAAAATGGCTAACTAGTCTGTCACCGATCTGGAAATGTAGGGTTGGGGTTAATATCACCCAATTCCTCTGATTTATGAGTAATCTTTCAAGTTCATTTTCTGCTGGACTTCAGTACAAAAACCTCACATACAAGGTGAACTTTGTACACTTGAAACCTCTCCACTAAATTCTCACTCCTGCAGGAACATTTTTGGTGGTCAAAGGTCACTATGAGAACGAGAAACACATTTTTGTCCATAACTCAAGAAATCAGACATTAATAATGACAAAATTTCACGCAAATGTCTCAAAGGATAAAATGAAGTGATGGTGTCTAAAAGGCCGTGTTCAAGATGTGTGTGAAGCATCCACGGCTTACAGTTTGTAGTCATGCACCACAAGCTCATTGGTTCTGCTGATATTGAGCTTCAGGTGACTGTTGTTTCTCCATGTGATGCTCTCTGTCAGTCCTCTGTTCTTTTCTGGAAAAACAGTCTCTAAGTGAAGACAGCATGTTTCTCACAGTAAATGATCCACTGGAATCACACATGTCAATACAGTGAGAGCTTCCATTTCACCACAAAATGCACTTAATACCTTTGATTATATATGAGTCTGAACTGTAAACTGCAACTTGATTTGTTGGTGGAGGCGTACAGCAGTTCTAGTTTTTCATTTTCCCGATGAGTCCTACTTCAGCACGTTGACTTCATCAGGAGTCTGACCTCTCCAGGGCACACACACACACACACACACTCAAAGCTTTGAGTGATGTTGCACTGACCACATTGCACCACTAAGGGGCATGACAGTTCAACCTACCAGTGTTTGTACCTGTGCAGGTGTGTGTGTGCTTTCTGCTACACTTTTACAATGACAGTGACAGATGTGTATTCGTGTGCCTTCAGTTGCCAGCGGTCAAAGTCAATTCCACCAGTCAAAGTCCTTCAATGACCCAAAATTCACACAATTATGGCTTTAACTTGCTACCTTTTCCTTTATTAAGCATTTGTAACCCACATTAAAATAAGTCCATATAAATTAATAAACAAGTTCATAAATTCAGCTGCATGAAGAAGTTAAGTTCATTCTGTCATTTAAACGAAAGGGGATTAATAAAAGATAATGAAAAATGCTTAAAAATGTGCTTTTGTTATTTTAGAGTGAGAAGTAACTTCCCCTTTAAGACTCACCTCCAGATCCTCTTACCATGTCAGTGCATGCAGAAGAAGAAGAAGAATAAATTATAAATAATAAATAATAATAATGGGTTCAGGCCATTTTGGGAACATGCATGGGAAACCAGAAAGAGGAAAGACGAGTGTAAATGTCCATGGTTGTTATTTTCCATCTTATAAAGGAACCAAATGGAAAAACGAACCGGATTATATCAAAAGTGCAAAGGTGTAATGTATTTCAACGGTGTAATTTCGTGATGTTTTTTTTTTTTTTTGTACTTTTTTTTGTGATATACTATCCAGTCATTTTCAGAAATGAAAAAAAAAACATGGCTGCTCTGGCAATTTGTGAGTGAAATATTTTCCATCACACACTTCTTCATCCACTGATAGGGGTGTAGTGGAGGCATCGATTGTGTAAATGTCCTGTGAAACAAAATCAAAGTTACTTCTCAACAACATTGTACTTTCCTGTTGGAAACAAAAAAAAAAAAACACATGTTGCTCTTCAGACTGTATCCTGCACATAAATAATGTTTCACGCCTCATGAATTATGGTATTTTTTTACATGAATACAAATAATTTTGTAAAACACATAAGAGCATTTTTGTGCTTTCAATGTGTACATGTAACTGATATATCATGAACCTCAAACACTGCTAACATGCTACTTCAAATGCAAATCCCACTTATGCATTATAGGGGGGGAAAAGGATCAAATACAAAATCATAAACTGTTTAGTAACAGTCTTGACTTATTAATATTTATGCCCAAAAAAAGATATACACCCACAGTGACCTATTTCCACATGTTGCTTCTGTGTGAGCCATCGAGGTGCCTTAATGAAAACCAGCCAAACAGAGCAGAGCTCTTCAAGTCTTCATGAGCCCAATAAAAAAGGGAGAAGTTTGCATGTAATTCCAGGGCCAAATGGTAGGGTTATAAATGTGCACGTAAAACCGCATATGGCCATTTTTCATCCCGACCAAACTTACATTCTTTCTATGTAGAGATCCAAAAACAATTTGTAATACTCCTTTAATAACACTTAATATTCCACTTCAATAACCTGCTTGGACAAGTAAAGATACATCAATGCAGACATAAACAGAAATTACATTAAGGACTGAAAACTGGCTTTAAATAAATATGCAAAATGCAGTAACTTACCTTTTGATGTTCGAGGCACACATTTTTTAGACTCACCCTCTTTGTGTGTACATTAGGGATACCTAAATCAAGGCACACATCTCTCCAGAAGCCTTTATCTGAATATGTGCTCTCATCAGCAACAGACACATCAGCTGATTCCTGCAGACTCAATTAAAAGATTAAAATTTCCCTTTGTTTATCAGTATTGGAGGGATACCTACCCACTCTTTGCAGCCGTTATCATAAAATCTACTGAAATGTGATGAATCTCAGGAGAACAAAAACAAAACAAATAGACGGCCAGTAATTATGGGAGATTGCATTTGGATTTGCTTAGCCTTACAAGCTCCATATGCAAAGGAGAAAAAATTATGTTTATGTCGGTCAATGTAGATAGATAGATAGATAGATAGATAGATAGATAGAAAGATAGATAGATAGATAGATAGATAAAAAGAGAATTAAACAATAAGTTTAATTTTCTTCATATGAACTATTTCTGTTTTAATAGGCAGCCTAAGGGGTGAAAAGATTTCCTGTATAGTGTTTATTGATATAAGGCTGTTTTGGGCATGCTTGAGGTTGTACAAGTGGCCAGTGGCCAGTTTATTATGATTGATTATTGATTGTGATATGCTTTGATTATGTAGTTAAATTCACTAATTATGGCTACATGAAATGCCCAAAAAGCAGTCTTTTGTTTACATAGTGGACTTTGGCTGCTGATTACTGAAAACTGCTGCAGTGAAACTTCATTTCAGCAGCTTGTACTTAAAGTGGCCTGGAACTCAAATCTATAATCTATAAGTCTTTTTTTTTTTTTTTTTTTTCAAGATAGAATGTGAAATGGAGCAGAATTGTGGCACACCTATGGATGGACAGGTATGTAGGAAAATACCAAACCAGACTGGATGTGCTGTAAATTTGGTTTGTAGTATTGCGTTTGGTTGAAATTGGGAGGAGGTTTCAAATTCACTACAGGCTGAGATTTCATCACTTTATAGTGCACTAGATATGTTTCAAAAAGACAGCACACACAGGAAGTAAATGAAAGAGCTTTATTAAATGGAAACTTGCACAGGATTTGTAATGCAGAGTAATAATACTGGACAATTAGCATAGATATGGAGAGAAAACACAACGTGGTTCAAATCGCCTAATACACAATGTCTATAGGCCAAGAAGACAAGCTTTGCATAGAAGTCCCTACCCAGTGCAACCGTAGCAGAGGGACAAAGAGAAGTTTGTGTCTACAGGGACAATTAAAGGGAGCTCCAGGTACACAATATTCATTTCTACATAAAGTTATAGCATCTTCAATCTGAAGTCCATGATCAGTCTTCTAGTGTGTTCTTTCATCTACAAAAACAGGATCTACACCTGTTTGATAAATAAAAGAAGTTATATACACTGAGAAATTAAACAGGAGGATGATGGGGAGGTGAAGCAGCTACAGAAGGTGTGTGTGTGTGGTGGGGGGGTTATTAAATATGGAGCCATGCAGTCGAACCAGTTGAGCCACATCTGTTGATTAGAGCCAGATGATGGGACCTGATCCTGGTCCTGAGGTTCAGATGTGAGGTGAGAGAAATCTGAACCGGCAGGTAAAAGAGTGCTTTGCTAGTTTTCTGTGATAGCCCTTGGTTGTCGTGCGTGTGCGTCCGACTGCAACAAACACACCTGAGCCCCTATGCAGGGGCACTGTGAGGAATGTCGTCTTCGCTTTCCTCCTCCCCCTCCTCTTCTCCTGCCTCTTAGAAGGTAGTATCGATATATTTAGAGCCCTTTGAAGAAGTATTAAAAGACCTTCTGGCTGTGGTTTGGTGAGGATTTGCTTGTCCGGTTTGTGCTCTCCCAGGCACAACAGGAACGACTGTGACAGCCCCTGCCACCTGGGGACAGAGTTCATGTGATCATCCAAAAAAGACTTGGTCTTGATTCCCTTTTACCCATTTCATGAGTAGTGGTCTGAGCCTAGCGAGTGAAGTCCTCCTCCAGGTTGATAGTAGTTTTCCCTTAAAGGGTCACTGTTCCAGTTGTAGAGAAAGCAGTCAGTTTTCTTTTCCTCTGTTCAGCACTAGAGTAGTTATACTCCACAAAGCACAACATCAAAGGCACATACATGAGATTAACTTTTTGCTACGTGTGCCCACTGCTCCCTTTCTCCATCCTGATAGCTGAGTTTTTTAGTTTCCATCCATCTGTGTAACCTGAGTTTTCTTCTCCCTTATATCCTCTTTTTCCTACTAAAGACCAAAACACAGTAAGAGTCAACTTGAGGAGCTTCAGACCTTATTTCCAAAGGCATCTCTCGTTATCAGATCAGTTTTGTGGCACGTTATGCAAACATCTACACTAAAAAGTTTCACTGTCTAGATGCAGCCAGGTCAAACAGTTTTTTTGTCTTGTAGTCTTTATCTATTGGACAGCATTGAGCTTTGTTGTAAAAACAAATGACAGAATGTGCTAAAAATGTCTACATTTGCAACATTAAGTATCTGAAACTCTTCCAGAACTACTCATTGTGATTAGAGCTGCAACTAGTAATTATTCTCTCGATTAACTGACTAATGATTCTGTTCAGTAAATGTCAGAAAATAGTGAAAAATGTCTGTTACTTGCTAAAGCTGGCATCTTCAAATAGCTAGTCCAAACCCAAAAATAATCAACCTATGAATCATATAATACAAATAAAAGCAGCAGCTGATATTTTTGCTTGTAAAATGCCTTGAACGATTCATTCTCAAATTTGTTGCAGATGAATTTTCTGTCCATTGACTGATCAGTTAAAGTAATTGTTTCAGCTCTGACCAGGATCAGAAATCTTTGCCTCGACCCTCCACCTCTCCTGTCTGTTTCTATGGAAACATGAGAGGAAACCATCTCTAATTTGCTCTTAATGTGTTTCAGCCTTCACTCCATGATTGTTTGTATAGCTTAGTAACATGAGGTGTTTTTATTCGTCCACGAGATGCTTCTGTTTCTGTCACTTTTTCCTCTGTTGTTAGTACAACAGTGTGCAATGAAATCTCACATTTTATTGTGAAGGAACATGTTTTCGTTTCCAGTTAGAAGTGGATAGCATGCCGCTGCAGCAGAGAGCCCGCTGTCCTCTCCGGCGGTCACTGCACAGCACTGGTGGCAGAGAGTGTGAGGCACCGTTTGTGTCTTTAGCGCTCTCTGGTGGACGGGAGGATTAGCTGCGCTTTGCTGTCACCTGCTGCCTCAGCTTCTCCCTCCTCTTCTTCTCCATCAGCCTGGAAAAGCAGAAAAAAAGGATTATTTTGCATGTGAAGCGTTCTGTTGGATGTATGTGTGTGTGTGTGCGTTCATGCTTTCATCCTTTGCCTGTGGTTATGAACATCTTTGTGAGTCTTCAGATGTAAAAGTTCTTATTTTAGGAATACATGTTGAGGGCTGAATTCAGGTTTAAAGTTAAACCAGCAGCAGACTTGCATTTAGATCAAATAAATGTCACCAATTTTAAAAAATCCACTTGAAGATGCCACATTTTATAGTAGCACTACTGTAATAAATACACAATAAATAAAATGAAAAAAAGGTCTCCTAAATAAGGCATTTATTATACTATTAATGCAAAAATATCTAATAAAAAAAGAGCAGAAAGAATTAGCTGATTAATCGAAGAAATGGCTGAAATTCACTGATTCCAACATCTCAAAAGTGAATATTTTCTCTTTTGTGTTAGTCTTTTATGACTGAATATCTTTGGGCTTTGGGTTTGTGTGATGGCCATTTTTTTTTATATTTGCTTACATTATGTTGATCAAATGATCAATTAAGACTAGAACTGCATCATAATTGTGAGTTGCAGCCCCACAAAAATAACAAACGGGGCTACAAATGACTAATATATATCATTTTAATTCTTTCTTAAAGTCATTTCAATCTATTAAAGGTCTGACAATATAAAACAATCAATGCAGGTTCACTTCACAGAGCTCATTTTGTCCAATTAAAAGTCCAAAGATACTCATTTTACAGTCATATTTAAAAAAAAAAGCAGATTCTCACAATTGTGAAGCCGAAACCAGAACATGTTTTATCAAAAATTTCAATTCATATTCTGTTGGATAGACTAATCAAAGGACTTATTATCGAAAATACATGAAATTTAAATGGACATCTACACAAATCAACTGATCCATGCCTCTATGGAAATCTTTTTCCTCAGTGTGGTGCTGGATTATCAGTCACCTGCGGTTTCGAGCCTCCACCAGCTCACTCAGCTGATCCTGAGCCGCTCTGAGCTCCTCCAGACTCTGCTGGTAGCTGAGGTCTCCTGAGCCCGACCTCTCCAGGAGGGAAACCTGGTTCGACAGCTCGCTGGTTCGATCCCGCAGCCGCTGGATGGACATGTACAGGTTCTCATCGTCTTCCTCCTGCAGCCACAGGGAGGAATGGAAGACAGCAAGGACAGCGTACGTTACAGCTTGTGGATGGATGAGCCTGCAGTAGGGCAGGTTGATTTAGTATTATTAACTTTTAGTACAACAAGCATTTTGTTTTGTTTTCTCTATTTTCTGCCGCTTTCCCGAGGCCGGGTCTCGCTGGTAGCTGGGTAAGGAAGCTGTCCTTCTCCAGCTCTTCCTAGGGGATCCTGAGGCTTTTCCAAGCCACATAAGATATATAATCTCTAATGCATGTTCAGGAACAACCATAGGGTCTCCTACCAGTTGCTAGAAGCCTGAACCACCACAACTGGCTCCTTTTGACACAAGAAAGCTCCCTCTGGACGTCTGAGCTCCTTTAGCTTTATCTCTAAGGCTGAGCCCAGCTACACTACGGAGGAAACTCATTTCAGCCACTTGATGCGCAATCTCATTCTCTCGGGTCACTACCTGAAATCTGATGTCCATAAGTGAGGGCTGAAACGTAGATCAACTGGTAAATTGAAAAGCTCTGTGACACCGGCGTTGTGTACCTTGGCATTGACAATTTCTATATGGACCAGAAGAGAAGCCAACTCCAGCTCTTCACTGTAGCTGTTTTTCAGAGGGACGCTCCTGTAGCCTGGCAACACACAAGACATAACTCAATCAACAGATGAATATTTATCGATCTGAATTTGTCAAAACATTGGCAGGAAGAATTTACGACTCTCAGCTGTAGCTTTGGTGTTCTTAAAACAGGGGTTTTCCCAAACCGTCCAAAATCAGCATCCGTTACTCCACATTCACCTGTTCGCAGCAGACGGACAGGGTAGGTCGCCTGGGCCAGGAAGTTAGGATCACTGAACATGTCCTCCTCGTAGACAGTGAAGCGCAGAAAGGAGAAGGTGGGGTTGTGGATGTCAAACACAAACTGCTTCTGCACCCACACAGGATTCAGACCGTTATCAGCTGGGAGGGTCAGGAGGAAGAGACGGATAGCACGCAGGCAGTGAGCGCTCCACTCTCAGCGAACATGTGACATGAATGGAAATCAAGGGGGATGAGGTCGGCAGCTGTCTTACCTACTACGTCTGTCTTGCACTTGCAGCTGTCGTAATCAGCTCCACAGATCTCCACCTCCACAAAGGGACAGACGATGCTCCGGCCATTTTTAGGCAAATGGCGAGCTCCCAGCACCTGATACACACACACAAGACAACAAACTGTGACAAGACTGTGGAAACAAAGTGAGTCTCACAGCTAGTTTAATCCGGGCTTTATTACGGGTTTTATTTTCTGCTCTCTCTATGATGGAGCTGAGCTGACCTGTAACTGGATGGTGATTGGCTCCACACGTAAAGTGTCCTTGTCAAAAGGGTCAAAGGCGTCGTCCCTCATGATATCAGGCTGGGGAACAAAGCCGCTGCCACCGCCGAGCATGAACAAGGCCTGGTTCAGCTGCATGGGTTTATCTACACGCACACGCACACACACACACACACACAGTCACTTTCATATTTTATTCAATACACGTTTTTTGTCACTAAGACCAAAAGTAATGATGCATTCAGGTGCTGCTCTCCTCTTAAAGTCTACTGTGAGTGACTGTGTAAGCAATGTCTGCTGCAGACATCATTGTGACTTTAGCCTTTAAAAACTGGTTTCTGTACCAGGAACATTGTCTGTTTTGTCTGATTTTCTACCTTGTAACCATCTCTGGACCCCCCACATTTATCACTAAAATGGGATGCAGCATGTTGAACTAACACAGATGCTACAGTATGTTGACATCTCCCCCTGGTGGCCACTATATTGCAGACATTTGAACGTGGAGGAAGATGTGACGATTTCTGTTAATTTGCCAATAAGAAGATACATAATTTAAAAAGAAAAGCAACACGTGCCAGTAATGGGATTTTTTCATTTTTTTGGGAAGTTTTTCACTATTGTGAACAAGCTACTGAACTAGTAATTAACAACTTACTCATCATCAAGCACCAACTGTAACACTAATTGCAATTTCAAGATTACAACTTGCACAAAGAGGCTGATTTGACACGAACGAGGCTAAAGTTCTAGCTAAAAGAGGAAAACGACCACCAAGTTTTCTTCAAAATCATGCTTGTTTGAGTTTTCCGGGATAAAGACAATAAAGCACCTGATGAATCAACTTGACGTCTGCCCCTGGCTCTCTGTAGCAGCCTATACGCTCTCTATCTCTTGGTGAAAAGAGCGATTGCTACTGTGTGGACTGACCTGGGGTCTGGAAATTGAGCGCGACTAGCTGGGAGCCACAGAGCCACATGGGCAGCGGGTCGTAGTTGGATGAGTCCAGCCTCTGTCCTCGGGGATACACTCTGGAAAGCTGACGCCGGTTGTACTGCAGGAAGCGTTTCCCTCTGCCGCGTGTCGCAAACTTCTCTGCCTTTGTCTCTGGGAAGGAGGACATGTCCCGGTAGCATGCCCTCTCTGTCCCGATCTCTGGAAGCAGCAGCAAATCACACAAATCAAAAAATGACCCACAGAAACAGATAAAACGTGAGGCGAGAGAAGAAGAGAGCAGTTTGATCCTTACTGTCCTCATTGAAGGGGACAGGTCTGCAGTAGACCACGAGATCAGACAGCTCCACTGCAATCTTCTTCCTCCTCTCCATTTGCTTCTCCTCCTGCATCTGTTACCATGGAGATCAGAAAACCATACTCTTAAGCCACAACTGACAATATAAAGTTATTCCCAAAACGCCAGTTACATCATACAGACCCGTGCGTCGGCGTTCTGTGTGGCCTCTCTGATCTTGGTGACCCAGCTGGTTAGGTCCTCCATGCTGTCGGCTGCCACATCCAGAGTCTGTACCGGGTGAGATGACAGGTGCTGGGAGTGGATTGTGCACACGTAAGGCCGTGAATTCTTCCCATCCTTGTGCACCACTGGACACAGACGGATGGAGCAGTGGAGAGAAAAACCAACACGGTTTTGGTGAGCTTTATTATTTTTCTGTTGAGTATGGACAACATGATTTAATTAAGCTCGTGTTTATCAGTCCTGGCGCCACAGGAAAGCAACTGGACTAGCATTTATGTTAACAGACTACCATGAAGTGATCACCTAATTTACTGTATATTTTAAAGATGACACTTAAAATTTGGTTCAGTTGAAATTAATAATAAAAAATAATTATGACCCGATTGTGCAGCCTATTATTAAAAAAGGCAAAATATGCTAAAGTCATGTAGCCTCACCCACTATTGAACCTTATGATTCATATACAAACAGTCTGAGGCCTAATAAAATCACTAAAGCAGCGATATAGTGACAGTTGTATCAGCTTCATGGACACACTACACATCAAACAAGCAAGACAACGACAGCTCAGGGGAATTTTGTACACTGATACACTGAAAAGATGTCTGCACGTGTCCCTGCTGCAGTTGCTTGCATGATGGTAACATCAAAGCTAGTTCCTGTTTCATTACTGGGTAGATGACAGTTGTAATGTGGCTGCACCTGCTGATGACCATCCTCATGAGGTGAGCTTTTCTGCTGGTAAACCACTGTATGTCTATTTCCAGAGAAATACAATTGCAAACACTTAAACCAAACTAGCCAGACGCTGGCTGAGGTGAAGCTTCAAGACCATATCATCAGAAACAGAGACAATTCCTTCAGACTTTCATCCCACAATAAAAAAACATATGTTCCATACACTCATGGGAGTTATCACCTCTGTTTGCCTCAGGAACAGCTTTGTCTATGAGACTCACCTACATGACAGGTGGAGACATCAATGAAGCCCTTGAGGAATGTTCCCAGAGGACTGTTCTCTGTGGACTGACGCAGCAGAACAACGCAAAACAAAAGAAAGACTCATTATGATTGGAAAAACACGTAGACTGCTGGACACTCTGCTCGGCGTAACGACGAGAACTCACTGCTTCATCCAGCTCTCTGGTGGGAGAGCTGGGAACCTCCTCCACGTAGTTTGCAGGAAACCACAGCTGTTTCTTTCCTCCGTAGTCACCACGCCACCTAAAGACCACGCACAGGTTCATGACAAGCTGCCCTACGTGTGAAGGAGACCGTGTGATGGAGCAGACTCACAGGAGGAGGTTCACTCACCAGCCGCCCTCCTGCTTATCCACATTGAGGATGAGCGCCTGTTTGGGGAAGCAGAGCTCGTCCTCCCTCTGAGCCCGATAGTCGTACAGAGCTTTGACTGTACACTGAAACACACAGCAGCAAGGAAATACCATCAGCCTGCCACAGTATATATCACAAATGACCACTGGGGGGCACAACATTCAACAGATGAGTGGTTTCCATGACCACATGCTTCCATTACTATTATTTTCTTTTCTTTGTATTGTTGTCTCCCTTCTTTCTTTTCCTTTTCTCTTTTTCCTCATCTTTCCTAATTTCTGGTTTTGTTTTTTCTCCCTTTAGCACAAAATCTTTCACCCACAAACTCCACTTTTCTCTTCAGGATTAGTCATTTTACTATTAATTCTTAAAAAAAGAGTACATTATGCAGCCTATACATCTCCATTTGCATTACAAAGCTGAGCACATATTTACTGTACTTTGCACTTCCTGTACTGCTGTTTCTATGGGTTGTTTACTCCTTTTACTATTACATATAATGATCTTGATTTCATTTGCACATAATTTCCTAATTGTTATGATATTCACTGAATAATAATTTACTGATTAAACTGGAGGTCCATAGTACAAAGGGCGTCACTCACCCGTGCAGTGGGCATCTTATTGGCCTCCACATAGAAGTGAGGAGTGCGGACCTCATACAGCGCCCCATAGTCAAGCTCCTGGGAAACAAACAACAAATAATTATTACTTCTCTAGTTATTGTTTTTAGGGGTACAGCAGCAACATGAAACACAACCAGTCACAATATTTATGTGCTGCAAGTTAGAGTTACTGTTTGCTGCTACATGCTAACGGCTGACTGTTTGGAAGCATGCTGTGTTGTTTGAGATTTTTTAGATTTTAGTTCAATAACATCAAATCTTTTATCAAGAAACAATGACAGTTGTTCAGTGTGGAGGATGTTGCCTCAGCTTTGTAAAACTGTGCTGGACATGTTGTTATTGTATTCAGTCTGTGAGACTAACCGTGGTGCCCATCCGGTCCAGAGTGTCCTCGTTGATGGGGTAGCGGAGCCTCATCTTGCGGTACAGTGGATGTCTCTCGTAGTAGCTGACAAGGTCGACGAGGCTCTCGAACTCTGCTGAACTGCCCAGCATGAAGAGACGGCCTTCCTGCTGGATGCGACAGTGTTTGATCTTCCCCTCCGCCCTACGGACAGAGAAAGAAAATCAGCTGCAAAAAGAAAGAGATGGAGCAGAAAACCGATGAGTTGATGCTGTCATGCGATCGTCCTCAGTGCGCCTTGATTTGTCTACCTAAAGGAGATGGCGTAGGAGTTGTGTTCGCTGCGTTTCCGCACCAAGAAAGCTCCGTCTCTGGGAACACGCATCAGCATGTGTTCGGCCTGGACTCGGGATAGACTGGAGTGGTACCACCTGGAAAGCAGACAACTCTTTTACGACAAACTAATCTCATTTTGGCTTTTCTGCACGACCCTTCCTTGCAGACACTGATCACTCACTCTCTGCTCTCGTGTGCATTGGGCTGAGGCACGGGGCTGCCCAGCCTCATTTCGAACTCATTGCAGCGCAGAGGTGTGTCTCTGTAGTGGCAGATGAGGCGGTACAGGCTGTCAAACACCAGGTTGTCAGTCAGGTAGAAGCGGGTGGAGCCAGACTCCTGACGTGAATGGATCCTGCAGTGCTGGACTCGACCTGAGCGCCTGGACGACATGAACAGGACTGAGTTAGAGCGCTGATCTCTGCTAATCTGTTATGAGGCTCAGGCTGGAGACCTAGAACTAATTCAAACTTTCAGCACTATAATTTACTCCTATTTCACCTGAAAAAAACCTCTGTTTGATTTGAAAACTGATTTATAAGTGCTGCTGTACTTGTAAAGGTTCATTCTGCCTCCCTCACTCTTTGACTTGTTAGATCACATGATAACAGCTGAACCATCTCCGTGACAAATGAACAACTCATCTGCAGGGTAAAGGCCATAAGAGGTGATTGAGATGTAAATTCGTAGTGGATGACTTGTGGTGCTTTTATCCCTTTTTTGTTTAAATTTACTGTATTGATTTTTCCTAGAAATAAACGTTTCCATGGAATGCACAAAAAATAGAAATCCTTCCATTACTATTAAGTGCAATTGTTATTTTGACTGCAGATGTTGTGATGAATTTGTTTTCTATCTATGTGTAGTGTTCAGATTTTGAATCAATGCTGAAGCATTCAAATCTCTCTTTTTCAGCTGGGTTTCTGTCCTGCTGTATGCAGCTATGATCACATCTTGTTCCTCTCCTCCACTGTCTTATAAATGTGTCTCTACAATTTCTTCCGTCACTGACCAGAACGAGAGGGTGTAGTCTCCGACAAACGTCTCACTCTCCCGCACCAGGAAGGTGCCGTCTTTGGCCCCGCCCTCGCAGTACTCCTGCAGGAGCTTCTCAGCCACCTGTCGACCATCGCGACCTCCACCCAGCTTCCCGTGGAACCAGCGCTCGGCGCAGTGTTGCTCGTTGTTGTTACACTCCTGGCAAATCACAGGAAAGAGAGAAGAAACTGAGGAAAAGACTACATCACCTTCGTCTGATAAAGTCTTTTTCCTTATAGCTGTCACAATCAGCAACACCATTCTAGTCACCATCATCATCATCCTACCTCTTTTCCTTCATCATCCTCCTCTTCATCAGCTGTTTGGTAGTGAGACGTCTCCTCTGAGTAGTATATCTTATTACTGGTCAGGACAAAATAGTGTGGAGTCCACGTCTGCAGATCACACCAAAACCCATTTCAGTATTACTATACAACACCCTGACTGTGTGTTTCATGAATAATCACACATAATCAAGCACTGAAGACAGACGCACGTGGTCGATGGGGTCCTCGAGGTAAAGGATGCCGTTCTTCAGAGAGTTGCTGATGTCGTTTTCAGAGTAGCTGGCTGATGACACCTCCTCATAAAGCGTGCCTTCCACCAGTTTCTTGTGCTGCAACACAAGAAGTAAAACATGAAAGATGTGGGAGCATTTTACAGTGTACATCAAACGACGTTCAAAAAGGTCTTAAACAGTTCGGACCAAGTGTCTCTCATCCACCATGTGTTAACGGTGGTCAGGGATCTTTCTCATGGACACTGTAACTTTACCTAGTATCATTAGGGGGAGTGATGGTTGGTTGTAGGCCACCTTACAGCCATACCAGATAACAGCTGCCCCCTGCTTGATTTTTTTTAAGGACACAGCCTACAAAGGTGGGTCCAGTGAAGGGTCTAAAGCATAGGCTGAGCCTGCACCTCCTCTCCAAATGACAGTGGCTCTCAAACCTACAGGTGGTTATAGGTGCGACAAAGCACACTTTTCACCGCTGACAACCAGAGAGGGCAGAGAAACACTGCTTTTCAGCATGGTGTTAAGTGACAGAGGACCTACCTGAACCAAAATCTGGACTGACAACAAGATCATATTACATCTTTGTATTGAGCAGTGTGCCCCTTTGAAATGTGTGTCTAATACTGCTGACTGTGAAGGATGCAGCCTCCGCTTTGCAGTGAAATGCAGATGTGTGTTTGTCTGTGTACCTTGATGAGGATCTTCCGGCGGAGCTGGTGGGGTGAGGGAAGCTCCTCCGCGTTGCTGTCGACTGGCTTGGTGAGCAGCAGATCTCCAAACACCTTCTTAAAGTGTGTGGCCATGTTCCTCTGTTGGACCACGCTGCAGTGGTCCTCGATGGACAAGATCACAGGATACCTGCACAAGCACAGCAGTGGGCGGGCGAACTCTTGTGTTAATCTCTAAAGGCGCTGCTGGTGTGCAGTTTAAATGTCAGCACACTAACCAGACAACATGAACATCAATGTATTTTTACTCTGATGAATGTTAGGACAGCAGTGGTCTTGTCACCTGGCAGGCGTGACCTAACAAAGCCAAGTAACATTTCTCACATGCATTTTCTTTTTAATTAAATCACCACACTACACCAAAATGAACTATACTACTAGGTTTCAGACTGAAACCTGTGACGTCAATGGCATCTTAATCCACTTACTCAGATGTGACGAAGGCGTGTTCTTTGATGGTGTGCAGCACATCCAGGAATTTGATCTTGGAGGTTAGGGTGTGTCCGTGGTAGATGATTGGCAGGTCGTCAGGTCCATCCCAGCAGTCCACTAAGATCAGAAAACACACACTTAGGTACAAACCCCCCAGTGCTCTGAATCGAGGCTTTTACCTGTGCATAACCTGACCGGGGTCATCAGCCAGTATTTAAGGGGGTACTGCAGAAGACATTTGAATATGCGGCAAAATATCCTCAATGTCACAGAAACAGGCCCAGTGGATTCCTTCAAGACACCATTTCATTTTCCTTGTGAGTTACATCAAATGTTGGAGACTCTTACGTTCAATGCAGCGGCAGCCCATCCTCAGGCAACGGGCGTAGGCTTCTAGAGATGATTCACTGGAAAACTGGTCACCTGTCAAGTACCTGAAAGAACAAGAACATGGAAATGAGTTCATAAGAACAGAGGCACTCAGAAAATGCCATCAGAGAGTTCCTTCATGGCTTAAAGGCTGCAACTAATGATTCCACTCAGCTGTTAACATTACATTGAACAGTTATATGTGGTTGGTTTTTACATTGGCTGTCAAGACACCATTGTATTATGTCATGAATATTTTCCTTCGAGTGGAAACAGAAAATTTTCAACTAAGTTACTGGTTGAATTTCCAAGTGGCGCCAAGACAACCGGATCGCTTTCCCTATTCCTCAGAGCAACTACCAACAAGACAGGACGCTCTGCATTTGTTGCCAAATTTCCACGAGTTCCACAAGTTCATTCATTCATTTAATCTATAGTGGAGACATGAAAGCAGATAGAAATGGCGGCAGCCGGACTGAAGCACCAGCCAGTCAGTCTATGCTGTTATTATTCATTAGTCATTACATTGTGCAATCAAAATGTACTTCATAATGATACATTAAAACAAAAAAAACCCTGTCTATTGCAGTTTAATCTCAACTGTAGTGGCATTATTTGTGCTATTCATTAACATGACTGAGCTTTATCACACTCTCAAATGACTTTATAGCTCATCATCAATAATTTCCTTGACCTCAACTACAGTGGTACAATCTTGAACTTTTCACTGAGATGTCATTAAATGTTATATGACCAGTTTGACAACAGGGAATACAGTACAGAGGTGATTCAGCTTTACTTGTTGCCAAAGCAACCACTACCTTCCGCTAACCGTGGCTGCCATTAGCTAATTAGCTCTGTTAGCCATGCAGCTAGCTGTCCTGTTAGGTGACTCAGCCCTGGTGGCAGGAGACATTGGCAGGTTTTGTTTTCTTGGTTAATGTCAACTTGTCACAACAAAGACATCTCAAAAAAAATGTAGACTTTGAATTAAAAACGATACAATTGACAGAATTACACTTAATGACAACAGTCAGAAACATCATAAAGACTCCTTCATGTGTCCAAACTTCTGACTGGTACTGTGCTAATTGTTAAGACAATATTCAATATAAACATGATGTGGTTAGCCTAGTTTAAAGACTAGCAATTGTCAGAAGGAAAGAAAAAGAAGCACATTTTATTTTGGTAAAGAAAGCAGAACGTCATTAACACATTCAAGAAGCGCTTTAGCTCCAAAAGCATTGAAAGCTGCTACGAGCTGCTAGCTGTTATTGGCTTCATTGGTGTTCACGGTAACTGCTAATCAAACCACGGCTCATTCAAATTTCTAAATCATTAAGCCTTCTTACACAACATGTCAATAAGACAGACATTTGAACTGTTGGAAGGCAACATTTATTAAACAAGTTCAACTAGCAGCTTTTGTGCTAGGCTACGCTAAACATTAAAGCTAAGCTAGGCTAAACTATACGTGGATAAGACTGATATCTATCCTTTCAAATTAATCTTAATAAGACAGCAAATAAGCAAAATGTGGTGTTTAAACCACTAACTACAAATATTTCCCTAAAGCTCCTTATTCAGTGTGTCTTTATGAAGGTCTAACATACTGTATGAACATTACTGAACAGACACAAATGTTGAGACCTACGTGTTGTGTGAAGAGGAGATCCAATACTGAGACAGCGGCCTTTTCATGTCATCAGGAACAACAGTCGAAAGTCGAGGGTCGCACACAGAATTCTCTTTAGAGAACAGGAAAGTCAGGAACTAGAAACATAAAGGCACATGATCAGACTGCAAGGTAGGGAAATATCTCCACAGTTAATTTCAGTTGTTGTGCACATCTGCGTCTTTGCAGTGTTTCACCTCGTCAAGCTGCAGCATTGGCTCAGGCTGCGGCCCACCCCTCATGTACCCCATGAGGAAGTCCCTGACGCGAGTCAGATCGGACGCCCAGGAGTCCTGAGACAAGCCGGATGAAGCAGTGAGCACAAAGCAGTTTTAACAGGGCAGGTTTGTGCTGTGCTGACGGGTGAATTTGCTCTGTACCTTCTGGTCCATCTGCAAAAACTTCTGGAAGTCGTAGAGGGAGATCTGACAAAGCTCGGGTCTGTCAACATTCCTACAAACACAACCGTTTTCAAGAGGTCAGACAGCAGAGGAGTGCAAGTTAGAGTTCAACTACATGAGACATGATGCATAAACATACAAAGGGCTGTCTGGCTACGAATCTTATTCATCTACCTATGCCTGAGCTAATTATGCCATTTTTAGGTTAATGTCCCATAACATGAAGGAAAAGGTTTCACATTCACAAAGTACCATTAATGGCGAAAAACATATGGAAATGTTTCACTTTCCTTAAACCGAAACCTTCCCTCGGACACTGATAAGCGTGTTCTAAAGACAAGCTGGACCAGTAGAAGAACAAGAATGGAGGACGTGAAGACAAGGGAGTGGACAATGAGGACGAGGTGAAGGTGGAGGTGGAGGGACTCACCGCAGAGGGAAGGAGAGCTCCAGCTGCTCAATAATCTGGGAACAAAAGGGGAGGGACCAGGTGACAGACAGGTGGGAGGGCGCCAGGTGAAGCATCAACAGAAAAGGAAAAAGTGAGCATGGTGTGGTGCGAGTGCAGAAGTACTCAAATACGGTACTGAAGTGCGATTCTGAATCAATCATTGCATGTCCAGACTGAGAAACAGGAAGAGTTTTGCGTACAAGGAAGTTGCTCTTGTTGTTGTGGTGCATCAGAGTCATAATACACAAAGTAAGAGACAAAACTTACTTACTTGTAACGCAGTAATCTTTCCGTTATGTCAGTAAAGGATTTGAGTACTTCTTCGTGACTGTGTGACTGTGTTTGTGTGCAAACCCAAAACTGACACTTACACTCTTCTGGGCGTCAAACATCAGTGTCCTGTAGAGCTGTGCGAAGTTGGGGTACGATAGATCGCTCTTGGCCTCCACCTCCTGTGTGAACATGGAGGATGTGCATTAGTGTAACACAAAACAGTGCTGCGGTCGAGTCAGAACATCCAGCTGCGGGTGGAGAAGCAAACACATTAACAAACAGACTTTCTTGTCATGCATCACTCTGGTCTGACCTGTAGCTTGTCTTTGAGGAAGCGCATGTTGGGGACTCTGTAGTTGACCTGAGGCAGCAGGGCTTTCACATCCTTCACGGTGATGCTGACAAAAAAGCAAGGAAGGAAATATACATTAGAGACATTAAAGGTCCGAACGTGCTGACGTAGAAGAATCATAATTCCAAAATCAAACAATATTTGAATTGCACCTTTACTAGCAAGACTACCAGGAGATGGCGCTGTACGGTTTGACGAGCTGATGTCAATGTCAGGATTCTACATTTCCACTCTGAGCATGAAGTAAAGAGAGACTCTTGTAATGTTTTCATTGTTCAGGCTCAGACAATGATGGCAGATGGCAAGAAGGTTTATGAAGATTATATTCCAGTGCTTTCAATAGATACTAATAAATCCTACACACTGGAGGCCATTTAAAGAAAGAGGCTGGTGTTATTCTATCCTTTAGTTATTGTCTCTAAATACTTTCTGATTTCCCAACCCTGACTGTGGCTCTCAGCTCCATGCCCTTTGGTTCCTACTACAGATGTAAATCTTTGTTTTTAGCAAACGTTGCTTAACAGAAGGAAAAAACATATTTGGTAGGGACTATTTTCAGTGGTGGATTAATACACATTTGGCGCTCTTGTGAAAGGGTGTGGGCTGGAATTAAACCGAGGCCGCTGCAGCCAGGCCTCAGCCTTAATACATGACATGGGCTCTACCAGGTGAGCTACCGGGACGCCCGATGCCTCTACCTCTCCTTATTTTCTAGGACAACCACGTGTATAATCACTTTCACTTATTCACAAAACACATGCAACCATCAGCCGTCAGCGACAGACTGAGGAAGGAAGCGAGAAAAGCAGGTAGAGAAAGAAAAAAATCCAGGTCATTGCTCTGAGGCAGGGCAGATCGTTTGGGGTCAACGACCGCTGCTGCTGCCAGGTCTGATTCGTCTCTCCACCCACTTCCCTCTGTCTAGCTACTGCTACTGTTGCTATTTTCACAGGAGACGGGAAGCTGCCCTCTCCCAGCCCAACGCATCACATCCTGCTGCTTATCGGGCGGCGGCAGGCTGTTTGTCCTGGAGCGGCTTCCACCCAAACAGAAGCTTGGATGCATTAATGAGAGCGCGAGAGAGAGAAAAAGACGGAGAAAGTGCGTGTGTGATATGTGGAGTCTCCGGCTGTGGACGTGTGTGGCAGGCTGTGGAGGTTAAGGTCAGGGTAGATCCCTGACAGGGGTGCAATGTGCTCTTTGATGACATCTGGATCGAGTTTCACCTTCGCGTTCCACCTGCTGTGACGGACCGGCCAATGGGCATCCATCACAGGCTGCTGTAAAAGCTACGATAGGGTGTTGACGCGTTTGTGGCAAGTCACCCACCTGCCCTCGTGGCTCCTGTCCATGACTTCAAACTGTTTCCTCAGCCACCTACAGAGGGAAGGGTGGAGAAAGAAAACATGAGACTGAAAGAGTCATTATTACAAGAATTTAAAGTCAAACTGAAATTAAAAATAGAAATCACGTGTTTCCTGTAGAAAACGGGTCTGATGGCTGACAGGTGAAATGCATGACGACAAACTGTGTTTACTGACAACAGTTTTATGAAGCGTCCTGAGCCCATATATGTGTTTCACAATGTGGTGAACCTCGCTCCAACCTCGCTTGTGAGCGACTGAGCCCTTCCAGGACGCTCCTTTCATACCCAATCATGATACTATCACCTGTTACCAATCAACCTTTTTACCTGTGGAATGATCCAAACAGGTGTTTTTGGAGCAGTCCACAACTTTCCCAGTCTTCTGTTGCTCCTGTCCCAACTTCAAATTCAAAAGAAGCATATATTTACAAAAATCAATGACGTCATTTTTGTAACAATTGTTTCCATCTGATGGAAAACGGCTGTTACATATGCACAGTTTCATAACTACATACATGACACTGTGCGAAAAAGCCTGAGGCTAAAGCTACCACACACCAGGCAAAGAGTCAGCATTGTACAAGTTGTTGAAGAAATGGAAGTAAAGACATAACTTTATTCTTATACTGCAGTTTAGTTAGTCTCTCTATTATTTGTATAATCAGGAAAGATGAAAAAGCAGACTGTTCATAACATCTGCTGGGGTTGCTGGATTTTACCCTTCTCCTGACAGGAGTCGGACAGCTCGGTCAACTCTGAGAGCATCCAGGACTGGATTCCACACCGCTGTGTGAACTAGCTTCCACTTTCAGGATGGAATAAAACCTAAAGATGGATGGATCCTCCCAAATGCTGAATGTTGCAAACGAACACGCAGCTTAAATAACTGATAATAACTGATAGCTGATGTAGCTAATGCTATGTGGGCTTGCTGAAAAGCATCCACCTACAGGCTTGCAGGTTGGACAGACACAAACACATTCATCCTATTTTGTAAAGTGGAAAAATAACATGCACAATAGCTGTAGCATCATTATAGTTTCCATTTCCGTACACTGTCGACTTAAAGCAACAAGTCGCAGGTAGATACTGAGAGTTGTCTATATTTGTCGAACAGAGTGAAAAAAAAATGCCATTCATTGAATCTATTCCCCAAACAGTTTACACAACTGTCATAAACAGACAAAATTAGCCATTTCATTTCCTCTGACCATTTCCAAACATATAGCGCTCGCATTATGTCAACAACAAAGCTCCCTCTGCACACACTCACAGCCTCTCTCTGTTCTCCTGCTCGCGCCACACGAGCCAAAACTGCCTCCGCACATTCATCTGGAGTAAATATTTTCATCCCAAAACTAATATTTGTCCCGTCCTCCAACCAGCACCACCCTTCCCCTTCCAGGTCGCCACTTCGTTTGATGTGACCAGACGTCGTCATCGCCACACACGCAGGGGGTGCAGGAACGTGTGAAGTGCTTTACAAACACACAAATAAATGCTGCAGCTATGCATGTCGATCGCTCAGCCCGCTGAACTAATCGCAACATTTCTAACTTTGACTAAATAAACTGAGAAGTCTGCGTCGAGTGTTTTCAGTGACAACTGGAAAAGTGTTTTCACTCCATCAGTGTATGCAGATGATACAATTTAAGGAATACTCCACTGATCTATCTTTCAAAATTAAAATGCTCACACGCCTGATGAATTTCTTTCATCATTCCACTAATTGGTCAATAAAGTGTCTTGTTTTTTGACCAACAGTCAAAGGTATTCAGTTTCCAATCATATAAGAAGAAAAGAGAAGCAGTGAATAGTCATGTTTGAGAAGCTGTAACTCATGATTTTCTGGCATTTTTGCTTCAAAAAGTTGATTATTGAGATTACATTTTATAGTAGTTGATCAAAGGAAATTTAACTGCCAATACTTTTGATAATCAAATGTTCCATCACTACAAACAAGTTCCAAACTAATCCATTTTCAGGCCCACGTGGCTCAGATTTTGATACTCAACCGAAAAGACTGTCAGTGAAGTATTCCTTTAAGTAGCTTTCTAACAAGTTCATGAATACATAGAGTCGGACAGGTCGACAGCACCTGTCTGTCTGCTGCGGTGCGGGCGCTCTCTGAGTGTCAGTCATCAGCCAGTTGAGACCAGTGAGCCACATGTTGACCTCCTCCTCGCTGAAGGCTGCAAAGACACGAATAAAGACGACACAGGGAAGAAAAGAAAAAAACGACTTGAATCCTTCAAATTTCAGGTTGTATGTCTGGGCAACAATATGCTTAAATCACCATTTATTTACATATATAAGGTGAATCCCAATTTATTGGAGCTTAGGTCTTATTTTTGTGAATTTGTCCTAACTTTTAATGAGTTACAACAACTCACAAAAATAATAATTAAGAGATCATCTAGACCACTTTCATGGGCTTTCATTTTATGTGGAGGTAAAAACGGGGAAATATCCCTCATTCCACGAGGAAAACTGTGTGCACACACTATGGCAAGCACAGTAAGTCAAATTTGATGAAGAGAGTCGGTCTGTAAACTGTGGATGAATGTTGACAGCAGACACTCTGGGAAATAACTGATCATGTGACTGCTCGTCTTTCTTGACAGACAGAAATGCTACTTTTTTTTTTCCAAAACAGTATCTGTGAAAACTCACTGGGAATCACCAGCACACACACACACACACACACACACACGCAGTATGCACACACTGACCGGCCACGCTGAGCGTCCTGAGGCGAAACTCCAGCCCATAGAGTACGATGAAGCAGTGGGCGGCATCCAGTTTCCGGGCCTCCTCCGGGTAGCGCTCAAAATCACGGGAGCCCTTCCCCAACCGCAGCTCCCGGATCTCTCGTATGTCGACTGGAGGAGGGAGGAAGGAAGGAAGGATAGTGTTGCATGAAGACAAATATGTACAACCATAAATCACAGTGTGGCACGTTGTTCGTTTCCTTGCCAAACACACAGAAATCTGCTGCCGGAGAGCTCAACAAATGTACTGTGTGTTCGTCCGCAGAGGCCAAAAACAGACGCACAAACATTTCAGCTGTCGCTGACGGGACGCTCCAAAAGCCTGCAGAGGTTTTTAGCAGCAGCAGGCAAACAAACCTTTGCTTCACATTTCTGAGGAGAAAGAATCCCCCGACCTGACAGCTCAGAAGCCCTGTAAAGATTTGATGGAATAAGTCTCTTAAAGTGGTATAAAAAAATGAATTTGATCCCTAAGAGACAAAGTGAAGGCCTACAAATGTTGCTGAGGCTCAGTCTGCTCTTTGATTAATGATCAACATGTTTATTGACTCTAGTTTGCACCTCTCATGTATCACCACTGTGTTCAAGTGACAGAGCTGAGCCTCTGTTCAGCAGTCCCTAGCAGCTCAGCAGAGTGGTGCTTTGTGCTAAATGCTAACCACAACAGCCGGCATGGTCACAGGATCAACGCTAACATCCGAATGTTTACCACCTTATCATGCTAATATTTGAAAATTGGCACTAAACACAAATTACTGCTGGCTGACAGGAGAGTATCAAGAACAATCAGTCATGTGATCGGTCATGTGATGACTCATCGGTTATCAGTCACTGCGTGTCGAGCCGAGCCGACTGAACTCGGCGCCCCGCCGGTCGCAGTCACACCACTCGAGGAGGGGCTCATTTATTGGAGCACAGCCATCATTCAACAGCAGCTTTTCATGGCTGGAGCCCACTCGAGCAGAATACAACGATCACAACCTGCCCAAAACAATTTTTACCTGTCTGACTGCATTAAAACAAATTCAGAGTCTTTGGTGGTCTGGCCTCTGCGTTTTCTGCCCAATTGGGCTTCTTGTTATGCAAAGACGTGAATCTGTGCTTTATTTTGGTAATTTTATCAAATACATTTACGATGCCAGGCCTCAGCATTTCAACGACAGTCTCACTCGCAGCTGCAAAGTTGCAAAAGGAGAATTGAGCCTTTATGAGTGATTAAAAGATCTGAACAACAACAACGAGCCAAACTGTAACCTGCAGAGACCTTTTTCCAGAGCACTGTTTGGAAATTTTTACAGGTTTGCCAGAGAGTTGTATTGAAATGGCTTATATCTAAGCCATTGTAAGGCACAAGTGGATTTTTTTTTAATGGAAAAACTCTTCTAAATATGTAATTTTGATGAACACAGATGAGTTTTAGGGGTTTAATTAATGCCAGCAGAAGAACTTTAAGCTCTAATTTTGTCCAGTCAATTTGGTAACACCCCTTTTTGTTTTTACTGTAAAAACTGGGATAACATTTCAAATCTGCACTTGTGGCAGGTTTTGTCCAACTGATTCTCCGTTTAACACGTCATCCATAGTTATTGAAAGCTTACATTGTACCAGAAGGGTTAAGAGCGTGGCCAAGTCAGGCCACTGACCACAGAGTATGATGTAAACTCTGGACTCCACTTCGACACTTGCAGCAGTCGATGCTGGCGCAGAGAGAAGCCCGGCTTATTGACATAACAGATGTCCTGTGCAAACACACATAAACATACACTCATGGATGCCGTGGCATTCACACAGCAAACACAGGCCTACTGTAGCACGCACACACACACACACACACACACACAATTGCACTGAAAGTCAGTCTCGTCAGCCTGGATGCGATTTTCCATCACAGGAACTTCAGCCAAATGAAAACAGGCATTAAGTAGAGAAAATAGACTGAAAAACAGGTAGACACCAGGGCACGGAGAAGAGCAGTCCAAGCCTGTTGCTGGTCTAAAGCAAGCTGCAAAATCTGGTTCCTATCTGAGCCTCCCGCACGTGGAGACGACAGGGAGCGCGCTTGGCGTAAGATTTAAGAGAGAGGTCCGTTATCCTCAGATGGAAATGTGTCCATACTTTCAGTGGGAGGGGGGTTCAGAGCTGGAAGCAGCAGAAGCACACATAACTAAATCTGAATCCTAACCCACAGGTGACCTGCTCTTTGATGTTCTGAAAGGAGAATTCTGCAATGATTCTGCGAAACCCAGCTCATTCCTGCCGCACAGCACAACCACTGCCTGCTGAATTACAGGAGAAGACTGATGATATTCTATATTTTCCAGTTATTGTCAACAAAAGTCCAATAAAAAAACAAGCAAAACCAGCGATGAACTGAAGTATGTGTGTAACCAAAGCCTCATATATTTTCCTCCTCTGTGCCATAGAGCTGCATTGTTATTAAAAACACATCAATGAGCCTCAAATACTCAACAGAGCACCAAACGTGGATTAATCCACTGCTGAAAAACAGCCCCAACTCTTCCTCCCTGTCTGAATAACTGTTCTTTAAAACTACAGTGAGCACTTCATCACCTGTTTTAAAGATTTCTATGTTTATGTTGTGGTCCGTCCATGGCAATAAGAAAAATACAAACTAACATCAGCCTTATTCTTTCATCAGACGAAACCCTCCAACAGAACGCTTGACCACTAAGCGTCTGGAAAAAGGCTGCAGAGCATCTGGACCAAAATCCACCCAAATTATTAACATTTATAACTGCAGATGACTTGCTGACTTTTGCTGCTAGCTTACAACAACGCGAGAAACCTCTGACCCTTTATTAATAACTCTATTAACATTTGCAACCGCAAGTCAGCCAGAGAGATGCTTTACAACCTGGCAACCCAAAGCTGACGTTCTTATTAATGGATTATAACTGATCTATTGAGCTTTGGTAAATGATTTATTAGCCATTACAGCCTCTACCACATTAGCAACAGAAAGCATGAGAAGCACTGAGTCTTCTAAACCATCTACCAAAACTGGCATCAGTTCATTCTGATTCGTGTTTAGTCAGATCTGGATCAGATATTTCCAAGTCTAACTTAACTAACTACATTTCAAGCTACTTGTTTTTCAGGCCTTGTGACCGCATCTCGAGAGCGGCTCACTCCGTGTTCAGACGCATCGAGTGCATTGAACTAGGAATTTGTTTTGTCAAGATGCTGCATTCAAGGGCAAGAATGAACCTTGAAGCTAAACCGTTTTGGCAGTTTTAGACAGCAGTCCTTTAATGTTCATGCTTACTAAATAGTTGTGTTTAAGTATTGGTCCTGAAAATCAGGTTTCGGCTTGACATTGCCATCCAACAATTTCAAATAATATCCAGCCATAGTAAAGCTTTTCACTGTGTTTGTACAAAGTGCTTCATAGTCAAAGTTGACTCCTTTTCCTCCCAAGCTGAAACCTGGTATTTGTTTTTCTCTGGTCTCTCCCTTTATTATTTCCTGCCATTTAGTCTGGACGTTGGACAATCATGCAAACAGATGCACGGCTCGCCAAATGTCACACTTCACTCACCATGACTGCGTTCACACACACCCAGCCTGCCTCACTCCTCAACACGCACACACACACACACACACACACACACACACACACACACACACACACACAGCACGATTCCTCCCCTTGTGGCCTTTAATCCCGGTCCAGGCTGTAAACATGGTTGTGATAAAGACAGACACACACAAATGCTTTGGTCTGAGGGAGAGGTGAGGGGAGTCACATAGTGAGCCAACTGGAGACACATCAGAGTATAAGATACTATAGATACTATAAATACTATCAACGATCTCATAGGAATAAAAAAGCAAAGAAAACACACTGTAATCCATTCTGTGATACTACATTATTATGCTTCATCTTTAGAAAAGATGGTCGTGAGCTTTTCTCTCAGTTCTCTGTGCTGCACAGGCACCGTCTGAACCGAGTAGTTCCTGAACGCACCACGAGCTCTGTACACTGCTGACCTGAAACCACCAGCCGTAGATAATTGCAGTGCGCTTCCAGTGAAACAAACTGTTCCTGGTACAGCTGGTGACATCACTTCCTACCAGATGGCAGAAGTCGACTCGGAGATTGTAAATTACAGGGAGGCAAAGGATATGAGACGAGAATGAAATAAAGTCGCTACTAAATAGCAGAGGGTCAGAACAGAGGCTGACAGAGTTTCACCAAACAGGGCTGACTCTAAACCTGTATGAGGGCTGATGACGGAAAGACTGATGTGGCCCTTTAAAGACCATATGATATATGAGAAAATACCACTTTCAAATGCGTGCTAGACAGGTTTTTCTTTTTAGATTTCTAAGTGTACTTTCACTCCCATACTGTTGTGTGAGATTGCAATATATTGGACATTGGCGATAAAAGTGTGTACAACTTGTCGTCCCTTAACCCGGTCTTAACCAGCTGTTTCATTCATCACAATAAACATCACGTGTCACAACAACAATGGATCACACCGTGTCATTTTTTTTTTTTTGTTGCCTTGAAGCCTGACCACACCGGATTCATCATACAGACAGAAGCAGTACAGCAGTGACGATGGGTTTTTCAGAAGAGTTGAGATGCTGGGAAATAACACAGGAGAGAGTGTTGCCCTTTACAAAACTATGACTGATTTGAAAATCATACAGAATTAAACAGAAACCAACGACTGCCTAGGACGGAAGAAAAAATATATGCAAGTGATTAAAAAACTCTATTGTTGGTTTGCGAACTGATTATCTGCATGTGCTTTGTCTCGCTTTGGATGCTTGCTGTTTGTAACAATTTAATTTCCCCAGTGTGGGATTAGTGAAGTTTTATCTTATCTTATTTCATCTTTGTGGTACACAGGCTATAACATACCAGCTCTTTGCTATGGTGCTAAGAAGGAGATGGAAGACTATTGCATGGCGGCTGACTTTACTATTATCATTATTCAGATGTACACATACAGTATAGCAGCTTGATATTTCTTTATTCATTTCTTTCTGTCCACATTAATTGCTTTGGATGAAATAAGGACCTTGAGTATTGCCATGGCATCTTTTCTCTGAATATTTTTTTTCCACAACACTGGGGTTTCTTTCAAGTCATTTTAAATCTAGATATGTTTTCAACATTTTCAGCCAAGTTAAATCAAGCTTTGGTTAACACTGACTGTGCTTTAAATTACTCCTTTTTGGTGCACACCAGTATCTCAGGCATCCAGCGCCTCATTTGTGGTCCATGTCTCAACTTCCTGCAGAAGATGCTGGGCCTTTTGTTTTCCTGCAGCCAGCCAGTTCTTCAATCTAAGACAGGAAACGAGACACTCCCTGATAACCCCACACTTCCTGTGCCTCGGGATTTAATACCTCCACTCTTTGCCAAAAGCGCTCATCTCAAAGAAAAACACTGATTTGGAGTGTGTGCAGCAAAGCTGAGGGAGAAACTTCATTTGAATGCGAACAGTAGGAAAAAAGTATCAGGCAACAAGAACAAAGGAAGGAAAAGTGGGAGAGACGGGGGAGGTGAGAGGAGACAGCATTAAGGGGTCACTTAGATAAATATGATTTCTGAGAACAAAAGACCAAAGCATCAGATGAATGACCCTGAAATTCAAAAAGAAAGTGAAAGAAAATAGAGTGAGAAAGTGTAATGGGAGGTCAGAGAAAATGAGAAGGGAGTTTAGGTGGGTGTGTGGGGGGAGGAAGGTGGGAGAGGACAGCTGGAGGAGGAAAACGGAGAGGCGCGAGAGGAGGAGGATGAGGAGGAGGGGAAAAAAAAGTATGTGGCTGAGAGATAGAGCTGTGGGAGATAAAGTGAAGGAGAGACCCGCTGAGTTCCTGGAATGTACCGCTGGGTTTGTCCGGGGGGAGGCTGCTCGTAAAGGGCCGTTTGTGGGTTATGAAAGCGCATGTGTGTTTGTGTGAAAGCACTGTTTTCATCAGCGAGGGATTGTGTCGATCTGGTCTGAATGAGCGGAGTAGGTGTTCGCTGCGGTTTCGTGCATGCTCAGACTCATAATTATTGTCCCTTGGATTAGCCGAGGCGCCGTTTATGTGGTTTATGATCATGGATAAATAATTGACGAGGCTCCCTGAGCAGAAACAACACCTGCATGTGTGCAGTGGCCAATAATCTCCGAGCTTTCGTAGAATGACGGGGGGATGGGGTTATTGGAGATGGAAGAGAAGAGAAAGCTCCAGTGGCCCTAAGAGCTCAGTGCACTGGAACTTCAAAATGCAAATCCAATAAGGAAAACATCTTCACTGATCAACAGATCAGAAACTCACTGTAATTATAGCAACAGGCTGCAGAGAGACAACTACTGGTAACGGTGTTGGCAAAAGGGCTAATGAGCAAGTTTATTCCAAACATTCTGATTGTTTGACAGATTTACTGGAAATAATATTGCAGATATTTCCAACACGCCAAGTGTTAGACTTTAATTAGCCATTAGCATCCAAATGTAAATAAACTGCTGAATTACGCACATTAAATGACTTGGCATAAGATGCAGGCTGCTAACACAGTCGGCTAAAACTGGCAGCCGTGTTCATCAGTTTTTAGTGTCCCCTGGAAGCCATTGTTTGCAACTCAGTTGTAGTTTGTTCTGTGCAACTTGCAGCGTTCCTGTATTCATTTGTGTTTTCTGTATTTTCAGCGGGTTTTGCTGTGACGCGTGCACGTGAATGTGTTTGTTCTTCCCTGTGATTCAATGCAGCAAGAGAAGGTCAATGCACACTGCTCGTGATAACTGTCGATATCTGAAATACACCATCCAGACAGACACGCAGCATCACACTGGATTGCTCTGAACTCGTGATTGACCTTTATTTTGATAGACTGGCTTTTGAAAGAGCTGCGCTGTGCATTGTGGGACAGCGAGAGCCACGCAATCAACACACGAAGCACAGGAGCACACATGGTAAAAGCTTCCCCTGTGTCTTATGCTTAAGTTTTCCGGTTGTTAACACCTTGGTTAACATGTTTAAGTGACCTTGGTCTACCTTCAAAGTGTGCCTGTTTGTTAGCTTGTTGACGTGCACATCGGCATTAACAGTAGTTCATTCTGGTGTTGCACTGATGCTAATTTACCATAACGTTACATGCTAATGTACTGTGTGACAACGTCAGCAGATGATTTTCTCGTAATTCTGATGACGGCTGGTGTTAGCACTTGCAGACCAGCTGTGTTGAAATCATGCAGGAACTTTGTTATGATTGCTACGAGACATTCAAAGTCGATTCTGCTTTTTGTTTGTTACAGTTTCTCCTGTCATGCCTGAAGACGGTCAATGAAGGAGCACGGCGTTCCTGGTTGGTGGACATCGAGTTTGACTGGCCGTTTAATTATTTCACGTGCTGGTTGTACAGTTTTGAAGATGTTTTCTTTTATTTGCATGGGTTTTCTGAAGTTAGGGCAAAAAGAATCACCTCAGCAGGGTGATGGAAAACAAACCTTTGTCAGTAAACCTATTTCTATCTCATAGAGGAGGAGTCTTTTTTAACTGTGTGCTACCACAAAGTCTGAGAGTTAGAATAACACATGGCAGACAGAAGGAAACTCTATCATGCCAGTTGTGAATGCCGTAAGTTTTCTCTGTGCTAACAGACACTGTAACAAATCCTCCCCCAGGCCACAAAATCCAGGGCGCAGACAATAACCTCCACACCCCAGACAGGCACATTCAACAGCACGACAACAGCCTGCTGCTTTAAGCACGCCACTGCCACTTGACTCCACTCCAGCAGGCCGCCCCAGTCGCCTCAGCCCACAGCAGTCAGTCAGTCAGTCAGTCAGTCAGCCAGTCAGTTGGGTGGTGTGTCAGGCAGACAGGCAGGTAGCTCAGGGCAGGGCGAGGACTCCATGTGGCAGCAGCATGCACGCTCTTCTGTCTGGAGAGTTACGGGAGGCTGACATGGGGGAAGCAGAGGTCACAGGGTCGTAATGCGTCTGTCCACTGAGGAGGCCATGAAAGCAACTCGGCTGCAAGTCAGGATAGGAGGGGAGGCAGCCTTCCACGGCAACATGCCACAAGTAGTGATGCTACGTACAGAGGAAAGGCCAAAAACAAACCTGCACAACTTTCTTTTGAAAGTGTCATTGCACCCAAACCCCAAAAGACGTATTTTTCTACCACCTGAAGATGTACGCGGGCATGGATTTGGTTTTAAGTGTCAAGGTTTTGACACAGATTCATTCTTGACCTTGGAAGTGACATCTTGCAAGAGTTTACCATCTAAAATTCTGTATACGAGGCTGCAATTCTGACCAGATATTCATGCCAACTTTTGGTACTTGACTGTTTTTGATAGTCGGTGCAACAGAAATATTTGGGTTGAGTGCAGTGTTGACTTTCATTATCCAGCCCTGGTTTCTCCATGTGAATAAATAAATGGTCAGCCTGGTCTGCTGTCACACTAATACAGTGGGGGTCGGTGGTATTTTGTCTGTGGTGCTGGCAAGATTGAATATTGAAAATGACGTGAAAAAAGACAAGAAAACAACGTTCCCATTACTCTGGATGATCCACAGAGCTCGGTGTGAACAGTTTTTACTGGATTTCTGGTTACTGTTTTTTTAAGTGTCAATTCTGTGTGCACCACAATCAAATTTCCATTCACCTCCATTATTTTATCACACTAAACACTGCACAAACCTGTGATGATGTAGGGATGCAGAGACATTTATTTTAGGTCAAAGGCCAAACAGTCTGACAGGAAATAAGCTATTGGTATAAGCCTGCCATTGGCCGGCTATTTCAGTCAGTATTATGCTCCCCTTCCGCTATCTGCATGTCAAAGTCCCCGATGCCACTGGAAACAAAAACAGCCACCTCAGAGCTTGCAATCTACACACAGAAAATGGCAAGTTTTGATGAAGGTCTGGAAACAGTCGACATACGTCTATGTCTTTTCTTGTTTTCGATATCTTCTGCAAGACTTTATCCACTTTAATGCAGGGCTCACCTCCTCACATGAAAATGTTGCACCACAGCAAGTCACCCCCTCAGCGGTATTTTGCAAGTGCACCATCGCTGCATCCTGGGCTTATCGCTGCCCAGGAGGACTGTCACTGGATTAAAGAAATACAAACAAGCCAGAGCGTTTTTTACCCTATACCAGAATGGTATTTCCTACATGCTGGCACGACGCTAAAACAACGTGTGGAGATAGGTCTGACTATGCGAGACTGCTGGCCAAAAGGTTGGGATCCACCACTTTAAAACATGCACACAGAGAAAAAGAAAGAGTCCCTGGTGCTCAGTTTCTGCACTCATCAGCATGTTCTCAGATACTTCAGCCTCAGCTGACATTTCAGCATCTTCTGATACAGAGTCTGTGACTGACAATAAATTATGTGATGAAGCAAAAACAAAGCGAATGTGACTGAGACACAACAGGGATGCCACACTGTAGTCAATACCTTGTCTTTTCTGCATGTAGTGATTCTGATATAATGGGCCCCTGAGTGCAAAAATGTAAAAGCTCCCAGCCCTCTGACAGAGGAACAAGACCCCCAAAGTTTTTGTGGTTCTTTGGCAGCTCTTTCTATTCAGTCACTTCATGCACAGACTCTGTATGAAGGTCTGTGAGTGCAGGCCCGGGGGCCCTAGGGGTCCCCTGGCCTGCGCCCAGTAGGCCCACTCAGTAATCGATTCATGTTTTTACGGCAATACTCACGCTCTCCTTCTATTTTGTCAGGGTTTCGGCTCCACACTATCTGCCGCATGTCCTGTTTTATCTGGAAGGTCCTCCTCTCGGGCCGCTGGGACTTCTTCTGGTAGAAGACGGTCATCACCGTCCCCATCTCCAGGCTGTGGAGGATGCGGGGACCGGCCTCTGTCCAGTCCAGCATCCTGGAGGCCACGACCGGACCGGCAGCCCCCGCGGCACCAGCACCGGCCTCCTCGGCACAGCCGTTGAGGCAGCCACTAAACCTGGCTGCACACATCCTCACTGCATAGCTACGAGGTAACCTTGGAGAAATCTGTACTGGTTCCTGGATGAGGATGCCTGTCCGTTAATCACTTACTGAATGCACCAGTTATCCAACATGTCCAAACGGCTGGTGCAAAGAGGAAATCTTGTTCTGAACCCACAGCAGGCAGGGCTGTTGTTTCACATTAAAACACAAGCTAAAAGACTTCAGAGCTGAAACACTGAAATGTCTGAGATGTGAATTATCCTCTGGTCCTCTGGAGGGGGAGTGTATCCCTGTGTTATCCTTTCCAGATGCTGCTGGCAGCACACCAGCGAGATCCACTCGAAAGGAGCTCTCATCACCGCTGGACTCAGGTTTCCACCCTTTACGTGTCCTGCTGAGTCCTTCAGTCCACGACAGCAGCGGCTTGAAATCCAGCCGCGTCGCCGCTGGCCGCTGCTGCCGCTCGCTGCTCCTGCTGCCGGGGCGGTGGACAAGAGGCGGCTGTCCCACTCCTGGCTGTGGCCAAATGAAGTCAGCGCGAGCGACAAAGACGCCGAGTTATGTAATGACGAGTCGGACAAACACCCGGAGGTGGGAGCAGCGGGGCGGCGGAGAGGAGGACGGGCACCGGCCGGCACTCTGCGGCGGCTTCACGGAGACGCAGCGACGCGCGGACGGAAGGGCACGGAGCGGCCGCGGCGAGAACACTGTGCGTTCCCATCCGCCGAACCATTCTGCTCTCCCCTCACACACTCCTCCTTCCCAGGCACATTACACCGCCGACTGGATGCATTATCCTACGCAGTCACCCGGTTGGAGTCACCGTACAGAGGCGTGCGGGGTTGCGGTGGTACGCGGTAATTTCTCCAGTTCCTCCTCGCTGCTCCTCGTCCAGGATCTCGCTCTCTCTCTCCTGCCTGCGCGTCCCCTCCGCTCCAACGCCAGAGGTCTTGAGAGGAAATTAGGACTAGCAGACCGGAAAAGCTTGATCAGATTTTTTTCCCCCTTTCTGTGCTGTAGTATATCAGAGGGAGGATGAGGGGAGTGGAGAGAGAGTCGTAGCGGAGAGGAGGAGGAAGGAGAGGAGGCAGAGAGCAGAGCGACCTCCGCGGGTCTCCAGGAGATCTGCAGCTATGGAGGAGGGAAAGGACAGGTTTGACCTCGGCAGCGCTGAAATCCACGTTCAGCTCTGCGGGTGACGAGTCGAGTCAAGAGGTCAAGTGAGGTTCAGGTTTCAAAGGTCACTGACAAGTCAACGAGTCATCAGCTGAGAAACAAGTCATCTCAGCCCACACTGATCTACACTGGGAGGCAATGTTGTTTCCTTTATGCCACGAGAGAATTCCCAGATTGTATAATAATAATAATAATAACAATAATAATAACAATAATAATAATAATAATAATATAGTAATGTGCTATAGAAACAAAATAATAATTGAAAAAGCAACGACATTTTACACTGAATGGTAAGTGAATGGTAGTGATTCTAACTATATTCATAATAAATAAATAACACTAATGAGAAAGCTTGATGATTTGCTGGAAAAACAGTGTCCTGATAAATAAAAAGCGAAGCTGACACAGAAATATAAAAATAAGTGCTGAATGGTATTTTTCAAACCTATCAATGATCCAGAAGACACTTATACAGAAATCTGAAACTGTGCTGTCAAATTTGTGAGTCTCTTGCAAAAATAAAGTCTTGTCATGATGAGGTACAATTAAGTGCTGAAGCTGAAAGTCCTTTGGGAAGCAAAGTTGACTTGTGGCCAAAGAGAAAAGCTGTTGAAGTGTCGTTGAGCAACACTCCCTGAGCTTCAGGAGGACAGTTTCCTACTTATGAGCCTCCTGGAGGAGGAATCTCTCTGTAGATATTATTACATAATCACTTCAATATGAAGAAGGAGACTTAAATGGTGGAAAGAAACTCAGCACAATCAGTCAAGTAGAGCGTTTGACTATAATTTTGATGTTATAGTCTATGCGTGAGCTCCTTTTAATACTACACTGTACAAGATTTTCCTCTACAGTGCAGAAACCATGACTTGATGGACTGAAAATTAACTGGTAATTGTTTAGTTGTTTACTGTAATGAGCAAAAAGTCCAAAAAAGATGTTTCCGGCTTTGCAAATATGAAGTTTTGTAGAGTTTATCGGTTTTGTAAATTTGTACATTTTGTACATTTTTAAAATTAAATATTTTGGGGGCTTTGTACTGTTGTTCAACCAAATTAAGGAATTTGAAGATATTATTTTGGCTCTGATACCTTGTAATGGGCTTTTTTTTTTTTTTTTTAAATCATATTATAGATATATAGATAGAATATAGAAAACTATTTACTGATGTATAAGGTGAATCATTAGTTGCCCCCTTTTTCAATTCTAAGTTCTAAATATTTGCCCTTTTTCTCAGCTACATTTATTTTGACAGCTATAGTTACTCTACGGATGAGGATCAGATGCATCTTAAGACATACAATTGATAAACTGTGTTCAGTCGTATGTCGAGTATGTTTATATCATGTTACTCAGTGGTGGAACAAGTTGGGTTATCTTTCACTCAAGAAAATGTACTAATAGCACACTTGGAAAACACTCCTCTACAAGTACCGAGCACAGATCCACATCTGGCCTGAGGCTGTAAAAGGACAAACATCAACTGAGTGTGAGATTCACCAAGTGTTGACCAGCCATGAGACAGTCACATGGGTGATGTCGCAGCCTCTCCATGTCTAATCAGCTCCATATGTCTGCTGGGTGTACTACCACTGGTCAGCAGGCAGCCAATCAGAATCCACGGAAACACATGTCCTGTGGCGGAGCGGCGGGAGGGTGGAGAGTGTTGCAGAAAAGAGTTGTCATGAGTCAGAGTGGAGAGGTGATGAAGAGCGGTGTGTGACCCTTCAGACAACGGCTGAAGCACAGGACACAGAACAACAGTGCACGATGAGGGTGTTTGTCCTCTGCAGTTGCCTTTAATGGCCCACACATGAGCAGCAAGAGTTTGAAATGACAGAAAATGCACCTGTGAGACATTAGTCGATAGCATGGCACTCGGCCGCCTCCTGTAGAGGTTGCACATGATCAGTTCCTCCTCTCGGCAGTTTAATAAAAAACAATCAGGTGTTCTGTTTGAAGGACGGTAGGACAACTCTGGTTTAAAATGAGTGCAGTCGTTTAGCAGCTTGCATTATCACAGTTTCCAGCAGTGACGACTTTAAACACAAACCTGAAAGCACCCAGTAAAAGATACTGGGAAACTTCAATTGTAGTGTTTTTTTCTGTTTTAAAAATTGGTAAGAATACAAAATCTTGGCTAAAATTAAAGCTACATGAATCCATTTTTGGTCGCTAGGATCAGAAAAACTCAAATCAAGAGTCGACGTATTCTGAAGTTGTTCTGGCTGTTGTGTTAGCAGCAACGTTATCGTCCCACTGCGGTCGTGCTCGTGTCCCCCTGATGAATCCAAGTCCAACATTCACCCCTTTTTGCTCTGATTTGGTCTCCACCAACCAACTCCTGAGAGAAATATCTGACTCGTTAGCTGCTAAGTGCTCCACTGTGTTCCCAGCTAGTTGCTGACTGTGTCTGCCTGTTTGCTGGAAACAGCTGATTAATGCATCTTACGTGATCTTACTATAAACTTTGTACGTTTCAGCCAGCCCTTAATTCAAAATATCGGCCTCTCGTACCCCAACGTTCACAGAAGTTACTGACGTATGAAAACCTCAAACCTAAAATCTCAGCTTAAGGTCTTCTTCCAAGCTTTTTCAGTTGATTTCAACCATAGTTTGCAGCCTCCCTCAGGAGATCCTGTTAGAGCTGAAGCTTTTACATCAACTGGAACTGTTTTCTAGACATTGGCTTTGAATGGCAGAGGCTCCAGCACATTAGTGTATTCCTGTTTGGAGGGTGTGGTGTTTACACTGTAACACTCGGTTCATTCGGACCAGGTTTCACAAATGTCCTGTAAGTGTGAGGCACTTCTGAAAAGAGGGTCAATAAAAAGGCAAAAAAACAGGAGATGACTCTTAGTTGGCTAATAGAAAGTTGCTGTTGTTGGAGCTTCCTCTTCCAATCTCTGTGACCAGGTTGTGGAGTTTCTCTGACAGCGCCACCTGGTGGTAGAGAGCCACAGTCGTAGATAAGAACATATAAAGTACATATGGTGTAATTTTGGCACGTGCGTCTGTGAGAAGGTTAGAACTCGGATAAATCCAGTCCAGGTTTGGATGCAGATTTTGTGCTGGTGTATGTGTGAAACTCACTGTATAAGCGTCTGGCTCCTTCAGCCTCTTGTGTCGAGGGTGCAGAGTCTGGAGGGAGCTCTGGACCTTTGCTCTAGTTTCTGCAGCGCTGCACAGAGGGTGTGTGACCTAGAAAGAGTGGGAGACACTTTCAGACAGACTCAACTCCAACACTGCCCTGCAGCATTGTCCTCTTTTAGAATTTCTCAATGCCTTCCAAAACATACTTTCTGATAAACGATATATACAATATATGGTTTTAAAGGCAGTATACTGGATGGATGTGGTTTATTGTTATTTGTGGACTAAATGCCAAACAGTTCACAGCTTACTGCAACTTTAAGAACCACACAGAAGAAATTAGTCTTTTTTGTGCTTTATCCTTGATGCAAAAAACATGGTTGAACATTCGGCTTTCAGATGTGGTTTATGGTATCAGTGGAGAGAGAGAACGAGGCTGGATCCAAATGGCAGATTTTATGGGTGTGTCCTCCCCATGAAGTCCAGGGCAACTGCTGCTGCGGTCAATATATTACAGGTGTCCACAAGGGTGCTCGTGCACACTTTATACAGACTTCCGGGTCACTTCTGGTGTAGAATTCACCAGACTTAGCTCACCCGACAACCCCAAATCATGGCTGTGATGATGGAAAGGAAACAAGCTACTAATGAGGTTTATGCTGTGAGGACTTTGAACGGCCCGTCCTCACCTGTCCGTTGACAAACACTTCCTGGCGCAGACAGGTGACCTGAGCTGGGGTGACAGAGATAGAGGCGCTATCACACCCCAGAGGGAAACAGCGCAGAGTGGCTCCTGCCTCTGGAGGAGGCTCCACAGCGAGACACACCAGGTCCAGAAAAGGATGGCCTGCAACAGAGAGAAGAGTGGGGAAACATTTGCAGGCACAGCAGCAGCCTCATGACACTGCAACACCCACAATGCACAGGGAAACCAAACTGATGGATTGATGAAAAACTTTTCTCGTCTCACAATCGCTTCTTACCACTTGCGAAGGAAATAATGGAAAAATTATATCAAGGGTGATGCCAGCAGAAAGGTGATGGTGCTGCCTATATCGCATGGGTCTGTTTACCAAATGGTGACTTCTTAACTTGTTGGGCTCAGCGCCACATAATCAGAGCTGGCTCAGCCTTCATCAGTCTTACGCTCAGCAAAATTGCTAACATCTGCATCCCGGGTGAGGAACATGGAGAATATAGTGAATTTTTTATCCTTGGAAAAACATTAAAAGCATGATAATGGATAAAATAAGCAGATGTAATGTCTGTTTTTTGGGTAATCCAGCTAATTAAACGCTGCAAAATCAAGGTACTTTATCTCATTGATGCAAAGATCACATAAAAAACTAATATTGCCATAAAGCAGACCCGCTCTTTGAATTGCAGCTTTGCCAATGACGGCCTAAAACACCCAGAGATATTAACGGGAAGGCTACCACAGCCCTGACGGCATATGAGTCCCATTACAGACTCGCTGTCAGTCCTGGTATGTCGATGTGGCAGAAAAACATACAGAGGAAGACTATAAGTGTGTAATCGGTTGAGATGAATCCTCACCCTCAGCGTCTACTAGCCTGTACACATCTTTCCTCCCGGGGACAGTGCTTTTCTCAGGATCCTCGCTGATCTTCATCTTGGGCCTCCCCCTCACCTCCACCAGCTAACACACGTACAAATGTTAACATGTTAGTGTGGCGCACTTGGAGGGACAGTTCAGTGCACTTTTGCTTTTACTGTTACCTTATACACACAGCCCAGCGAGGGCTGTTTTGTGCAGGTGACCAGATGCGTTCCAACACCAATCACATCAAGCTCGTTCTCCTGAAACAGGATATACAGAACATGACGGGGAAAGAGAAAAAAAGCCTGAAGGCAGTAAAGATTACAGACGGCAAAATGAGCTCCTTCTCGTCATGAACCATCCAAGTTACCTTGCCGTTAAGCTCTGCCATGCTTTCCTCTGAGATGTTATTGGTCCCGACAATGATCAGTGAATCGAAGGCAGAGACGGAGAAACTGTAGAGAGGAAGCAAACAAAATGCATGATCAGAGCTCTGGAGGAGTAAGACAGGTTTTAAAGACATACAGATGGACACATACAGCATGGCACCTCACTCACTGCTCACTGCAGAGTCTGAAGACGCGACGGACATCGATGGACTGCCTGCAGAGGTCCCCGCTGTCCAGGCGAATCCCCACAGGCCTGTATCCCAGCTCACACAGCACCAAGGCCACAGCGCAGAAGTTCAGCAGACCACTACTGAATTCAGACACACACGTTCCATCTCATTATACATATAATATTAATCATATGGCTATGCAATGATTAAAAATACAGATAATACTGCACGGCAGTCATTACAGACATTAAAAACACTCCTTAGATTTTACTCCGTGTGCGCTACTGACACCTGCTGGTAAAATAAGTTAGTGCAGCAAAATCTTGATTATCATACATTATCTGCAGGGAAGCTTGTGATTTCCCCCCCAGGAAGTTTTCATCTAATCTCTAGAATAATGACTCAATATTTATTTGTTGATTCTATTTCGCATTTATAATCTGAAGTACCTAAATTTGTCGAATAAGTGGAACAGAAAGTATATTCTTTGTCATCTTAATTGTAATGGAGGTGTAAAGTAGCAGAAAACAAATATACTTAAGTACAACAAAACTGTACTCGTACTTGATATCTATATATATTTATATCTATGTACTGATTAACTTTCATTGTATTCCTGTTAGGCTAAGTATGTTCTTGTACTTGCAGACTGATTTAGTTTAACAAATCAAGTTATTAAATTAATACTGATCGATACTGATGCATCAATGTGAAGAGAGCGTTTTACTGTTGTAGCTGCTGGAGATGGAGCTGGTTTATCTATTTTATAAACAGACAGTGGAGTCCAGTGGTCACTAAAGCTAGGGGTCGGCCGGATGTTTGACAGGCATCAGTGTAAGACACAACTTCAACAGTTACCAGCCAACGCTGTAGCTGTCAATCACAGGGAGGAAGTTGTGAGGGTAGGCGATGGCGTAGGACAAAAAGGCGGCCAACTCGCCCTCACGGATCTTCCCAGGCTCTGCTCCCAGAAGCTCACAGACACGACTCAACCAGCCCCTTGTCAACGAAATGAAGTCGACCGGATCTGGGCCCCCGTTCGCTGCCACGAGAGTCTGAGGGGACACAGACGACAGGGACAAATGATTCAAACTGAATATTACAAAGATGAGCAGTAAAATCTCTTTGAATGCACCTACAGGGAGCGTTAGAAAAAGAGTTCACTTGAAGCTACTCTACTTGACAATAACGCCGTGTCCCTGCACTGTGATCCTCGTCACAGTGAACTCCACTGTTAGCAACAAGCTTCCTGGAACACGCACGGTGCCTCAAGCCCATCTTTCCATCATGAGCTAAATGTGCAAAAGCTGTGGTATGAGCCTGTAGGGATGGCTGGAGGAGGGAACACATACTCACTCGTGGCACGACCTCATCCAGGGAGCTAAAGGAAGTGACGTACGAGTGCGCCATGGTCCCTGCGACTGGGATCCCAAACAGGAAACCAGCCTGAACGTTACTGGTGAGATCAAACCCTGGAAGGCAGATAAGTGATAGCTGATTGTAATCCTACCTCGGAGAGAAGTGGTCCGGATGCTTCATACAGGCGTGAAGAACAAAAGTGTGGACAAGAACTGTACAGAATTTAGACATAGTGAGGGTCAGAACGTGAAGGTTTGACAGACGTTCACCTCCAATGAATGTGTATCGTGAGGCGGTGAGTCCTCCATCTGGTCCCTGAGCCCTCCTGAGGCCCATCTCCAGCAGCTTCCTCTGAGGGCCGGCCGCCAGGCGGAAACGGGCAGCGTTACTGCACACCAGACTGACAATGAGAGACAGAACAGAGACGGGCTGTCTTATGACTTTTATACAGTGATGAAGCCAACGTGAAACACAGCACAGCTTCAATTTTTACACACTGTACAACACTTGCTTCTTGCTACAGTATATGATTCTTACACTGAGCGACACAATGCAAATATTCACATATGTTATGGCTGCTTCTTTCTGTGAAACACAAATATTCAAAATATCTTGCGTATCACTTTATACACATTTCCTCATAATTCATCTGGACATGTTCAGTATGTTAAGGTAGTTCTCAGTCTCAAATGTGTTTGCAAAGCGTGAACCGAGCAGAGGCAAAGAGGTCACTAAAGTTAAAAAATATATCCACCAAGTATAGATCACTGAAACGATTTCTCAGTTCACTGATTAGTTGACCAAAGGATCAAAATCTTGACAATAATTCATTCAACACTTTCTGGTTCCATCTTTTCAAATGTGAGGATTTGCTGCTTTTGTCAGTTTAATATCATTGTAAATTGATGTCTTTGGGTTTTGGACTTCATGACTTGGCCTGTGTGGACAGTATATAATATTTAATACAGTGAGACTGGGGGAGCAGCGGCGGAGAGAGTGATGAACAACGGTACCCGGACACAATTAAGGATGAATCATAGGCCACTGGACTGCTCGGATTTAAAAAATGAATCAATTTGTCACATAAAAACAATATATGAATTCTTCATAAAAGTCATTTATTGTTTGCAGCCCTGTGTGTGTGTGTGTGTGTGTGTGTGTGTGTGTGTGTGTGTGTACCTGGCGTAGTTAACCAGACACAGTAAACTGGTCTCCAGCAGTTGAACCACAGCCAGCGGGCCTGCCACCTCTATCAGCGGCACCTGCAGATGTTACAGACAAATCATCGACCTCTGTTTTACTTCAAAAGACCGTTGAGGAGGTATCTTCATTTACAGTTGACACTGGTGTCCAGATGTAGTACAGGATGCTCCCTCTGACCCCCGACAGACCCTGTATGTGACCCCCCAGCCCTGCAGCTCACCCTGGCAAACACCTCTGTGCCCTCTGGGACGGAGCGCAGCGTGACGCCGGAGCAGTCCAGGCCTCGCAGGAACTGGAAGAACGCCGGGTCGGTGGCCGGGGGCAGGACGGAGCGCAGGAACTCCACATCTGGATCCATAAAACACAACGTTACCACAACAGCTGGAGCACTGTCAGTGACCAACAACAGAGGGCATCATTCATCCCACAACACATGAGCTCTCACACAAGCACATGTGCTCCACATGTCCTCCCTCCCTCACATGTTTCACCACACACACACACACACACACACACACAGAGCTAAATCTAATAACTGTGAAGTTAATCCAATCCAACAGCGACCAAACAGACTTCTTTGCTGTCATTTTGATGAAGTCTACGTTAAACATGTTGAGTGTGGCCATGACAGCTCGCTGCTGGAAAATAACTTTGCTGAAGTACAATTAAGTTACTTGTACTTTATTTGAGTATTTTAAATTCACTACATTACTCACCTAAAACCTCTTACTTAAAGAAAAAGTACCTATTCAACTATGCTCCATCCTAGTCCTCCACTTAACAATCCTACCTCCTTTAAGTATCAGAGCAAAAGTACACTTTCTGTAAATAACCCATCAGAAATATATTATACATTCAGTCATTAGAAGATGAATAATACTGTTGCATCAATGTGTCAATAATAATAATAATGGAGGTGGAGCTAGTTTCCACTTCATGACATACTGGCAGTTTAATCTGTACATACAATACAATATATAAGTTTGTACTCCGCTACGTTCATTAGACAGCTGCTCTAGTTACTCTTCAGATGAAGACTATATCAGGCATGATTCATTGTTGTAGATTGAACTGACCACAGTACAGTGTCTAAACTTGTTCAAATTAGGTCCAATTCAGCATTAAACGGCTGCTGACATGTTAATTAATCTGTAATAATAATCCGATAATATAATGCACTCAACAGTATAACACTGGGAATCGTGACAGTCTGCATAATGAGCACAAATAATGCATTTTGCTACTACTACTTAAGTACAAATACTTCTGTACTTCTACTGAAGTAATCCTTGTGCAGCAGAATACTTTCACATTCTGATATTTCTGCTTCTGAATATTTCTTTTATCAATGGCTGCCTCATGGAGTACATTTACTCAATTACATTGTACTCTTTCCGGTACTTCCTACTATTTCAGAGGGAATATTTGACTTTTTACTCATACACATTAATCTGACAACCAAAATCACTTTGCAGATCAAGATTTTACATACAAAACATAAGAAGTGATTATTACAGAATAAACTACCCAACAGTATATGAAGTACAAGTTAATTAATTAGTTAGTTAATTCATCAGTCCCATAATATATTAAGTGTTAGGTAACACAAAAAGAGTGCTTTGATTTTACTTTACTTAAGTAGGCCAACCCTTTACTGATCATAACCACTGATGTACTTTTACTTAAGTACAGTTTGAATGCAGGAGCTGAGCTTGTAAACTTTGGTAAAGTTGGAAAGATATTCACTTATTCCAACTTCCCGGATCACCCATTCTTGAACAGCACACAAACCACGCCTCTTTCAAACCTTAGGAAGATCGACAATGAATAACAACCTATTTTCAATCAAAGGGAGTCCTGTGAGAGTGAGCAGGGACCGTCTGCAAAGTGCCAAACTGAAAAGAGATACTAGAAAAATAATCAATAACTTCACTATTATAAAGTGCAGCGTCTACAAGATGACTTCAGGAGATTCGGGGGAATCCTGCTGTTTATACTGTAACGCTTAATTTTAAAACTGTTGTGGAAGTGGCATTGTTTGTAAAGATAATGCAGGATACTTCTCACGTTTCGACTCGGAGGCGTTTATTCATGTTTCAACACCGTTAAAACATGGCGCTGCGCATGAACAGTAATGCCGCATGTGTAAACATCACCGGAACATATCATAACCAGAACTCTTAAAGTGACCGCACGTATTATGCGCAGTGAAACATTAAAACCTACGAATTAACACAGAACTGAACACAAGTGTACAAAGGTGAATTATGCATATATCTGTAAACGCTAAGAGCGCTACACATGTCCCCCCAGAATTCACTGTACAATCAAAACCTGAGAAACAATTTAACGATTAGGCGGGCGAATCAAACGTCCACAGCGGCTCCGCTGAATGGGAGGTAATGGAATGGGAGGCAATGCAACTGCCTGTGGGGCAGCCCCGGAGGAAGGCGTTGGCCTTCATAAGGTGGGCGGAGAGGCCCACGGTGACCATCCACACGGATGAAAACGTATTCAGTGGACTGTAGGCCACTGGGGACATGAGTGTTCGGTGAACCATGGCAGGACGTAGGGAGTGGAGCAAACAGCCTGGCATTGTCTAATAGGTTAGACCGCTGGTGTGTGGCTGACCAAGGGGCTGTGGCGCTAGGCATGAAATCCCCAGGGACCCGCAATGGCTGGCCGTAAACCAGCTCTGCTGAGGAGGTCTGCAGGTCTTCCTTCGGCGCTGTCCTGATGCCAAGCATGATCCAGGGGAGCCTGTCTGCCCACGAACTGTCCTTCAAACTGGCCCGCAGGGAGGCTTTCATGGATCTGTGGAAACGCTCACAGAGGCCATTGCTCTGGGGATGATAGGCCGTAGTACGGTGTAGTTTAACTCCCAGGTTTTCAGCGACGGCGTTCCAAAGTTCGGAAGTAAACTGAGCACCACGGTCTGAGGAAATGTCTGACGGGGTGCCAAAACGGGACACCCAGGTGCCAATGAACACACGTGCAACGTCTGCTGACGTTGTGGAGGACAGTGGAACGGCCTCTGCCCACCGTGTGGTCCTGTCTACCATCGTCAACACGTGAGTGTAGCCCTGTGAGGGTGGTAGTGGACCGACTAGGTCAATGTTGACGTGGTCAAACCGCCGCTCCGGCACTTCGAAGCACTCCAGTGGAGCTTTTGTGTGACGGTGTACCTTAGCACGTTGGCATGCCACACAAGTGCTCGCCCAGTCCCTCACGTCTTTCTTAAGCCCATGCCACACAAACTTTTCTGCCACCAGCCGCTGCGAGGCTTTGGTGCCTGGGTGCGAGAGGCCGTGGACGGCGTCAAACACAGTCCGCCTCCACTTTGCAGGCACAACAGGCCTTGGTGAGCCCATGGAGACGTCGCAAAGCAGAGTGGTGCCAGCATCGTCGAACGCCACCTCTTGCAGTTGTAGACTAGTTGTGGATGAGAGGCAAGCCTGCACGTCCGGGTCTGTGGCCTGATCTGCTGCCATGCTGCTGTAGTCCAGGCCGAGGTGGACTGCCCCCGCAAGCGCACGGGAGAGGCAGTCTGCGACATGGTTGTTCTTTCCTGAGATGTGTACAATGTCCGTTGTGAACTCAGAAATGTATGTGAGCTGACGCTGCTGCCTGCCCGACCATGGCTGAGTGACTTTGGACATGGCAAAACTCAGTGGCTTGTGGTCCACAAAAACGGTGAACCGGCGCCCTTCCAGTAGTGAACGAAAGTGTCTGATGGCCAGGTACACGCCAAGTAGCTCTCTGTCGAAAGTGCTGTACTTCTGTTCACTGGGGCGCAACTGCCTGCTGAAAAAGGCCAGAGGCTGCCAAGCGTTACCCACCCACTGCTCGTAGACCCCACCCACCGCAAAATCTGAGGCGTACGTGGTGAGTGCAATTGGGGCGGAGGGGGCAGGATGTGCCAACATTGCGGCCTTAGCCAGGGCCATCTTAGCATCCGCGAAGGCCTTGTCTCTCTCTGCTGTCCAGTCCACTGCACGTTTAGGTTTTCCGCCTTTTAAAGCTTCATACAGGGGTCGCATGGTTTGGGCGGCTTTGGGCAGAAAACGGTGGTAAAAATTAACCATGCCAAGAAACTCCTGTAAGGCTTTGACAGTGACTGGGCGTGGAAAGGTGGTGATGGCTTCCACCTTCGATGGGAGAGGGACAATCCCGTCCTTTGTGACTCTGTGTCCCAGAAAGTCAATGGCGGACAGGCCGAACTCGCACTTGGCTGGGTTGACTATGAGCCCGTGCTCCGTGAGTCGCTCAAAAAGTGTGCGAAGGTGTGACATGTGCTCTGACAGGGATGAGCTTGCCACAAGGACATCATCAAGGTACACAAAAACAAAAGGCAGGTCCCGTAGCACAGAGTCCATGAGCCGCTGGAAAGTGAGCTCATTCTTGAGCCCAAAAGGTGTGCGCAGGTACTCAAACAACCCAAAAGGTGTGATCACAGCTGTTTTTGGGATGTCGCTGGGGTGCACGGGCACCTGATGATAACCTCTGATTAAGTCCACCTTCGAAAAAATCACTTTACCAGCCAAGTGTGCAGAAAAATCCTGGATGTGCGGAACTGGGTAGCGGTCAGGCGTTGTCGCGTTGTTGAGCCGCCGGTAATCGCCGCAAGGGTGCCAGCCTCCCCCAGGTTTGACAGCGAGGTGAAGGGGTGAGGCCCAAGGACTGTTAGAGCGTCGAACAATCCCCAAGCGCTCCATGGCCTCGAACTCCGCCTTTGCTGCTGCAAGTTTCGTTGGCTCGAGGCGCCGAGCGCGGGCGTACACAGGCGGGCCAGCGGTGGCTATGTGGTGCTCGACGCCGTGCTTGGCAGTGGTGGAGGAGAAGGTGGGTTGCGTGAGTGCTGGGAACTCGGCGAGCAGCCGCTGGAAATCGTTCGTGTTCGAGAGCAGACTGGAAAAGTGCACTGTGTCAGAGTCAGTGGGCATGCATGCATAAGAGCAGAAAGTGACAGCGTCGATCAAGCGGTGATTTTTAACGTCCACCAACAGTCCATACGCACACAAAAAGTCGGACCCTAAGAGTGGTACGGCCACCTTGGCCGTCACAAAGTCCCAGCCAAAACGCTGCCCCCCAAAACACAGTTCAACGTGTCTTGTGCCATACGTACGGATGGGACTGCCATTGGCGGCTTCCATGGGGGGGCCGTGGGTATCAGCCACCACGTCCACCTGTGAAGCAGGCCGAAGGCTCCGTTGTGCCCCTGTGTCGCAGAGGAAACGCCGGCCAGAGATGGAGTCGCGGATGAAGAGCAGCCTGCCAGTATGGCCGACACTCACGGCCACTCGTGAGCGCCGGCCTTGAAGTTTCCCACTCCACTGTAGCTGCATGGAGAGCGGCAACGTTTAGCCTTGGGGCCAAACTTCGCATGGTAGAAACACACACCTGAAGAATGCTGACCTGAAGGCTGCTGACGACGAGGAGCTGCTGCTGCGATGAGTAGGTGATCATCCCCTGTCTCGGAGACGCCCCCTGCAGGGAGGAGGGCTGCTGCACAGGGCTGCTGAGAAGCCAGAAAACACTTATCAGCCTCCGCGGCCAGTGCTCTGCAATCAGTGGTCGCAGTGTTGGCCAAAGCAGCTCTCACGTGTGTAGGCAGTTGGTGCAGGAAAAGGTGCATGAACAGAAAATCCGGGTTGTTGTCCCCCAGCAAGTCGAGCATGCGGTCCATTAACTCGGAGGGCTTACTGTCGCCGAGCCCTTGAAGAGAGAAAAGCCGGTTGGCTCTCTCCGCGTCAGACAGTTCGAAAGTTTTAAGCAGAAGTCTCTTCAGTGTTTCATACTTTCTTGTCGTAGGAGGACGTTTAAGAAGGCTCACCACTCTCGATGCCGTAGAACTTCCGAGGGCAGACACCACGTAGTAGTATTTAGTGTCGTCGGCGGTAATCTCACGCAAGGCAAACTGTGCTTCCGTCTGAGCAAACCATGCAGAAGCCGAGGATTCCCAGAATTCGGGGAGCTTGAGAGATACAGTGTTGGCCGTCATGGTTAGGCGATCTGGATACGTCCAGCAAACAAACTTCGTTCGGGGTCACCAGTGTGGAAGTGGCATTGTTTGTAAAGATAATGCAGGATACTTCTCACGTTTCGACTCGGAGGCGTGAGTCTCGTTTATTCATTTTTCAACACCGTTAAAACATGGCGCTGCGCATGAACAGTAATGCCGCATGTGTAAACATCACCCGAACATATCATAACCAGAACTCTTAAAGTGACCGCACGTATTATGCGCAGTGAAACATTAAAACCTACGAATTAACACAGAACTGAACACAAGTGTACAAAGGTGAATTATGCATATATCTGTAAACGCTAAGAGCGCTACACTGTCTTCATTTTTAACAGTCTTAAAATCTTTTAGAGACCCCCGATGGTTAAACAAAACCGTCTGTTTTTAATGATGTATGAATAATGTTTTGGTCAGTTTTCATTCATTTTAACCAGAATCTCTTTAGCATTGAAACCAGACATCAAGGTGTCACACCTGCTTTCCACAAACCAGAACACTGGTTTATGCTGCTTTCATGATTTGACTTACAGACTCAAACACGATACATCTTATATTTGTGATGTCATACAGTGAGTGAGACACTGACAGTCCTACAAACTGTGAAACACACTATATCTATTTCAGCGTGGAGAGTGCTGAACCCGACAAACCCTGGATTACTCCTGACTGAAAGGCTCTACTTAAGGAAAAACAGGGTCGTTAGGTCAGAAAATACAGACTAGCTGAGGAATGTGCAGAGGGAGCTGAGGAGACGTGACAAATGGGGAAAAAACAGCTACAGGAGGAAGATGGAGGAGCAGTTGGAGCAGAACAACATCAGTGGAGCCTTGAAACCTTCTCTGACTACAAGGAACCCAACTCCAAGACTGTGGGGGACCACAAGGGGGTGAATGACCTGAACCTTTTCTGTAATAGATTTGATCAGTCATCCACCCCTCCTCCTGTCCAGTCCTTGCTGCTGCAACCCCCACTGCCTGCAGCCCCTGCATGGTTCCCCACCCCCACCCACACCCTCCGTCCTACACACTCCCTGTGCATCCACTGCATTTCCTGCCAAACACCCAACCTCCCCACCCACAACCTCCAGCACACAGCACACAAGAACTCAGGAGGATTAAGGCGAGTAAGGCTGTGGGTCCGAATGGCATCAGCTCAACGTTCCTCAAGTCCAGTGCAGAGTCGTGGGGGATAGTTATAAACATGTTCAACCTGAGTCTGAGGCTGGGGAGAGTGCCACAGCGGTGGAAACATCCTGCATGGTACCAGTGTCAAAGACTCCGCTACAGCCTTCTGGCCAAAGCTTCCACTGCCGAAGTAAGAAAAGGTGGCCCAAACATTAAAGCTACAGTTGCCAGTTTAAACTAACAGTACTTGATCGTGTCAATACATAACTAACAACTAAAAAACACGTAATAATCACATTCCCATCCCTAATTTGTAAGATGAGCAACACAGGGATATTGATAGATTAGGCACATCATGTGTCTTTGTCTTTGTAGCCTATTTATTGATAGATAAAGGGATTTGGATTTGGAGCTTAGCCTGCTTGTGTTTGATATTTGGCATTAGGATTAAATGTCGTTGTTACACAGCTGCAAAGTAGTTCAGGGTCCGTCCGTCATAACCGTCAGAGCAGCTATGAATATAACCTTTCACACCGTGTTGTATAAAATTGTCTTTGGCTTGTGTTACATGAGCGCAGCGCGTGCTGCCTTTCATTAAACTCGGTCGGATTACGCAGTGTGTGCCCCGTGGCTTCTCACAGCCCTCAGCAGGCTGTGGATTACTCTAGTATGCTGAAGTTTAGAGCTAAATGGCAAAGTTCACTGAAAAAACGCCCTCGACATTCACGTTTCCACACTCTTACGGTGAAGTGTTGCGCAAACGCCACTGAATGCGTAAAATGAGTTTGGAAGAAAACGATGTCGCGCAGACCTGATGAACAGTCTCATGTCGGTACAGAGATCTGGTAATTCGCTGCTGTTGTTGTAAATAGTTGTAATATAGAGATATTTGCATGTCGACTCCCTCACCGTCGTGCGTGAAGCGAAAGCTGCGCAGGAACAGCAGGCAGTCCTGCAGTCCAGCGAACAGCGAGAAGCCGCCGCCGAACGGATTGTCCCTGAAGAAGAGCTCGAACACGGCGGGCTCCTGGTGTCGGCCGGCGCGCCAGTACGCGTACGCCATGGTGAACTGGTACAGGTCCGTCAGCAGCGGGGGGACCCGCTCCCGGACAGACCGCTCCATGACCCCGCAAGTGTTGCCGGACGGCGCTGCCATGTTATTCAAGCCCTGGTTCCAGCTTCACTGAAGCCGAGATGTCTGGGACTTGCAGTTTTGCAAAGCCCCAGTGACTCCTTCACCGACTGAGGAGGGAACAGAGCGGAGACCGACCTGCCCCGCTCACAGAGAGGCGTGGGCAGAGGAGCCATGCTCCGCTTCAGTTTCAGATCCACACTCAACAGGAAGCAAACGTTAATCAGACGGCGTCTCATATAAGTTTATGTGTAAGGAGCATTTCAGAGTTAGAGCTGGCCCTTGTGAAGCTAATTAGGTTAAAATCCAGTGTTGATGGATCAATGTCGTCTTCATCTGCAGCAGGAAGATCAGTGCAGGGGAGTACAGGAAGAAAACAGCCCCAACTGAACATACTGTCATCTCTGCACGTGACAGGAGGAGGTCACTTTCAGCTAAAACATGCCTTGTAATAATGTGACATAAACAAAGAAAACAACAGCTGAATAGTCTGTCACTTTAATCAAAGGATCATACATTCAGTCTTATATTCTGAAGTACTTGTCATAACGTTGTTGTTTTTTGCCAAAAACTGGTGGCATGCACAGAAATAAATATTAAAAGGTCAAATTCTGTTTTCTGTCGATCATATTTCAAGAAAATTAAATACTATTTGATTCATATTATTATCTTCTATGTAAGTACAGTAATACAACCATGTTTAAGTTTGTATAGAGCCAAATCCAGCTGCAGACATCTGTAAATTCGCCAAAGCAGACACTTGTTTTTATACAGACAACTTATATAACACACATATATTGTTATTTGATGTATAAAGATCTGCAGGCTACTCAGTGTGCTTCAGTAAACTGCTCTCTTGTCTTCAGCAGATCTGCTGTAATTACTGTTTACTTTGGGCTGATCTAAGAATCTGATTTGCATGTGACTGAATCTTCTCTTTCAACATGCAGAGTGCCACCGTGAATTTGTGTCACAACATTAAAAAAAGAGCAGCTTTCAGCCTCTTACTGTCTCTGCACCGGTCTAGCACCAGGCTCTCCAACCTGAGCTCAGGGTGTCAAACAGAACACGTTCTGAGATGATTAACTTTTCTTTTTTACTGTGACATACTGGATAGTTACGCCTTGTCAGAGCCATAAATATGATTGAGATGAATCCGGGGAATCTAAAGTGAAAATGTGTTTGAACTGCAGCCTGTCATGATGGGATGTAAGAAGACACTGTTGTGTCTAAGGGGAGCAGCTGCTTCAGCTAATGAAACTGCATCATCAGTGAATCCGACCGTCCGCTTATCACACATCACATAAATTAGGACAAGTGGTCACATTGGCCCAGGCTTCAAAGGTAACAGTCACATTGTGATCACGGCTGTGAGCGAGTAGCTGTCTCTTCCCACTGCCTGTGTGGGACAGTGATCTGGACAGCTTCTCAAAATCTAAGGCACACGTTTGACCGGTTGTGCTCATTATCCCAGGTCTCCCTGCTGGCCGCTGCCCTCCTCTGCAGAGGGGAGGCATCCTGCAAGCTCATTGGTCAGTGTGTGCTTCTGTCCTCCCCAGAGAAAGTGTGTAGGCTGAGCTGATTGGCCGTCCCCCTGAGCGTACACAAAGAATGGGCTGAGCTCGATGGCCAGAGCCGACCTGACCAGGCCGACCCCCCCTCCGCGCTCTGAGCAGGGGTGGTAAACTCGTCCAGTGACAGGATGCATGTACAGCGCTTCAGGGCGGAACGGGACGGACAGCTTTTCCGCCCCGCCGCAGTACGACAGCAGCTCCTGATCTCCCATGATTCCCGGCGTCTCTGCGGGACTCTGCAGCAGGTGGGTGAAGACCACAGGACGATCATCGCAGCGCAGGAAGTTCCTCTCCCTGCCACACAGGGACAAGTAGGGGAAGTCCTCCTCGTAACGACCACTTTGATTTGACCGCAGCCGACTGAAGAAGAAGACCAGGAACTGCTTATCTGGTGATAAAGTAATAAGTAATTACTGCTGCGTAATACAGCAACAGAAGATAACGCAATGAAAAATCTGATTTTTGCTCAACTGCTAATAATCAGATCAGAAATTTTAGCAAATCTGACAACTGTAATTTATGTTTGGGAGCATGCAGCACTAAAGGTGGGTCCTGTTTGACTACCTGCTCTTGAGGCCTTGTTTTTATGGAACAAGTCTAGTCATATTCTCTCATTTCCTGACTGTCAACAAAATCCATGAAACAACTGAAACCAGTAACAAAACTAACACTGTATGTTTATCAGAGACACATCTTGTTCCTCTGTGCCACAGATCTCCACTGCTGCCCAATACCTATTAAAAACACAGGAGTAAAGGGACAGGTGACAGGTTCCTTCGTTAGCATGAACACACCCACATTTAGTTTATTTTAAGTCAATCTCACATACACCATCCTACTGCAACAAATAATTACAAGAGCATCGAATGTGGATTAATCTGCTGCTTAAAATAGTCCCCAACTGTTAAAAACTACAGTGATCAGCTGTTTTAGGGAAACGATTGAGTCTTTGTTAAAAATGAAAGCATATATTTATGAGCTGGAATATTGACCTTAGAGCTGAGAGACAGACTGACAGACTGTTGGTTTTAGTCTTTTCATGGGATCTGCTGACAATTTCAGAAAAAGAGAATATTGCCATTCTTATCTTTTGAGTGTCCGGTTGTAGAACCTCTGCTACTTCCCCCAGATATTGTAGTTGTATAGTGCATTTTGCTAAATAGATTTGAGTTTTATCTTATTTTCACACAGCAAACCTGATGCTGTGTAACATTCCAGGATAGGTCTCCTGTGCACAGTGTGTAGAGATGGGAGGTTGTAATGGGCCTATTTGCCCTGAGGTCCACCAACAGGTTAATCCAGTAATTATACTTAATATATACACAGCATACTGTTTGTTCTAGACATGCAGGAACAGTTCACATGTGACAGTTTTGTTTTCAGAGCAGTCGTGGAGCTGCAGCTTTGCCATGCTTTATTTTGCTTGGTTCCATATATTATCGATTCAATCTCATGTTTTCAAACCAATATGCTCTGCTGCAGCTAATGCCGTCTCCACCTCACTGTTGCTTTCATCTACATGCAACACTTGCAGATTCACAAGCTCCAGGTCGGGGTGCATTGGAGCAGATTTACGCTGTTATAACCTTCAATCCGTGATCTACACTTATGTTAAATTAAGCACTTCATTCGCTGTGTGTGTCCATTTCTACCTTTGAAGCAGGTGACGAAGTTCTTCACTTTAGTGTCATCGAGGAAAAGCTGCAAGTCGAGCACACACATCATGTCATGTTAGCAGGAGAGTCTACACTTATGTGTTATTTTTAAAGGTTTTGATCTGTGTCAGTCTATATACCGACCTGTCCTTGGTGGTCAATGTAGTAGAAATACTCTCGGATACGTGGTTCCGGGCTCTGGCCCTGGATATATGTAACGGTGGTTCTGGAGGTGGTGAAGCCGGAAGGCACGCAGCGCAGAGCGGCCAGACCTCTCCATCTGAGAGCCGCAGTTCTGAGGAACAACATGGCCGAACAAGAGCACACGGAGGACGGGTATGATCCGGAATAAACACGGTAACAGAGAGGACGACGTGTTAACCGGCAGTCTCAATTATAATACGAAGTAACACAACTTCAGCTTTGTCCTCATGTTATTGTTTACAGCTGCACCTGTGCGGCTCAACAACCCGGAAGGATTTAAGTGTTACAACAGCGTCTGTTTTTGACTGTGGCCGCCTAGTGGTCACTGAGGATACTGTTGATTTATACTGGTTGGATTATAAAAATACGGCAATGGACAATTTCAGTAGATCACATTAAATGTCAAAGGCTGAAAAAATAATCAAAGACACATAAGAAAAAACTCTGTTCCTTTTTTTCAAATGAATAAAAGAATGAATGGATTTTTGGTTACAAATGGAAAGAATTTGCAAATGATATGAAAGAAAATACCAATAATTAAGAAGGTGAAAATTTAGAATTGAATGAGATGCTGTCTCTCGCCTGCTTTAGCCTGCTTTATTTTATTTGGATTTTTTTTCGATTTTTATTATTAATCAATCAATCTTTATTTGTAGAGCACCTTTCATACAAGTTTGTGTAATTCAAAGGGCTTAATGTGTGAATGATGAATGCACACACATAAAAAGAAAAACTGCAGTGGTGAAATAATATTTATAACAATAATAATAATAAAATGAAAAAAAAAATGAAATAATAGCCACAAACAGTATCTGATTTTTCAATAGATAAGGTTTTAAGTTAACTTTTAAAGATATCAGTGGGAATGCTTTGTAAGTGTATGGTTGTTTGACCCTGATGAAGACCACTGTGCAGTCCACACACGCTGGTTGTCGCTGAAGCCACCATCTATTATATGAATAACAGAATGGCAAAAAATCAGTGAGTTTTCCTGAAAGCCAGTCACAGTTATGAGGATGCGGAAAGGGATTCAGATAGAGTTTTTTTTGGGAGGAATCCCCTGATGTATTGAAACTTTGAAAGAAAAAGAACACCTAATGAATTAGCCTGGAAGATTCAGTCTATTTTAAGTCAGTTGCTCCTTTTCTCTGTTGGTAAATGATTGACTAAACATAACTCCAGGAGCTCTGTAGAACCAAAGTGACACGTTTAAAAGTCTGTCAAAAGCAAACATGTATGTATATTTGACAAGAAATATGTGTAGGATGGACTGTTGGACAATAATTGTGTGGATGTAGTGGGTTTTTAAAGCTCTTGCAGCATTAACACTGAAAAGAGAAAAAACACCCAGTGCGTCACACATTACAAACTCACAGTTCAAACATGACCTTATTTTCAATCCAGTGGAGATCCCAAAGTCTCCAAAGATACCACATGTGTCAGGCTTCTGAGGAAATCTGTATGAAATGATGTATGGGACATCTAGATTGAATGGTGCAGCTATGAAAAAAGGTGCTAGGGTTTGACGCTATATGTAAACACATGGATTCAGCCTTATTACTTTTCACATTACAATTTCTCATACACTTTGCGTCCAGTGAAAACCAAACATCTCCAAACGTGTTGATTCTGTTTGTGATAAAGTGAAGGATGAAGTGATCTTTCATGGGTTGAGAACATTCTTCTTAATCTTAATAAACTCAGACATATTGGTTCTTGACTGATTTTTATTTGTAGTGGAGTATTTTCACAGTGTGGGATTATTACTTTTACTCAAGTGAAAGATCTGAATCTTCCAAGGGTGGTCCTGTCTGCTTGAATTACGAGTAAAACCAATTAATCATAGTTGCCAAATCATTTTCTAGATCAAACGATCGCTTAATCGACTAATTGTTGGAGCTCATAGTAGCAGCAGAGTGTCACAGGCGCATGCATCTAGTCAGTGACTTAGAGAGTTTAAGCCGTGGGCGATAAACAGTGTGAGCAGCAGATATACTGTATCACTGGAATGTGTGGGAGAAATTAATGCCAAGCAGAGAGTCGTACTGTGGTGAACACAACACGGCTCCTCAGGAAGCCTCATGTAAATCTGTCTTACAAGAAGCATGAACAACAACATTCCTCCACAGCACAGCAGCAGACAGACAGACAGGCAGACAGACAGACAGACAGGCAGGCAGGCAGAAAGACAGGCAGGCAGGCAGACAGGTAGACAGACAGACAGGCAGACAGGCAGGCAGAAGACAGAAGACAGGCAGGCAGGCAGGCAGGCAGGCAGATAGACAGACAGACAGGCAGGCAGACAAGCAGACAGATAGACAGACAGACAGACAGATAGACAGATAGACAGGCAGGCAGGCAGGGAGACAGACAGATAGGCAGACAGACAGACAGGCTGCTGCTCATGCTAAAGGCCACCAACAGTCTCTACAACAAGAGTATAAACAGAGGCTTCTTTGGGACTGACAACACACAAAGCGGCTGATTCAGACGAGCTGCTAAAGACCTGGACTTCATCCAAAGACCCGTCAGTGTGAAACTCCAGCTGTGACCAGAGGATCCGTCAACCTACCACAACCTGTGTGCCTCTCTTCCGCCTTCCTCCGCCCTCCTCCTCCTCCTCCAGGTAGGGTGGAGTTGTTTCTACCTGGACTCTGACAACACACGACAGTGAATGAAGGATTCAATAATGGCGTTATAGTCGGACTTTGGAGCGCTTTCATCGACAGATATTCACAGTAAGTTTGTCTTTGAAAGCTAACAGAGTTTTATCTGCGCAGTCATTAGAGAAACGCTTTAAGCTAATTTACGTTGTGTTAACCAGCTAACATCATGAAGCCATGTTTCTTTTCACCACTTTTGAAACTACAAACCGGCTCCGCTGTTTCTTGACATGAGCTTTAGACAGCTTCCTTGTTGAGACAAGTCTTTTTCTGTCTTTTTGGTTTGTTTTTCATTAAAAATGCTCTTTGTTGATGATACTAGCTTGCGCCTTTGTGCTACGTTAAGTTTATGGTGTTCTCTGTAAGCTAACGCCAAAGGTAGCAAAGGTGATCTTCAGTGAAATTAACGTTAAGAATCGAAGGTAATAATCGTAAAACACCTTTTGCAGGTTAACTGTTAACTGCTCAAAGGTCATTTTCTGTGTCCAAACGTATCGCTTTCGGCAGGTATGAGCCAGCCGCCCCGTTCAAACCGGGGACACCGGGAGAGGAACGGAGACCAGCGACACTACCGAGAGTCTCGCGAGGACAGACGTTCATCCCCGGACAGGTGTGCTCCATCCACAGCCACGAGACATCATCACACCCCCCTCTCCTCTAATGATACCAGTATCATAAATGAATGGATGGCAGAGCCGAACAGTCTTAGTTTTAAATCATCTGTCCCTCATTTTTGTTCATTTGCAGTTTTATTAAATTGTCTCAAATAAAATAGTACGTATATATCTATAAATTAGATAGAATTAGAAACAATTATTAGATAGATACAGTTAAAAAAAAAAGCGTGACCGTAAACGATTTACATGAAAGGGTCATATGCTAGAGTCCTGTATACATCGACTTCATGTCAATCTGCAGTTCATTCTGGTTTAACTACAGCTCAAGCCATCGTTTCACACCACTAATGTGGAGTGTATTATTATTATTATTATTATTATTATTATTGTCAGGTACCTCCTTAAACGTCCATGTGTTGTTTGTTTTTGTGATCAATCATAAAAGTAAATAAAAGGCCTTGGGTTTTGACCATTTTGTTTTAGGAATCCAATTTTCCTGAACTGAATTACAAATAACATCTTTTTCTACCATATTGTACTCAATAAAACAAAATCTGAAGAGATTTAGTGCTACAGCAGTGCCCATGTTGAAACATTTTGTGTTTCAGTCCTTAAATATGCTGGAATACAAACTAGAGAACTTGTTGGAGTTCTGTGGTTCTGTGTCATTACACATGTGTTTCCTGTGTTCCAGGTCTTCCTCGCGACCCCCATACTACCCCAGAGAAGCCGACTCCCCGCCCAAACATGTGCGGGAGGTCCATCGAGTGGAGCACCATGAGTCCAAATGCACACACGTGTGCTCCAGGAGAGGTGAGCCGGGATCGGAGCGGAGTATCTGGGTCAAATCAAATGAAAGCTCTTCCAGTAGAAGCTGCTGTGTCACAGGGCTGACTTTGGTTTCGGTATCGTCACAGCTCAGTCCTTCCCTGTGTGGATACTGGACAGACCGGTTTTCTGCTGTTTACAGGCTTCATTTCTCACAGCTAAGACTTTGAGAGAGTCACATGGTCCTTTGATGAAGGAGAAAGCTGAACTCTAGTAGATTTATCACATGGTCCTGGCCGTTTTTGTGTACCTAGTAACCAAGAGTTGATCCTCTTGGAATGCTAATAACATGACATTTTGTTCAGTGCTCAGAGTGTTAGTCTACCCACAGAAAAAGAACTACTATTACTTTGGTAATCAATTCCTCACTTCTCTCTGCTTCATATCATTGTAAATGCGTTATTTTTGAGTTTTGGACTGCTGAAAACTGTGTGTTTGCCAAAAGTCACCACTCATAGGAGTACTTAACAATGACATTTTATTTTTTATATCCATGGTTTTGAAATTATCAGAGATGCATCGAACTTCTTGTTTTAATACAGATTCTAATACCTCAACTCAGGATCTGATCTCTGAACTTTCTTCTTCTTAAATCTAACATCGGTATGCCTCACTCCATGGAACGTATTGTCTGTGGCCAACATTCAGCGGCCCGCAGTGACTGCATGAATGAAGTGACTATACTGAGAAATATGCACCATATTTCCGGAAAATAACCTCAATAATTATGGCCTTCAAACTAGATTTTGACACAAGACCACAGGGTTAGGTAAGCCTGATTGAAAGAAGGGGCACAGTGATTAAATAATAATGCAGGACCTGCCTTTGTTCATGTTTACTTTCAATAATGCAGGTTTCCAAATATATTAGCAGCTATTCATATTACAGTAAACATGGGGAATTTGGTGCTCCTGGGCTCAGAGGCAGTGTGCCCAGCTGGTAGTCTCCATATCCATAATAAAAGTAATTATTAATTATATGCCAGATTCTCTGAGTGGCACACTGGTGCAGCACACACCTCAGGTTCTTCAAATGCTCTTTTACAATTAGATTGCAGTATTGTGTCATTTAATACTGTTTTTCTCACTTGTTTCTTCATTGTGTTCACTGTGGCACTGAAGGAACACAGTTTCTTTCCCCTCTATAAGTACTGTATATGTAGAGAGTGACAGACTGTGTCTTGACCTTGATTTGAGTTTGTGATTTAATTCCTCACCTGTCTCCTGTGTCGTCCCTTCGTAGGCATCGTGCTGATCTGCTCTGTACTGACCAACGGCCTGGTCCTGATCTGCGTGGTCGCAGCTCAGATGGTGACATCAGGCATGTCCTCCATGGGCGGGCTGGGAGGCTTCGACATCAACTCCAACTTTAACCTGCAGGGCACCGAGCTGCAGAAGGTGCGAGATCTGGACATGCAGTACAGCCAGATGAGGGCGCCGGGCATCTACGGTGGTATCGCCTTCAGCCTGACCCTCGGGGTCATCTCGCTGCTGTTTGTGGTCGCCGGGAACAAACCGCCCTACCTGATGTCCCGAAAACTTCTGATAGGAGCGCTGGTGTTTCAGGCGGTGGGTGCAGTGGCGTATGTGGTGGCTGTGGGACTCTACCTGCACTTTGTCATCAAGGTTAACTCCACAGATGTTTGTCAGCAGCGCGAGAGGCTGTACGCACGAAACGGCTACACCTGGATGAGCTGCGAAGTGAGCGGAGGGGACGCAGCCGTGGCTCTGTTTGGGCTCATCACGGCTATCCTGTATGCCATCGGCACAGTGTTCACAGTCCAGACGATCCGAGGAGTGAGGCGCTACCTGCAGGAGCGCAAGCGCAGAGAGGCGGAAAAGCAGCAGGCCCGAGCCCGCCCACAGAGAGCCCCACTGAGGGCGGAAACCACCTCCGTGTGACAGAATGAACATCTGGGGTCTGTATCACAAATAAGAGCAGCGGGCTAACCAGCTGTCTTTGGGCTTGACTGAAGTTTCAGGTATCATGGAGCTGGCTCACGTGTAACCGGAACAGATCACCATGGAAACCTGTACTGCATGGATCTGAACCTGATCCAGCCCACCAACTGACCAATCACATCACTGAAAAAATGGAGTCATCATTCCACAGGAAGGATCAACACAGGGATAAAAGTTCGGAGTTTACAATAATGTGACAAGTAATAAATAGAAATAGAGACAGTTTTGTACTTTAGTGCTCTCGTGTTAAGTTTTACGTCACCTCTCAGTACTTTCTGCTTTTACTCTGATCCATAGAGGCAGCCTCAGTTGTGACAGTAGCACAGCATGGATGTATTATAATATTAGTTACAGTTGCTGGCACCCTTTGCTGTGGGGCAACTATTCTGTATCACTGCAGCTAATGTTAAGTGGTGGAGGCCAAGTAATCATGTTCTCTGCACTGTGACCTGACCTGCTGCCGTGGCTGCGAGGAGAACTATATTCATTGGACAGTTGTAGGCTAGCTTTGGCTGTTGCTGTGGGGCTAACATTGAACTCCTGTGGTGTATACATTGGCAGCACATCTGTCATATCTGATAGAAGCTCGGGGGTGTCTGGCTTCATGATGCTTTTTTAGCTAATGTTAATACATCAGGGGCTGTAAAGACCGTTCTCTATGGATCAGAGGGAATGCAAAAGTAGCTCGGAGAAAGAAAAAAAATCCCAACTTGTCCTTTCGGGGGCTCTGACTGTATCATAATTATGTCAAAGATAGAAGAAACATTTTTTTCACAACCTTGTGTCCAGGCTGGGTTGAAAACAGACTTTAAAAAAAAGCTGCCTACTGTTTTGTTTCTTTCTTTCCTGACAGTGTTAATGCTTTTGCACTTTCACTCCATCACTGCAGCTCAGGATGACGTAAGGTTGAGTATTTAAGCTTTTTAGAATCAATGCGAGAACTTGAGATAAGATGTGTACCCACTGTCATCGTTTATCATCCAAAGTTAGCTCAGCAAATTATAAATGCAACCTTTGGAACTACATCTCTGGCAGTAATAACAGCATTACTGTACTTTTGTTTTATGTGTGTCACATCGTTCATTGCATGTATTTCAGCTGGTTAAACATCAGTTTTTACTGCTGCATCCTGTCACACTAAATGCTCCACTCATCCTTCTGACTGTGCTGCAGCCATTAGCTTTTCATTTTCTGTGAACACACTTGTGACTAGATTAGTAAAGTGAACCAGTTAATAACCAGCTTCTACGGCTTTAGTTAACCAGGATCATCAATGTTAGGTTCAGTGAAGCCACGTACCTGAAAGAGAGCCCAGCATAAGTTTCACTTGCCTCGTGATACAGGTCCAGTCTGGGGGGACCGGGGCTGTGAGTTCATTTTCACATCTAATCAAGACTGTGTGAACTCTGACAGAGATTTATATAAATGTTTTTAACACGTATACTAGTTTAATTAATGTGTGTTTATGACAAAGTTTGATTTTATAATGCAATGTTTTTGATATTGAAACTACAAGAATGTATCTACTCAAATTAAACTTCCATCAATGTGACTCTTAAAGACTTTCTGTTAATGGTTAACAGAACAGCCTGTAGGGGGCACCAGACTTCTGTACAGCTCCTGTCATGCTGTGGTGGCCCCTCTGTCCCCTCCAGAGGCATCTTGCCAGCCATGACATCACTGCTGTATGTCCCCTCTCTGCTGTCACACAAAGGACCACACATAGACAAAGGACACAGCGGTGATGTAACTGTTGGACTGTTCAGTTAAGACTTAATTACCAACAAAAGAAATTCTGCAGAGTGAGGTGATTACCCAAGTTCTAATTTTACCCCTTCAGATAACACAATGCAGCGATTGTATCAGAGCAGCGCAAACTAGACAGCGTGACAATAGCAGAGAGAAATGCATGGTTGTTGCTTGTTGTGCAGTTCTTTACCTTATTTTGTTCTGTGAGACCTTTAAAAAGGTCAGTTCTCACAACTTCTAAACACATTTTGGTAGTACGCACTACAGAGATGCAGCTTCAATGTTACGTCATGAGTTTTGATCCATTGCTAAGATTTATGCTGCCAATTAAAATCGGAATCGGGCTGCAACTATTGATTATTTCCATAATCAGGTAATCTCAAGCAAAAATGATAAGTCGAAAAAACATAACAAATAATTATCGTTTGATTTTGTGTTTAATTCTTCAAGCAAAAACACCAAACACTCGTAATCCAGCTTCTCAGTTGTAATGATTCGGTGTCTTTTTTTGTTCTATGCAATAGGAAATTGAGGATTTGAGGGAGTGGATGGTTGGTCAGACACAAGAAGCTATGTGAGGCATCAGCTTGGCCATTTTCCACAACTGTTGGACGTTTCAACTGGTAGCAAAGTTGATAATGAAAACACATCACAATTTCTTAAAACTCAAGGTGATGTCCCAAAATATCCTGTTTTGTCTGACCACCAGTCCAAATTCCCCAAAGATATGAAAAAGAGAGAAGCAGTAAATACTCACATTTGAGAAATTGAATTAGAAAATGTTTAGCATTTTTTTTCCCCTTAGAAAGCTCTACAAGAGAATTTTGACATTTTTTACTAAAAACAATTAAAAAATAAAGATCTTGATGGCAACTTTCTGGAAGAAAAATCAGGCCAGGTCAGCCGAGTGTTGGGATTATCCTGCACTGTTTTAAGGAAGTCATGTTGCTGTTTTTCAAATGTAGTGTTTCAGTGTCTTTAGCTCTACAAACCAAATCCCACTGAGCTTCACTGTACTGAATTCAGAAGCAAAGCATGGCTCAATACCAAGACAGTTATTGTGAGAAAAGTTTCTTTCTGGTCATTTCTGTGACTAGTGAACACTGCTTTGAAGTGGCTTCACAGAGTGTAAGCATCCTCATAAAGAAGTCAAAATGGACGTGATGTGGTTATCTGAAAACTTTCATTTATTACATAGCAAAAGTAGCTCTCTTGTGCAATTTGCTGTTGTCAAGAAGTCTGTAACACTGTTCTGAGAACATTCATTGAGCTGGTAACAACTGTAAGATCCCCCGTTCAGCATTTACTCACCACTGCAGCACCACTCTGAACTCTGCACACCCCCGAGAACACAAACCTGGAGTATCAGCCTTTTGAAATAATCATCTTTTCTCTCAGAGAATATTAGTATGCTTCAGTGACTAGGTCACTTTAAAGTAAGTTAAACTCCTAGGAGTTAGTTTAACAGTTTTACTAACTCCTACAACTAACTCTGACAACTGTAAGTCCATGAGCTGCAAACAGGGGAAATGTCTGCTACAACACAAAAACTGAATGGTCCATATCTCAAAGTACCACTTAACATAGAATTAATCTCAAAAGTCTAATAAAAAGCATTCAAAGTGCTTCTTCAAATTAAAGATATGGTAAAAATCAATTACATGTGAAGATTTAATCAACAAAGTGTTATAAAATTGCATTGCGTTTCGTGGGGCATAGAGTTAACAGTAGAAAATAAAGTAAGTAACAAAAAGCATACCAAAAAACAGTCTGTGGTCCTTAAGCATCTTTAGAATACTCAGAGGATTTTGGGAGCGGTACAACTTCATGCAGCGCAGAGCATCAATACCGGCAGTCCTGATTCTGCAGTTCTCCATCCCTGAAACTGAAATCCTGGATGAGAAGTTGACACCAGCTGTTGCGGGTTGGGGGCGCAGAAGTTAGAGGGGTGTGACAAAATAGTCTGCAGGTTTCTGGTAACTGTGTGCTTGCTGGCTGTGTTTTTGAATTTGCTCCTGCTGCTGCTGCTGGATGATCTGCCGGACTTCCTCCTCCAGCTCTGGCGGGATGATGAGCTGGTCGTCAGGGTCCGGCTGAGCAGGAGCGTTGAAGTAGCCCCCCTGCTTCCTGACAGGGGCGTCGGCCGCCTCCTCTATGAGGTCCTGGTTCCTCCCTTGGCAGGCCACAGAGCCGTTAGCTCGGGCCCTGCGGCCCAGAGTCCCTGGTGGGGTCTCCCTGCTGAGGCAGGGGGAGGAAGGAGGGACAGGGGACGGAGACGGAGACGGAGAGGAGTATGGAAGGTGTGAAGGCTCGTGATGTGAGGGGACAGCAGGAGAGATGTTTGTGCTTGCGTGGCCATGTGTTTGAGGTACTGGGCAGTCATGGCGGTGGAGACAGTGGACGTCAGCCTCCACCTCTACACGGCTGCCGTTAGAGAATACGCCAGCGATGGGCTCCTCGTCCTCACTGTCGACCCCATGGTCAGACAGAGCTCCGGAGAACTGTCTCTGGAAGCTCCCGCCTCCACAGGCAGGTCTCCGCATGCCGGCTCGTCCTGGCAGGTTCAAGTGGGACGTCAGGGGCTCGTTCTGAGGTGGCGGCTCCTCTGAGGACACCGTGGATCCCACTTCGCTGCTCATCTCAGACGTGCTGAACTCGCTGCTCAGCTCGCTCACTGTCCCTGAGGAGGCCGGCGGCAGCGGAACGCCGGCATCACCACTTGCTGAGTAGGGGTGTGTGCTGGTGTGTGCGCCTAGGCCGGGGCTGGGGGGCGGAGGCGGCGGCTCACAGAAACAGCAGCAGTCTTCTGTGATGCTGAGCTGGACGACAACAGCGCTGAGGCTGTCGGAACAGCCGTAGCTCTGAGCCAGAGTCACCAGCTTCTTAGCAGCAGCCAGAGCGTCCGGTACGTTCCTGACCGCCTCCACCGCCTCGCTGGGGGACAACAAGTCCCACAAGCCGCGGCTGCCCAGGAGAAAGAACTCATCCTGCGGGGTGAGGGTCACTGTGGAGATGTGGGGCCTGGGGGTCACAGACGGGCACAGGAAGGAGTAACCCAGAATCCTGGTGCAGTCAGTTACACCACTGACTTTGTTATCCTGCAGCAGAGTAGGATAAAGGACAAAACCTCAAATGTAAATGTAAGAGCTGCAACTACTGATGCTGTTTATCATCAGTTAATCTCTTAAACTGCTGAGACCATTAGTCAACTGACAGAAAAGTAACTGGCAACAATTTTGGTAATCACTTGTCTCAGTACACTCTGATGATAAATGAATTTTAGAAGTCATTTATTAAGCAAAAATACCCAACATTCGCTGATCCCAGCCTCTTAAATCTAATGATTTTTCTTCTCCTGTACTTAATTTCAGACTTAGTATGTTTGAGCTTTGCAGTGATCAAATTAAAATAACTTATTTATTATCAAAATGTGCTTGCTGTCGATTGGAAATCTATTAATCAACTCATGTTTCAGCACTAATATCAGACGTCAGCACAGCCTCTACAGGCACAGTCTTTACCTCGGTGATGATGGCGTTATGCTGCCGGACCCTCTGGTACTCCGGTTCCTCTTTGACGGTGTGTGTGGTGGAGAGTTGCATAGCTTTGCCGTCGCGGCACAGAACGGCCTGGCACCTGCCCACGTTGGCAGCCTTCAGGGTGAAGCAGCCGCCGTGCTCGCCGGGAGCCACCGGGTCGTGTCTGATGTGACATAACGCTGCTGAGCCGCCCATCCTCTGGCCCGCTGTGCCCAGTTTCCTGCAGGAGAGCAACACAGAAACACACAGTTCAAGAGAGTGTGTGATCACAGTCACTGCAGTGAGCTGTGGAAGTATTCAGTGTGATAGTGTTACCTCTGTGCGTTGTTCCGGGACTCACATGAGGTGTGTGTTTACCTTTGCATGGTGAGGAAAGTGTTGGTCATGTAATCTTCCTGCCTCTGGCCCCTGTGAAGCTCCTCTGCCAGCACGTCTCCCATGGTGCACTGCAGCAGGTAAGGCACCTCGACGTTCCTGTCTCCGTCAAAAACCCCATACAAGGCTTCGCGAATCCCGCAGAAGCTGTCGAGGGCCAGAGCAGCCACACACAGCCTGAAGACACCGACAAGAAAATCAACAGGTTGTTTATGTATTGTGCAGAAAGTAGGACATGTAACATAGAAAAACATCGCTGCTTTCATCTCATCCTGCCTACCTGAGTTAAGTGTTAATTAACATGTCTGCAGTGCTCATTGACTGCATGTTTGCAGCAAGCTTTCGGACCAACACGGTGCTAAAAACATGGCTGCAGTCCTGCCTGCACTGCATTGACTTTCACTGTGTTCGAAAAAGATCTTGTTCATGACAGTTGAAAGAGTTTAAGGTTTGATTCTCTGGTGTTTTTTCTGATCTTCAAACTCCACGTTCTCCAAGGACAACTGATAAGTAAGTCCAAGGTTAAAAACTACAACATTTTATTGATAACGGTTAACTTAGACAGCTGCATCCGTCAGACCTCCACCAACACAGATCTGCTGACTGAGAGCTTTCAAAGCTTTGCTGTCCGGGCTAAAAACAAACAACTATCATATTTTTACTATATAGCTATAGCCCGAAGGAGTCAGGTCGGCTGAGTCAGTGCTTTTGAACAAAACATTTTTAATGTTTTCATACTTTAATTGAATTTTTATTATTTCATTACTATCGATTGTATTTAGTGTGCTTGTGTATACTCTGAAACCACTTGAAAAAGTGATAAATAATCTAAAAGTTTACTCACTCACTTAATTGTGTCCTTATAGGCCTCAAGAGATCAATAAAAGACATAAATTTGGGAGGAAAAAATGCCCGTGAGGTGAGGGTTAGAGAAAAGAAAGCGAGGGGGGAGGACTGACTTGTTCTTGACTCCAGAGGCCTCTGTGTAGCCGTGGCTCCAGACTGCAGGGGCCCCGTGTCTCTCATTCACACACGGAGCTGAAGGTGATGGATCGACCCTGAAACATCTGATATTACTGCAGAGAAGTAAAAAAACAAGGGTTAGCCAGTTGGTTTAATAATCCATTAAAAAAAAAAAACACTGGATACTGTAGGATCTTTCAGGCTCATACTTGAGCAGCTCCAGGCTCTTGTGGTCCAGGTTGAGGCGAGGGTTGCCTGTGAGGTCCAGCTCCTGAAGCTTCGGAGGAAGCGCCTCTGGCAGGGTCACCTCAGTCAGCTCGTTGCAGCTCAAGTCGACACACTGAGGAAGTGACGGACAAAGGGTCAGTTCACTGGGTCAGTTCACAGGAGAGGGAATCATACTTTTTCAATCTGATTTCAATTCAAGAAACTATAATTTGAAAAAGTGATAAATAATCTAAAAAGTTTATGATTCTAAATGGATCTTCACTGATCTCAGTATTTGTTCCCCATATTTTCTTCTTACTATATGACCACACTCCCAACAGCAATAGTCAATGACATCCTTAAATGGACTTTCCACAACGGTATTACTTAGAGTGCAGATTTTGCAGTTTCAGCAAAGACTTGGATGCAAATCCCATTAAAACTTGCCTCAGACCTGCTGATTTGTTTTGCCCTTGCTGAAAGTTCACTTCTGTAGCAACAACCGAAAGTTGTTTGTTCTCCAAAGCTGGTTGAAAATGTGATTTCACTTGTTCACTTGTGTTGCAGATATAATTCATCATAACACGACACTTGGATGCTGTACGTTTCCTATCACTTTAACGGCTCTCCTCTATAGGCCTTGTGCAGGGAGGACATTTCACCATGGCAAAGCAGGGAAAGCACAGGTGTAATTCAGAACGTTATTGAGAGCTATGTTCCATTTAAGGGAGCCAGTTTCCAGGGTTTTGTGCTGTACATGCTGCCTCACTCCAGTGGCTTCCTGGGACACTTAATGAAACAGAGCCGTCGTTCATGTTAGTGGTTGTCAAAATGTCTGCGGTGAAAAGTGATTGGATGAACTGTGTCCAGAATGGAGCAGGTCTGTCAACATCTTCCTTTTCTGTGAGACAACCGACATGTGACTGTGGCACATCTGTTACTAGTTGATATTAGACGATGTTAAACGCTCCTGTTTTTAGATGTTCTCGTTCTCTTTTGTACCTACTGTTTTGTAACATGGTCCCACCCTTATTTCACACAAACTCATGCACAGACAGGAGTATGGAACTGACATTTGGGGCCAGAGAATGGCAGATTAGGGAGTAACTAGGAGATTACAAAGGATTTCCTAATCTGGCCCAACCCAAAAAAGATGAACAGAGAGGTAGACAGACAGACAGAGATATAACAAGAGACACAGGGGAGGACGGCTTTTTCAGAGTAGAATGATGCTGTTGTTCATCTTTAATTTCCCAAACTAATTCCACAAAGCACCTAACTCGGACAACAGCTAACACTCATCTGCTAAAGAAAGTGTGTGATAGTTTTGTGTGAGTGTTGCCCTAAAAGAAAGAAACCTACACATTTACATTTCCAAGCTCCAGAGGACCACCACAGCTAAATGAATGAAAGGAAACGGTGCCTTAAATACCTGCGTGTGTCAGACTAACCTTGATCTCTGGCAGCTGGAGAACCTCTGGGAATGCATTGATGCAGTTGGAGTGGGCAGAGAGTGTGTGCATACGCTGGCAGCTGAGGATGGTGGTGGGCACAGCCCTCAGTTTGTTGCCGCTTAGGTCCAGCTCCTCCAGCTGCTCCAGTCGAGCCAGTTTACTGCAGGTGGTGGAGGTACGGTTATATCAGAGCACTGGCACAGCAAACTTTATTTTTAGGAGCCACATTCATCAGACCCATCTCTCTTGTGACCTTAGCCTGATTCTGAAACAACGCTCTGATTTTAGACTGGATGATAATGTACCACGTTTAACAGCAAATGAATGGGAGTTCGCCTACACTTGGCTGGGCCTACAAGCATACAATTAGGTGCACTAAACTAGGTGATGTTCTACAACCTAACCTAGGCCTCCTGAAATACACTTTAACAACTAACGCGTCTGAGGGCGACAGTGCATCTGAGTTTCCTGTTTCTTCATTTAATTTGTCCGCATATACTGGCTAAATCTTTTGTGAGCCCACTTCATGAACAGCACTGAAATGCACCTGGCAGTGAAGGTCTGTAGCTGGTTGTAGGCAAGGTGAAGCACCCTGAGGTGTCCGTGTCCAGTCAGCAGAGGGACACACTTGTCTGTCAGGCTGTTGTTGGTCACATAGAGCTCCTCCAGGCTGCTGAAGCTTTCCTCTGATAGGCTGGCTGCAGGGAGGCTCTCCAGCTTATTGGCTGACACATTTAGGTATCGCAAGCTGTGATGAAATCCCAACAGAGAAGACAAACTTAGTACTCGAATAAATGACTTGATGAAAACTAAAACCGACAGATGGGAAGGGAAGGGAAAAGTAGATGGATGGAGAGAGAGAGATGTGGAAAAAACACAGGTGAAGAACAGATGGGGAAAGCGTGTTATTGTGCGCACCTCTGTGCTTTAATGAACAGGTTGTTCGGGAGCTCAGTCAGATGGTTGTGTTGGAGGTCCAGGACCTCTAGCTGTGATCTCTCCAGCCTCTCAGCCAGCCGACACACTTCGTTCCAGCCTGCCAGCAGTTTTCTCAGGCTCCCACTTGACATCAGCCTATAACACACACACAACACAGCAAGCTCATTCTCTCTATGTGTACTGTAAATGTGCTGAGGACACAGAAGTATATTGTGTACCCCTATATTACAGTAACCCAATAAGTTCACCATTTGTGAAATTCATTCTTGAATCATGACCGGCTAGATAGAGGAGGAAAGGATGAGCTCGAACTGGAATTACTTGTGTGCATCATGTAGCCTATTGTTGGACACAATGACCACCATCACCATATATGCCCCAAGAGAAGCTCTGACCAAATTGTCTGAAGGCAACATGTGCACATTTTTAATTGCTGCCAAAGGCTGTACACAGACTGAAAATAGCTCTGCATCGGTGTGGGCGTGTTGCTACAGGTAACGATGAAACCTTTTAGAATAATACATCTGAGTTTAGAGACTTAGCCTCTTGCAGGGTGCTGCACACTATTACCTTCACAGTTATTAATTACATATTTTTTATTGATGTGTCTTCTTTTTAGGTCATTTTTGAACATTTTTTGATAATTTATACTGATACTAGTGCACCCCACTATTACAGTGGAAGTACAGTACTCCCACAGTACCCACGCAGTGATCTCTTTGAAATGAGTGAGGTGGCTGATGAAGGTACACCTTCTTCAAGTCTGATGTGTCTGAACACCGGCTTTGTGTTTGACACCTTTAAAAAAAATCTTTAATTACTAACTTACTTTGACTGTTAGATCCTAGCAGCAACCCACCTTTCCTCTGGCGTTTTAAGAACCTCGTTCTACGCAGTTTGCAAAAAAACGGTCTATGCTGCAGGTGTTTGTGTGATGCTCACCGTACAGGCAGCTCTGCAACACAATTGTGGTTGATGTCCAACACCTCGAGTTTGCTGCTCTCACACACCCACTCAGGGACACATCCCAGCTTGTTCCTTAATAAAACAAACACAGTCAGCGGCCAGTTTACAACAGGCCCACAGCCTTGTTTCCCACACAGTAGATAGGATAGTTAAGTATTCATATAGTCTTCATACCAGGACAAATCTAGAACAGTCAGATTCTCTGGCACCGGCTGCACCTCCAGTAGCTTCAGCTCTAAAAACACAACATGCATATTCTTGGTAGTCTGAGAGGGAATGTATATTCAGCATTCAGGCATTGTCTTTTTAGCATCTATACAACACATAAAAAATGTTAGTACCATTGTGTGCAGCGTGCAGGCTCTTGAGGGCGTGGCCATCGACTCTGAGGAGGGAGAGAGTGTTTCTGTCACAGCGAAGTAGCTCCAGTCTACAGAGAGGCCGGACATCCAGCTCCTGTAAACCAGTGTCCCTCAGGTCCAGCTGGACGATGTGAACCAGCTGCTCCGAGTCTCCCACGGTCACCTTTTGAAGCTGGTTCAGCCTGGACAAGAGAGAACATGAGCATAAGGAAAGAGGGTGGAAACAAGGTGAAACACTGGTGATGTATTCTCTGTTGATTAACAGTCAATTAATCAATTTCATTTCATTTCTAATCTGAGCCCCTGTTGGTTTGGCTGCAAAAATAAAAACAGCTAAACTGAACAAGTATTCACTGTTAAGACTTCAAAAAGACCAGAACCAGCAGTGATGCAATAACAACACAGTCCCGACTGTTCCTGCAGCATCTTGGGAAGTGTTACATTTCAGATGAGCTTTGTTCGAGCACTGCGTCTAAAACTGTCAGAGTCCGTGTGGATTTGTTTACCTGAGGTCTATGTGGCGAGCAGGCAACCACTGCAGCCCAGCTATATCCAGGACAGAGAGCTGGTTCCCTGCCAGACAGAGTCTCTCCATGCCTCTGAGCTTCTCCAGGACGGGGGGGACGCAACTGAAACAGTTGAAGGACAAGCCGAGGTAGGTCAGGCCCTCCAGAGAGCCCAGCTCCACAGGCAGAAAACTCAGAAAGTTACCATCCAGGAGAAGAGTCTGCAGGCTGGACACAACAACAAGAAGGGAGCAGATATTTAAGCTCGGGCCGATGATATACCCAAAACAAAAACAAAAAAACAAGCAGAAAATCTAAAATAAAGTGCTTGACTTCAGTCTGCATCTGTTTTAAAAATATCCATGAAACTCACAAAGACAATGACTGGGGCAATAAGCAAGCCGGTACTGAAATTAAAATTAATCTTTGTACTTCTCTAGTACTTCTAGTCTGGTCTAGTTACCATTTTTCTGCAGTGTCAGTGTCCTCTACATTAAGGTCCAGTGGGTGTGAATTTTTGGTGAAGACTGGCGAGTAAGTACTGCAATTTGATTGGTCCACTATCTGCACGGACGGGCACTTAAAATGGTTTGTAATATCACGTCAACAGCCACAGGGACAGTTGCTTTTGTTGGATTGTTGCTAGCTGAAGTATTATTAGAGTTTATATTCATTATGCACAGCACGTTTAGAGAATTCAAATTTCATTTTTTAAAAATTACAGAAACATGACTGAAACAAGATGCTCATGCTAAAAATCTGACCCACCATCATCATATAAGATAAGGTAAGATAAGATAAGATAAGACTTTATTTATCCCCAGCCATGGAAATTTGGCCATTACAGCAGCATGTGATAGCAGGGGGAAGAAAAATAGCAGCAGAGGTAGAGAACATTCGAAAAAAAAAAAAAATATACAAAATAAAAGTAGACTATTTATATATACATATTATACAAGCGAAATGAAAATCGACTTAATAATAAAAAAATCTGTAAAAAGTGAGTATTGCCCTTATAGCTGTGGAAAAAGAACAATGTAAGATGCCTTCAGATTAAAAAAATAAATAGTGTTACTAATATTGCACAGAAGAATAAAATATACAAAACAGTAAATGATAACTAATATTGCACACAATGTAAAAGGAAATATGAAATATTGCACAAAAAGTATGGATAAGAGCGTAATTTGTCAAACACGTCAGCACAGTCTTATGTATAAGTGGTGCTGGACTTGAATAATCTGACAGCTGATGGAATGAAGGACCTGCGGTAGCGTATATAGGTATATGCAAGAGCAAGTGTTCATATGCACACACATACGCACAATTTGCTGGTGGATACAATAACTAAATGCTTGACCCCAAATTCCCTGTAATGCAGACACAGCATCAGCATGACTCTGCACTCTGATCACCTGGACAAAACCTGCACCGTCAGGACAGAAGTCTGGTGCACAGCCAGTTGTTCACTTAATACAGAGACGGATTAATCTGCACTGATGGAACCACAATGACAACAACTCCTGTCTGACGTCTCTGTCAGCAAAGGGCAGGTCACTGAGGATAAATTCTGCTCTTGGATAAATATCTGGCAAATGATAATCACCATTATCATTAATAACTGCAGCCCATCACTTTCTCTCAAGTCACTTACTTGTGCATGGTTCCTACATCTGCAGGCAGAGAGGAGAGACGATTTCCAGACAAGTTTAGCTCAGTAAGCGAGGAGATGTCACACAAGGCCAGAGGAAACTCTGACAGAGCGTTATTTGACAGACTGAGGCTTCTCAGTTTACAAAACCTAGAGAGTTAGAGAGAGAGAGTCATTGAGAGAGAGAGAGAGTGGGAGAGAGAGGGAAGGACAGGAAGAAAAGGGCAGACAAAGAAGGACAAAGATATTAATTTCTCAGTGCTATAATCAGACCTGCTTCTGAATTGAGGCTCTAACGAAAACAAATAGTATGCGAAACTTTTTTAGTTACATAACACCTGTCTCACAAAGAAGAAAAAATACAAAAGGGGAAGCCAGCACAAGGTCTCGAGGATACAGCACCATAACACTGATAGCAAACATGCTATTTAAAGCTAAATGTTTACACAACAAAGTGTTCACCATAACAATGCAGCATGTGGTTCAGGTAGGAACTCGTTGGGTTGTGTGTGTGTGCGTGTGTGTGTCTTCCCTGGCTTTCTTGGCCAAAACTAATCCAGTTCACAGAGGGGTCAGGGTGAAAGGCTGAGCCGGACCCACGTCCTTCCGAGGGAAAGTCAAGGCACACCACAGGAAAAACACATTCCTCCAAACACCACATGGGAAGTGTGTGTTTACAGAGGAACAATGGCAGCAGGTATACAGTATGCTTTATATCTATTCATTTTCATCAAGTTCATTTCTGGTTTCAACATTATGTTCTCTTGACGTAAGGTGGCTGCAAAGATGCCAGAAAATACTTTTAAAGAAGGAACTGAAACATGATACAAATGCTGAACTGCTTCTTTTGGGAAATATATTTGTTAAAAATATATACAGCTGGGCGTTCACATACTCTAAAGGCTACTCCTCCCTTTATCATAAAATGTAACAATGTTAGTCAGGTCAGTCGTCACTTGACTTTATCTGAAAACAAATAACACTGTGTGACAGTTTTTCACAGGAGTCACAGTCCTGTAATAAAGTCAGAGTCTGTATTAGGCCATGTGCTCTTAAGTGAAGGAAACATAGGTATCTATTCAGCTAGAAAGCTGTTACACCCTGATGACACCACAGACATGAACCAGGAAGCTCTGCCCTATGTTTTAAGTCAAAACATAGCATCAGTCATCTCTGCTGCCACAGAGGGCATCAATGTGCAGAAACATTCTGAATTTATCCTTGAACAGTATATGTTTTTCTTATTGGCAACAAATACAGTGAAAAGACTAGAACCAGCAAGAAATTGATCCTACTAACAAGTATTGTATAGAGTTCAATCCCACAAACACTGTCCTGCTGCCCTAAATACTCAATACAATACCAAATGTGTACTAATCCACCACTGAATTTTGACTAATGTTTTAATAATGTTTGCAAAAAACTGCAGTGCTGAGCTGTTTAAGGAAATAACTGAGTTATTCTTTTAATCAAGGCATATAATCATGACCTGTAGATTTACATCTTCAGCAGGAACCAATGGACTTTGGGGCAGAGAGCCACATATACAGGACTAACACATTGTAGGTTGTTTTGTTGATGGGATCTGTTAAAAATAAGAAAAATGTAGAATATTGTCAGCTCTGTGCATTAAATATGACAGAGCACAATGTTGCTCCTGTTTGAAATCATTATTGTAGCTACCTGATGTGCTGGATTTTACCCCTGTAAGCATTACAGCTCAGCATAATCCCTGTGAAAAAGTGCAGACTCCAACCATTGTTTTTGTATTTAAGCATTTTGATGGGGCGCTTGGCCCATAGCAGATGACAAAAGGAAGCGACCAACTGCACAGACCCACTGGCATTCTCTTATAAAGATACAATGGTCAGATTGTAATAATCTAATCAGAATGCCGGTCGATCCCTGGCCCCTGCAGCCTGCATGTTGAAGAGTCCTTGGGCAAGATACTGAACCCAGTGCTGTGCCCTCACTGTGTGAATGTGCATGAATGGTTATCACTCCTCGTGAGGAGGTGGCACATTGCATGGTGGCCTCTCTGTCTAAGAATGTGTGTGTGAATGGGTGAATGCTGACTAAAGAGAATGCTGTAAAGCTCCTTGAGTGGTCGGTAAGACTACAAAAGCGCTATATAAATGCAGTCCATTTACAGCAGTGAGCTGTTGGACAAGCTGATCTAGAAAACAAGGAAAAGCCCTCAGTCCCAGAGGTCAGGTGGCTGGATGTCAAATCTCTCATCACCAGCGTAGCACACTTTTAATCATCCAAACCACACAGCCGCCCACACACAGGCAACACACACATAGACGTCATCTGTAATTTGATCTAAGCTGCCTCCTCTTTACACCATATGGTGGCTCCTCAAGAGAGTAAAAACCATTGAGGGGCGTGCTGCATCCAAAAAAGGGAATAACAAAGAGGACAATACTGCTTTTCATTTGTCGGCTCCTCCTGTTGCCTTGTTCCTAAACACACAGGATGGTAGTAGAGCCTGATTCAGTGTAGTGACTGCAGGAGTGTTGATAACAAGCTCACCTGGTGAGTGCTGGAACCCCTTTATGCAGCGAAATGAAGTTGTTTTTGAGATTGAGGTGTGTGAGGTCGTGGCTGTAAAAGAGCTGAGCAGGCAGCTCCTCCAGGCTGCAGCACGACAGGTCGACTGAGTTCACTCTCTGGGACGCAATCTGACAAAGAGGGAAGGGTGGACAGGACAAGGTGATGAGCAACTTGTCGCAACAAGTCCACCAGAGGCAGTAAAGATGTGCAAAATCTTCACCATCATGATAAAGTGTGAATCAATAAGGAAGTAAAGTTAGTGTAGAGACAAATATATACTGTATATATGACACTTTAAGTACCTTTGAGGCTGTCCTGTGCCAGCGGAGGTGCTCTGTGTAGGAGTCGTAGCTGATATAGTAAGTCTGACTCTGAGGGCCCGCTGAGCTGAAAGCCAGACAGTGGCTGTGTCTCCTCACTTCCTCCACCTGCAGCATAAAACATGTTTTAGTTTCCTTCAGTCTTTTTATGCTTCTTATAGATCCTCTTTAAACAAATCTTCAGAGTTTGCTTTCAGAAATGGCCGATATAGCACAAAACCATCTTTTTCTGCTGGGTCAAGATACACTACAACTGTGAGAACCTGCACATTCACTGAAGTGCAGATGAGAGTGAGCTTTAATAAGTCCATCAAAATTAAAACATGACAGGGTTGTGCAATGTGTTTTTCATTTTGGTCAAAGATGCCACATTTCTGCTCCAACTGTTACTTCCTCAGTCACCTTTGGTCTGGATTTTGTCCGTAGGGACTTGTGTACGTACAGGTGTGATGGGACAGCAACTCTTAAGGGATAATATTGCCACACATATAAGAGACTTTCCAAGAAACATTAACCAAATGATAAAGTGTTTTACTTTATGAGTATCCTGAGGCAATGACACAACCAAAGAGGGTGGGCTAGTCAATATTTAAATATGTTTCAAGATTGAATATTAATATCTTGACTGCTCAAATTTATTGTTTTACTAGAACAAAATACAATGATTAGGATTTTCTTGAAGGAACAGTCAGAGAATTTGGGAAAATGCGCTTATTTGCTTTCTTCTTCTTCGTCTTCATATCTGTACACTAAATATGAAGCTGGAGCCAGGACATGCGCAGCCCAGCTCGGCTGGGACAAGCTGGACAAGGACAGGTTGTGTTTTACGAGGAACTATTTCATGGCCAGGTGCAGTGACTTCCGGTTAGTCCAGGAAGCCGCTGTGCTCAACCTAGAAATGGTCCAGGAAATAGCTCACCATAAAACCAACAACTGTGTTAACTTGACATTATGGTATTTGTACAGATTAAACAAACATGATACAACATGTTTATTAGTTATTATAAGCAGTGGTAGGTGGAATTTCTTTTTATAACCTTTGAACAGAACATGACTTGCGGTTTCTGACATTTCCAGTGTTTATGCTAAGTTAAGATAACCATCTCATGGTTCTATCAAATTTACTGTACAGATATGAGAAGTTTGCCGAGTGCTAAGCAAACAACTGTGAAGTAATTCACAATAATGGTGTTAGAGGTGAAATTGTTTTTTTTCTATTGTAGTTGTAAATGTAATTTATGGTGCTAGACCGCCCTGTTACACAGACTTAAAGGGTGACTGCAATGAAAATCTTGAAGCAGAATAGTCTAGTGTCGAGTCTAGTGTTAGATAAAAATATGCTGTGGCTTTTGGAAAGATTTACTTTTTTGATTTTCCAACGCTCTAAAAATTATATTCAAACCAATCGTACACAGCGACCACTGGCATCTAATTATACAAAAACTATAATGCTAAAAATATTGGAGAAGCTGAACCTTTATCTGCAGCTATGAAGAAATACCGTGTTTAAACAGATTAAAAAGGCAAAAAAAAAGAAAGAAAAGAAAGAAAGAAAAAAGGAAAGAGCTGCTGATGTATAACAATAAGAGTTATCTCAGCCCAAATCTCCATGAAGACATGTAATTAGGAATTGTGTGGCTGCAGGAGAGGCATAACCTGGTGGAGCATGTGGGAGGGAGGGGGCAACACCCAGCTACACTGGCAGTGAACCACCACTGAGCTTCAATACAAACATGCTTTGTACCACTGCTCTAAACCACAGGGAGGATTTCTGTCACTTTAATACTGATAAACAGGAACCAAGACAGAATACTAATGAATAAAGGTAGAGACATGACAGCACTTCAGAAAGTACCTTTCCTCCGATGAGAGGGAGGATGTGCATCTTGCCGGTGTGGGCGTGTTTCACAGATGAGACGATGAGGCAGGTTCCACTCAGTGTGACCTGGCGCTTCGACCAGCGGTTCACCGGCAGCGCCAGCTTCCCTTTCCGCACGTTGAACACCCCCGAAAGCTGCACGCGCTCAGAACCACCAACACTTCGAGGCTTACCTGGAGAGAGAAAGAACCTCGTTATATGAGACTAAATGAGATTGCTGATGATCATGGGTGTTATGATGGTTACACAAACTGATCTTTTTTTTTTCAGAATGGCCTTTTTGCACAAGAGAACATGTTATTTTTAGCCTTCTGGGATTTTGTGAATCAACTCTCTCACACTGGGTTTCTCTTTCAGAAAGTGGGCGACAAGAGAGCTATGTGGTTATATAAGTGAATTGTAGCTAATAGCCCGTGGGCTGAGAGAGTGAGCAGTCACTCAGGCGTGATTTGTAACATTAACCCCTTGCTGACACAAAAAGCAGCTACAGGGGAACGCAGGGGATCGGCCAGAAACACCGTGCGTGGAGTTCCCCCGTATTAACTTTGTGTTTAAACACAGTGAAACCAGCTACAAATGATAACATATATTCTCTTAAAAAATGTTTTCCAGTCTGTGTGTTTTAATGTCTGGTGATCACACACACCAGAGAACAAGAGAAAGGGAGACACGTGAAGAGTCTGAGCCGCTGAGAGGCCTCAAATCAGATTAGCTTGTTATGTAATGTCTTATAACACCAGCACCGTCTGGGTCCTCACTGTTGCTTCCTCCAGTGACTTCAACAAAACATCAATAAGGGGCTGGGTAGGGCTGGGTGTCGAAGCTCAGTTCTTTTTATTAGTATGAATGAAATCTGAAGTCTTGTTTAGTTTAATCAGATTTAAATCAGAACTTTAATTTGGACAATATCTAATATCTGAGAACTTTCAGGTACTGTTTTAGCAATAGTGTCAAAAATGTAAAATGATACCCAAAACTGGAGTTAAAACTTTTACAGAGGTCTGATGGACACCTTCTGTATATTCAATATTCAAGTTTTCTTTACTTACCAGGATCTAAATCTATTACGTCTCCACCGGCATGAAACGCCAACAAAGATCCAACACACAGAAAGGTCAGAAAAGAGGAAAACCTTAAAAGCAAGCACCTAAAGCACAGTTTCATGAACAAATATTCATAATGACTGTGCTTTGGGTGACTGCCATCTATAATTTCTGAGTTTTCTGTAGTTCATTTCAAGATGAAGGATTTAGTAAGGGTTAGGGTCGGTTCTAACAGGAACAGAGAGCTGTGACAGCGCAGACATTGATGAAGTAAGTAAACATAAATAAAGATATGGTGGAAGCTACTGAAGGAGAACAAGTCATGATTAACTTAGATCTGGTGGTTATAAACTCAATCCAGTGTCATGATTCAAATTTAGTCAAAACCTCAAAACTTTGCGTGTGTGTATTTTCATACATCCTTGATGTAATTCAACAATCAGTCAGTGAGATCGTATGGGCTCTTTTACCACAATTACGTAAGTGTATGGAGAAATGTGATGTAAATGTACATTACAACCAATGGAGCAGATCAATCTGATTCTTTCAAACAGACCCCTTTTTAAACTAAACAATAAAGTGGAATCTGTATTGTGTGGGTCCACCCTTCCCTGGGCGGTGCAGGCGAGGCGTAGTGTGTTAATATATACACGCATACATGCCCTTTCCTTCCGGCTATTTCTCTGGATGGGGAACATCCTGTCTCTCATCAAGCAGCCAATAGCCATTGCCTGTTCATGCTACAACAAAAACTGTTTTGGTGCATCTTGTCTCTGCCAAACCCGGTGTCCTGAAGTGCACCAAGTGTCTGACCATTTCCAGTTTGCAGTTTTAAGACTTTGCTTGAGGCTGTATTTTGTATTTCAGCTAAATCTGAAGCAGCACTGCAGTTCTCAAACAGCATCACTTAGTTGTGTATCTGGTGTGGTGCAGCAATGGCCACACCGCGAGGACAAAATAACGAGTTTGCTTTCACAGCCTGCAGGTATTCAGTGAGTTTTGGGCAGAAGTATCAGAGTCTTTAACCTTGTCGAGTAAAGCAGTGACCTCTGGGCGCTGCAGTTCTCAGTCTGCTGCTGCGACTGTCTCAGAGAGATCTGAAACACTGAGGAGGTGAAATCTGAGTTCCACTAAGGTCACTTTTCTCTTACTGTCAGCACATTGTGAGTGTGTGCGTGAGAGAGAGAGAGAGAGAAAGAGAATACTTGGCAATGTGCATTTTGTCACAAGGATTATGCTGAGTCAAACTCCTCTGGCTCGACTCTGCAAATCAACATTAAAAAACAATTCAGAATGGACACACAGAGAAGATGGGACGGAGTGGAGCAAAAATAGTTTCTGGTGAATTAATGGATAATTTTTCCTTTTCAGGGCCATAAAAGTGTTTCAAAATAACAGCTGGGCCCATGGATTTACAGTGGATGTCTTGTGGTAAATTATTCCAATTCAACTTGAAACTTCATGAATTTGCAGTCACTTCACATCACCACACCACCTCTCCTCCATAATTGTCCTCGTCATGCCAGGAGCACTGTCACTGCAGCCTCTCAATGCTTGTTTCATGCCTGTGTGTTTATGTGCAGTAGCTGGAAGGGCCCCTGCTTTCAGCGGCCTAACTCTACGTCATGCTTTGTTCCTCTGTCATGTTACTGTGGGAGTCAAGAGCATGGGGGTGTAGGGGAAGGCAGGGGAATTTGTCCAGCTCTCCACACCGCATTTTCAGGGTAGAGGAAAGCCTGTTTTTTTACTACGTCTTGAGTATATCTCTGTTATTGCTATGTGTAGTAAAGGTATATTTCATACTCTCTTATAGAAACTAAAAATAATAAAGGAAGAGGGGAAGAAAAAGTGTTCTTCAATGAAACAAGACTGGAGTGACACGCCCAAAACATTTCAAAAGGACTGAGAATGTGACTTAAAATGAATTAGAGTAAGTTAATTTTAGTACAACTGATTTACTGTTTCTTCCTCCGTCATCATGCCACAACTCTTTACACCCACTGTCTTTGCTGATGGTGTAAAAAACGAGGTCAAAAACAATATCCAGTTGTGCTAATCCCATAAGAGATCATGGATGTTTTTCCATCCTCTTACCCTGCCTGTCAGCAAAACAGGATCTTTATCAATAACAACAACAGCAGAAGAGAAACAGCATCATAATGCCTCATTACTTCTGTGACTGCTGTGCCCAAAGAGCACACCTGTCACCTCCAGATGTGTCTCCCTACAGGCTGACACACAGAGGGGTTGGGTGGGTTTACAGGATAAACACTGGGTATTGTCCACCCAGGACAATTGAATACACTTGTTTAACAGTCCGACTGACCAAACACAATGACAGCGCTAACGGTACACCGAGAATGGATAAACAATGAATGAGCAGAGACAAGGCGAGCACAACTAACGTGGCGCGGTGGAACAAGCGGCTAGCGGCTCTCTGACAGCTAAGGTGCAGTATATTTGAAAAAGAATTATGATTAAACTAATAAAAATGTCCAGAAATTCTCACAAAAACATGCACATGCTTGCTGATCTTTCCTTAGGAATAAGTCATTCAGCTATACATAAGTGCTTTGAATTTTGATTTTCCAACAATACTCACCAAAGTAGAAGCGTAACAGGCAGCCAATTTCTGGATTCATCCCCTCCCCCTGCACCCTCCATGGGTCTTCAAACCCCAAATTAGTGAGGTACTCATTTATTATCTGCAGGGGCCTCTCATCATCTCCCAGCCGCCGCACAGCTCCACCGTGCAGCTGGATGAAGAGAGCCGGGGTCGGACTAACATTGGTGGGCTCCGGCCATCCTCTGCTCCCCCCAGGGATCTCCGGGTCAGGCTGGACAGATGCTTGGCTGGTCAGAGGCCGAGTCTGAGAGCTGCTGGTGCAGTTAGAGGAAGGTTTGATTAATTTGGGGGCAACTGTGTTGTCACCAGTTCCAGCTTCAGGGTCGTCTGGTGTGGCTGTCACTTGGCTGGGGGCGCTGCAGGAGTCTGTGGCGGGCAGGTCCGCTTGCTGGTCTGCAGTAGAGTTGCCTATTGAATGTGTTGGAGAAGAGGTGAGGTCTACTTCATCTGAGGAGCTCTCAAACGGGTCAGGTCCCTCTGTGGCGCTGTCACAGTTAGGGCTCAACACTGAGGAGTCTGTGCCCAATCCCAGGCCATCACTGAGAGAGTCCCGGTGTTCTGTGCTTCTGGGTCCACCTGGGCTGAAATCCTCACAGGTGCTGCTCTCCATATCTGAACCAGAGTAGACTCCACAACAGTCTGCCATGCTCAGGCTCAGATCCATCCCAATGTCATTCAGATAAACCTCAGATGAAGAGTTACTTCCGGGTTTATCATCCAGTAAGTTGGAAGACAGTTTAGCGTCAGGATAAAGCTGCTTTGTGTGTTCATTCTCCTCTACTTTGGAGGTTTTGGCGTCTACACTGTCACTAACACTTTCAATTACATCAGTATGTCCATTACTATCTTTACTATTATCATTCAAGTCAACTAAAGCAGTGTTTTTTAAGTTCATTCTCAGCACAGCCCCAGCTTTGCTCCCTTCCAGCTTGCTGGCTACCTCCCTCGCAGTGGTGTCAACGGTGCACAGCACCGGCCGCGGGTAGGAGGGCGTGAGCCAGTCGTGGACGTGAATGCAGCCGCGCCGGAGGTCCGACCTCACCCATGTCTTATCCGAGGCCTGAAGCTGCTTTGACTGCTTCTGCCGAAGAAAAGTCCTTCTATCCAGACTGAGGGTGCTCAGCGGCGAGACTGAGGGAGCGGGACTGGCCGCCTCGGCAGAGGACAGGCCGGGCGAGCTGCTGGTCGGCGGAGCCCCAAGCGACAGATTCCTCTTGTGTCTCTGCCGTCTCCTGCTCAGCAAAGAGTTGACAGAAGTGGTGCTGTTGACTGATGCAAGACCATAAATGTTGGCTGTTTTCACGGCGGGCATGTTTATATTTTTGGCGGCACCGCTGATAGCGTTGGCAACTTGGCTCTGATAGATGCCGTTCCTTATCGCAATCTGAAGAAGGGAGGTGGCTGCAAGTCCCTTCCCGAAGAGTTTAGCCTCTGCGCCCCCACCGTCGTCCTCCCCGATGGAGGGTCTCTTTCCCGCTGATAGCGGCGTTAATCCACTTGTCTTCCCGGAATTACAGTCACTGCCAGAATCAAGTATCCCCTGTGGTGTTGGTGAAGATGAAAGGGCTCCAGACTCGTTTTCCTTCACACTTTCCATCATGTTGGCTAGCAACGGCGGCTTCAGTTAGTTAGCAAGAACACTCTGCAGGTGAATGCTAGCCTGCGTTAGCCTACAGTCGTTAGCTCAGTCTAGTTGCTGGCCAGTTTCTCCAGGCAAATGTGTATGGCTCCACGTTAGCTTAGCATGCTAAGGTACTGCGTGGCTCGTCCGAATAGTTATTCCGCTACATCATCCCGTTTCATAATACGCCTGTTAGCTCGCTTATGGGAGCTAACCGGCTGGTCGACATGAGAAAATGCTCTTCTAGTTGGTCGCCATGGAAGCTAGCGCGAGTAGGCGCGACTGCTGCTGTACAGACAGATGAGAGCGACGGTCAGCAGTACACGGTGGCCAGGGCGGGGTCTCATTGGATATGAATTATGAGACCTTAACGTGCTACCCGAAAGCTCGGAATATGTAATGGTGCGTACACGACGGGGGAATCCGGCTTCACAGCGTGGTTAAAACAACTGGGAAAGTACGAATTCCCCTGTGTTTATTGTTATGTTGAGAGCGCTGTTTAGAGCGGCTAGAAATGTGAGTATATGATGGTTCTTAGTCGACCATGTCGGTAAGTTGTCTGTCGGTGGACAAAACAAATGGGAGTTTAGGAAATTGTGAGGACCAGTTTTGCCATGTCGGTATTTTCTTTCACTCTATAGGCCTAAGGCACAGTGCCAGGGTCATTGAAGTACACATTTCACTCCATTAAAATGAACAGTATTGGTTTGACGCACGGCAGAGTTGGCTTTTACGCATGGGGACGGTTGTTGCCACAGCCACACTACATACCACAACTCGGTTAATTTCCTCAGCTATGAAAAGCAACAGTCCAGTCTGCCGGATGCGAGGGTCGCCGTTGATGGAGAAGCGGTCGGATAGAGCAACGCGTTATTTCTTGGTTGCAGTACTTTGGATGGCTTCCATCTGAAAGGGATTGGCGTTACAGTACTGACTGGGAGCATTTCCACCACAGCATCATCAGATGCGACACAGCAATGTGGCCTCTGCACACGTGGGGCTTTCCTGCATTAATGACACCGCCGGCAGCTCTGGCCTCTGAGTAAGCGAATAGAAATTGCGTGAGTCATGGCGCTTATCAAAGACACATTTTGTAATGTTACTATTTAATCTAGTTAGTATTCTTATATAATCTACTATGAAGCTTCCCAAATGAAGGCTGAAATAATAACAAAAAATACTGGTGGTAGTAATAAAATGAAATAAAAATTAAAGCATCCTCCTCTGTTCCCCCTCCAAAAGTCACAGTACCCTCCCTTTAGCATAAATAAAACAACAATATTCTCCTCCTTTTTCAACCCACAACAAAAGCATAGGCCTGACCGCACGACAAATGAAAGTTATTGCCAGTTTGTTTTGTTAGCTCCTTTATATGATTTGATGGAACGGGTCTTGTGGCGCCACCTAGTGGGGTAAAGGCTCTATCACCATGGCCACAAGTAATTCCTGCAGAGATGTTGAGGAACAATTTATTACTTTGCACTCTACAGCTCAGTGGAGGAACAAATATTCAGATCCTTTATATAAGTAAAAGTAGCAACTAGACAATATTTATGAAAGTACTCCATCACATTACATTCACAAACATTACACATTACATATACATTTATGTGATGTATCAAAATTCATAATGCAGGCCCCTGTAAGTGTTACATTACTAGATGTTAATTATTTTATAATTTCTGATGGATTTCTGTGTAAGCAGCACTTTAATGTCATAGTGGGCCATGGTGAAGAATTATTTTGCTGTTTAAAACAGCAGGTCATGCAGTGAGGTAGAAGTGTAAAGAGAAAATGGAAATACTCAGAAGTTTGTACTCAATTACAGCAGACGAGTAAATGCGTTTAGTCACATCCCACTGCTCCTCTGTACCTCAGTATCATAAATCATTCATATAATTCCGTGTAGTTACTGTCTTATCAGATGGTCTGTGATATAAAACGCACACGTTTGTGCTTGACATTAAAAGCTGATCGACTCTTTGTGTTTCTAGGCCTCTCTGGAGCGCAGATACAGCAGATCAGTTTAATCTTTAATGAGCTATTCTGTGTGTGCAAATGAGAGGTATCATCAGAATGTTATACCTTATAGCCAGCGTAGGTGCCAGAGTGGACTGCTGTGACTTTACAGTCCAACAGAGGGCAAAGTGCAAGCTGCACTGTGACAGCAGAGTTTATCATGCTCGCTCTCTTGCTCTCTTTCTCTTTCACCCTCCCCTTGTGGAGTCTCCACCTTGTTTTCTACACCAGTCACACACAGACTTTCACTCTTCAGACTTCATATTGCTGTGATTTTCACTTCTTGTTTATTGCAAAATCAGCTAAGGTAAGACCCCTTCCTGTTGTCTAACATGTTTAACATCTCTCCTTCTGCTGAGTTGATTTACAGTAACGTTTGAACTACAGTAAAGTTAATCTGCTCCCTTCAGGCGTCTCACTTTTTCAGCATGGCCAGATCAATGTTCATGCATGGAGGACAAACTGGGCGTCATGTTCCTCTTTCCTTGAATGTTACCAGCCACTGATGCTGGTCCAAGTTTTAGTGTTGGCCACCACTTTCAGTAAACAAAGGACCATGTGATGGATGGTGACTCTCGGGGGGATTAGCAGTGAAAAGTGTCTCCCTGCAGATGCACTGAGAGGGGGAGATTAGCCTACTGACACATTAAGACACTGAACCCCAGGAGATGTATTCCCACTGGGATTCAGTCCATTTTAAGAGGTCATTTAATCTTGCATCAAGTCTTAAAAGCCGGCTTTTCTTAGGACAAGTGAAAAACCTTGCCAGTGGGGGTGTGATAATTACACCTATTACCAATGCAAATGAACTTCCTACAAAAACTGGCTTGAATCAAGTGACATGAATTTGACAGAGTACTAACTGGTTGAGACATATTTTGAAGAAATTACAATAAAATGAAATTACCTCACCCTGCTGGCAGATTTAATTCAATGTATTTATGAAAAAATAAGATGGTGTCGCCTAATAAGTGTGGATCAGGTGGACTAAAGAGAGATGAGTTTACTGCTCTAATGACACGCTTTCAGGGAAAGAAAAGAACAGAAGACGTGCAGCTAAATGGAGACAAAGAGGTGAAGGTCACTGGAGGATGATAAGTAAAACAATAGCTGGTCACCGAGGCGTTGCCGTCAGTTTGTCCTCTGGTTTATTTCACAAACACTTTCAATTTCAAGTAATCTTTTAGCTGAATTACTGACCGACTGATGCATCGATCCCTGCTGCTCTAACAAAGGCGGAGGATGTTTTTCACTACCAACTTGTGTCGAAAGGAGCGAGAGGAAAGAAAGAAAGATGGCTAATCCTTTTCAGAATGCCTTCCTTTAAAATGGGAAATAGAGACTATAATTTGATGTGGCTAGTTTAAGCTCAAGGACTTTCCTAAGCAGCTTTCCCTATAGCAACGTATGTGTGTGTACGTGTGGTTGAGTCAACACTTCCGTTTGTTTTGGTTCCTCAGGCGGAGCGCTGACAAATTTAGATCGCAGCAGTCTAAAAATGTTGAAAAAACACACCAGAAATACATAATTGGAGAGTAGTTACTCATTAAGATTGTTTGCCCAACCCTGTCAACTGTTTCAGCAAGGAAACATCAGATGCTCCAAAACAGAAGAACAGGACAGGGCAAATGAAAAGGACGTTTTTCACACATGTGCAAAACAGGCCTGGACCCCATATGTGTGCCATTTGAACCAACATATAGTAGGTGAAAGTTACTTCTAGTTCATGGTCCAAATTTGTATCAATTCAGCCTCAGCTGTACAGTTGGTAAAGTCAGTAGCTTTGTGGAGCCTGGGTGCACAGGGCAGAGTCCCGGGTTCAGTCCTCAGCAGCGCTGCTTCTGGCGTGGGCCCCATCGAGCTTGGGTGGGAAGCTTGTGAGGGATCAGGTCTTTGTTTAAGCGCTACTGAGTGTGATTGGTCGGTCTATTTTACTTGGTCTATTTCAGGAGAACATGAAGAAAGGAGCACAGTGATTTTCTGAATATTGCCTCATGAATAAACCAATGTTGATTGGTGCATTTTGGTGATAGTACACACTGAATCAGCATTTTTGCTCCAACATGTACAATTCTGCTGTATGTCAGGTTATGACAATGTAGATTTCATGATCAGATAAATGAAATTCATCTGAATTGAATTAACTTCAGTTTTACATCAGTACAGTTCATTTGTGGATGCAGGAAAAAACAGATGCATTTAAACACACATGCACACAGACACACACGCATTTGCACACATGCCTAGTGTAAGTGTAAATCCCATTCAAAAATAATATGGAGCACCGAATATCCACCCAACATCTCTATTCCATCTAATACACCATTATAAACACATACAGTATATTCCAATAAATAATCTACTGAAAAATAATGTTAAGCACTAATATTGATTAGCAATAATCTCTATATTTAACAAAGAGAGAACTTGAGTACACAAGACTGCAATAAAATACAACAGAATATAGAATTTGGTGTTTTTTGACACTACTCAATAACTTGTCAGATCCTGTCATGATGATGCTAAGTTAAGTTTTCATTTGAGCGCCTTGGCATCCGTTGTTATTCTTTACAGAACACACACTGCACTGTGCACAAATTATCAATATGTACTGTATGTATCGATGGACCTCTGACTGACTGGAAACCAATTTTATGCTACAGTATTTTTCCATTCAACACTTCATCAGCACCCTCAAAGGGTCACCACCTGCATAGTGAACTTGTTCGTATGAGAGAATAATAGTAATCGGATGATCCTGATGCGGAGCTGCCTTCGAGACGATGCAGCTGCGATTCGTTGAGTCAGTTCTTGTACAACGTAAAAATCTGAGAATCCTCATTGATTCATCCTGTTTTCTGAAGCTTGACTGTAATGAAACACAATTGGCAACCTGTGACAGAGTTAAGCCTGAAGTCTCTTTTCATTCATGCTGCAGTGGTTCCCAGTAGGTTATTCTTGTATGTTGCTCTGGTGAAAATGGTTTTATCACTGTTTACTCTGCTGTGGTCACATGGTCAGGGTGAAGGCGAGGTTAACCGCAGGTCTTTCTGCACTCTTCTCTGCTCCACTGTCTGACTGGCCTCGCTCCCATACACATGCACTAACATGCATGCAATGGCCCTGGTCCATTTGCTAACATAGAGCTCAGATACCACAAAATGATCCAGTCCATGGTTTTTACAGAGGAATGTGGGCAGGATATCATATTCTTTAGGTCTTCAGGACTTGGAGTTATGAGGTCAAAATAACAGTATAGGCTCTAAATATGTAATTTCAGAATCCATCCCATTTTTATGAGGTTTTCAAGAACAGGTTTGTTGTAGGTAGAATGAGAACTCAGTATTGGAAAAAGTAGACCGTTTGCTCTTTGTTTAATATAAAACAATAAAATGAATGAGAGTTATAAGGTATGTAGGCACAACAGTCCAGCAGCATGGTCTCATCTGGACACGAGGCACTGAGCTGATGAGCAATGAGGTTACCGTCTGCTGTTTCATTCTTCTGTGACTCATCACCACCTCTCCTCCGGTCACAAGGATGAGGGATTCCAGTGAGTCAGCTTTTGGTTCAGTTCCTCATTTTTCTGGCCCTGACCCCACTTTGTTTTAGCATTACGTCCCGTAAAAGGATTTGAGGATTAACAAGGCTGACCGGATTTGAACTCACACGTGGGCCAAAAAGATTTGCCTCACTTGGAGTTCCAGCTGATATGACACAAGCTCCGACAAACGCCCTGCAAACATCTGCTGACCTACAGTGAAATTCTCACTTCCCCCTTTTCCATGACTTTCATTCTGACACCCCGCGTTTCACTTCCTGTAGGGCGCCCATGTGACCGAAACCAGTCATGGAGGAACCGCATCAAATTCATCTGACCTACATCACTGAACGCATCATCACCATATCCTGCCCCCCTGGATGTCCAGATGAGATCTACCTGCCAAACCTGCAGGAGATTATTCTCATGCTGCAGTCCAAGCATGGAAGCAACTACATGGTGAGATGGGTGGAACAGACAGCGGTGACAGAACTCATATCAGAAGTAAAAGTAGCAATACCACAGTTTAGACATAGTGCCAGAAATATAAGTAATTATTATGTAGAGTGGCCCGTTTCAGAATAATGTATATTATTAGATTATAATCACTAATGCATTAAAGTATGTATCACTTAAATGTTGTATCTAGTAAATGTACTGAGTTCTTTTGTTGTCTTTTAAGTTATTTCAGTTCATAAATAATTAGCCAATGTTTCAAGGGAGTAAATGTAAAAGTCATGCATAAACAATAAGAAATGCAATAAGATACTCTAGAACAATTATATACACTGTGCATATATACAGTAATATACACATAGTTTACAGAACTAATAAAAAATATGAAAATAGAAACCTCTCAGTTAAAACAGTTGGAAAACGGTGACATTTACGAGAAGGATCCTGAAATGCCCGGAGGCCAGCTTAGTGATGACTGGAATATATCTGCTCTTACATCCATCCTCAGCCTTCACCTCTTAAACTGCACATTCCTCTAAAATCACACGGCTTTCTCTCATTTTGAGCATCTTTTTGGTTACTTTCATGTCGAATCAAGTTTAATTATGCCAGCCCAAAATCACATATTTGTCTCGCTTTACAATTTGCTCAACATGTGACACTCTATCATTAGATCCTCGATTCGGATAAGGAAAAACTCCACAAAAATCCTTCCTCGAGGAGAGATTTATTTTGTGATGATTTTTTTTTTTCAAAATCTCCACAGATTTAAAATTTAATGGCCTCTAATTTAATAAAAGTGGTTTTGTTGGTTTTAGTCTGTAGCTTTATTTATAATACTTATTCAAGTTTGAAAATCACATTTCTATTCATTTTATATGCAGGGCATTTCCCCACATTGCCACAAAATTATGAATGGAGCTCACTATAAAGTGAGCAATGACATAATGTTTCAGAGTAGTTTCACCACCAAAAATTTAATCTCCAGTCCTCTCAATTTTAACATTGTTAATTTTATTACATTTTTTTCTATGATCACCAAAGATATTTTTACAAGATTCCTTGAACTGTGGAAAAATGCTCCCCTCATGCTGTTCTTTTCCTGGTCATGACAACAATCCTCCCTTCTTTCAGCTCATCAACCTCTCGCAGAAGAATGACACTCTCACCCGAATTAACCACAAGGTGACGATAACGCCTCACAGCACCAATCTGAGATGGTAAATATTGTAATGTACTGTGTTACAGTATGTGTGGTTTCTCTGTCAGGTTTTGGACACAGGCTGGGTGGACCTCCTGGCTCCTAACCTGAATCAGATCTTCGGCGTGTGCACAACGATGGAGAACTGGCTGCAATCGCATCCGAAGCATGTGCTGGTTTTACACTGCAGGGTAAACTTCACGGATTCCTGTCATGGTCCTTACATTGGTCTATGCACCGCAGGTACGAGTAGGTTTATTCATCCTGTCTGTATGGTTGTTCTCCACAGGGAGGTGAAGGCGTGCTCGGAGTTCTGGTGGCTTCCTACATCCACTTCAGCAACATACTAGCCAGGTAACACTGATGCCGTGTGAGTTTGTTCAAATGGCATAAATGACAGTAAAAAAGCATTTAACTTTAACTTAATTATCATTTGCAAACCAAAGGAAATTTGTTGACAACGAGGACAATGAACGAACAAGATGAAGGTTCTACAGCACATCTCTTTCCACTAAATGCTATCGTCAACTTTCTAACATGACAGTGCTAACATGCTGATGTTTAGCAGGTATAATGTTGGCCATGTTCAAGTCAGTGAGTTAACATTTGCTAATAACACTAAACGCAAAGACTGGCTGAGGCTGATGGGAATGTCAGAAGTTTTGCAGCTATTTCATTATAAACCAAAGTAGTGGATCAATACAATTTTTTAATCTAATGATTGCACAAGAGGAAAAGTCAGAAGATCACTCAAGTTATTACAATTCATCCTGCAGGACCTATGAATGTCTGAGCCACATTAATTGAGATATTTCACTCTGTACAAAGTGAAGGACCAACAACGACTGACCCTGCCTTCCTGTATGCCGCTGGTGTGGCTACAAATGAAAGAAAATAAAGCAGAGCTGATCAGTGATGATAGCAGTGAAAGAATTTCTAGTGTGTTTACCCGAAATAGAGTAATTTTTGTCACACAACCAATGAGACCAAAGGACTGAAACACACTTCTTTGTCTTTAGATGTCAGGTGTCAGTCAGTACAGATTTTGTGTATAATATGAGTGCAGCAGTGTCAATCAGCTCGTTTAACATAGACTGGCAAGTGTGCCCCTGGATTTGTGAGCAGCTGCCTTACAAAAGGGGTCGAGGTTGGCGAAGGATGAATCCTGATGATTTTGGAGACCCCCCACTCCATCCCTCCCCCCTTGACCTTTCATGTGGTGTCACCAGCAGGCTTTGCTGTCCACTTGTACACAAATGATAGAAGAATCTTGTTGGCAGATTGTTATTAAATCTGCTAATGAATTCATGCTCAAGGATCCACTTCAGGCTTTGTTCAATCTAGCAACAATTATTTCAGCATCTGGAAGAAACTAAGGGGAACTGTGTCTGTAAAATCTGTAAGCAAAGGACTGATATTTCCTGGACGTGTTGCAGATCAAAGAGTGCTGACAGAACAATAGAGAGAGTGAACAGAGGCTGATCTCCTGTCGTCTCCAGCAGGCAAAGGGCAGGATGGCTGACTGAGGAGACTTTGAACTAGACTGCTGTTTGGCTTTCGGGCAGGGATCCTGTTGTTCCTGCTGTTGGACACCAGTGAATTTATTTATTCTCAGTTTACGTGCATACCAGAATATGAGCCTAGAAGACGCAAAACATTGTTAATTTCAGCCAAAAGGCATTTTTAAACCGAACATTACATTTTATGGTGTAGATGTGAGCATTTAAAACCAAATCCTCATTGACACATTGTCTCATAATGGGATGAAGGGAAAGGTCAGTTGGAGACAAATCAGTAAAAAAGGCAGGAAATAGGTGGATCAGATTTCTCCAGTGTTGGTGTGCACGTGTGTGTGTGCATGCTGTTCATGGCTGAACAGCTGACTCACTGTTGAGAAATATCTGATTGTGACCATTGTCCCTGACAGAATGAGACATGTGAGTGCAGGTATGCAAGATTTTGTGAACGGGTGTAAATATGGCACAATGGGTTTTTAAAGGGTCAGGTCACCCAAATTATAAAAGAAAAGATATTTACTTACTTACCTCTGGTAGTGTCTCATGCTCTAGTTTTATTTGCCTTTTTTTGTTGCTGTTGAGACTCTGTCTCTGAGATGTCTGCTGCCATCTCAGTGCAGTGGAGAAGACTGGACTTTTGTTAGTGGCGCACTAAAAAAACAGCACTTACCAATGTCAAAAACAGGGTCTTTCTGAAGAAATAATGTCCTTGTTACTCTGGATAAGCCACAGAACACACACACACACACACACACACACACACACACAGTCTTCATAAGATTTGGGGACACTGATTCTGGAAAGACACAATTTTTTCTCTCGAGTCCAGTTCTTAGTGATAAGATGATGATTGATAGATATAAAGAGCTCATTCACAAAACACACTTCTTATTTTCAGGTGATTACAGGCTAATGAAAACATCGTCATTATAAATATTTTATTCCATTTCTGCCATTAGAGCCTCCTAAATCCTCCACAGTGGACCTCCACCAAGTATAAACATGATTGTCTGTTTAGATGTGTCGGGGACTGACGCTGCATATGTGAAAAAAAAAATCTGTTGGTGTGGTGTTAGAAGGAAGCGATTACCAGACCTCTGCAGCCTGCTCTACTGGAGGCTACCAGCTCAAGCCTGCGTTCGATGCTACTAGCATAGCATACAGGGATCTCGGACCGAACTGTCAGATGTTAAGTTGCATTGTGGGGGATGTGCAGCTGGCACCGCTTTTTGAAGAGGACGAAGAATGCATGGAATAAAGAAAGCTGATATCTGTGGTTCTGCTGCAGCAGTTTTGATCATGTTTAAAATTAAAATTTGGCGAACTGATCATCATCTGAATACCTGCCTCTCTCTCAGTGCAGACCTTTCTCTCGACCACTTTGCCATGAGGAGGTTCTACAATGACAAGCTGTCCGCTCTGATGACCCCCTCGCAAAAGCGGTAAGAACAGAGTGGATTGATCAGGTTCACTTCAGGTCAAAGGTCAACTGCGGTTCAGTTCTCAGCCTCTGACCTTTGTAATGGACGAAGGGATCTGCTCTGACTGACTGCAAGGTCACTGAACACCTGATTTATCTCTGTGAAAATCATATCTATCCACTTGTATCACTTGTAATGTTTAGGCAGCATAAATGCATTTCTCTGGGCTCTCCAGGTATGTGTGGATGCTGGGCAGCATGTTGAAGGGGGGACTGAGGATGTATCCCTATCCATCTTTCCTCCTCTGTGTTGTTCTTCACGGTCTTCCCAAAGTAAGACCAGATGGAGGTAAGGAGCAGATGTTCTGAATTAGAGAAAGCAGCAGCAGCAGCAGCAGCAGCAGCAGCAGCAGCAGTAGTAGTAGCAGTAGTAGTAGTAGCAGTAGTAGTAGTAGCTGTAGTAGCAGCAGTAGTAGTATTAGCAGTCGTAGTAGTAGCAGTAGCAGTAGTAGTAGCAGTAGTAGTAGTAGCAGTAGTAGCAGTAGTAGTAGTAGATGGATAGCAGTAGTTGTAGTAACCCTCTCTGTGGCATCTAATGTATTCTTCTCTTCATCTTATGAAGTAAGAAGATGAGATAGATGATAGTGATTTAAAGTGCGTTTAAGTCCAAAAACACAAAATATGTTTTTAAAATGTTCCTGATTACTTCTGGAGTCAGTTGAGATGGGACCAAGTCATGTATGAATAGATCTCCCGTTCTGGGTGTTCACTAGATCAATATGTAAGACCTGAAGGCTGATGCAGGCTGACTATGGTCATCGAAGCTCTGAATCAACTCTCACAGAATCAAGTCTCAAGCTTTGCCTTACTGACATACTTTTTGAACACATGTGTGCATTTCTTCATCAAATGAACATGGTCGTTTCTAATTAAACTCGTTCTCCTCTAAGGATGCTGTCTCTTCCTGAGAGTCTACCAGAGTCTACACGCTGTTTGCACATCAGCAGTCTAGTAAGAAATCACATCAAATTACATAATAATCTCTAAAGATGGTGGGATGCTTCAGGAGACAATATATCTGGTAACGTGCGTTAATATTCATCTCAGCCACGTTAACGCAGTCCAGACGGAAAAGCTCTACATTGTCCTCCAGCCGGCTCAGCTGCTCAAGGGGGACATCATGGTGAGTGGGAATGCATTTTTTTCATATAGGTTTGTAAACAAAGATAATACTGCATTGTATGGCACAAAGTGATTTATTATGGGACCCTGGAGGGGGATCCATTAGAAACTAACCTTGCAGCAATCCTATTTCACTTGCCATTTTGTGAATTATAGATTATTTTACGAACTGAATACATTTTCTCTTCATAGAACTAACCTTTCCAAGTCAATTTTACCTACCTATTTAATCTTATTTAATATTTAACACACTGACTATGCAACAGAAAATGATTCATCTCAGTGAATCAGATTGACTTAGAGCAGCACATACAAAACAAACGTCATTTTGTGTCTGATTTCAGGTGGTTTGTTATGACAAAAACAGCCAGTCAGCCAGCCGTCAGGCCATCTTCCGTCTGCAGTTTCATACGGGCCTCGTACATGGACACACCCTCACTTTCTTCAAGGCGGACCTGGACTGTTCCAGTGAAGGTATTTATGACCTGCTGGCACCGCTGCCAACTGTGGTTTCAATTACTGTCCCACTCCACTCTGCTGCAATGTCGCTATCAATCTGTAACCGACAAATCCTCCCCTGCTCCCTCACTGTAAATATCACCTACCTGAACTGACCTTGAACCCCTTATCAGTTGTGCAGGTGTGAAGTACACATAGGAATATATCCAGTGAGCCAAGTTAACTGCAGCTGACTGCTTTTGTTTGTTAATGTTCCAGATCCCCGGTTCCCAGACGATGGAAAAGTGGAACTGTTGCTTTCTGACAGCCCAGAAAAGATTAGAGGTAAACCTCCCCTCATTAAAGAAGATTTCCTGTTCCTTTTCTTTGATTTAAAATATATCTTCTACATATTATGTTACATAAACATAGGACACCAGCAAACATTATTACAGTCAACTGGATAATAAAACAAAGAATAAATATGCAGGTGAAAATGTGATCCAGATGTTTTTTGGTTTTGTGAAGCTTTGGATCCAGAATCCACAGAATATTGGTTCAAGTTTTCATACTTTTTTTTATGATTCAGAGGAAAAAAGACTCTACAGTGTTGTTTTGAGTTAAACACTGATGTTGGCATGCTAACATAGGCCTAATGTTTAACAACTATACCATATTAGTTTAGTGCGTTAGCATGCTAACATTTGCTATTTGGCACAATAAGGTACACCTGAGTCTTATGGAAATGTCATTAGTTTTGCATTAGTTGTGAGGAAAAGTCAGAGGGGCACTGAAGTCATCATGATTCATCCTCTGGGGACAATGACTGTTTCATGGTAAACCATCCAGTAGCGGTTGAGATATTTCAGTCTGGATCAAAAGTGGTGGACCGACTGAAACACTGACCACCCCGAGAGCCAGGCTGCTAGCATTGCTAACACATGGCCTAAGGTTCAATATACAGCATATTTGTGAGTAATTCACAAAGAAGGATGGTTGACAATTGAAAGTATTAACAGTACGATAAAAATCTGGTGGTACCATCAACGGCCGGGTAAAATGTTCATGTGATTTAAAAGGAAGAAGTGAAGATTAGAGGGTGCCCTCTTGTGTGCCCTTCCAGTGGAGAAAACATGATGCACTGCACTAATGGGTGCTCTTTAAGTGGAGAAAATGCAACGCAGCAGCCTTTTAGGGTGCTATTCCAGTGGAGGGAAGGTGACGGAGGACACTTAGGCCGCCCTACAAACTTTCTACATGCTAGTGCCCCACTTCATGCAGCTGGCGCCCTTTTTTATTTTTTCGTCTGTACCCCTCAGACAGCCCCCGCCAACACTCACACACACAGACACATTATTTGGGCTGCAAGTGCTGCTGCTGAACAAAGACTGCAGAGAGCTTCATTGTGTGTCATAGATCAAGCAGAAGAGACAGAAATGACTCAGTTTGAAGCACAACACCTGCACTCACAACCACAACCACACACACACACACACACACACACACACACACACACACACTCACTTGAAAACCATATTCATCATGTTCAACAAACATGCACCCAGGCGGGGGCAGTGTTGGACACCAGGAGGCGGGCGTGACAGCCAAACTGGCCCTCATCACCTACAATCACACTCCTCGCCTCTCAACAGGAAGTAATATGAGGGCTTATCACACACACACATCTGACAGGAATTCAGATTGCAGATACTGTACAGGGGAAAACCAGGGCACACAAACACACACTCAGACACACAAAGACACTGATGGGCAAGTAGAAATCACAGCAGAATCTAATTTAAAGCTCACATTATGTCTTAAATCAAATTTGCGATGAAATCTGGAATCAGCTGGTGTTATTGTGCGCTGTGCGTGTGTGTATGTGCGTGTGTCTTGTTGTTTAACTGACCCCTGACCAGCGCTGCCTCTTTGTCTGCTGCTCTGTTTGTCATTTCCATGTGCAGGCAGAGAGCTGTGGCACAACGGACGCGGTGTGACGGTGGACTATGACACCTTGGACCCTCTGGTTAGGCGAGATTCGTATCAAGACACGTCTCCTCTTGAAGCAGGTGAGGTGCATTTAAATGGTTTTAATCAAGAATCCCCCCCACCCCTCCCCTTCAAATATGTCTTCTACTTCTGCCTCTTTCACTTTCTTTTCCTGTTGTTTGGAATTCCTGTGGTGTCTGACATTATAAGACAGGACTGAACAGGAAAACAAAATGCTTGAAGACAAAGCACATTGTGGGAGATAAATAAATGTGTCTGCTCTAATGTAATATGATGGTAAACTTTAGTCGTCTGTGTCCATGGTGGTCTTAGGAAAACAAGAATGCCAATCCAGAGCTGCTCAGCTCTGACTTTTAAAAGTCCAAACCTGTGTTTTTGTTTTAGTTCCTTAACAACAAATGATGTATACTATACATTGCTGCTAGCAATTTTGCAAGCGTCTGCTGAATAGTTTCATATATACTGTACATGTGCAATCTATCGCAATGAACATCAAGTTATTATTGTCATAGTGTGCGTTGTGTTATGTGAGATTTAAACAATTCAGTTTACTTGTGGTGGGAAATGTTTGGTGTTTAGATATTCATTTCATAAAGTTGTTTTTTAATTAACTCCATCAATGTTATTGTGCATGTGCAGTTAATTATATAATTGCATCCTGATGACAGCCATGACATCTAGCTGAAACTTTTTCAGGAAGTTTTAATAGTTTTAATAGAATGGGTCAATAAACTGCATGCAATGTTAATTTAGTCAAACTCAGTGTTGAACCCACACAGAACTCTGCAGCTCTACAGAGCTCCTTAGCCTCTTTCAGCTCATAGTTTTGGTTTGACGGAGCATTTACTGCCCTGTTCAGTCTCAGTGTTTCAGCTGTTTTCAGGAAACAAGCTCTGATGAACCTACTGTACACTGCCTGCACAGCACTAACCTGCAGGCACGCACAGTTAGAGACTAGCTTGTGAAGAAGGTGAAGCATTTAGCGGCTAAAGAGATAGATCTTTTTCTTGGTGGAGACCAAACCAGAGCTACAGTCAATTCATCTGGTGAATAAAAACACAACTCCATATAAAAGACTGTGTTGCTTTGTGTCTGCTGGATGTGGAAGTACGCAGCTGCTTGCTAACATGTTAGCAATGACAAAGATAGGTTAAAGTTGTTTTTTTTCTGAACTTCTTGTGGAGTCTGTCTGCCCCCAAATGGCCAAATAAATCAGTTAATGCATCTCTGGCTGCTCGTCAGAAGTTATATCCCTCTGTGGGCGCAGATCCATCTCTGAGAAGCTCTGTTTGGACTCTGGCCCTCGCTGTGGTCAGTGCTGTGGGTAATTGTCTGGTCATCAGTGTGACAGCTTACAACTGTTGTGGTCACAATGGCCTCTTTCACATTCCTGGGAATGGGTGTAACGACAATCATCCAGACAGCAGCCAGACCAGACCCGTGTATTTGGAGGCGGCTGCCTTTCAAAGAGTTCCCATTTAGTTAGAATAACCGTTCACACACAGAAAAACACCAACACAAAAACACCCGTCCAGACAGCTGAAGCAATCACTTAAACCGGCAGTCGAGGTTTCAGTCCCAGCTGTTTTATGCCATTGCTAAATCGGCTCTACCGGCCGTGTAATTTGGACAGACCGATCACTGGGGCAGAAATGCGGAAAAGTGGCATGTAAACGCACACATACACAGACGCTCACATGAATGTATACACACATGGCCATTACGTTTAACCGCCGGCGCACACACATGAGCATAATGAGGGTGCCTGGCAGTTAGCAACGCAGCCAGTCACAAGAATGTTGTTTTTAACCACAGGTGGTTCTACTTTACCCTCTCAGCCCGCTCGCAGCCCCCCTCTGCCACTTGTATCACTCCATCTCCTCATCTTCTTTTCTTCTCTTTTATCAGGTCTTCTGTCTGATTTTTTTTCTAGGTGTGCGTGTTGCTTTCAGGTTCAAGTTGCAGGTTGCAATTTGTCCAGTACATCCCCATCCCCCTTCTGCACACAAGTCTCTCCAGAGCCCGCCCCCATGTTTACATTCCCCTCTCCATATTTGGCCAGCTCAAGGTCCTAGTGCTTTGTGTTTCCTTTCTTGAAAATGCATTATGTGTGCTGCACAATCTCTTGCACCTGTGTGTGTTTTTGCATATGTGCTTGCATGCAGTCTAGTGAATGATCCACCTTTGAAAGTTTCCTTCTACTGCTTTCCCGCTAGACATAAAAATGCATGAGCGCACACTCTCTCCAGAGCATTACCTACCTGTGTCAGCCAGGACAGGATGCAGGGGGAGAATGGGTGGGGGGGGGGTGAGGCGAAGCAGAGCTAATTTCGTAGTGACGGTGAAGGCGGGGATTCGTAGTGCAGGGACGGAGCAGGCGAGGAAGGAGTGCAGGAGTGACATGAGAGAGAGAGAGAGAGAGTAGGAGGGGGGACACAGGGGGGTGTTAGCACCTTAAGAGAAAGAATGTTCTTTGCTTGTCTTCCTGTGGCAGCCTGAGAGACAGCGAGGACGACAGCAGAGGAGGGACGAGAGACTTCAGCTCAGCCGGTCTGAATCTTTTTAGCCTCCCTTTTTCTTTCTATCTGTCCCCTCATCCTTTTCATTCTGTCCTCGTCCTTGCCCCCTCTCTCCTTTCAGCTTGTCATCTGTTTCTCTTTTCCTCTTTCCCTGCCTCTGAAGGGAGGCTTCAGCATGCATTTCCATCCTGTTTGTAGTCTGCAGTGGGAACAGTGAAAGTTTCCTCCTGAGTGCCAGTGAAGTAAGCCGCTTTTGTGCGTCTATTTATTGAGCTGATAAAGTTCTGTTCATTATGGAGTTCTTGCAGTATTGTGAAAGTTAAGCAGCGTGTTTATCAGTTCGTGAATGCACTGCTCTGTGCATCTGTGTGTGTGTTTGTGAGACCTCATACACCAGCTGTGAGGTTTTACCATGCATGTCTGGTATTTGAGTTTTATTGCCTCTTTGGACTTAAGAGGCTGTGCTCATACAGCTCTGGTATGCACTGTATGTATTGTTGCAGTCACTGTACGAATCAGTCTTATCTCATCTGAACGAATCAGTCTTATCTCATCTGAACGTAACCTTCATCAGAATCTTAATATGTTGCTGTCTGTGCGTTTTCAGGGTACAATTAAAGATTATTTTCATTCATCAATTAACTGTTTGGTCTTCAAAATTTTTAAAAATTGAAAAACAAAAAATAATGTCACAATTTTCCAAAAACCCAAAAATATTCAGTTTACACAACTGTGAAGCTCAAAGAAGAGAATTTTTGGTATTGAAATGATAAATCAGTTTTAAAAATAGTTGCACATTCGGTTTCTATCGATCGACTAATTGATTGATTGTTTCAGCTCTAGCACGTTTCCAGCTTGCTGTAAGACTTACATACGCTCCCTAGTTGCTACAGCCGGTCTGATCTGACCTCAGGTAGACGTCCTTTGCGTGACACACACACATACACAACTACACACATGTGCATCCGCCAGCCCACACAAAGAGGCTCTGTGTTATCTATATGGAGTGTGTCTGGAGTAATGGCTGTGGCCCAACAGGTGTCGTCTTTGTGTGTGCGTGTGTGTCACAGTGAATCATATACAGTCGCGGTGCAGGTTTGGAGTCGTATGTAACAGGAACATTTTGAATGCAAAGGCGTTATTTTTGCTTTTAGTTCAAATTCTACAGTTTCATTTAGATTTACTCACTAAAATCTCTCTAAACGGTGCAGCTGCAATAATCCAGATTAGAGATGAGGAGTTCATAAAATTTTTTATATAGTGCTGCAAATCCAACATTGTCCATCGCTGAATATCAACTAGCATTCACTGAGTGTGAGTTTATTTTGTTGTCAGTGGTTGAGGAACCTCTGATTCCATCATGCCCCCCTCACTTCTGACACCAAACCTATACCCTTGGGTCAACAGGTCACATTCGCATCTGTTTTCACTCCTCTGTCAACAACCTAATACTGACCACAGTGAATCTGTCTTCACAGCCCCACCTCATCTCCTGGACCCTGCAAATGGCAGTTTCTATGCCAGAGTGACGAAGAAGAGTAGTGAGGAAGGAGCCTCGTTCTCCCTGACCACTAGCAGCCCCAGCAGTGACCGAACTCCGTCTGCCAGCAGTGATTCGGGCCTGTCCGTTGCCTCGCAGGGCCGGACCGGAGCAGGACAGAGGAGAGGGGCTGCAGGGGAGAAGAGCACCCAGGCAGGGAAGCTGGTCTCTGCGGTGGACTTTGAGATCGCTCAGCCTCTTCTGGAGGTCATGACTGAGCTTGCTGCCAGTGGAAAGGAGGTGGAGATGGCTGGAGATGAGTCTGGACTGGGCCTTACTATCAATGGAGAGGCTTCGTCCAGCGAGAGGGAAACTGACATATTAGATGATGTGGATGAGGTGGATGGTGAAGCGGCTTCTGCTTTAGAAATGCCGAGCTCGAGCAGCATCTGCTCCCTCTCCTCCGACAACCTGCCTGAACCTCAAACTGAGTACTCGACACACTCCTGGGTGCGGCAGCAGCAGATGATTGACGCTGACACTGATGCCCAGCTTGCGGTTGATGGGGGAGAGGGGGTGAACAGGGTGAGAAAACAGAGGCCGCCACCTCTGGTTGTTCCTGACACACCAGCTCGAGGAATCAGCAGCAGGGAAGCAGTGCAGAGAGGGCTGGCGGACGAGGACAGAGCACACGGTGTCACACAAAACACAGACGTTACACACGACATACAGTCTATCAGTAATACACACGCTTCGTCTTGCCAAGAAGAGGATTTGGCGTCGTTGACCACAGACGTTGATGAGTCCATAGAGCAGCTGAACCAGCTGATTTTGGATTTGGACCCCACCTTTGAGCCTGTTCCGACCCGCTGTGCCCCCCTGTCCCGCTCCGCCTCCCTACACACCAATGGCCTGAGCCACAAGGGAAATACCCATCTGTCAGGTAAGACCAATTATAAAGAATGAAAATAGAAGCATCAAACATAGAATACAAATATTAGCTGCAAATAGTCCAACATTGTCTTTTTAAAGCAGAGAGGATAAACAGTTTAGAGTTGGTACAGACTAAAATATCCCAATTATTGGATGGATTGCCATGAAATTTGGTTCATACATGAACAATACTTTGTTTATAATGATATCTATAGGTACTGTGTTCCAGGCGTAATTGACAAATATGACCAAATAACTGCAAAGCTAATGTCAGTCTGTTTAGCCTCAGCTGTACTTTGTGCTCAGTATTAATAAGCATATGCTAGCAGGCTAATATGCTGGACTAAAGTGGTGATACCTGCTAACATTGTTACTGTGAGCATGTTAGCATGCTGATGTTAGCATTCAGCTCAAAGCCCTGCAGTGCCTCAGAACTGTCTCACAGAGCTTCCATGGCTGTGGACCGGAGTTGTTTAAGAGGCTGATGTCCCAAAACCTCAGCAAAGCCAGTATTTTCTGCATTACCTACTGCATATAACTGAAAATGTAGGCTAAGTATTTTGGGTAAAATGAACCTTGTGCCTGGTTAATTCTAACAGTGCACAGCACCTTTACACAACTTAACTTGTACAGAGACACAAAACAGTCCACTGTGAAATCATGACTGACTGAAATGCCACACTAAAGAAAATACATGTGTGCCAACAAGCTGGTGGGCAGATGAAGCTTGTAGGCTTGACTTGTTATATTGTAGAGCTCGGTTCAGCCTGCACGAACAGAGAAGCATTTATAATCCAGACTGCAGGACTGCAGCGCTGCCCGATTGTGGAAATCTCCACCTGAGAGAGAGAGGAATACATCTGTGTTTGTTACAGAAGGCGTGTTTGTTAGTGGACATGGTGTTTGCTGAAAGGGTGGAAGCTTTCGTGCATATTCCAGCAATTTAAAATCAGGACATCTGGTCTCTACACAATGATGTGTTTACACTCCATTCTGTCTTATGGATGGAAATATACGGAGCTTGAAGAAAAGGTTGCACAAGATGAGATGAAGTAACTCCATCAAGACATAATCCACTGACATGATTACAGAACCTGCAGTTTTAAGCAGCAGAGTGGGATTAAATGAGTTACGTCTTATCAGCAAAGATTCAGTCAAGGATGTTAGACACCGTGAAAAGCTGTTAAAGGGGGATGTTAGTAATACGCTTTCTCCTCAGCCCATATCCGGAAAGAGCTCAAAGCTTTAGCAGATTTAGATGTAGAATCCGCCGTGTAACTTCTGATTAAACGATGACAAATAAATCCTGCTGACGAGGAGGAATGTCAAGTCAAAGAAGTTTTAAAAATGAACTTATTCTTTTTGGAATCCATAGTGGGGTAAATTTTAGTATTTTTTTGCCTCTCAGAAGCCGCAGCTGGTGCCCGACGAACACAAAGGAAACCCCACATGTTCGGGGCCACGTGGCCCAGATTTTTAAAATAATATGAAAAATTTGATGACTTGATTTTAAGCAAATTTCAGTGCCTTGTATCTGATGATGCTCTGTGGGAAATGTCCCTGGTAGCCCCTTTGTAATGCAAATCCATTTTAAATTTATCCAAATCTTTGCAGCAAAATATCCATCAATATCAGTACAGAAGGCACTGACCTGCTGGCCTGGATTTCATTCAGACCTGCACATAAACTTAAAAAAACAATAAACCTAACTATTCCACTTTGTCTAACACAATGAAACTGAACTGACTTGTGTAAGTTTAAAAAAGCTGAGCAGAGAATTTCAGAATGGCACAGGCCAGCTGATCAGTACTCTGTCAGTCGACTCTTTTGGATCACGAAGCTACGATGAAGCGAAAGCTGAATTGATATCAAAGTTTAGTTGATCATGATGAGGTCTTTAACTTGTATCACAGCAGATGAGCCTGCACCTTGTAGCCGACAGCGTACTGCCGTACAGGTTAACCTTTAATAACATTCCATGACTATTATACAATAACATGACCTCTGGACTGGAACTGTGCCCTATCCCATTTTCTCCAACACTGTCTCCAACATGCCTGATTATGTAATTCAGGCATCATGTCACTGACATCTGATCTCATACAGGCTGCAATATCATCTGAGACAGCTTTGCTGAAATTTTGAAATGTTTGGTGTCAGGTGGTATTTTATCACTCTTCACAGTGGCCAGCGTATCATTGCAAACTAAGCACACTGGCACCATGCCCACAGACTCATGCTTCACTCACAGTTTTCACGGTTTTCAGCCTTTCTTGTTTTGGTTCTGCTGGTTTTAAACATTCAATTTTGAACTGTTAGACCTGCTCTCCCACCTCCAACAATGAGCTTGCTAACTGCAGCCACTAGCAGCTTACAGTTGAGTGTGTGAGATGACATGATGGCAATGTGTCACTGTTAAGTGGTCTGGGTCAGGTCACATGGTAGTTTTGTTCTGGGTCCAGATTAAGCTGCTGTAGACAGCTTGTGGTGGTAGAGTAAAGGGATGTAGCTGTATGGGTGGTTGATTGGATGGATGGCAGAGTGAGAATGCTTATTTATATAAATTCTGAATCATTTGAAAAGCTGAGCGCTGACAGTTCCTCCTCTCTTTAGTCTTTTTGCTGACTTATTGTGTGTCCTTTGTCCTTTATAAAGTGTGTTTGCCTAAAGTGCTGTTTGGTAAATACAGTAAATATTACATCTGAGGACAAGTAGAAGTTGTAGAGAAAGAGTTGTTGACTGAAGTTAGACTCGACTTTAACTTTGACTCACTTGGCTTGGTTTGGCTCACTTTCCTTTTGACTTAAAAATGACCCAATATCATCCCTAAACCCAAAGGTTTAAAAATTATGATACAAAAAGGTGGGCAGTGAATAAACTCTTCATTTTCCACAACAAACAGGCTCTGAATCGATCTCCACAGAGCCACTCACGCTGTGTGAAAAGGGGTTAGGGTATGTTTGGCAGTGCAGTCAAATTATGTCTCGTTTCGTTTTGACTCATCAAGTTTAGGACTTAGGACTTGACTTGGGTCATCATAGCCAAGAGCGGATACTTATGAAACAACGGCTGTGCTGCACCTTTGAAAACTTGAACCTGAACATGTCACACGCCTGTTTTCCTGACCCACGAACCTCAGTGTTGCCTCCTCTTCACTCTTTCTTCTCACCCTGTCGGGACGTATGACAGATTTATACCCTCTCACGTCCACTGGGATGCAGCCAGGAGGAAGAGGCGCATTTCTACCGCGACCTCCACCCTTGATTCATTTTCAGTTCGAGGGCTGCGGGTCATAGGTGTACCAGTGATGTCATCACTTCCCGGCTCTTTGCATACAGAGCAGCTGTTCCATCAAAGCTAACCTCGGAGTGGCCCAGCGGTTCATATGGGAGCTCAGTTGAGCGCTGACGAGAAGGGCCATGACAGCTCCTGAATCATGTCTGTCACGGTCTTTGCGGTGGTTATCGGTGACCTGCGGCCATGCGTCAAGCAGGGTTACATTACTGCTGACATTTAACCTCTGACCCTGTGTTTTTGTACACCTCAGGTCAATGGGAGGTCTTGTGGGTCTTCTGATCGTGGAATTTGAGCACAGGAAATGGAGCATGCATGTTTGTATGTATGTAGGCCAGCGAGTGTTTCAGGGGACCGATGTTACCCAAGGGCATATTTGAAGCAGTAGCACTAATATTTCACAGCTTAGTTACTGTGTCGGTGTATGTGTGTGTGTGTATGTGATCACATTGTAGCAACTTTGCGGGGCCAGTCCCCATAACGTAAATCGTTTGAGCTCTAGGTGAAGAAGGTTTAGGTTTGGTTTGGTTAAGGTTAAGGTAGGGTTAGGCAAGTAGTGGTAATGGTTAGGGTCTATGGAAGTCTATGTAATGTCCCCAAAAGTGATGGAAATACGATACCGTGTGTGTGTGTGTGTGTGTAGAAGTGTCTGCTCATAACGTATGTTTTTCAAGGCGATGTTTTGAGGCAGGGATTTGTCAGTGATCAGGAATGCTTTTGAAGTTTGACACAACACTTAGCTCTTCAGTGTGTTTGCATCATGCCCTCCTTCTCCCTCTCATAATCTTGGAGTTGCAGTCTTCAAAAGAGAATAGCCCCCTCACAAATACAGTGGGTATCAAGTGATACTCGACACTGTAAAAAACTCCGCGGAAGCACCCTCAGCAGACCTTCTGGTGTAGCAGAGTAACTGGATTAGTTTCAGTTGGACTGGCTCGGCCTTTCGTGAGATGATGGATGCGCACAGTGAAAGCTGAGCTCACAATGTTCCACATCGCTGTTTATGGTTGATATGCACAATTTAGTGTGGTCCCATATATGGCGAAGCTCTCTCGGACTTTAGTTCCTGTCTAATGGTATGTTTTTGGTGTCTACATAGGATTCAAAGGCAATGAAGTCAAATAAGACATTTCTCACAATTATTTTTTTCTTCTGAAGTAAAAAAGTGTCTATTATCATATCTGCATCACCAACTTTAGCTTTTCACGAATAATTCAGTATGTTTATTTGTGATGATCACTGAATCTGTCTCACTCTACCTGTAGCAACACTACTGCTACAGGCTGCAAGGCCAGGGTAGCATGACTGACGTAGGTAGCTGAACTAGCATTCATGCCAGCAAGCTAGCCAGCTAGCATATTTACCATCTGGCGAAAGAAAAAAGAAACACAGCAGGTTGACCGACAAGCTTGACTGTGTTTTCCCTTTTGCTGTGAAGAGTTTAATTAGTTTTTTCAACATTTCTTCAATGACGTCATTCTAACAAGTAAACAAGCTAGCAAGGCTACCGAAAAGTAGCCTGTGCCACCCTTTCCCCTCTGTTGTGACGGCCGCACAGGAGCTTCGCCAATTCTAGTTTGAACACGCCCCCATCACATACCTGCATACATGCATTCAAACCCCCAGAAAGTGTCATTTGTAGAGGAAAACTTGCCTCCCCCTTCCTCTGCACAGCCAAGACAAACATCCAGAGCTGGACTTGCTTTAACTAGTAGCAGACGCAGTGAAAAGTGATAGATTAGGGGATTTACCCCAATGCTTCAACACTGTACGTTAATACGACTGCTAGTACTACCTCTCTACAGCTCCAAACTCTCCATGAGGTCAGAAGTTGATTTCTGTTGTTGCATGTTTTGAAAGGCTGCCGTTCATGAGGGTATGAAGGCCGACATTTTCGTCATGCTTGGGAGGCATGGAGGAGAAGGTCACAGATTCTTACACAGATTTTGGCCTGGAGAACAGCATTACTTGGTTGTCTTTGGGAGGAAAGCAAAAAAATATATATATATTGCAAAAGCTGCATTTAACAATAGAGACTAGGATCAGAGTCAGTGACCAACATAATAACATGACTGTACGTAGGCTGTAATTGATTAAGTCAGAAATTGGATTTATTTTTTTTTTTAGCTTTGACAAAAGCTTGCTGTCATGAATTTTGGTTTAGAAGCTATTACAAAAGAAGTGTGGTGATACAGATATAGATATTTGAGTGTTTTGATTTGTTTTTTTTTTTTAACATGCCAGCAATGCATCAGCCAATGTTCATTCAACTATGACATTACCAAATATTCCTGACAAGATTTCATTAAATTTTGTTATTAATAAACTGCACTGCACAGTTTATGTACTAAGTGGGATAGTTTACTTTTAAAAAAGAAACCTGTCAGTACTCTCTAGTGGACAAAAGTGGTAATTTGTTGTTGTTAATAGTCCGACATATAGTCAGATACTGATGCATTAAGCTAAATACACTAAAAGAAATATAAAACTTATGAATTTTTGAATAAAAATTAAACGTGCAGCAGTTAAGCAAAAAAAACTCTTCTCTGTCTTTCTTTCTTGATCCTCCTTTCTTGATGATCTCCTTGCATCTGAAAAAGAGCAACTGATTGCTCCAACAGATGTTTTTCCGCCATGATGTTCCACCATCTGGTCTGGTGAAGTCTTGCTTAGTCACACAGCCTCTGCTCTGATGATAGGCGCTACACGCTGCTGATAAACATGCTGATAGACGCTTTTGTCAGAGACAAACACAGTAAACATGAACCACTGTCATCACCTCTTATTGCCAAGTTGGCATCTGGTCCAAACAAAGCATTGATGCTATTTAATGTTGTTGGTTTTTACAAGAGTAGACACGACTGTTTGTGGATATTTACTTCATAGAGAAACAGATGACTGATTCCTTGGTTGATAACATTTCAGATCATAATCTGTCTGACTGTCTGGCTCTTTCCTTTCTCCCACACTCCTGCCCCCACCCTTCTTGTTATCTCTATGCTCCTGATCAGGTTGGAGGCAGCAGAAGCAGGTCAGTGATGTGGTGGACTATGCTGGTCTCCATAGTCCAGGATGGAGAGGGCGTGGTGCTCAGAGCCTTAGAGGCCCCCCTGCCTACAGTCCTTCCTTCTCATTAACTCAGGTAAACATAGTTTCCCTGTTCACCTCAGCTGACATCAACTTTGACTGCTGGGACTCGAGCTTCACCCATACCATGCTATAACAACAAAACACTGTTTCATGCAAAGCATCTATAATCAGTATTTTCCATAATGTGTGACAGAGTAAAAACATGTGAAAGGTGTCTCTGGTAGTGATGAACTCACAGAGAATTATCACCTGAATCTGCAGCTCCTCTCAGCTTTATAGGGCTTTATAGTGAGTTTCAGCTCATTGTTTAGCTGTCTGGACCACAACTTTACTGTTTTGGTTCACTCTCGCCCTTCACATGGCGTCATTTTTGGCTGCAGCAGGCAGCTGTTTTCTGAGAAAAAGCTCTAAAAACCCACCATACACTGCCTGCTCAGCAGCAAACAGCAGACAGACACAATTAGAGACTAGCTGGTGAAGCATTTACCCACTAAAGAGCCAGATATTTCCCTCAAGAGTTGATAGAGACCAAAAATAGAGCTAAAAGAAGAGTGAATATTGGACTTGCATTACTCAGGGGGACACAAACATGACTCCAAATTACTGATTATGTTGCTGTAGTGTTGAATGTGTAAATTTTCTGATATTCATAATGTCAAATAGTGATCATACATTAATCTTGCATTGACAAATTGTTTACGCTGCCCCCAAGTGGCCAAAAAAGCTTATTGCAGGATTGTAGAAAAAATGATGTGTGATGTCACTCATAGATTTAAGTGGTTGCTGTCTATGCAGTTATTAGGCACAAGCAAAAAAACAAAACAAAACAAACCAAAAAAAAAAAAAAAAAACCACGACCAGTCTCAACCAGTTTTTTGATAGTCTAAATATGTGACTTACATTAGCATCAGCCAATTAACATCAGTGAATAATACACAAAGCTAAGTCCATCATTTGCTAATAGGCATGTAACACTGAGCGACATATTTAGTCTCTCATAGATGTAATCACAGTTTCAGAAATAATGCCACATTATTTTGACAGTTTACTGTTTTTACTGCACTTTGACTGTTGTGTGGATTTATTTCTTTATTTTTTTTGACTTGGTCGTGAGCTTGTTTAATGTCGCTCTTGAATCTGACGCAACACCCATTTGGACTGAAAGTGTGTGGACTTGCTTGTTTCACACTCGATTTAAGTGCCCTGATCACATTTTTACCACATTTTATTTCAGTGACACAATACCCAAAATTTAAAACTTAAACTTTAATGTGTGTGTTAGTGAATTACAGCACAGAAAAAGCCCTTCAGAGTCAGTTAAATGATCTCTGTTGAGATGATGCTTATGTAACTCTGTCTGCATGTGTAGATGTTTCTTTTCTTTCTCTTTCCCTCCTTCTTTCTCTTTTTTCAAAGTTGAGGTTTCTGCTCTTGCACTCGTTCTTATGGCTGTGTGGCATGAATGGCCTGACTGTTTACACCAAAACACAGGCTGTAGCCACACGCAGATCACAAGACTGATGTCTGCTGGTGTGCATGTGTGTGTGTGTGTGTGTGTGTGTGGGCTTGGTTTCCCATAAGCCTTAGTAAAATTCATCTTATTGACTTTTCCCCTTATTTCTTGTTTCACTTTTTTCTTTTCTGTTGTTCTTTTTAAAGCATGGGCATCTGTACAAAACCAACAGTGTGGACTATCAGGGACACACAGAGAGCTCTGACATCGTCCCTCCAACGCCGGCCTTCCCAGTGTCTCCTCCAACGCCCTATGGTGAGAGATAACGTCACAAAGTACATTATTGGATGTGTCTGCATTATTTAATCTAATCAGTGTCCGCTTTCTCTTCTCAGTGAAGCATTTCTCAGAGTTTTCCCAGCTCAGGACTGGCGGACAGTGGGACCAACACAGATGGGCACAAGGTACGATTTCCCAAGATTGTGTGTGACCATATACGTGTGTGTGTGTGTGTGAACCCAAATGCTCAAGCTCCTGATTGCTGCTGGACAGGGTTGAAGAGCCGGCTGGAATGCCCTTCTGGCATAATATACCAAAAACACACACACACATACACACACCTGGCCAGCGCTCTGTTGCTATTGGCTGGATGTGTGGGCACGGCTCTGTTTTTGGTAAGTAGCGTCTGGCTAGAGGCAGACAGATGGCTCGTTTCTGAACTTTTTTCTTTATTGTTTTGAGGTTTCAGGTAAAATGCGGTTGGGGGAGTTGATAAAATGGATCGGGACATCCTCTCAGGGCCATGCAGAACAGCTGATATTGGTTGTCCGCTAATAATAGTTGACGGTAACAGAGGAAGAGACCACTGCTGGCAGGATGTCCACTCACGTCCTGTTCTGGGAGGGGACAGGAGGAGAGGGGAGGGTCTTTTGTTGCTGGGACATCCTGCCTGAGGAGATATGTACCACACAGCTGCAGAAGGAATTTACTGTAGTGTCAGAAAACACAAGTGTCTCTCAGTGGTTGTGTCTCATATCTGATCTGAGCGGCTGCCGTGTTCCTGTCATAGCTACAAACTATTTGTGCTTTTCCGCTCAGGACACAGAGCAGAAGCAGAAGAGATGTATTTAGTAACGTTTTGGTATGCATAACATCTGTCAAAGGGATGCTTTGTGAAAAAGTTTTGGCTATGAATTGAATTGAATTGAACTATGAATTTATCCTACGAAAACTGCAGAGCTGGTTTAGCTGATTGCTGGTCAACTAGATACTACGCTGCTATCACACACTGGATTCTTGTTGCCATGGCAAACATGAGAATGTTTGGAATGAATGAGTGGATGGTTGGGCTAAAACATGTGTGTTATCGGAGACCATATTTAGCGTCCGTTTAAGATGATTTCTTTTATCCAGAATCTTAACAAAACAGTTTTTAGTTCAGTTTAGTGACAGATCAGAGTCCCTTTTGGAGCAGTCATATTGGTGTACTTTTGAGTCGTGTGGGGTGTTTTTGGACACCCTACAGAATGTTTGTCATTTAGATATGAGGACTTGCTGACTGTGCAGGTTTCTGACTGGTTATGTGCATGGCCATAACAGCCAAGTGTACATGTTAAATGACAAATGGTCACACCACTGCAAATGTCCAATGATGAATGGCAGCCAGTGTTGTGCTTAACTTTGTTTCACTTCAGTTCAGTCTTTATTGTCTTGCATGAGAAATGTGGCTTGCAGCGGGGCAACATTCAGACAACATTAACAGATTAACAATTCCTCTTTTAAAAAAAACGCAAAAAATAGTGCATAAAATCATAGTAACAAGTAAAAACCAGAAGAATGGGACAGTCCTCAATGCAACAGGGATGCAAATTAATCAATAAGAGCACAAATCAATTGGTTTTACTGCCCATACTCAAAAGATGTGTTAGAATCTACCTTTACCTGCACCCCAATGGGAGCAACTTAAGCCCTTTATTTAAAAGTTTTTAAAAATATTTAAGGTAAATATCAAGTCAAGCTTGTTTTTAACCAGAGGAACTTTAATGTTAACTCCAAGTCTTTTAATCATCAGCTCATATTTGTGACTGGCACCCATCCACATAGCTTTTCTTCTACTGTGTATAATCAGACAATATTGTGACCTTTGCATATTGTTATCTATTTATTGTTAACAAAACCAAAGTAATATTTATGATGCCTCTTCACTCTGTGCTGCAGACGGATCAGTTCATTCTTTTAAAGGGCAGGTCTGCCTGTTTATTGTAAACATGTTTGTCAGAACAGAGCGGCGGCAGGATGGAGAAGGAGCTGATGAAAGAGTAATTATTACTTGTTTACAGAGAAACACCTGATTCTTTCTCTCTGCTGGATGGACAGAAGAATTAACAAAGGACACAGAATATCTGTAGCTCGCTCCCAGTTTGGGGGGCAGACAAGAGTTTCCTGTTTCCCACGTTAAAGGCAGACGGCATTCTGGGAAACAGCTTCCCGCATCAGGACAGATCAGTCAGATTCCCCATTTAAATTATTTTTTATTTCATGTTTACAGTCATTACTGTAATCTCTGTTTGACCTGAGGCTCCTGTAATGTGGGGCGTGATTACTGTGGGCAGCAGCAGACGGTTTCAAAACAACAGTGGTGCAGTCATCCAGCCGTGTGAACCACTGTGGTATCACCAGGCCAATCACACTGGGCACTCTGACATCCTGGTGTGTTGTCTGTGTTGGTAAAAGTAAAGCATTTCTGGTGATTTCACATCAAAATATTTTACATATTTTGGTTAAAAACTCACAAATCTAGATTTGGTGGAACGTCTTCAGATTTCTGGGCTAGTGCTTTGACTTTAAGATTACTCTACAAAAAAATCTAACTTTAACAGACTGACTTGACATTGTGGAACACACTTGTTTTCTTGTTGAGAGTTATATGAGAAGATGGATGTGACTGCCATGTCTGTGTGTGAAGCACAGATCTGGAGTCAGGAGGTGGTTAACAGCAGTTAATATTAGCCTAGCTAAGCATAAAGACTTGAAGCAGGGGGAAACAGCTAGCCTGGTGGATTTCTAGGCTACGACATGTTAATTAAAAGGGATTAGAAGTGTTGCAAGGCATTTTTTAAAACTTGTGACAGAGCCCGGGAAGCTGTCGTTCTGTCTTCATGCAAGAAGCTGCAGAATTTACAGACATGAGGGTGTCTTTCATTTAATGCTAGATAGGAAAGCAAATATGTGGTCTAAACAATAGATACATTATTACAATGCAACACATAACAGTAAATAAAAAGTCTTTATCCTAAAGTAAGACAACTAATAACTATTGTTGGCCAGCAAAACAAGCAACACACACAACATTTACTTATTATCAGCTAAACATACATAAAGTTGGCAAATTTTACATATTCAGCAGTTAAAGAGAGTGTTAACATTAATCTGGAGTATTGATGAATGATAATAAATAGTGATGGCATGATGAATATAATTCAGATATTCACCTGTCTCTTAGCTCTATTTTGGTCTTCACCAACTGTTAAAATAAAAAAAATATCTGTCTCTTTAGCATCTATTTGCTCCACTATGATCACCAGCCAGTCGCTATCTGTATCTGTCCGATGTTTGGGGCTTGGGAGGGAGTGTACAGTCAGTTTATCAGATCTTTTCACTAAAAATACGGCCAGAGAGGAGATGAGACCGGTGAGAGTGGACCAAAACAGTCAAGCTGCAGGCTGTAAAACCAAAACAATGAGCTGAAAGCTGCTAAAAAGCCACAGGCTGAGGGGGACTGAGAGCTGGGTAACAGTTCAGTTCAGTTTGTCACTATGAACAACAAGCTTTCACAGTACAAACGCAGTAGTAATTTGATCCATTGTCAATACAGAAACATTGCTGCAGCTTTAATATTTTATATATAACCATGTTTCAAAAACACAAGACCTCTAGACGACCTTTGACCTGCAAAGTTCAGTGCAACAGGCATAAACACAGATATGTCACATAAAATGTTTTGAGTGACAATCATGACATTTGTGAAGCCATGATGTTTTTAGCTTGAAGTCATTGTAGCTTTGACTTTGATTTATTTGGTTGACAAATGATTTCATGAAATCAGTGGAAAGTTATCCCGTATGTGATATTGTATAAAGATTTCAGCCTATGCATGGCAACAGGTCGATGGCATTCTTTCCATACTTTAGCTTCTCACAGTCAGTACAGCATTTTGCCATGCGCCAGCCCTGTGATGAACTCTGCTGCTGTGTCCGTCCTTGTGCACTTTCATTTCCTTGTGACGACCAAGCTCTAGCTCTAAAATGTTATGTAATAACATTTCCTTTGTGTACTTGTGGCCAAAGCAAAATAAACATGGATATGTACAGAAGCTCCCAGCCAGCGGAAGCAGGTTTCAGCCAAAGGAATGTAGATGTTGTTATGAGCTGAGGTTTAGCTGAGGCAGATGGTCCGTTCAGACAAACACTTGACTGTCTGATCCCCAGGGGTCAAAGGTCGGGAGAAAGTGCAGGGGAGACCTCTGCTTCACTCTCACTCATTGGATTTGGTGTCAAAGATGAATGAAATGATGAAGTTTCAAGTCCTGTTTTTGATCCTGAGGAAATTTTGTGCAGAAAGACGTCAGCATTATCATCTTCAATACACACACTCATTCTTACTCATTAATGTGTTCTGATCCTATTAAAGGTTTGCTTACGTCAGTAATGAAGAGTTATGATGACAAAATTATCATGATCGAAAAAAGAGATGGGTCTTATTTTTCATTCTTTTCCAGCATCGCTCCCAGTCCTTGGGAGTAGCGTCACTGGCTAACGCTAGCTGAGCTGATGCTGCAGTATGAACACACAAAAAGTAGCCTTTCAGTGAGCGGGTGTACCTACATTCGCCACTCAACATGCTAATGCCAAGTTAAACCGGCTAACCAGTAAAACAACCTAAAACATGGAAAAACTTTTTTTCGTGTGCGTGAGAGAATAACTCCCTTTACATGGACAAAAAAAGCCAACACACTAAAGGAAAGAGAAAAACCCAAAAAGCACGATAAGGTCTTTAAAAAAGACTTTCCCAGAACAAAGCTCACTGTAGTTTTTAAAAAGCATTACTCAAACAATGTGCCGTTTTGGGGACTACTTTCAGCTGCAAATTAATCCACATTTGGTGCTCTAGTGAGTATTTGGAGCAGCAGGATGGGAAAATGTGGGACAAAATAAACTATTGTGTGTATTCATGGAAATGAAGGAAGATGTCATCCATTGCTGTAGCTCATTGAAGTGTTTTATAGTTTCTGGGCAACAGTGGCGCTCGGTGGCACTGAGGACAAGCACTGAGACACTTAATACACTGATTGCAATCTATTTTATACAGTGTCCCAACTTTTTAGGATTTGGGGTTATAGATAAGAGGATCAATGCTACTGTCATATTTTTCTGCTAAATATTAAGCTGGGGCTAGCAGCTGGTTAGCTTCGCCTAGCATAAAGACTGCTAGCTCGGCTCAGTCAAAGGTAACAAAATTTGCCTACTAGTCAAGTGCTTTGGTTTCATGCATCAAGTAACGAAATATAATGTGCCAATTAATGAGCTTTAGAGGTCCTGGTGAGCAGATTATGTTGTTGTTGGACAGAGCCAGACTAGCTGTTTACCCCCTGTTTCCAGTCTTTATGCTAAGCTACGTTAGCAAGCTCCTAGCTCCTGCTTCATATTGAGCATACAGATACTGGTATAGTTCTTATCATCAAAGTAAATAAGCAAATTTCCCAAAATGTCAAACTATTCAATACAGAGACTAACACTAAGCAACAACTTTCTAAATTATTACTTTTTTCTGAAGCTGTTGAAAGTGTTTCTCTAGTATTTTGGAATTGGCCTGTAGTTTCATAAATGAAGGCTTACGTCTTTAAATTAATAATGAGTGTCACCAATGGACTGAGCTGATGTCCATACCAGCTCATTTCCTGTGACACAGAGGTTAAAATAAGGCATGCGGCACATGCTTCCACTGAAACAAAAGTAAACTCAACACAATTCAGTCGAGAGCTTTACGGTCTGATATATGATGTGCTCAGATTAGACACATGGCAGGAGACAGAATGTCCCTGCATGCCTTTGTCTCTGTGTTTGTGGCGAGCAGATGCTGGGAGTGGACACACATGCCCTGACAGAGAGGCCATAGAAACCCCCCAGATCAACCCCCCTGACCACCAACCACCCCCCCCCTTCTCTCTGGTCCATAAAAGGCCACACATGACCTCCGACCCCGCTGGAATCCATTCTGATTGGGTGAAAGTGCTCGCAGCGGCCCAGCAGGAACAATGCTCAGTGGTCAGCGAGAGGAAGAGGAGGGAGGGTGGGAGGTAGGGTATGTAGACATGCATGGAGGGGAGGGGGGAGAAATTCTCTACCTCTTGTCCCTCCCTCCATACAAACCCAGAAGTCGAGCAGTGTCACAACAAGTCAGGAACAAACGGGGAGCTTATTTTTCCATCTGGGGGACGAAGGGATTTGGGCATGGCAGCTAAACGATCCAACCCTTAAAAAAAAAAAAAAAGGCTCAGCGAGTCGGGCTCAGATTGCTTTTTAGCAGAGTGAAGTGAAAGAGAGAGGAGGAGATTCTGGTAATAGGGAGAATTTCATTCACGCTGGGAGGAACATACCAGAGGGAGATAGAGATTTCGGAGCAGCAAGGTGAAGGAGTGAGCCTAAAGTTCGGCGTAAACAGGAAACCGGTAAATAACGGGATTCTTCGGAGAGGCTCGCATCATGACTGCGTCTCTGGGTATGTACGTGCATGCAGACGTGTCAGAAAGCTTGAGTGTGAGTGATTGAATGATTTTCCTCACGTGTGTGTGCAAAAACCTGCCGAAGTCACCGCTGCCACCTCCATCTTTCCAAGCAGCTTCTGAACTTTAATACCTTTTCCTTTCCTCCTTGCATTCATCATTGTTTCTTCTTCTTCTCCCACCAGGAGATTTTCCTCTCTGGTTTCTGCTCATTCTCTCCTGTTTACACTTTGTTATCTCTGCCTCCGTCCCTCCGGGGGATTTTTAAGGGGCACACATGCACAGAATCACTTCCTCTCTCTCCTCCAGGCTGCTGGTATTTGCAGACAGCTTCTGGCATTTTTCCGTCAGATGCCTTTTCTCTTATCCAAACACACCCTGTTCAAAACCTCATCTCCGTGCCTTTTTGTGCATGAAAGGACTTTTTGTTGTTGTTGATGATCTAATGTTCTGAACGGCAGCATCTGCAGCCCCTCTGACATCACACGCTTGGTGGGATGATGAAATGGTTTGTTCCACTGCTGCCGCTCATGATCTCATCCTGTTAAAGGCTATTTTGGCCTCCATCGTGCAGTCACGGAAGGCTGATGTATTGGTGGTTAACCGAGGGAGGCCGTTTCCCCCGTTTCTTCTGCACTACCGACCTGAGCTGAACCAAAACGTCTTTGAAGATTCGGGTTTTTGCTGGGGTGCTTATTGCTCCCAGAGATGTCATACGCGATAAAGCATCTCGCTGAGCCACAAGTTAACTAGTTCCAAACTTTTGCAGTAGTTTCACATAAAAAGGACTTCCAAAGTCCAGCACATATTTTCCACATATTGAAACTGGAATAATTAAGACCAGCAACAAATAAACTGAAGTTGTTCTCGAATGCACTTATAGTCAGTGAATTTCTTCAGCCTTGACAGTTACATGTTAAATATGCCCTACAGACGACAGAGAGCAGACAGCTACAGCAGAAACAATCAGCTGATTAATGAGTCAATCCACAGAAACATGATCAGCAACTGTTTTGAAAAACTATTAACCATTCAAGTCATTTATCAAACTGAAATTTCAGATTTTCTCCAGTTCTAGCTTCTCTACTGTGAGGATCTGCAGCACCATGGACCTCCACAAACTGGCTAACACTTGGGTATTATCTCAATAGTCTCCACAGACATTCCTGGAAATCATTTTGTAAATTGGTGCTAATTAAAGTCACAACTGACACTGTGTTCATTTAATTATCAAGTGAAACTTGAATTATCAAGTTATTTCCAATTAATTGCCAGCATAAACTATTGAGTAAAGGAACTAGGCAATACATATTTCCATAGTCAATGAATAGCCTAATAAATTAATTGATATTTACTTGGCTTCAAAAGGATCAGTCATTTCAATAATATTGCTATTTCCTTGTGGCACCATGCTACATACAGTAGCAGGAAACATATGAGGAATTTGGTGTGAAATCATTTGGAAATGACAAAACCCATAAAAGAAGGCTATCTTCTTTATGACACGTTGCAGACCCAATGAACACACTCATTGAGAAAATAACTGACAGATTAATCGATGATGAAAAACATGCAGCAACTAACACAGGTCTGATGTGAAGCTCTGATTGGTTAACACTGATTGGTGTTTCTCGGTGGGGCACACCATCAGACCTATTTGAATTTCTGAATAAATCCGGGATATGGGTGTTGATTCAGAGGTCTGTAACCAAACTACCAAGTTAAGCAATTTTTAGCTTCTTCGTTGAACTACGTTGCATTCCTCTCGCTGTGCTAACACAGTGGTGTTACTGAAATGAATGAGGCTGTGTTTAGATTGTTGGTCTGAACGCAGTCAGAACAAATCCAGCTGAATTAAGGATGGCCTCAGAAACCAAATTGAGAAAATAACCAGCAGATTAACTAATAATGAAATACATGCAGCACCAAACACAACAGGGATATTTGGTGTGTTTGCGGCAGGTTGAAGACATCAGCTGCCTCATTTAAGCTTGGAGTAAATGGATGTTTTCCCGAGGGGCCAAAGTTACTGACAAGTGCTGCTCTGAGACTCCGTACAGACGCCTGCTGGTCTGCTGCGTGAGAAACACTTGGCTTTTATAGGACTGGGGGAAATTAAGGGCAAAGAGGCAGAAAATTTAAACCACAAGGACGGAAAAAGTTGACAACACACTGGACAGAAGGGCAGTTCAGGGTGCAGAGACAAAAACAGAAAGAAGGAAACACGGATTTTGTTCCTCAGAGCATTACTCAACAAGCGGTCTGTGGTGTTGCAAGTCCAGCCTGTGTGAGATGTACCAGAACATCAATGGGCCTACATGTTGTGATGTAATGGTCTCTGGTACGTATATATATCTACTCTAAAGTAGCAGGAAGAATGGCATCCATATGCAGAGGATTAGGCAGCACGAGTTCAGACCGACAATATCACTGGGTTTGCTTCGACAGGTTTGATTAAAAAGAGTACAAATTAAGATTGTAGGCTTATGAGATGCCAGACATCACATCACTGAGGGTGCTTTTTACAACTCAGGTGTACGATAATGCTTGAAATGAGCCAAATGAGCCATGTTGACTGAGCTTTGATACCCTGATAACAGACTGAGTTATCATTTCATTTCTTGTCCTTCATTCAGCCTGACTGAGGTTCAGGTTAGTTGAATCCTGGCAGGGGACGGGGAGGTTATTGTGTTTTCTTTTGCCCCAACCAATCAGTAGCAAGTGATGTATTATTCCTGCTGACGTCAGTTTCACAGAAACTGTTGTATAAGTCGCTTGTATTGGCTGAACAAAAGCTTTTCAGGAAGATTGAAGAAATATTCATGAGGTTTGGTACACCTACACTGATCCATGCTATTTTCTGTTGCTTGTTTTGCTGGCTGAAGCTAGGTTCAGTGGCTAGCTAGCTGTGCAGGAAACTTCATTAACATTTTTAATCCCACCTACAAAGGTCTGATTGGTCAGATGTTTCTCAGTAAGCACAACACCAGACCTATTTGAATTTCTGAGTAAATCAGGGGCGTTGATTCAGACGTCTGGAACCAGACCAGCACTGTGACAAAAGTTGAGCGAGCTTTTACTCTTTTGGCTGGACTACTTTGCATTTCTTTTGCTGAATGAAAATGAAGGAGGCGGCTGTGTTTTATTGATGGTCTGAACGCAGCCTTACAAATACAGCTGAGCTAAGAAGCTTCTTGGACCTCATCAGGAGTGAATACAAGAGATTTGTACCTGACATCAGTACTTCAGATGAGACACTGAAACATGAAGAGAGACAATCTGATTATAGAAAAGAATGAGAAATGGCCCAAAGGAACCAAAGAGAAAGAGAGTTATCTGTGTTCACTTCAGTGTTCACATCATCTCTTTTGCAGTATTATTCCTCAGCTGAGGCACAGACTCTCACAGCTTTAAGAAGAGCTGGAGGGAGTCATGGACCAAACAAGTAGAAGGGACACATCTGACAGAAAGAAGTGCTTCTTTGATATGAATGATGTTATACTGTAGTGTGGCTAGTCAAGTTAATTTCATTTACTGTATGTTACAATGTGCAGCAAACAGCATCCTCTCTCCTTAGATTTGGTTAGAAAAATCTCCCCCCAAAAAACCCTTGACGGGGGAAGATGGCTCTCTTCTGACTCTTCTATGATGATTGACTGTGTAGCCAAAATGCTGGATTCAGGATGGATGGATCGATTTAGTTAAACGTAGTGGTCAAAACCACAATGCTAGTCGAGTTTAACTCAGTGCGACCTGCTGGTGATGGCATCAGAGCTGTGGAGAGACAGAGTTGATGCCTCTCCAGGTGAAGGTTTAGGTGTCTTGATTAAAACTGGTCTAAAGAGTGAAGCTTGTAGAACATTGCAGCTACATATAGACATTTCTACAAGAGCAGTGGCTATATTACAGTGTGAAGCACTGCAAGCACCTTGAAATATAGTTATTGATATGTAACCTGGATCTCTACAGACTTTTGCCTTTTCACCCAGATATGTTTTAACTAAGGTGGGTGGACTTTGATGAGGGTCATGAAGCAGCCATGATAACAAAACTTATGTGATACATAGAGTGAAGATGAGCCTCTTGTGTAAAGATCTTTCCATAATAACAAGTTAGAAAGCTTCCTGCAACACAGTCGCATGTTGTAACCAGCGACATGTACGTACCCACCAGGAGAACTACTTATGGTCTCTGATCGCTCGCCCAGATGAATAAAGTCTGAGGAATTTCACTTCAGCATTAAAACATGATCAAATATCTGGGACGTCTCTGCAGTTCAGACTGACTTAATGCATTAAAAACACTTGGGGAAAATGTCTGATCCAGGCTGTGATGAATGAAGCGCGTCAGATGTTGTCCTTGTGAGTGAAGCCAGCAGCATCTCTGACTGCGGTTTACAAAGTCATCAACTCATTATCAGAATACTTCAGACGCCAATAAACACCTCGGTGTTGACAGTGCTCTCTCTCATAACCTTTTCTTCAAACTCTGCCTTGTTTGCTGTTACCCTTCACTCTGTTTCCGTCCCTCCATTTACTGGTAGCGTTGCTATTCTTCACTCCCTCCTCAGCGGGCTCGGGCTCTCGATAAAGCTGTCCGTCCAAACACCCAGAGAGAGCAGAGGAATCTGATTTACAGGCCGCCGCCCACTAGTTTGTCCTCTTCTACAGAAAAATGCTCTGCGTGGACTCTCCGAGCTTCTGAATAGGAGGAGGGAAGATGCTGCAGGGTGTGAGGTTGATTGATTTTCACTGGAGGAGGGCGGGCAGTTTACGACAACTGATCACATTCTGATGCAGTGCCGAGTGATACCAGGGAGAGAGCTGCATGCCCACAGGCAGACGTCACTCAACAAGTTGTAAATCTCTATTAATAATATTTAATTACCAAGGGATCAAATAATTCCTGAAAGGGGTCACCCACAGGGAGGAACCCACAGGGTTCACAAACTCTGCAGCTGTACTGAGCTTTTAGCCTGTTGTAGCTCCTAGTTTTGGTTGTACCGTACATTCTCATCAAACTCACTCTTTTTTATTCACATATCTGACATTACGTTATTGAATTTTCCTAAATCTATATTTTATTTATATAGTTTCAGACTGACACCTGTTTGGTTCATCATATCTGGACTTAATCTTGATAAATCATCTGACATTAGAGTCCAGTATCATAAATGACCTGCCCCTTAGAGCTTATGTTATCTGTCTAATTTAACTGAATGAACTTTCAAATCAGAAATAAGAACTTTGCTCTGAATACTTTTTTAAAATCTGGCCATTATTACTCGGTAACATGAAGTGTTAGTGGGCCTCAGGACCACAGCAGGTGTCTTCCTCCTCATTGTCTTCCTGTTTCTTCTCAGAGTTGCTCTTTCACCCCCCTTTCCTTTCATTCCCCTGAGAAGCTGCACTCTGATCGCTGTGAACAGCTGTAACATGCCATAGACCTTCAGACCTGTCAGCCTCAGCGTGTGTCTGTGTGTGTGTGTGTGTGTGTGTGTGTTTGCGCATACAAAGTGCTTGCACTCACATTCCTGTGGTCATCAGGGAGTCTTTAAACCCACTGTTGTCCCGCATAACTGCATGTGCATCACTGTGTTTATGCATGTGTGTAGGCTCACCCTTCTGTCCGCTGTGATGCTGCGTAGAGAGTAAATGTTTGGATGCGTGAGTGGAAGGAATAAAGAGGGACGAGGAGAGGAATTTCTTTGTCACATCACAACACAGGGGCTCTTTAGCGGCACTGAACATGTGACAGCTGTGTGTTTTTCGTCTTCCTGCTTTTCTTCTTCTCTGTTTTTCCCTGCCTTGCCTTTCATACCATCCTGCTGATGCAACAGCCAGTGCGGTCTAAGGTGGGAAACATAAAGCTAAATATAAGCTCCAGATAAACTCACTGTGGTTTTATTGATTAATGGGATTATCTCCGTACCAAGCATGAAGGTATGCAAACATCTTCAGTCTGAGCCATAAAACCATCACTCTTTGTAATGAGGAATGTGTGTGTGTATCTCTGTTTGTGTGTGTGTGGTATTTTTTTGGGGGGGGGGGGTCAAGTGGCTGCTGGAGGTTGGCAGTCGTGCCCACATGGGTCTCTGCCATGTGGCATTGGTTTTGCACAGTTCAGCCCAAACTGAAGAGGCTTTGTGTGAACTCAGAGCTGCAAAAGTGAGGAGAAAACAATGGACAGAAAAACACAGCGGAAAACAGTAAAGGGGAAATACAATCACACGTTTGAGAAAAGAAATGGTAAAGTGTGTCAGGTGTTTGCACACAGTAATGTGCTCAGTACAGAATGATCTGCTTACTGATGTAAATTAAGTCAAAATACTCTGTGATTCAGGTAAAGAAAGAAGGAAAATTCAGAAAAAAAGACAAAATAAGAAACAAGAAACCATGGCTTGATTTATAAAAGCCAGTTATACATTTTCCTGCCAGTTCTGCCAAGGGCTCAAAAATTTGCAAATTTACATTAAAACCAGAAAAGTGATTTATTTATTATTGGTTTATTTAACTGTTACAGTATATATGATTAAACATTGCTGTAATCATGCCAGATGTAACCAAAATGCTATTTTTTACCTGTCACCACTGAACTAAACTAAATTGTTGCCTAAACTCAAGTGTTTCCTATTGCCATTGTGAGCATGAAGTAAATATTATTAATATATTATTATCCAAACAGTTATCTTTTACATACTCTAACCAAGTTGTTTTTAATGAATCTTAACCAACAACAGTTATAATTTTGATGGAGGCACCGTCAAATTGTTCGGGTGTGAGATCAGACGACCCTTGTATATTATATGATGCCAGCTTTCCGTACTTGACAGTTTTTGGTACTTGGTGCTACAGACACATTTCATTTGGTATTGAGGTTCAACTCCCTGCCTGAGTTCTGGCACAGTCACCGTTTTGCTAATCATAGTTTGGTAAGAAAGTTGTCACTTTCTCATTTTGGAAGGGAAAGAGTCCAGAGCTTTTTTGGCCAATTTTGTGGAAAAATGTAATGATTGATTTCCGTGTCTATCCTCCATGGACTTCACACTTGGCACAGTTTGTTCTTTCTCTCAGCCTTCTCTCCAGCTCTCCTCATTAATACGTGTCTCACTGAAAGCGAGTAGCTGTGGATACCGTGCTGCATGGATACAGGAGGTGAAAGGTGTGTTAGGGTGTAATATAGGCCAGCAGAGCCCTGCAGAGCAAAGTCTGGTCTGAGGTCAGAGGTCAGGGTGGGGTCAGCTGGTGTTGCCACGGTTTGGGCTGTTCTCTAATTAACTGGATGAGCTGCGGAGCAGCAGATGTGACAAACCTCAGTGTGGAGAATCAGCCGTGGGAACGGAGAGAGGCGCTGCAGCTTTCTGGGAACCGTCCCGAGAGAGAAAAACTGACAGGGACTGTGGGAATGTTTGAGGAATCCTGCTGGCCTCAGTGCATTCCCCTCAGATCGTGTTTGTGTTTGTTTTCTTCAAGCAGCAACAACAACTTTAACTATGGATTATCTCCATTTTCTGAGCTGTGTGAGTAAGTGTGAGTGCTCATGTGTCAGTGATGAGAGGTTTAGGTCCACAACATAACCTGCTCTGTGCACTTGACCTTTAACCCGCAAGAGTTCAAGTCGAGTGTTGACTGTGTGTGTGCGTGTGTGTGTGTGTGTGTGTGTTTGTGTGTGTGTGTGTGTGTGTGTGTATGTGTGTGTGTGTGTGTGTGTGTGTGTGTGTGTGTTTGTGTGTGTGTGTGTGTGTGTGTGTATGTGTGTGTGTGTGTGTGTGTGTGTGTATTGGTAAAAGGATACTTCACTGAAACTAGAACCTTTAACCATCAAATAACTGGAAGTGAATCGAGTAAAAATAACAAAAAAGTACAAACTTCCTCTCTCACATTTGATGAAGAGTAAATAGAACAAGAATAATCAAGTTGAATACGACTACCTGCAAATCCTGAGTAACTTTACTTAGTTATGTTATGCATGCGTTAAAATAATGTATATATTGTGCATTCCTGTAGTGGATAAGCTGATGAGCTGACAGACATAACTTTCCATAAGTTTCATCAGTCCTGCTCAGTGCAGCTGCCAGTTAGGTCACTCTTATAGACATCTGATACACCATGCTTAAAGTTACCACTATAGAAATCTACGTGGGAAATATTCAGCCGTGTGAAAGACATATTAAACCCTTGACTGCTGATGGAGAAGAATTTAGATCCTCAACTTAAAGAAAAGTGGAAAGGACACAATGTAAACATACGTCAGTACAAATTAAAGTCATTAAAGGGCCACAAAGTGAGCTAATGCTGACAAAGCCTACCTACTGTACTATTAACTGACTCCTGAAAAACTGAAAAATAATGGATATACAGTGAATGTGGGTCTTCATGGTATCCTCTGGGGATACCAGTAATATGCTAAATAAGTGAATCATGACTTTTTAATCTTTATCACAGTTTATTTGTTCCCGAAGTCAATTATGAACATTCATTCTCGTCATTAAACTGTATTTAAATACCAAAAGTAAACATACTTGTCTATTAGAATGCCCCCTTTCTCTGTGTAAACATGTAAACAGTATTTTAATGTTGTAGCAGGTTGAGAAATTTAATGACTTTACACTGTTATCAGTTGGTGGTTTAAAACAACAGACCGATGATGATAAGTTTTATATGTAAAATCAGCAAAGCAACAAGTAACTTGACAACAGGTGTCTCATAAATGTAGTGAAGAAAAGGACAAAATCGCTGAATTGCAGTGGAGGAGAAATACAAAGTGGCACAAAGCGGACTTTCTAAAACTCCACCAATGCCTGTCACACATGGACAGGACATAAGTTTGCTGGCACGGTTACTTTCAGGTAATGTTATATACGCTCCCACTTCGTGTGTGTGTGTGTGTGTCTGTGTGTGTGTGTGTGTGTGTGTGTGTGTGTGTGTGTGTGTGTGTGTGTGTGTGTGACACGTATGATGATATAATCCACTCGAGATGATGCAGCTCGTCCAGCATGATCACTAACAAAGCTGGCGGTTGAGGCTGAATTCCTCCATCTCAGAGTGCTTGAATGGAGGGAAGGAGCGGAAGAGAGGAGGGGGAGGCGGTGGCGGTGGGGGGGTGCAGTCGGCCCGAACAAGGAGCTCTTTATAATGATTGACTTTTTACACGGTGACTCATCGTGCTTCACAGGCCTGTCTGCGGCCTGAGGAGGCCTGCCCTCGTGTTTGCTGAATGACACACTGTGTTGTCGGAGTGTCAGGGTGTCATGTTGGGATGTTTGGAGTGCCCCCCCTCCAGCGTCACACACACCTCTGCTCCTATACGCTGTCAGTCTCTGCTGATTTACTCTCAAACGAGCTTTATTGATATGATTGTAATGATGCAAAATACTGGCCACACAGGGCTAGCTTAAAGAAATACATATTATTTGGGGAAATGTGCTTCTTCACTTGCTTTAACAGTACGATGAGAGGTTCAGCTGTGAGAGGAGACTCCACATCCACTTGCTGACTGACTGAATAAAGATGAAAGAAACATTTCTGTCCGAATGTCTGTCAGAAATCACAAGTGAGTCTCTGCTCTGCTGGTACATGTCGATGGTTGCAGAATTCAAACAAAGGTCCCAAAGACAGCAAACACAAGTACCAGTTAGTAGTATGAAGGCAGTTATTATAGTTTATGGAACGATGTCACATCCTGGGATCTTTTACTGTACATGTGGTTCGCGTTTGAGAGCCGTGCAGTAAAAGAGGATTGACGTTACTTTCCTGGTCCTTTTTTTTTTCCGTCAGATTCCCGGAGTTTCCTGGACAGCATGAACCACGCTTCCACAGAGGGAGACCTCTTCAGATCAGAAGTGCCGGTCACTCCCGCTTCCTGTCAGAGGATCTTTGGCTCCATGAGCTCGATGTCATCAGAGAGCCCCCTCCCACAAACAGACAGGTAAACACACGGGCGGCCTCATGGTACCGCACATCCCTGCTTAATGTTGCATCAAGCAGGGATGTGTTTTGACTTGTTAAAGTCACGGTTGACAGTAAGTGATTAAGTTGGCTTCGACAAAATACCCAAACAAACATATAATTAATCATATTGCATTTTTTCTTTGCTTGTAGGCCCACTCCCACATAAACTGCATTCTTTTACATGTATTTCTGCTCGCTGAAAATAATCCACAAGGCCTAGAGCCCCCTTGACTTTAGGGCCCTGGGCACATGCCCAGTTTGCTCTTGCGGATTGACTTTCTGCAGGAAATCTGCTTAAATGCTGTGCAGCACAAAGGGAACAAAACAGGAATCCTCTGGTGGAGCATGCTGTCCTCAGCATACTGCTGCTGCTGCACTGCAGAGCCCTGCCATCAGAACACATCAGACACACAACCTCTAGAATAAAGTCTGTGCCCTTCATTACTCAAAGTGCTCTGATGCTATTCTATATCTTCTTTGAAACACTGACATAATAATACACTTTGTCTTTATTTTCTCCCTCTTTCTCCCATGTAGTTCCACTCCTCCTCCTGTGTGGCACGACCGGACTCCAAACTCCCTTAACTCCCCGTACCCGCCCCAACCCTCACCCCCTCTCTCGCTCAGCTCTCCCAATGCCCACAGCTCTCCCCGGGGGGCTCTGAAAGGCCTGGGTGGAGGTCTGGGGGTCCACAGGGAGACAAACAGCACGGACTTGTCCTCGTTGTTGTTGGGTAACGGCAGCCTGGAGCACAGCCTTCTGGAGGCCATGGAGGGCCTTGGGAGTCTGAACCTCGGGGGGCACGGGGGCCTCCCTCCACTGCTGCCTGAGAAGAGGAAAGTGGGTGAGGGGATAGAGCTTGGCTCCCACTCCCCCTCTGTAAGCGGGTTTTCCAGCCCCCACAGTGGCAGCAGTCTCAGCATCCCATTCTCATCCTCCATGACACCTGACCCCCTCAGAGGACTCGGTGGGGCCCCGTCGCCAGGAGCAGGTACACTGTCCCAGAGAGTGCAGGGATGAGCTTTGTCTTTACGTCTCTGTCTGTGGCACTGAGATATTCATTTTATTTCATCTCATTCCAGTCCATCTTAAGGAACTTTCAACCACATCTCACAGTCTTAAATGTATCAGCTGAGGGAGCTGTCGTTGATGTATTTCATCACTCAACCCAAGTCAGTCCTTCATTTCAAGGATTTCTTTACTTTTCTTTATGATTTAACCTTTATTTAACAAGGAAGACCTCCTGGCAAAGATAGGCAGGGATAACAATCAATGCCAATTCAGCTAACTTTCCTAACAGCTGGACAATTTTTGTGAGAACTTGGTATTTTTTCCAAATCAACACCATTTTTCCACAGAAATATAATTAAATTTGAAGAATGCCAGCTGAGTTTCCCAGTGCTCAGACTTGCCCGTGAAAATATTCAGATTTAGAAACACTTTTATGCCAAAGTCAAGTAGAAAAACATCCATGATGTCAACAAAAAACTACAGAACTCACTGACCCTCTGGCTGTATCTCTCCGACCAAGCATCTTAATCATTTGAAGTTACAAAATCTAAACATTCTGTAATTGAACAACCCAAACTTACCAGTGGGTTTATGGATGGTGCTGGCAGCGCGACACTTCATGGTGGAAAACAGTCTATAAGACTTGATTGACGGCAAGAACAAAAACCTCACATGAGTGCATTTCTGACTAACTGCGCAGACTAGCAGCTACTGCTACATGCTAAAACAAAACACAAGTGTTGCACATTTTAGCAGTTTTTTTAAAACGTGCTGCAAATTTAGTCATATTAAGATGCAAAACCTCCCCTGGAGGGACTGTAGAGGTTTTTAGAAAACTACCATTTCAAAACAATGGAGGTAAATGGAATTTTACTTCTGCAGATCCAACATTGAAAAAAATCAATTTCTTTGATTCTGTTTACAAAATTCATAGGAGCTGCTCCTTCAGTAGGAAGTAGCTCCAATGTATGACAGAGCACTAAAGGCCTTTTGAGATTTTGATTTTAGAAAGTACATTAAAAAATATAAGAATGAGGTCATCATTTTGCAAGAAAAAAAATCATATGCAAAAAAAGTAACCATTTTGTATTTTGAGAAAAGCGTCATATAATATAATAAAGTCATAATATTGCTAGAAAGCTGTTTTAGTATTTTCAGTTTTAGTACATTTGGAGAATAATATATATAATATTCCATTGCATTGTTGAAAATTACTTGGATTAAGGCGATGGTGATTAACTGATGCATTGTTACTGGAACTATGAATTGAGTTATAAAACATTTTCAGTTCTTTTAAGGTTGAGGACAAAAATCTCAGACAAGAATATCTAAAAAGAAATCTCAACATGTAAAACTGGAAGTACCTGCGTGGTAGATATAAATAGGCACGAGTGATAATGCATCTGTTTGTCATCTGGGTGCGCTGACCTTGTAACAAAGTCTCTCTCACTTCATTTTTTCTCTGCTGCCGTGTCACATTTGGGCCAAAGCCAGTCTGAAACCTAACTTAGAGCCTTAATCTGTGTCTCGCAGACGTTGGCAGTAAGCAGGACACTGTGAAGTTTGTTCAGGACACCTCCAAGTTCTGGTACAAGCCCGACATTTCTAGAGACCAAGGTAAATATTGGTGTTGGACAGGCGAGCCGAACAGCCACTTCCAAGCAGATAATACGCCCTTGTGCAAAGGTCCGCTCCTTGTACAGTGTGAACACGGTGATTCTAACTTTAGCTTATCTGTGCTTCCTCCCTCTGCTGAGCAGCCATCGCAGTGCTAAAGGACAAAGAGCCGGGCTCGTTCATTGTCAGAGACAGTCATTCATTTCGCGGGGCGTATGGCTTGGCCATGAAGGTGGCCACCCCTCCTCCGTCTGTGCTGCAGCAGAGTAAGAAAGGTAGGCTGAAAAGTCTCTTTCTTCTCCTGGATTTGACCTCTGCTTTAAGAATGCACCACAGCCGTCGCATTTTACAGAAACTGCCTTCTATCTGGACAGAACACGTGTTGCCTTTAGCTGTGATTTCCGTCCACGTGACTGTTTGTACTGATGCCTGAACCTTTTGTGAAAGCTCCAAGAAGTTCTAGCAACTTCTAGAACACCCACAACAGAAAGTGCTTCCTTATAAATCAGCCCATGCAGCCTCGAATTGACCTTTGCAGTGATGTTTTATATGTTGTACAATGTGATTTGCTGTATTTGATCTCCTCAGATACACTGACGTTGTCTCTGTCTCTGCAGTAGGGGACCTGTCCAATGAGCTGGTGAGACACTTCCTGATAGAGTGCACGCAGAAAGGAGTTCGTCTGAAGGGCTGCCCCAACGAGCCGTACTTTGGTGAGAATACTGAAGCTTTATCCAGTGTCGTAGATCATTGGGTGCTGATTTATTGAATATCTGCTTCCAGTTCTTCATGTATTTCATCTCATTGGCTCAGTATATGTGATCATATTATTATGCAGAATAAGAGTCTTGCCTGTCAGCCAAGTGGAAAATACAAATAACAACTGGAAGCAACGTAAACCAGCAAAACAGTTTCAGCATACCCGAGTAAAATTAGAAGTACACAGTTGTTGTGTTAACACTCTATGTAAGCAGAATGCTAATGTCCAAGCTGCTCCAGGAGTTGAAAATGTAAACTCTTTTATCCGATGGTTTAATCTGCTGTATTAATCTTATGTTCTATAAAAGGTTTAATTGCAGTGAGCAGTTGCATTCACCTACAAGTCCCTAGAGATCAGTTGTTCACCTGTAACCGATAGATGGATAGATTTTAAAAGCAGAGCATAGCCTCCACCAGCACCAGCACCAGGCCAGCACTGTGTACTCTTGGTGCAATAAAGACATTGAAAGTGAGCTGACATGCTAAAATGCTGTCTTCGGTCAGTCCAGTGAGCTGTTTGCTTCCTTAAACCCTTGTTAATGGTCCACCAGGATGGAGCCGCTGAGGTTATTATAGGACAGGATCCCAGGAGTATAATGTGTTTCCTCTGCCACCCTCCACTGGTCAGTATGAGGAGGTGCAGCTGGTTCCATTACTCCTCACGCATCCGCTAATGATCAGTGTGGACAGTGGAGCTGTTTGGAAAATGTTCATTATGAATGTATTTTCTATTTCGCTGACAGGAAGTCTCACAGCTCTGGTTTGCCAGCACTCCATCACCCCTCTGGCTCTGCCCTGTAAACTCATCCTGCCTGACAGAGGTAAACTGTGTGTGTGTGTGTGTGTGTGCATGCCTGGTACAAATGTTTGTGTGTTTCTTGGTCAGTAAACCTGTGTCTCTCTGTGTGCTCTTGCTGCAGACCCGGTGGAGGAGCTGAATGACTCGTCTGCACAGACGTCGACAAACTCAGCTGCTGAACTCCTCAAACAGGGAGCAGGTACAGGACAGATACTGTATGTACACAAGTCTGTGTGTTTGACTGTGAAAGCACATTAATTTACTATCACACACCCTGCATCTGTTGAAACTTCAATGAACTTTCTCTACCTCAGGTCTGTCTCAGTAATCAAACTCAGTAGATGGTTAATTTTCTTTTTGCGGTGAGCTCTTCCTTCATTGCGTATGTGTATGTGTGTGTTGCTGTGCAGCGTGTAACGTCTGGTACCTGGGCTCTGTGGCCCTGGAGTCTCTGACGGGACACCAGGCGGTTCAGAAGGCGACCACACTGACGCTCTCCATGGACCCCCCGCCAGCGTCCACCGTCGTCCACTTCAAAGTGTCGGCGCAGGGGATCACGCTCACTGACAACCAGAGGAAGTGAGTGTTCATACATGCGCAAACACACACAGATGCAGATGAAATCTCCCAAGAGTCCCCATGCTCACACGGACCGCCTCTGTTTGTTCCTGCAGGCTGTTCTTCAGGAGACATTACGCAGTGAACACCGTCATCTTCTGTTCTCTGGACCCACAGGGCAGGAAGTGAGTACCCTGACTTCAGGAACAGGAACTGCAGAAGCACTATTGTCATTATTTGAAAGCTCTAGAAAGAGCACGTCTCCACTTAGGCCACACAGTCCTCTTATTATGTTACTTTAATAAAAGCAGGTTTGAAGATCTACATCAAAATGCACACTATGTATTTATATACAGTAAAATTGTAAGATGATTGAAGAATTTGACTTTTGACTTGTGGAAGTCCAATACTGTGTATTATCATCTGATTAGCTCTTGTCCGGCTATGATCATATTTGACAAAATGATCAGAAAGCATTGTTTACATGATGACATCATGTCCAGAGTTTTGTCTTTACTGTGTATTATCTGTTTAGGCAGAAGAGTAATTTCTATATTTGTATTGAATGTAATGTTAATGCAAACAAAGTATGTGACATATACATGTATTGATTTGATAACCAATAGCAGTGTGACAACTCTGTTATGTTATTCCCCAAACAGATGGACAAGAGGCAGTGGCTCTACTGCAAAGTAAGTCCTGTCTCTGTCATTGCTGCACCCTGCGTTGTGTTTCAGGGTTTTTTTTTTTACATGTAGTGTACTAAAACGTTGTTTACGTTGCACCTTCATTCACACTGATTGGAGTGGAAGACTGGAGTGTTGTCAGTGTTGGCGGGAGGAGAGTAAAAACATGCAAACAACAGATGCAACAAGCAGCACCATTAAATAATGAGAAAACTAAGCATATCTCTGTCAAGTTAGTGAGACTGTTTTATAATGTGACATACAGACGTTCAGCCCGCAGGATCTCTAGCTGTGTCTTGCTCAGGTGGCCCTGGAGGTTATTCTCCATCCAAACTGTAATTCATTTCTTCATGAAGTACAGCTGTGATGGGCTCGATCAGTTACATTAAATTCCTGAGGTGATTTTCTGAGGGTTTGTTTGAAATTACTGCCCTCCTCATAAGCTGAATTTTACGCCTTTATTTTGAGTTGACAGCGGAGATCTGACTGGAAATGAGAGCTGGTGTTTGTGGTGATGTCCTAAAGCCAGAGACAACCACAACACCTCAAAACTAAGGATATCCGAGAATATCAGAGAGTGTTTGATGCTCAAATGACAGATTTTGGGTGGAATATTACTTTAAGAAAACACTGAGCGTCTACCTGCTACACATTGTCATGTGAAATTTGGAAGATGTATTTAAGCTCTAAAGTCTCCCTGCTCTGTCTGTCTCCGTCCATTTCCAGGATCTTTGGATTTGTAGCCAGGAAATCTCAGAGTGAGACAGAAAATATGTGCCATCTGTTTGCCGAGCACGACCCCGAGCAGCCGGCGAGCGCTATCGTCAACTTTGTCTCAAAAGTCATGATTGGGTCACATAAGAAGTAAGGACGAAGAGACTCACAGCAGAGTGAGAGGGGATCAACTTCCAACACCAACAACTTTTCCCCCCAAGAGGCAAAAACTCTGAACCCGCACACTCCAGAACCTGGTCCTGTTGGCCCATCCTGCAGAATAAACTTGTGTATTTTGTACTGCGTGAACTGCAGGATGTTGCCACCAGAGGGAGCCAAGACTGTCATGTATGAGGTTTAATACATCAGCAGAAGGCTGTAACTACTTTAAGATGCATTCTTGGACATTTGTGTAAAATTTGTATAAAATCACACTTTTCTGAAGTATGAAAACCAGATTTGGTCATATTTTGACTATTTTATTTGACCTGTATCTGTAAACTTACTCAAAATGTACCATATTACACTTTCTTTAGCTGCAGCCGGCATTCACAGCTGACAAACATAACACGTTTATTTCTGATTACTTTGGGTGAAGATCAAATATTCTACACATAAACACACATTTTTAAGCACTACTATGATTCTGAAACCCCTTCCCTTGAAAAAATGTGTAAATCCAAACCACAGGCCAATTTTTTTTTAGATGTTAAAACAAAACCAACTTTACTGCCACATGACAAAGCCAGTAATGCGGTTGCCTTGGACTTAAGATGGATTTATTGTGTTGTGTTTATAGTATTTATCCCTTTTTACAGATGTGTAAAAGTCTTTCTTTTTGCTAAATATAATTGTCATATATTTTTGTATATTAACACATACTGTAAATTAGGATTAAAGGCAGCATCCCTCAGAATGTACACAATCATGTCACATATTGTAGGAAGGATATGATGTCGTATTTTACATAAGAGACTGCATAAGATGTCCGGGTATACTTGTTGTATTACTAATATAGATGTCAATATGTTCCTTTGACAGTAACACAGTAATACAGATGTATATACAGTTGTTGTGCCATGAAGAAGTCATTCTGATTTTCGCTATTAAGAGATCAAATACACTCACTGTGATGTCAAAGTTTTAGTGCCCCTCAGTATATTTTTCCATCCACATCTTCCTCGAGTCCTCGAAGTGATCTTGTTTACTGGTTTGTGAATGAACTATGATCAGTTACCAAAGCATCTCTAACCCTGACATCTCATTAAACTGCTGGTGAAGTCATATGGAGACAAACACATTTTCTTACTTACCTCCTGGACATGCAGTTTGCTGTGGCACTCAGCCCCAAGCCCACTGGTTCCTCCTGAGGATGTCAATCTTTAAAACAGCTCACAAACATATAGCTTCATGTAAGCAGGGAAAGGCTCAGGAATTTCTTGAAACAGCTTCTCCCTGTAGTTTTTTTATTGAATGTTACTCAGATAAGAAGAGATAGTGCTTTTGTAGGGCACTATTTCAGCACTGTATTAATCCACAGTTGGTGTTGTAGTGAGTATTTGTGGCAGCAGGACGGTGTATTTGGGACTGAGTGAAAATAACTGTCAGTGTGTGTGTTCATGGTAATGAAGGAACATGTCAGCCAGTGCAGCAGTGTGGCTCAAGGATGTGTTTGAATAGACAGTGATGGAGCTGTAAGGTACAGGGGAAGAAGACAAATCAGGCTTTGATGCAAAGACAATACCTATTATTAGAGAGACAGATATCTCCAACCAAACAACACCAAACTGTTCTGTTTGTCTCCATAAAGTATCACTGAGGTGAGTGAATGGCTGCTTTATGATTGGGCTGAATTGACCCTTTAAAGTCTAAAGTTGTAGTTTCCAGGTTCCCCAATAGATGGCAGTAATCAGCCGTTAAATTTCTTCCTGCCTGCCGAATGAAGTGTGGATGAGTTGAGTGTAGCTAGAGTGGCCAGAACTTGAAGGTATTTCACAAATCCCAAGCTTCTTTGTGGAAAATGTGTTTGCTTTTCTCTTCCTTCTCACTTTTATAATCACACTAGTTGTATACCAAGAAACAGCTGCAGATGGAGCTGAGCAGGTCCACACATGCAAGAAGAACCACCCTCTTGAATAAACTTGGCAATGTCAAAGTGTGTCCAAGTGTGTGTGCGTTAAAGAAAGAGCGCATGAGAGGGTGTACGCATGGCAGAAGAAGGTGGTTTGAATGCCTGATAGGCCTCCAGGTGCCTCACGCTGTAGACGTGCTGATCTGTCTGTCTCCAGCTTCTGCGTGTTGACTGAGACTTTTACAGGCCAGATCAGCAGATACCAGTTTTCAATGAGGCCCTATTCAGGTTCCTGGTCTCTGTGGAGGGAGCTGAGGAGCTGGAAGTGGGACAGAGACATGGGGGACACGTCACAGTCCTGCAGTCCTGCCTGGCCTGGAGAAAGAGAGACAGCATGAAGAGTGGGGGGTGTCTAGTGATGTCGTGTGTGTGTGTGTGTGTCTGTGTGGGTGTGGGGGTGGGGGTGATGGGGGGGTGGGGGGGGGTTGTCGGTGGTGGATGACCTCACCATTACGGGAAACTTTCCCACAGCCTGCACACAAAGAAGGCCGTCAAAAGGTAAAAAGGATGAGATAGAATGGAAATTTAACACAGTGTGTAAAAAAGGAGGCAAAGTGCAGAGGAGTCGATGAGAAAGAGACTCTTTCGGAGGAGGAGTCGTCTTCCTTTTCAGCGCTTCAGAGATTTGCAGGGTTGATAGAAGCTCTGCTTCTGCTCAGAGGCCTGAGAGAGAGTCTGCTGGCTCCTGTCCTCTCCCTGCTGAGTCACCTGCTGCCATTTTGTCCCCTAGCTGGACCTCTGCTCGCACTTCCTGCTGCACTTCCTGTCAGGTGGCCCACCAGCACCTGGTGCCCCGGTGGTTTTCACAGCCGCCACCGCCGCCGCTACTGCTGGACGACATCACATTCCTGGCATTGCTCGCTCCGAATGCTGTTTGGAAATCCAAATGCCGGCTTCCGTTCGGGAATGCCTCCCTCACAGAGTCCCTCTCAGCCTCTGATCCCTGGCCTCCTCTCACTTTATTTGAGTTAGCTATTTAAAGCCCATGCTAAGTGCACTGCTGCTGTTGCTGCTGCTGCTCTGGCTACACAGGGGAGCAAACACACACCCCATCTCACACACTAAAACCACACCAGCCCACAAATAATCCCTCTCCTATTTTTAATTTGGTGGGCTGCAGGGACGCGGCCTGCAGGGCTGACTGTGACCAGGCGGATGAAGTTTGTGATTTTCTGTATTTGTTATATGGTGCTTTGTTGGTGCACCAAATATGGCAGAGTGTGAGTCAGAGCAAGTCTAACCAAGAGGCATGAGAGCAACCGTGGAGAGGCACAAACTGCTGTTCAAAAACTTCATCTATGGTGTAAATGCTTGACCATGAGTTTGCCCTCAACAACCAAACCACCAATCCAAGTCCAATTCCAAATGATGCTGCAAAGTGTCTCTCTTTCACACACAGACACACAGAGAGGGAGAGAGAGAGAGAGACATTGCACACATCATTCCAACACTTTCAGGTTAAGTTCCTGTCAAACAGTAGCTGAACCAACTGGGCCTTTCTTTTGTGGAGCATTGCGTGTCTGTGGTCCGAAAATGCATTTTGAAGCTTGTTTGGTGGCTCCAGCACTGCAGGCCCACAGAGGCCAGCACAGAGTCAAGCTCAGTCATCATCTCTGTTCCAGAGGGAGTTTAAGATGCACACATTTACGGTGCACAGCCATTGTGGGGCTCTTGCAGAACTTACAGAGGGCATTACATACTACAGTGTTTCCCAATCCTGGTCCTGGAGTACCCTGGTGCCCTGCATGTTTTAGATGTGTCCGTGCTCCAACACACCTGATTCAAATGCTCAGCTCGTTACTGGGCTCTGCTGAGGCCTGATAACGAGCCATTCATTTGAATCAGGTGCGCTGGAGCACGGACACATCTAAAACATGCAGGGCAGTGGTACTCCAGGACCAGGCTTGGGAAACACTGACATACTACACCGTCTCTGCTGACATTGTTTGCACTACTGCTAAGTGTAGATGGTGGTTAAGACAGTGTACCTAAAGTATCTCACCATCTAGTTTCTCTTGCAGTAGCTTCTGGATGCCACCACATGTCCCACACATCAGAGCAGCCCCATCAAATACCTGGCTCAGAGTCTTTGATGTGTCCAGTCCAGCTTCATTTAGCTCTGCCAGAACTGTGTCTCTCAACGTGTGTGCGTCACCTTTGCCAGCTGTTGCTATGGTTAGCAGGCACTCCGTCACCTGTATGACTCATTTACAAATTGAAAGACAATCAATATGTTTTCACATCCTTTGGCATCACCGGCTCCATGTACTAGTGCAACAGTTCCTCCACAACAGCCTCAGGGCACTGTTGAGCGTACTTACAAGCTCATTTTGCATGTTGTGACAGGTGTAAGTGGTGTTGCGAGGGACCATTGTCACATCATCAGGATCGTTTTTAATGGTATAGTCCAGCAAGGGGTCAGTCATTCCCGAGGCCACCTGTGGGTTGTCTTCCGCAGCTAGCGTTTAGGCTAGCAGGTGCATCATGGCTGCAAACAGAAGGAGCCTCTTGCTATTCACAGGTGGTGGCGCTGGGCATCAGCTGGAGCTGGAGGAAGGCTTGAAGAAGCAGCACCGTGTAGCCATTTTCTTATATCCAGTTTGGAGTTCAGTCTGAGCTATGCTTGATCTTACTGAAAGCTATTACAGCCATCTGGCTCGCTCAGTATGAATGCCTTGACATAATGACAATGAATCAAAGCAGTGGGTCATAGGTCAAGCACCAGGCCAATGATAAATATAAATGAAGTAAAAATTAATTATTCAAGTTTGGTGCCAAAGGCTTGGCCTGGCCAAAATGATGAAAACAAATTGTGCCATACTGTGACCGTTACATTACCTTTGTTTCATCACAGGTAGAACACACATTTAGTAAAGGACTCTGGTTAAGTAGAGGTACTTTACTTGAATATTTCCATTTTATGTTTCTTCACAAAAGTGAAAAATGATTTGACATGTGTGCAACAAGCCTTTTTCATTTATATATATATATAAATATATATATATAGTCTCTCAGGCTCTCAGCTCCACCCCAGCCAGTGAGTTAGTCAGTACAAACTAATGCTGTGTAGCCAGATATTGTTTGAAAGCACAGACCTTTTCTATAAATCTTAATGGAGATCTCAAAGTTTCCAAAAATATCAAAAATGAATTTGTAGTGTGGGTAAAATTCTACATAATACGTCTAGAACATTTCCTCATACTGGTCATGCTGTTTATTATTCTATCACACATAGTGGAATATGAGTGTTTTTCCAAACCACAGTGTTTCAGGAACCATTTCTACCTTTTCATTCATAACTTTAATTTAGACTGTGCTGATTTTAATCTATATTATACTGACAGAGGCACATATTTCTTCAATACCTCTGGTTGTATTAATGCAAATCTCGGTTGGATCAAATGAAAAACTGTGCTGTGAAATGATTTCCTGTGCAGTTTATATCTGAGCTGCTCTTTATTTTTAAATTGCAGGACTTCTACTTACTGGATCCACAGCGCGAAGCCGTTTCTCTGTGGTTGATGAACTGTTTCTCAACTGACAAGTCCCTGAGCCCTGTTGGTAACTAACCCCTTACCCTTTCATCAGCACACAAATAGTCTTGCATGTGTGGGAAATCAGTGTTACTCAACATCGCAGGGAAGCAGCTTGTTTTAGATTTACGTACGTGTTTGACCGTTTGACTCTTCACAGTGAAACATGAACAAACCACAAAAAATATGGTTCTAATACGCTGAAGCATCAGAGGCTCACACACCCACAGAGTTTGTGAGTGGCACACTTTGACAAAGGTTCACACACACATGCATTATGTGTGTGAACTACACACACACACACTTGCATGCTGATCAAGATTTCTGGCCTACGTGCTCTCAGACACATGCTTAGAAAGCAGTGCTTTTATGGCCAGCCTCTTCATTGCATTGTCTCTGGTATAACTGACTGAAACACACTGTTTCACACACACACACACACACACACACACACACACACACGCACACACACACAAAAGGCCTGGGTACTTGGGTATCAGCATCAGTCTTAATGAACCTGTCTCCAGGGGGCGGGGCCGGGGTAATGTCCCACACAAAGAGCTCCCGCTGGGCCACCGAGCCAACCAGAGGCCAACAGATTAACTTGCATTACATCAGCATCCCCACAATACACCTAATGAGGTAGGGATTATGTGTGTGTGTGTGCGTGTGTGTCTGAGTGTGTGTGTGTTGGCTCTCATGTCATTGCATCACTAATTAAATGCGATGACTCACTTTTGCTGATTCAGTGTGCGTTCAGCTGTGCAAGCAGACGTGTATGGGACAGACGCGTCTTAACACACTTTTACTGGTCAAGTCAATATTTTTAGAATGGATCAAATGGCTGTGTATGAAGTCAAAGCTGTTGCCAATAGTGACCAACCCACAGAAAGTTATCACCAACTAAGCACTGAGGCAGATTTTAGCATCTTTCAGCTCAGTGTTTTGGGTTGCGTGGCACACAGCTTTACTGTTTGGGTTCACTCTCATTAATCCACCATACACTGCCCACCTAGCACAAAGGTTCAAAGGTCATTTATTTGTCTGCACGGTCAAATACAACTTGCAGTCCCTTTATAGTGGAGTGCAGATGAGTTGAGGAGTCTCACGGTTTGAGGACAGAAGCTGTTCTGCAGTCTGGAGGCCAGACGGCAGCAGGGTGAACAGGCTGTGGCCGGGGTGTGAACCATCTTTTATCATCGTTTGGGCTCTCACCTCACCAGATTTCCAGCCGGGACGCTTTCTATCAATCATCAGCTTGACAAGACCTCGATTGACCACCATATCAACTTCAGATGATATGTCAGTTTTGTATTTTCATCCTAATGCAGCTTTAAAGGTTCATTACAACTTGAGTTTTACCTTCATTGAAATTGTAGGTCATATCTCAACATCATTCCCATTGAGGACAGCAGAAACATTGTCCTCACCATGTTCATATCTGAGGCAACACAACGACAAGAAGACACAACAAGGTTTTAACCAAACCCCCGGGTTAGTCACACTTATTTGGAAGAGAAAATAAGCATGAACAGTAAAATGATCACTCAAGCTGTCTGTTCTAAACACCCATCGCAGTCTACAGGCTGCAGATCTTCACGTGTCCAAAAGTTTGTGCCTGAGCCCCAAAAGACCCAGAAATGTGCTACCGGGAACCAAACCTGTATGATTTGAAAGCCGGGACCCATTCAGAACCTGAACCTGGCCAGCGGAAACAGACCCGATTTCATTGCAGAGGCTATTAATATGTTAGCGCTGATTTACAAGTCGTCAAAACAAAACTTTGTGCCTTGCCTCACGTCACGTCACGAGCCTTCCCCCCCCCCCTTTTTTTTTTTTTTTTTTTTTTTTTTTTACAAGAGATTCATTCCCCTGTGCCTGGCTGTGCCGAATAATCCATCCTCCTTGCCAAGAAAGTTCGTCAAATACATCCAGGTTTTTTCTCCTTATTTCACATCCTGCACTTTCTCATCCTAATGTTACAAAACACACACCGGGCACACACACACACACACACACACACACACACACACACACAGACACACGCTGGATCCACTCAGGTATTACACATGATGTTAAACAGACTGACTATACTGACTGACCGTAGGCCTATATAACGTGGATCTGAACACACACTTGTCTATAAGCTATTGGCCGTCTAACCACTTATTGCTTTGCTCTGTTTAAGTGATGCCACTGTGTTCCCAGACCTCATCAATGACTTCAGTGAGTATACTGTAAGTTATGAAAGTTATGATATGTAATCATAACTCAAAAAATGATGCACCAAGCATGAAAATAAGACCAATAAAGTGTCATATTCCTTTAAGATTACACAATTTACATGTTAGCGTGCTGAGTGGGTTTTGTTTAGTGTGAGGAAAGTCAGTGGAACGGTCTCTTTGTGCCGTTTCCTGCTTCTCTCCACAGTGTTTTATTAGACTCGACTTACCTCTGGTTCATGTTTCAACTATGTTTTTTTCCATCTTCAGTTTCAGCCTCATTCTTTCTCCTTTTCTCTTTTATTTCCTGTCTTTTATTTGGCTTCTTCTGAGCACTTAAAAACTTTACAGAATGTGGGAACAAAGTGGTGAGTCGACGTGTGTCTCCTGTGGAGAAAGACACATGCTGCCTGTCCTGTTTGGCCCGCTGCATCCATCTTTCTTTTCCTCTTTCTTCTTCTTTTTTTGCCCTGTCAGTATTCTCATTCAGCATTTCTACCTCGTGAGTTTTTGGATGCCATGACCCAGATTTCTTTCTCTCTGCTGTCAAGGAAAGAAAGCAGAGCCTAAAAAGGGGGCCGGGAGAGAGGGGGACTCAGAGTCAAATCAACAAATAAAATCAATGAGCTCATCAATTGAAGAAAGGAAAAGAACAAGAAATATACAAATAAACGCAGAGTGGAGGGAAAGAGCGTGACAGTGAGAGATAAAATGAGACGGGCAGCCAGAAATAGAGCAGGGTCGTTTGGGATGGCTGCACAATGGACACCAGTGTGGAGACTCTCCAGTATCTGCTCTTGCTGCTCCACATCTCTCCTATCACACCCCTCAGATTTAACCAGGGGTTGCCCGGAGTAACGGGGGGACATAGAGGGGTAAAAGGCATCCAACTGCCCCCAGCAGCCTCCACTGTCTGACCATGTCCATCCACAATCGAGGAACATTATTATGTGAGTGCGCTTCATGTTGAGGAATGATGTTGCTCTCCCTCCATTAGCCCACCGGTTCCCAACCTGGGGGTCCTGACCCCCACTAGGGGTCGCCAAAGCCTCGCAGGGAGTCGCTAGGCCTTCTTGATTTTGAGGGGCTCAAGAAAACCTTTTTAAAAATATACAGATGGCCTATTGCTCAGCATTTCTTTCATTTCTGTGAAGAAACTAAATGAATTGTTACTGTCACTTTTTCTGTCACTCTTCTTCTTCTAAGGAACTGTTTCTCAATGGACATATTGCTGAGACCTGTTGGTAACTAAACCCTTACCTCCTCATTAACACACAAATAGTCTCGCATGTCAAAGGGTCAATAGTTACGATATTAACTTAAAAGAAATCTCATATAATAAGGGCGCTGTGAAGACCTGAGCACAGCCTAAATTTACCGAGCCTCTGCTCAAGAGCCTCGTTCGGCATTAGAAAAGTACGATCGGGAACCACTGGACTGGCCTATGCCGTGATTAGATGACACAATATCAGCCCGATAACAGCCCCAGCTGACACATGTGGGGCAATGGGAAAAAAAAAACTTCAGGCCCAACAATTTGCACAGAGAGCTGTTAAACGCAACATGGACATGGAGAAGAGAGACAGGAATGATGCTGTTAGTGCTGAACCGTGAAATCTGTCCCTCCTGGCACCATCACATCTGTATGTATTAGACCTCATGAAAGATGGCAACCCATGATTGATGGGTGGAGTCTAACATGTGTCTCAACCAAGTCACAGCAAGAATTTATGACTCTATGATTGCCCAATCTGACACAGAGGTCATCTTGACAGATGAAAAATGCTCTGTAGTCTGATGCTTAGGGTTACAGGTTACAGTTTAGAGCTTCTCCCGCCCACAGTGTACATTTTTTATTTAAAACAGGAAAAGTGTAAACAAAAAGTTGTAAACAAGTAAACTATGAATTTGCCCTTCAGCTATATCTGAAAGCAACTTTCAGTCCTTGACAGATTTTGATGCTGTTTCCTAAGGACACATTTGGGTGTTTTATTACTGTTTCAGTGTCACTGAACCAAAGAAATGTACTACTTTTACACTTTTAATCTTCCTCCTACTGAATTACAGTTACTTTTGTGCTGAGAGCACAATACAGACAGGTTGCAAAGTATTAGTGGGGGCGTGGCCATGGTACAGTGAATTATTCAGGCGACACACGGTCTTGAAAATCAAACTCTTGACCATTGCAGTATATTGCATAACATGACATGATTTATGTGTTCTTCCCTTATGTTTTAATGTTTTTAGTTGTGTTGCATCATTTTGAATTCTGCTGCTCATACATTCTCTGATCATGCACGTTCCAGCAGAGGCTCATTCTTCTGAGCATCAGCTGAGGCTGCAGGACTAGTCTAGGCTGATGCTCATATTCATTTGGCTTTTCCTGATGCAACCATGAAGGAAAACCACATTTAATAAGAGTACAGTGAAGTGCAACATGATTTGCTCATTTGCCTGGATTTCTCCCTGAAAGTGATGACAGATCACCAAAACACGACCAGAATAATCTGATGATTGGGGAACTGGTCAGTCCACATGACTTAGTTTGTAAAGAGACAGTGTAAACTGGGGCCTATACCACAAATTTAAAATGACTAAATTTAGAATGACTAGATTTAGTATTACTAAATTATCAGGATAATTTATGAAACACCCTCAGATTCTCAATAAAGTAAAGTCCTCTGAAGTAAAAATAACTCCTCTGCTTTCCACTCAGTGCATTAATCCAGCTAACTTAATAACCCTGCCTTGTGAGACAGGCCTCAGTCATGATTCAAATCAAAGAAAACAAACTGCAGGCATAAGTGTGCTGTCAGCTGCTCTGGAACGTTGAGTTTACTGAGGTTTACCATGATAATTACCAGATGTGTTCCTAAAATGGCTAATTTGTCTCACAAAGTCTTATACGAGGCTACTGGATTAAAGCTCATCTCTCTCTGACCTCTACTGAGAATCTACCTTCTAGTTTTTTACCTGGAACAGCTAATTGTGTCAGACAGGCCTGATGAAATCTCTCGGTCGTCTTACTTTTCTCATTACTGAAGAGAGGCGAGCATTGAGGCCGAGCCCAGCCAGTGTCAGCTGTCAGCGGCTCTGTCTCCACGATGCCGGCCCGGCCCGGCCCTCCTCCTCCAGACTCCCTGACTGTGTGTGCTATGATGTCATGCTGCAGCGGGGGTGTGTTTGGGGGTGTGTTTGGGGTGTTGGTGGTGGAAGGCGCGGGGGCAGGATCACAATGATGGCTGAACCCTCGACCCTCCGGTCGTGACCTTCTAGCACAGAGTCACCAGCTGGGCAAAGCCTCTTTGTGGCCAGAGCCCTCACGTGGCAACTAGCCTGCTGCTAGCATTAGCATGGGCTAATGACCTGGGGTCTCGACCTTGAGGCCAGAAGGTCAGGGGACAACCTTGAGCCAACACCTCCCTTTCTGAGTGCTCTCACACACCTGCATACAAAGCCCAATCAACTGCAAGACCGGAAAAACACAAGTAACCTGATGCACATTCACACACTTCAGCTCGTACTCTCAATCAAACACAAATACAGGAATGCATGCATGCACACACACACAATCCCATCCAGGTAGGGTTACCTCCAACATAAACATCTACACTCAAAGAAAGCAACACACCCTCTTGGGGACACATTCCTGTATCCTGAGCCCCGCCACTGATAATTGTCTTGTGTGACCGGGACACATGGGCCGAGTTTGGGCTAATTCAGCACCTGGGAACCCCTCCGCTCCCGTCCTCCACCCCTGTCTAACTCCCTCTTTGGGAACAAACCCAGCCTTGTGCAACTCCCAACAATGTCAGTGACACTCTACACTGCCCCATTGCCACTAATTGTTAGCTCACAATGCTTCCTGGTATTGTGTTTAACAATGCCCACTCTGAATAGAGAGTCTAACCTACTTGTATTGTCGCTAATTGGTTTCTTGAGAGGAGTAGAAAATGGGAAGAGAAAGGGAGAGAGGAGATGTTGGTAATGGACTGCAGTTTCATTGGAGTCGCCAGTAAATAGAGTTCACAAAGGGCTTTGTGGGGTCGAGGGCCGAGGGTCGGAGGTGAAAAAGAAGAGGTGCACCTGCACTCTCCACAGCCTGACAATGAGCTTATTCAGCTGCTCTGCCCAGTAGACCCATGGAGGATGGAGGCAGTGGTTGTCCCACAGCCCCGTGGAGACAACCAGAGGCACACACACACACACACACACACACACACACACACAGTTAAACACTAAGATAATAAAACACAAAAGACAGAGGGAGGGAGAGGGTGAAAAAGATGGTATCTTTACATCTTAAAGAGATGTAGCTTATATAGCTATAGCTATAGTAGCTATTAATGTCAAGCCAACAATCACACAACAATCATGACAGAAGAGAGAGAGAGAGAGAGAGAGCATAAGGAGGAAAAGGAAAAGAAACACAGAAAAGGAGATGTAAAGAATCTGGAAAAATGGGAGGGAGAAATGATTGTAATAGACAGAAGTAAAAAATTGGAAGGAAAAAAGGGAGGAAGAGTTGAACAAGAGAGGCCAAAGGGGGAAGAAGATAGATACACGGGATAAGAAAAGAAAAGTGGAAGGAAAGGGGAGGTAAGGGGAGGAAGAGAGTCAACAAGAAAACTGGAACAAAGGCGAAGAATAAAGGAAGAAATAAGAATACAGTGGAGAAGTTGAAGTAAAAGAAAAGAAAGGGGGAAATGAGACATCGGAAAATAAGAGATGAGAGATGAGTGGGAGAGAAAGTCAAAGAAAAGAGAAAGTAATATGGATGGGATGGAAATGAAAGAAGGGAACAGAAAGAGAGAAGAGAAGAGAAGAGTGGAAGAACTGGCGAGTTTTTTTTTTTTTATTAAACCTTTATTAACAAGGTAAGTCCCATTGAGACCACACACTGTCTTTTTGAAGGGAGCCCTGGCCAAGAAAGCTGCATTACAGTGTTTCAATCAGCACACATGCAAAGACACAACACAAAACTGGAAGAAAGGGATATGAGATACAGAGAAGAAGAAAAGAGAAAAATGGGAGGTAGAACAGACAAGTGGAGAAAAGGGGAAGAGAAAAACAGAGGAGAGAAAAGAATAAGGAACGATAGGACAAGACAGGACGACAGGAAAGTGAGAACAGAAGAATTGAAGAAAAGAGAACGAAAAAGATGAAAAGTAAAAGTCCACAGAAAAGTCGAAGAAAAGGGCAGAGCAGTAGAAGAGAGAAGAGAGGAAGGAGGCAAGTGAAGGGAAAACTGAAAGAAAAAGGCAAGAAAGGGGGAAGAAATGGAAGAGCTGAAAGGAGGGAGGACACACACATGAGTCACCTACAGGTGTGCAGGTGTCAGGACTTAATCCCATGCTGTATGTGGCTATATGTACATAGAGTACACCTTTATGTGAATATCTGCCTGTGTCATGTGCACAACATGTGCAAACATGCACCCATGCGTCTGTGCATATTTAGCTAAACATTGGTGTTCATGAGGCATGTCCACATGCTGCGCATTGCTTCGCTTTCATCATCAGGAGATAAACCCAGCTGGATAAATCCATTTCACCAGCCTTCACAGAAAAATGCATGGACTGTTCCTTTAATGCCCACTAATCAAACAACACAGACATGCATACAGTAACACACATCCATCATTAACATCCCCGAGTCACATACATTGTAATTACAACAATTCAGTGCAGCTGGTGGCCTCAACCTTCAGCCTTCCTGGTTGGCCTTTGTATCACAAAACCTCTACTTCAACTAATCAATGCTTTTACTACTATAGTTGAAATACTTTATTTTAATGTTGTTCCTTAAATAGTTGAAACTGCTACTGATGACCACTGCTTCGTTGGGTTAACAGTCTGCTGAAGATCTGGAATCCTGACACCACAACCTCAAGCACATTTTCTTTTACCTGTCTGCCCTATGACTGACCATAATTACAGATTTGCTTCTGCTGACTGATGTTTAAAGAGGTATATACAATTATCAATTACTGGCAGACATAGTGGCTATAGATTACTACACTTTTTATCTGCCTATAGCAACAGGTCTGACCCCTATCTGAATAAGGTCTCATCAGGTTTTCCTTGAGAGGGAAAGCTTTGTCGCCAAGAAAGACAAATGGGTTTACCCGCTGACTTCCTGGTAAAACATCAGGAGCCGTAAGATCCAGTTTTCCCTCCAAAAATTGGGAGCAAAATGAGCTCCTGGAAAAAATTCCTCCATCACTGTCAAGAGCTTTTGTCCACGTACCAGAATCTGTAGAGGGCACAGCATGCTGCCATCAAAGCAATGGAAAAACAGCACTTGTAGTTAACATAATCACTCCCCGAATTCAATGGGGTGAGGATGTGGATGTGATTGCTGTCTACTTCACCCAAACACATCGTAAAATCCCAAAACTTTCAAAAATCATGTGTGATCCTCTTCCACTCGGCACCAGACTAGAAAGCCACAGAATCGTGCTTCACTGCATCCCACATGGTCTGGGAAACATCACTGGTGAGTGGAGATACAGTGCTGCAGATGAACGAGTGAATGAATGGGTGACGACGGCAAGATAGCATAGAGTCGCCACTGATTAAGTATGTGCGCCGTTTGTGCCAGCTGAGCCAGGCGTTGTCATTTGCGCTCGCAAACCTGTGTGGACAATGTTTCTGCAAGGAGAGTGAGTATTGTACTGACATTCATCGGGTGGACACAACCACTGCAATGGCATGAGCATGTTTCTCTTTGTTTGCTGGACGTAGAAATTGGCAAATTTCTGCTAATACGCGCTGCCAGAAAACCAAAAGAATAAACCCGGGTGATATTTCCAGGACTACAAGTTACACTCACATTTCAGTCATTCGATTCAGTGCTAACATCGCCCCATCGACTCAGATTGTCCAGGTGGGTGGATGGGTGGAGGTGGAGCTTTTTGAAATTACTCCATCGTGGCGTCACGATCAGATTCAGAATCAAATCTTGACTGAAAGCGATTGCTTATTCGCTAAAAATTAAGAGGGGTGGTGTATTTGGGCTTGCAGTCTTGTGCACTGTGTGCCAAACCATCAACTCCTTTCTTCAGAGCTGCAGATGAAAGCGGCAGTTGAGCTAACTAACCATTGTCTGACCAACAGAATAATGCTGACAAAGATGTGTGAGAGTCTGCAGCTTTTTGACTGAAGCTTTTTAAAAGTTACATATTTGAGTTAACTGGATTAACTTGGAAGTATGTTACCGTCTTCAGTCTGTTTGAAGCTAATGAAGGGAAAGTGTCATTTAGTGTCATCACTAGTTTAATGTTTTTTTTTTATATACACTGAAAGGAGGAAACACTAAAAACCAAACTAGAGAACAGCATCTCTGCTGCAAGGCTAGTGACAGAGAAAGCCATCATTATCCCAAACGCTGCATTGACACAGGGCTTTTGACATAAAAGTTCTTTTCTTTGCTCCACCAGATGTGGTTGATGTTTCTTAAACTGCTGCAGTGTGTGTTGGTCGGCCAGCCTCACTGTCAGTGCCTGTGTCTGGTGCTCCGCTAGCAGTGTCTGTAGCTGACGGGGTGTGAAGTACTCACAAAATACATCATCTTCGTCTTGCAAAATGCTCTCAAAGGCGTTTTAAAGGTGAACTGTAAGATTACTGCACACGCTGTATACCGTCCAGGTGCTGCACTGTGCCCTTCAGTTCAGCCTTTTTCGTCAACACAATTTTATTGACTAACGTTACTACAGAAATTGGCAGTTAGCATTCGTTAATCAATAGAAGACAAGAAGATCAGTTTTCTCAGCCACCTGCTCAGTCTCTGAATGCTGCTGGCATAAGCCAAGCTTCTTCTTCTTTGGGCTTGGGGAGTATATCACATCTTTAAAGTTACGATACTCACATCCAAGTAAAGTCATCAGTCACTGAGTCGGTTTTTTTTGATCCTGTCAAGTCTGCTGTCATCAAATACGTGACTTTAGTCAGATGCAGTTTTTTTTGCCAGTAGCTTAAACACAAGCTGATAAACCTCCCCACACCCCTGCACACTTTGCACACAGCCCAGTTTGTACCTTATAAGGACACATAACCCTGAGTTTTCAATGCATTTAAAAAGGTTCTTCTCCATTAGTGAGCTTATTTGGTATTTTAAAGCTAATGTTTGAAACTCAGGGGACTAATAACAGGGCAATATGTGCTATGTACTCATACCCCGCTGGTTCAAGTTGCTAATCTCTACCTCTGCTACTCATTTTCTCTCTTGTTTTCTCAGTCCATTTTTGGTATCTCCTCTTATTGCCCAGCCTAGATTTTGTACGTCTCAGTCGAAGGAATCTGCACTAACTTCGAGAAATAACAGATAACTCTCATTTCTTTTTCCTTAAATTTCACACACACACACACACACACACACACACACACACACACACACACACACACATAAACACACACACACACCTATAAACAACATGCATTCAGGAAGGCATACAGGCACACTGAAACACACTCCTGTGTTATATATTGCCATGAAGTCCCAAGGCCATGTTTTTGTTTCCGTTGTAAATGTAACAGGGTAAATGCAACCGCTGCTGACAGAGGAGCCCAAGCGCAGCAGACGCTCCCAGAATGTAAAGCCTGTAGCACTGCATGGCTACATTCACTGCCTGGAAAGGGTACTGTATGTGTTATGTTGTGTTACTCTATCCGTGTGTGTGTGTGTGTGTGTTTGTCAGTTTGTCTGGGTGCATGCATTTATGTGTGCTATGTAGACGAAAACACATTCACATTACAGACCAGCTAAGATCTCAGAAATATACGTGTTAGCATCATTTGGTATGTGCATCTCTGCATCTTGAAACAGATCTGCATTTATGGATCAGGGTGTGGTGGAGGTGACATGCTGTGGGGTTAACATCTCTAGATCTTGGATGATATATCCATCTAGTGTTGTGATGGTTGTGACTGTCCTTGTTAGAAGAATGACAGCATTGGTCGTGTGTTCAAAGGCTTAAGACAACCTATGTTTACATATTCCTGACAAGCAAAATCGTGTGGTCATGAGAATCATTATCCTCTAACAGTAACAAAGATGGAAATAATGTAATGTTGTTTGTGGATGGTCAGACCGAAAACAGCACTAACGCTGGGCTGGTGTGGGCACGCTGCTACAAGCATTGATGTGGAGATTACTGTAAATATGATTCAGGATATGAGTTTGAAGACTTATCACACATCAGATCACTGGACAGAGATTTAATAATCCTCTGAGACAGGATTCAAGGAACTCTGGAAACTGTTACCATGATGCAAACTATTTTGATGAAACAAAACACCATGACAGGGCAATCTACCAGGACTGTGCATTTGCATGTATTTGATTGGCCAACACAGTGAGTTGTTTAACGTTTCATTGCGTTGTGACAAAAGTTAAGGCAGCTTCAAGTGTGGAGTCGTGTCTCATTGAAATGAATGACGAGGCTGTATTTTTTTTGACTCGGCACTGTCTGTCTGAACATTGCACTGTACAGTTGCAAAAAGAATATAGGGCAGCACACACCGGCAGCATATGACATGCATCTGAACACCCATGGCTGTTTTTTTCTATGACAACAGCAGCCCTTTGATGCAGATCATTGCAGATTGACAGCCAACTTCAAGGGACACACCACTGTCCTCTACCCCAGAGTCAACATGTTTTAATTTACCGGAAAAGCAGCAACTCTCACATTTGCTCCCAGATCTGGTGCATCCTGGCTACAGTTACTTGACTTTTTCTTCTGTATGTATGTCCAGTGTGCTTTATGAGAGTCAACGGTCCACAACACAGCCGGTGTGTGGCACACCTTCACTGATAAATGGGTTTCTTTCCATTTTCCTACGTATGAGCAGTTTATTTTTAACATGAATGCACACTTCTCTAACCTTAAGCAAGCAGGTTTTGATTCTTAAACACAGAGGTGGCACATGAGAAAATGCTCATAACAGGCACTGGGAAACAACCTACATCGTCCTTTACATACGAGGATGCGTTTGACAATTATCGGGCTGAATCCTAGGCTGAACATAAGTCAGTTTACACCCATAGGACAGACAAGCGTAAATCAACCCGTCAACCTGGCACTTCAAATTGTCCCTAACCCCCACCAGAAGATGTTGTGAAACACAAGCACTGGACTGGCAGCGAGATACAGTGCAGGGAATAAATGCAGCAATAGATATCAAGGCAAGAGGGAGCAGAAAAAAAGACAGATTGAAAAGAAGGGGGGTGGGGGAAGGGAGTGCACAGAGCAATACAGGGGAATGGGTGAGGGGTATGTTATGTGGTTGTAAGAGAGCCGGTACACGAGATAGTGAAAAAGTGAGAGAGTGGAAAGAGAGAGAGAGAGAGACAGAGAGAGAGGTGTTGGTGCTTTTTAAATAGCCTACGTGGAACACCAAATCCCCTCAGCAGCACAAATCAGCTGACTGACTGCCACTTGCCAAGGAGTAGGTGGGGGTGGTGGGGAGTGCAGGGCTTATAACTCTCTCCAGTGACACATTCACCATGAAGAGACGAGACAGAGCTTTACCCGCGCTGGCCCTGGAGAACTCTATCCTGTCTAAACATAGACCTCCTGGTGGACTGGGGGAAGACGAAGGATACTGGCATGGAAAGAAAGAAAGCGGGAAAGAAAAAACATGGAGAGATCAGCTGTCTTTCTCCTTCCCTGCCATTCTATCATTTACTCAGCTTTAGCGGGCGGTGACAGTGCATTTCCCAGCTGTATTCTGCTCTTGGTAGTATAACTTTAACCCCTGCTAAGGTTTTTCTAAAGGTCTTCCCATGCACTGAAAAACCTCCATGAGTGAGGGATCCAAAAAGACATTATTTCTAGACATGTTTTTCCTTTGCCTTAAATACACCTGAGTACAGACCAAGATGTGTCTCTAACAATGAGTACTGAAAACTGTCAAGCACTGAATGTTAGTATCAAATGGGTCATATTCATTGTTACTGTGTATCACTACTGAAAAAACTAAAATCGTAAGTTTTGAGAAAACACTACTGTTAGGACTCATTGGTGGACACAAATTGCTTGATAACTGTTAGATAAGATGGATTTTTTTTTTTCTTTATTTTGCTGCTATTTAAACAGAGACGGTCCTGAACTGCTGAAAGACTCTTTTCAGCTGTCAGTCAGATAAAAACTCCCAACAGGGCATCAATGATGACATACAGACTGAACTCTTTGACCCTGCTTTGAAAGAGAACTGACCGAATTGTTGGACCATAATGAAGTAATTTCAGTGCTCAACACCAAGCCCCGTGGTCTCGTGCTGTAACCATCCAGAGTCAACTAATTTACAATTTCTGACTGCATAGCCTATTGCATATTTCAATATCATTGATAGAGTATAGATTTTATTGGGTGCAAGTTGGATTGTATGCTGATGTTGCTGCGTCTGCCAGCAATGTGTGTGGTTCATGTGGTGCTATGTTCGACTGTCATTTTTAACATTACTGAGCATGTTGATGCCAGTGTAGCTCTATCCATATGCTTGATGAATGATGCTGTTGTGTCTGTCCGCAGTGTGTGTATGTCTGTGTGTGTGTGTGTGTGAGAGAGAGAATGTGAATACGTGGCCACCGTGCCATGCAATGCCATTAATATTTGTCTGTAACATGACCTCTAGTGATGTCTAAGGCTTGTGTGATTAAACTGTGGTGCATTCAGGCAAGTATAGTTGTAATGGCCTACTTTTGTTGAGAAGTTTCAGAACATGTTAAATATGATTGGTTTCTGATCTGATTTTCTCTGTTTCCACCCACACTGTGACTTTTGCCTTTGCTACTGGTGGCAGCCACCTCAAGGCCAGGGTAAACTAAAAAATAACTGGTCGACCACGGGTTTCTGAAGAGCCAATGTCAAGCTCAGTGACAGTGGCTCCAGCCATCGCCATCTTGGCAGTGCTTTACAAACTCCTGGCTAATCCAGAAATGGGCCAAGAGGTGGGCCGAGGGTGGAGCTGAGGGGGGCCAAATGAAGCCTGGTTGCTCAGACACGCCCACCTAGCAAAAACCTACCAGTCAGGCAAATAAGCTATGCTATATGCTAGTTAGCATTGCTCGGTAGCTAACCCCTTCTTGCACCCGGTTGGTACCTGGTCGTCCCCTCTTACGTTACTTGAGGTAAGTTAACCTGACACTATACAACAGAACATGAGATAATGATTTCTGTTATTGAGATTACGCTAAACAAGCCTCAAAATGCTCAAAATGCTTCAACGTTTTTTAAATATATAACTATGCTGATTTCCAGTGTTACTTGACCAGTGTTACTTAGTGCATGTTTAACTAACAAATTAAAGCGAATCAATTAACTTGAATTTAGATTTCCACATATCTTTAATTAGTAGTTGTTTATTTGGATGTCACTTGACTATACAATAAATAAGTTAATGTTGACCTAAGTTATGTGTGATGGCAGCTTTTTAGTGTTCTTACCATAAATGTTTTATTGATACTGACTTGCATTGCCATAATAATTGTTGCTGCTTTCTTTTTAGCCTATTAAGGAATCGAACCAAACACAAAACTTGAAAATCTGCAGTGTTGATGGTTCATGGTTCTGACACTGATAGAAGTCCATGTGGGACTGAAATTTATGTGTACTGCTATCAACAGCACCGTGCAAGATTATTACCTTCAATATGACAGTTTAAAAAGTAAGGCACTTTTATATTTGGTTTCCTTCAGTATACTGGCCCTTGTTGAGGTCATGGCCACCTGTGATACCTCCACCATGCCTGCTACACACAGCATAAACTGCCAGTGCCAGTGCTAGCTGCTATTACTTTGTCTGTTTTCAAAGGACAACAAAAAAATGTATTTAAAGACTGTCATCTATATTTTGAGGTCCTCCTCCCCAGTTTATCCAACACATGTGATATAATAGTATTGTCACCAAAAAAAAAAAAAAAAATTGTGCCACCTTTATCGCTAACTTTATAGGTTTCATGACCTGATTTACTATGCTCATTTATGTTCCCAGAGAGCTGCAGAGACCTTGGGAAGCAACCTCAAGTGCCAGACGTCCGTGTCTGTTGGTTTGGCTGGGGTGGACTGTGGTGGAAAGGCCTCCTCTTTATCCACTCACCGTGAGGAAGAGCACCGGATGCCACCGTAGCAGACATGGCGAAGGTCACCATGATGAAGGAGGACCTGCACCTGCTTCACCTTCAGCACTCTGGCATGAATATCATGTTTTCTTGGGAAATTTGTCAACAGTCTACATTTGGATAATGGTGCCATGATTGAGCACCCTCACATTAGACATGATAGTCCTTGGCTAGCTTTGGAAAATGGAGTTCATTTCACACCTTGCAGTGAACTGCTTAAAGTTGGCGGTGTGACTGCTTTTGAATTTGTTTGGAGCTAAACAGACCTGACTGTCATGGCTCATGTTGAGTTTGCATTTTGTGTCGTCTCACACAGCAGTCCTAACGTTGTCTCCACACTTCGTACTGCAGCACCAGCTCAGCTGTTTTTGTTGTGACGAAAAAGTGGACTAATGTACTTAAATCATATACTTCTGACTTGTCTAAAATCTGGGAATGAATCACATTACATTTACTAACCTCCATTATGGGGCAGACTACTCTTTTCATGTGGATGTAGGCGTATACTGGCAGATTTTCATTCCTATTTGGAGCCAAAGAACTTCATATTTTTAGTAATTTTTTCCTGATACACAAGTTAGTAGGGTAAAAAGAGGTAAAATCATATTTCCATTTTAGTTTTGTAGTACTGTGATACAGTATTGTCAATGTAAAAAAGCAACAAACATCATCAGTTGATCAGATGCACCTGAAGCGAATAGCTGCCTTCTATCAGCAGACTGCCAGCACAGAAGGGTGTGTTGTTCGAAGGCTAAGCCAAGGCTAGTTAAGCTAACCTAACAACCCAGTAATAATAAAAAAAAAGCATACTTTTTTTATGCTTTTTTTGAATATGCTGTTCCTTAACTTAGACCCACAATTCCAGAAATTATGTACATAAGCACTGACCAAGGATGTTGCATATGTATTTCCCATCATACTTGTCGTTCATTCGGTGCATGCTTAACAACTGTCGCTATCTTATACTGACGGTTAGCACCGTTAGCACAGCAGGGTGTCTTTTTCGAAGGCTAACCCAAGGCTAGCTAAGCTAACCTAACAACCCAGTTATGGTGAACGCAGACACCGACACCTGCTAATGTTAACAGACAAATGATAACACTAGAATTTCTTTAACAGACTTTATTCTGTTCGTACAATTACCCGCACAGCCAGCCATACTGCTTGTCCACTATTAGCTTAAAAATTATCCAAAAGGCATCGACGCCACAAACAGCGAGCAGACGACTTAAGTGATGGAGTGAATGAGATGAGGTGATGCCTCACAGACAGCTAGCGGCTAACTGTCATTCCACGCTTAAGGTGCAGTTTCGTGATCCGTCATGGACTTGGTGACCTTTATCGGCCTTTGTCAGATACCCAGACAACCTCAACTGAGTCTTTGCAGATATCTGAGTCACCAGATTGGTTAATACACAAATAATATTGTTTTCTTTATTATAACTTTTATCTTGTATCTCCAAAGTTTTGCCTACATTAAGTCTTTTTTAGTATTGAGCATCAGAAAATAGTTTTAGTGGCCTTAATAGTTTAAGCCTCATATCAAATCATTTTTGCTTTGCCCATTGGCTGATTTGCTTTGCCTAAAATTAGCAAGTTGCACACAATGTTTTTTGCAGTGTGTTTATTTCCTGGCTGTGACTACAGTCAAAGGCCGTGGCTATGCTCTGGTGTCACATGTCTCCTGCGAAGGTTTAAAAGAGAAATGATGGAGAGGACATTGAAGGTGATTGAGAAAGCAAACACTGTAAAGAGATAAAACGGAGAGAAAAGGGCCACTTTTTTTTCCTTTTTCTCTGACTCTGTCTCCCTCTCTCCTGAAGTCCAGCCGGTTTCCTGCTTTCCCAGAATAATGCACAGTTTATGAGGCAGGCAGAGGGCCATGCTTTATAAATGGCACTGTCTAAACCCCTATGCTCGCTCGCTCTCGCTCTCCCCTGCTCTGTCGCCCTCCTCCACTCTCCATGGCAGCTCATGGCTTTTATGGAAGGGTAGTGTATGTGCATGCCTGGAGCAGTTTGTATACTGAGAATTTCCAGAGGCAGGAAGGTGTTGTGTCAAAGTGGCACAGGCACACACTCATGGTGGATCTTGGTGGCTTTTTTGGATTCCCACCATATTAACTTCCCTTTTTCCCTCATTCCTTCACTTATAGAGCTCACAGACTTTCTTCCTCAACCCCCCCCCAGTTTGCCACGAAAGGTGAACAGCAAACTGTCACCCACCTCACCTTGAAACACTTTCCAGCACACAATGTTTATTCCAGGGAGGATTTGGTAAAGACCCTGCATCTGTTAGCCATCCCCCGTTCCCTTCTTTTCTCTTCCTGAACCGTTTTGTCTTTATTGTGTGACTAACATCTTGGAGGATGAGGGTGGAAAATATGCCTAACCATCCTTAATGAATATCAGAGACGGGTGTGTCGCACGTTTGTGATTCATATCCTCTGTTATCACAAAGGCTCTATTCACCATTACAGGAATCCCAAACATGAAGAAAACTGGAATAAGGATGGTGCAAGCTTTGGCCAAGACCTTTGCTTCCAGTTGGATGAATTGAACAAAAAATGATTCAGCTTGACAAAATTGATCCCGCCTGGACCTGAGTGGGATAATTGATTTCAACTGTGCTAAAACATGTCATACTCCAATGTGTCCTATCCTGAAGGACGATCAGTGCTTTGAGTTGTATAGTTTTTATAAAGGCTATACTTAACATCATCACAGCTGATTATTCTGCACATGAAAAACTTTGTTGCTGTTTTTCTTACTTATATTTTCACCGTTACAGGCAGCCATTGGTTTTCATTTATATCTGTATGGTATAAAAATCATTAGGCAGATACTTGAAACTTGCTTGAGTGGTATAAATCCATCACAGTGAACATCAAGTCTACAGTTTTGTCAAAGCGATGACTCCGCAGTTTACCCTGTATATATAAACCATATTACCAGGAAATAAGAAAGTAAATTTTACCCAGAGTAACTCCTACTTTCTCAAAAATGTGACAAAATCTGCCTGCACTGTGATAACTTTAGCTATTTCTAACATAACATTTGTTTCATTATTTTTCCAGAATCAAATGTAAAAAAATAAAAAAGTGAAGAATGCATAATTTAAAGTGAACAGCAATGCAAATCTTTTATTGGTCTTTCTGCAAACATGTGTCTGGGGTTTGCTATCCATTACGGTTTACCTGTATGGCAGTGCAAATATGACATTCCCGATCCACAATTTTACCTCTTATTATGCCTTTGGAGTCATCATTAAATAAGATAAGAAGGCGCACTAATGAGACTGACAACCCCACTCTCAAAGCTTGCCACCTGATTTGTCAAAATGGTGATGCTTCAGTGTCAGGATGCTTCAACGGCCGCGCGTGTTCTTTGGACAGCATCTGAAAACTGCCCCCCTGACACCTTCCTGACGTCAGAATAGGAGGCCAACAATTGCCGAAACTTTTTGTACATTTCTGACACCGACAATCTGACAAACACGTCCAATTTATACAGAGGTGGGCCAGATGTGTGGAGGTGTGAAGGTGAGAAGGGTCTGAACTTCTCTCTCATGCTCTGTTTTTATTTCTATCTTCACATTAACTGCTTCCATCACTCTTTCTTATAGGTGTCTTTGAGAAGTGACTGGCCGACAGTATCCAACATTATCATGTCTCGTCCCCACCTTCAAGGCTGGTACAAAAGAGGCATAAACACTTTCCCTTGAGGCGTGGTTGAAAGACACATAGGAACACAATCGTAACACATACAAGCTGGTTCTTTCCAAGCATACCTGAATCTTTAACCTCGGGCTTACAGTCTTCGGCTTGTGGAAAGGTGTTGGTTAACGGCCATTAAAAAAATTATTTTATAATATTTATTGCTCCTCTTTGGTGAACCACATTAAATTATCTTGATTTTATATATTTTATGGATTTTTATTAATTTGCATTATTTACAAACGTCATATTGATTTTGAAAGAGGTTCTCTTATGTCTCGTGCACGACCCGTAAGTTTCACTTCAACTTCAGCTCTCTGGACACGTTTAGCAGTTAAAGAGCTAAAGCTTGAAAACACACTAGTATGGTCCTTTAGGTATGACAAACGCTGGTCCAGGCATTCTCTCACAGAAAAACATTCAGACGCATGCAGGCATGCAGCGCACTCATGTAACGAATGAGAGGAATGCTTGCGCACTCATCTGAACACACACACACACACACACACACACACACACACACACTCCAAAATCAAAGCAGGCATGGATCACACATACAGTGACTGAGTGGAATGACGTGTGAGGTAAGGGCTGCAGTGTCCTGTGGCCCTGCTGCGAAACATAATAAAATGCACTTTGATTACATTCCTCTGTGACCAATCGTAGCCCACTTTGCATTCCCCCTCCAAAGAGTGTTTTATACAGAGCGGCTCTGTTTTCATGATGTAGGGCAGCGACCTGGAGCCAGTGGGGGTGACTCACCCATGATGCATCCTTTTGATGTCCTGAGCTCAAGACCTCCCAACATTTTATGTCCCACCTGCCACTTAGGTTAGAGGTGGGGGTGGTGGAGCAGAAAGAAAAGAGGAGGGGAGGGGGGGTATTAAAATAAAGACATGTAAAGAACATGTTGGCTGCAGGACTGGGGGAACGTGGAGCATGTGTAGCTAACGTGTTTAATGATCTGTGCGTTGCTGCATGTATAAACTCGGGCTCGCGGGGTTAACCCTTTGGTGGCTGCAGCACAGGTAGGTGCTGTGCCTGATGTAAGAGCACAGAGGAGTTGCATCATCTTATCAGAGCTCAGAGCCATGTCCTCGACTGTCCTCGCACTCGGAGAACTGGCGCCACAAACCAGGAGATGGAGAGCCCTTCCCTTTGCAACTGTGCTGTGAGCTCGCTGGTGTGTTTTCATATGTTTTAAGCGTATTTTATATTTTTCCTCTCTTGTTCAGTTTCATATGTGGCTCATGTGTGGTTTTATACGCGGTAGCGTTTGTTTTGGTTTGAGAAATGTAGTCATTCTGCCATTTTGGCCAGGATGGAAGAGACCACCCTAGTAAAATTTATGGTTACATAAATGAATACTACTATATTTCAGAGATTTTAAATGACTTCTTTCACCCTTTGCAGGCAGCCACTGGTTTCAGTTCATTTCAATCAATTCTATTAGAAGTGTTTTCCATGGTTTTCCTTCTCTCTTATTTTATTTTCTTCTTTCTGTGTGTAATGTCTGCGTTGGTTCATGCAACATAATTTAAGGTAATAAATACTAACATGTTTTACAAATTCAAAGGCGATTGTTCAGTTTTTCCAGGCAGCCATCGCTTTTCATTTAATCATTTCATGCTTTTCTTCTCTCCTTCCTCTTCTTTAATTGCAGTTGTTGTCGGCTGTTGGATCTTAAATTTATCGTCATATGAATAAATGCTACTGGATTTTCTACGCTGCCATTCAGGTAACCATTGACTTCTATTCGATTCTGACAAAAAATGTTTTTTGTCACTCGCTCGCAAAGAGATTTAGATCTCAACAAGCTATCCTGGTGAAAGTGTATGGTCAAATAAGTAAATCCTTTGTGATGATTATTAATTTGAATATACCTCTTTCCATCATCCTAGGCTGCAATACTTTTTTAAAATGTTTTTTTCTTCCCCTATTTCATTTAGTGTCTGTGTTGGTTCATGTAACATAACCGTGGTACACAGCACTGTGTCAGAAAAGAGATCTAGATCTCATGTAACCATCCTGGTTAAATAAAGGCCAAATAAATCAATTAAATACATGCAATACCTCATATTAAGCTACATAATGTCATATGCATGGTGACAGTGAACACAGCACAAACAGACAATGAGTCTCGCTGTTTTCTGTCGCTTTTGATCAATCTATCAATCTGGCCATAGTGAATTTCTTTTTAACCCTTTGACTGCACAGCTCAGGAGGCGGGGCTTCAGCCCAGCTGCAGAGCAAGCCATTGGTTGCGGTCCAGTGATTGACAGGCTGCACGGCTGAGCTGTGATTGGCTGCTGAAACCTCCTGATCTGTCTCCACCAGTCCTCACCAGTCAGGTGACTGTGACATGCTGCAAAATCAATGTTATCAATCTGTCCTGACAATCAGCAGGGCCATCAAATGTGGAGTTGAAATTTATCAGTGCAATAAATTGTTCTTCTTTCTCTCCTTTAGGAAAAATCCCAACTTCACCTCTGGTAGCTGGTTTGAGGTTTATTGCAGATACAATTTATTACAAGGCAATTTGGGGATCACATGGGATTTCAGCTGTTATAAACAGTTTGTTTTTGCTTTCAATTGTTGGCCTCATAAACAATGAATCTTTGTGAGTATTATTGGACAGATGTGATATAGTTAGTATGAAGCACTGCTGAGGTGTAAACTGCAGGTTTATGATGTCTAGTTTCAATCTGGCTCACAATTGTCATCATATGACATTCTCTCTCCTCTCTCCTCTCTCCTCTCTCTTTTGTCATCAGAATTAAGCCTAATAAAACAAAAGCACCCTGTAAATAATGATGTTTAAACATGATCGGAAAGGAACACAGTGACTTCACCTGCCGGGAGTTTGTGTCTTTGTGTGTCTGGGTGACACACACACACACAGCAGAATAACCTGTAACCTCAATTCTGAGGTCTACAATTCTCCAACATGATCAAATGTTGAAGGTATGGACTGAAACGACTAACGTCTGAAGTGATGTGTCGGCATTTTCATATTTGGACGTTTGACTCAAGAACAGTCTATGAAATACAGAAACCAATGCATTTGATGTTTTGCAGAGACTTTACAAAAAGGCTGCAACATGCTAATCCACGTTGCATAGAAGGTGCACAAGGGTCACTGGGGAATATTTGTGAGGCTGTTTCTTTTACTGTGTATTACACTTGCATTGATTTTGAACATTACGGTTTTTGCTTTCCATTACAAGCTTCCCTTGCCTGCCACTTACCCAGTGTCTACACAGCCTGCGCAGTGTTGGCAGAGCAGCAGCAGCAGCTCCAGTACAAAGTGAGTGAAATGGAAGCTGTTGGGTGCCCTAGAGACAGCTGGATTGATTAAACTAGCAGCCTATCTGTTCTGCAGACGCACGGGAGAAGGGCAACTGAAAAATGTGGCTGAAATGCCTCCTGTGTAGATGTCCTTTTATGTCTGAATGGCATGTTCCTAAGATTTGGAAAGTGTGCATGTCAGCTTCTTTGCTAGCATCATTTACCCATAACAGCCTTCTCTACTTTGATCCATTAAGGAGTTTATGTGTGTCTTTGGACAACCGTAATTACAGTCTACGACAGAGTGTAAAATGTTATCAACATAAACAAACAAAAAATAATCAAAAATAAGACATAAAGCCTTTAATTTTCCTTTAACATGGAAATTGTTTGATCCCTGAAAGCGATGCAATGCAACTGATTGGACAAAGCACTGACAAAATTTGACCTAAGGTAGATCCAATGTCTCATGTCTTCTGTTAAAAGCTGCAGACGCTGCTCAGACCACAGTCAGTGGCCAGCTGACTACTGATATGCCCGTACGATGAGCGCCAAAAACATTATGAAACTCGCAACTGATATTTTGTTATGTATTTTCTTTTTTTTGTCATTTTTGCTTGCAGTAGGAAGAAGGAGAAGAAGAAGAAAATCAGCAAATCGTTATGAGCCAAGCACCCAGTGGTAAGGGCCGACTACAGCCAAAGCCATCACCGCAAAACCTTCAAGTGATGGTCGACGACCACAGACGCTCAACAGCAGCCCGACGGCTACAAGCGACTGTTGGCTTGATGCACCTAAACAACCCACGCCAAGCTGCATTGGTTTTGAATGGAGAGCTCAAGTCTGCAAAGTGTTTGACCTCTGAATGCAGCCCATAAACAAATGTGGTAATAAAGTGAAAATCTGAACTTATCCAATGATTTACCCCGTTGCTCAATACTCTCACACACTTCCAGCCTCCGCAGTGAACACAGCCCCGAACACAGACTCAAGCTCTGTTTGCACGTGTGTGATGCCGGCGTTCCAGCTCTGCCCGCCTCTTGGTGTGAACGGCCCAGCTCCAAGCACCATGTACTTTTGTGGCGGGGAGCGGCACTTTCAACTTAATGAGGCCATGTACTGCCTGATTCATTTACTCTAAAATACATGTTGCGGGGACGAGAGCAGTGTGTCATTAGAAATCACTTGACGGGGAACCAAAACAGAAACAGCTCGTCTTTCTCTTTGCCCTCTCGTCCACGCAGGGAGGGAGAGAGAGACGCAGACAAAGGCAAAGAGAGGCAGGAAGAAGGAGAGAAGAGGAGGAGGAGTGAGAGGGGGTGAGGGGCGTCAAGAAAAGTGTGAACTCCTGCTCCTTTGTGACCTGTTAAAATCACTTGGTGAGCATTCAGGGTCAGTGAGGACGAAGGAGGGAGGGGAATCCGTTCTTTCTCCGCTCGGCAGGGAACAGCTCATGCTTGACTAACTCTTTGGATCCCCACTGAGCCAATCTATATGCTCTTTCTTCTCCCCTTGTATCTGATTCTGAAAGTGTGTCAAAGCCAATCATTATGTTTGTTTCAGATATCATTGACCTCTGTGTGCGCGCACATATCCCCGCATGCGTTTGGAAGGGAAACCTCCAGGCGCTTTTCTCATGCACCAACTGTTCAGCATCGTACCCAAACCGCACACAGCAGAGTCTCTCTGGGAAACACAGTGTTTCTGTCAAATGTGTTTTGCGCTGCATGCAGCTCCAGAGGTCTAATTATGCTCTGTTTGAAAGCACAGACACCCCCATGTCAAAGACAGACTATAAATCACACACAGTCATTAGTGGGAAAATATGCCTTTTTTTTCTATTCTTTTGAGGGCTTGGCAATACAACATAAAGCCATGACAAATAAAAGCAATAAACTATTTATTGTCTCGGGGGTAGAAATGGTTACATCTCTCCACACAGACAGGAATGGCATTTACGCAAACGAATTGGCTGTAAACGCTTTTTATTTGAAACCCAGGGTATAATTAGAAACTTGTGGCTTTCCAAGAAAGGATATGTATGTGCATGTGTGTGTGTGTGTGTGTGTGTGTGTGTGTGTGTGTGTGTGAGAGAGAGAGAGAGAGAGAGCCATGATGAGTCCATGTGCGTGCATGACGGTGTGTTTTTTTTTTCTCTCACACTCACTTTCTCTTCTTCATTATGTCAAGTAGCTCCCAAATATTTTGTGTCAGAAATAAAGTTCACATGAGGAATTTCACAGGTGGTCGTGGCAAAAATACATTAGACTATATGGTCAGGAAATATGAATCTGACATGTCCAAGTTGTTCAGAACCAAAAGAAGCACTCAGGTTGTCTGACTGCAAAGTACATGTCTGCGTCACCTCAGCTGCAAGCACATTTGTAATCAGGAAATGTAGGTCTGCAATTTGTAATGCTCTAGTTTTTAAGATTTTCCAAGTCCACTCCGATCAGCTGTAGACTGCTTAAATTTAATGCACGCACTTACTGGATGTCAAGCCTGAATTCAGAGCACATGCACATTTCACTTACACGCGCAGGATTGAATTTCTGCCACTAGGGGTCTCTCTTTCACGTAAGCGGCTGTCTTCATTAAATAAATAACCACCATCGCTGATGAAAATCTACCTGATGTGACGAGGTAAAGGGTTAAAGTCTCATTCACGTTGCGTTTTGTCACGTTCGCCATTGGCAGGCGCCCAAAGCAAATGTGATACTTTGAAAAAAATCATGGATTTCTCTTGTTTTCAAAATTGGTCAAACATTTGGGATAAGTACACAATTCAACAAAATACATGTCTACTTGTTTTTAGGGATTGTAATGTGAATATGTTACATATTATACCTTTAATGGTAATGGAAGGTGACAGCTGACACTGGGTATTTGACTTATAACACTGGGTATTTGACTTATAACAACAGTATAACAACTCTGTTTACTGTCTTTTGTCCTTTTTATTAAAATAACATGATATGATGAATCGTCTGTGCCGTAACCACAAGTTGCTCTTCATCTGTTGCATTTCTGACAGAGCACCTGCCCACAGTGTGTTTGCTGCCCCCAGTGGCCAGTGCATTTTAACTCATTTTGATGTGTATCTGGAACCAGTGTTATTAAAAAGCAGAAAAGAAAGAAAGATATTGGCTATATGTTGTGGTAAAGCCCTCAGTGCTTCAAATGAAGTGCTTGTTGGATTGCTTAATAATGCATGAGAATCCAGGCGGCAGAATTGTGGATGTGAGGCTGCTTTCCACAGTTTTTGTCTCTTATTTATTCTTCACACAACTTTTCACGTTCACAACCGAGTGGAACACCATGAAGTCCTTCATGACTTCAGACTGTCTCAAAGTGTGCACCTGTCTCTCCAATTGTGCCACATACAGGACAGACATAAAGGTGTAAGTGTGTGATTCTTATGTGCCATACATATCATACACGTTATTATATCATGTATGAATTTAGTTTGTTTGAAGCTTTGAGGATTGTAGCTCTAACTCTACTCTAATACTGAAAAATCCATATCCCATGAACTGTCATGTCATGATCTCTGTCTGGTATTTAGTGCTCATTCCTGTCTCTCTCTCTCCCTCCCTCTGCCTACAGATACATGAGCAGGGGTGGAGCTGATCTCCTCAGGAGTGAAACTGATTGCACACACCTGACACTAATCAACCCATCAGCGCTGGCTACTTAAGCTGGGACCAAACACTCCTTCAGGGCCAGAATATTCCCTCATGTCACCACGCATTGTCTTGCTCCTGAGGAGAATCTAGCCACGCTTCCTTTTCATTGTAGTTTTGAGAATTTACCTGAGTTATCCTCCTGAGTTTCTGTAGTTCTTTTGTAGCTACTTTGTGAGTACTATTTCCCCTTTTGGGTGTTTTGTGTTTTGTAGCTCTTTTAGTTGTTTGATTTTTTTGATTATTGATATCTTTTTCCCATTTTGGCGTCCTCAGTTGTGTTAAGGCTCAGGCAATGAGGACTAGGACCCAGATGCAGAGTGGCAACGTAACAAGGTTTATTCAAAAACAAAGTACAACTAAAGACGCCAAAAATGGGGAAAAAGAGTTCAATGATCAAAGTATCAACTGAAGAGTTACAAAACACAAAACGCCCGAAGGGGAATAATACTAAGCAAAGTAACAACAAAAGATCTAGACAGGAAGTACTCGGAATAAATAATTCAGGGAAAATACGCTGAAATACAAAGAACTGGAACGTGGCTAGAATCTTCCTCAGGAGCGAGACAGTATATGCTACGTGCAGGAATAATCTGGCACCGGCGGAGTGCTTGGACTCGGCTTAAACAGCCAGCGCTGATTGGGCTGATTACTGTCAGGTGTGGTAGTCAGCTTTGCTCCTGAGGAAGATCGGCCCCGCCCCTGCTCATGCACCTGTGGGCAGAGGGAGAGAGAGAGTGAGCACATTATAACAGAACAGATCGTAACATGACAAGTTGTACTTTGTCACTGTTAAATAAATACTTTTGTTTTCCTCTCTGTATCTGGGTCCTGGTCCTCATTGCCCGAGCCATAACAGAATATTCTGGCCAGCAATGGACCCAGCAGAGATGGTGGATCTGAGACAAACACTCACCGATCAAGCCGCCGTGATTTCCCACCACAAGTCCTCCCTCTGCCAGACGAGGGTTCAACTCCAGCAGCTCTCCGACGGCATAACATGACTGAGCACTCAGCTGGTGGCTCTGCACACCCAACTCTCCACCTCCACTAACACCGCCGCACCACCACCAGCCGCCGACCCGAGCACCATCTCAGCGCCACTGGCCAGAGAACCGTGCATTGCGATCCCAGCCAGGTATTCAGGGGATTTAGGGACCTGCTCACAGTTGTTACACCAGTGCTCCTTAGTATTTAGCCAGCAGCCGTCTACATATACCACCTCACAGTACAGGGTAGTTTTTGTCATGAGTTTACCCACCGGGCAGGCAGCAGCCTCGGCCCCGGCCATCTCCAACCAGTCAAAGTTAACAAACAATTACCACCAGTTCACGGAGGCCATGAAAAGGGTTTTCGATCATCCTGTTAAGGGCAGACAGGCGGTCGGACAGTTACTCGACCTCACCCAAGGTAACCAGTCAGTCTCCCAGTACGCAATCAACTTCCATATACTAGCTGCAGAGAGTGGGTGGGGGGACTCAGCCCTACAGGCGGTTTTCTTCAGGGGGCTAGTTGAGGAAATAAAAGATCAATTAACGGTGAGAGAAGAGAGTTCATCCTTCAATGCCCTGATAGATTTAGCCTTCGATAATAGGCTAAGGGACAGAAAACAGGGAAAGGCAGGAGTCGAAGGAGAGGAGGAGAAACGACCATCTCTCACCGTTCCCCAGCTGAAATCCCTGGGGTGCTCCGCCACCACAGACATCGTTCCTGAGTCTCGACATCTCTCCACGGAAGAACTGATGCAACTCGGATAAACCCGTCTCACCCCAGCCGAACAACAGAGGAGGATGCGGGAGAAGCTCTGTCTGTACTGTGGTCAACAGGTACACTTCCTCAACCGCTGTCCGTCTAAACCAAAAGACCAGGCACACCAGTAGGCAAGGGGACTCTGGTGAGCTGCATCTCTGCTACCTCCTCCTCACGCATCCACCTATCAGGTGCAATCCACAAACACTCACACTCGCTCCCAGTCCAAGTGCTAGTGGATTCGGGAGCGGATGATAATTTCATCGACTCAGCGATCGTAGAAAAACATCATCTTCCGGTCTATAAATTGGCTACCCCTAAAGAGATTCACACTGTAGACGGCACTTCCTGACCTACAGGAAGTATTCAGTAAATCGTCTGCCAGCACCTTGCCACCCCATAGACCATACGACTGCGCCATAGACCTGCTCCCGGGTTCCCCACTTCCCTCCAAGTGACTGTATAATCTCTCTAAACCCGAGCGAGAGGCTATGGAAAAATACATTACTGACTCCCTAGCCGCTGGTCTTATCCGGCCGTCCTCCTCTCCGTTAGGGGCGGGATTTTTTTTGGAGAAAAGAAAGATAAGACTCTCCGTCCATGCATCGATTACACCGGTTTGAGTGAAATCAGCGTAAAAAAACAAGTACCCTCGACTCTGCTTTTAGCCCACTGCACGAGGCCTGCATTTTTTCTAAACTGGAACTCCGCAACGCGTCCAAGGTGTGTATTAAAGGCAATTTTCCACTCGTCCCCTTCCGTAATGCGGACGAGGTGGTATGCTTCGAGTGTTTAGTCATGCCTTTTGGCCTCACTAATGCCCCAGCTGTTTTTCAGGCTTTCAATTAATGATGTGTTTGTGTATCTAGACAATATTTTGATTTTCTCTGACATAGGCCATGTCAGAGACGTTTTAAGGCGTCTCTGGCAAAACAAGTTGTTTGTTAAGGCAGAAAAGTGTGAATTTCACGTTTCCTGAGTGAGTTTCCTGGGGTTTGTGGTGGAGAAGGGGCAGCTCCAAGCCGACCCATCTAAGGTAAAGGCGGTCAAGGAGTGGCCTGTTCCCTCCACTCGCAAACAACTACAACGTTTCTTAGGCTTTGCTAATTTTTACAGAAGGTTTATCAGGGATTAGGGTCCCCTCTCAACCAGTTTACCTCAACCAAGGTGAGTTTCTTTTGGTCACCTGAAGCACAAATGGCATTCGATGAATTGAAAAAGATGTTTACTAACGCTCCTGTCCTCATCCACCCAGATCCCGAGCAGCAGTTTGTGGTCAAGGTTGATGCCTCGGACACCGGGGTCGGGGCCGTTCTCTCCCAGCGCCTCCCTGCAGACAACAAACTCCATCCTTGTGCCCTCTTTTCACGTCACCTCTCTCCGGCTGAACGGAACTACGACGTGGGGAATTGGGAGCTACTGGCGGTGGTGTTGGCCCTTCAAGAGTGGAGACACTGGCTAGAGAGGGCGGCTCAACCATTTATCGTGTGGACCGATCACTGAAACCTCTCCTACCTCCGCTCGGCCCGTCGTCCGAACTCCTGGCAGGCCCGCTGGGCACTTTTCCAGTTCACCCTCACCTATCGACTGGGCTCCAGAAACACCAGGCCAGATGCCCTTTCCCGGCAGTTTCCCTTTGAGGGGAGGGAGGCTGTCAGCGAGACCATCCTGGGTCCTGACTGTGTGGTGGGGGCGGTCCATTGGAGGGTGGAGCAGGAGGTTGTATTGAAGGCTTTCTGCCAGGCACTCGGTGCCGCGACCAGCCTGACATCCGGCTACCACCCACAATCCAATGGACAGACAGAGCAAGCAAATCAGGACCTGGAGACATCCCTGCGCTGCGTCGCCTCCCAGCTCCCCTCCTCCTGGTCCACCCACCTCCCCTGAGTCGAGTATGCCCATAACACCCTGGTGAGCTCGGCCACGGGGCTGTCTCCGTTCATGGTTAACCACGGCTTCCAACCACCCCTGTTTCCCACTCAAGAGTCCAGCGCAGCAGTCCCCTCTGTCCACGCCCAGTTGCTGAGAGTCCATCGCAGCTCGACATTGCATACCGGCTCCCAGCTACAAAGTAGGTCAACAGGTCTGGCTCTCGTCACGCGATCTCCCCCTACAGACAGAGTCACGGAAACTGGCCCTCAGATACATTGGTCCCTCACAGTTGAAAAGATCCTGAACCCCAGCGCCGTTCGGCTCCGCCTCCCAGCCTCCCTCAACGTCCACCCTGTGTTCCATGTGTCCCTTCCTAAGCCGTTTTGTGTTTTGCAGCTCTTTTAGTTGTTACTTTGATTATTGATATCTTTTTCCCATTTTGGCGTCCTCAGTTGTACTTTGTCATTGTTAAATAGATACTTTTGTTTTCCTCTCTGCATCTGGGTCCTGGTTCTCATTGACCGAGCCATAACATGAACGTGGGATTTTAGTGCTGATAGTAGATGTCAGTGTTCTGTGATTTTAGTGGTGAAATGTCAGCATGAGGCCTTAATTTCTCTGTTACATCTGCTCATTTTTAACAGCACAACACGCAGACCATAAACTCAGATGTCACAAATGAGACGCTGGATTAACTTTCACTAGAAACTGCTGAGTGGTGAAAAAAAGATGATGTCGATTTCCAAACAGTCACTTAGTCAATTACAAACAGGATGAGCTGGATGTTTTGTAGTGTTAGATATAATATCTGCTTCCACTTGTTGATCGAGGGTTTGAAATGTTTGCAACAAAAGCACTTCAGCATTTTCGGGCAGTATGGACTTCAGTGTGCATTTGATATTTGTGACTTTGTGATTTGAGACATTAATCTTGACTGTTGTGTCCTATCGTGTTTGTTATCTATCTGCATTGGTATCTCATTCAGAAATCTTTAAATTTTTCCCCAAAAGGTTTGAGAGAGCACCATCCAACAGTCCTCCTTGTGAGAGCGCTGCAACCTCGACCTACGGGAGGCAGCTCTTTACAGAGATGTTGGCCTACGTGGTGATATTGCTTCCCCACAAATCAGATGATGCTCGCGCTGAGCCCTTCTTCCCGTCTTCCCCTGCCATCCCTCTGCCGCCAGACTCCCACACAGCCTTCCCAGCACCGCGACAGGACCGGGATGTGACCGTGCATGAGTAACACAAGATTAATCTGCCGTTTGATGGGAAACGTGTTGTTCTCAAGGTCTCGGAGGGGAGACAGATTTAAAAGCTGGAGTGAGATTACATTTTCATTCTTCTCTCTTTTTCCACTGCTGACAGAGGAGCGCAGAGTATTTACTTTACCAACCTACTTTACTGCCACTCCCCCAACCACCACCACCACACCACCGCTGCCTCCTCAATCCCCCCACTTCTCTGCTAAGCAATAAGCAGAGGAAACCATTAATTTTCCCCCCCACACAACCTCACTCTCTCTCTTCACTTAAACAATCTGCAGAGCTCAACATGCCCTTTACAGCATTCCCTCAACATGCCCTTTGCAGAAGCACTGATGCGAGGAGCACGGTTACATGTGTGTAAGTATGTGTATACAGTATGCACACACATGCATTGGGGAATTTAAAGGAATATCCTGAACAAACACTCTCCAGAAGGTACAGAGTCCCAAATCTATGGCTGGCTCAGTGAGCTGTTTACTGCAGCTACTGTAGCTATGAAGAACAGACAGCTACCACTTCAATATACTGTACAATTCATTTTTACTGGAAATATGATAAAAAACAGCATGTTCCAAACATATGTGCACATGTATTATATACCAAATTTGGCATATTACCCAGCTTTTTGACCAAAGAAAGCAAGCAGAGCTGCGATCAACAGAGATAAATGGCAGACATTGGTAGTGACAGAGCAGAGGCTTTGTGTTTGACCATTTTTTGCCATGTTTTGGAAGTGTTTGGAACATACTGAGCCTCCAGAGAGACGGTGTAGAACTGAATTATGCTGCAGGAGTGATTTGAGAAGTTTTGTTTTGACAGAGGCTACAAATGTTTCAAAGCCACAAGTTTGAGCACTGGATATTCAAAGCTAGCAATGAAACGATAAAACTGGCCGACGACAATTTTGACGATCCAGCCTCATCAAGCAGAAAAGCAGCAGTTTTGTATAGTTAGTTGGATAAAACAAGCAATTTGAAGATGTCATCTTGGGCTCTTGATTGACATTTTAATGATTAATCAGAAAGCAGAATATTTGCCTCAGCCCTGTTTATAATCTATGGTTTTGTTTAAGTATTGCATTAAAGGCAGAATCTGATAAACCAGGGGTCTGAGAGGTTGCGCCATATGCCATCTTACATGTTGAACATCATGGCCACACCTATATTTTCCTATACAGCCTGTCAGCCCCTCCACAAGTCCAACATGGAAGCTATCCATTAAGCCACAGCTAGGTGCTGCTCAGCACAGCTGCTAGCTGCCTGAGTGCAGCAGCTAAGACATGTTGTGGTGGAAGGGCTCCACATCACGACCTAATCAGTCACCCGCAATCCAAACAGCATGTCAGACGCACAGGTTTAGCAGGCGGCGGGGTTCAGCCAGAGCCACTCTGCAGCTGGTGTGCAGGACATGCTGCCTTTTAGCCCATTCTGGCACACACCTGCTCAGTGTCAGGTCAGGCTCCAACATTTGTCAAAATATACAGAGGTTACATTCATACATAATGGGCTGTACTCTGGCCTTTTTGCCAGCACTCTCTGCAGCGCTAACACCTGTCCCTTTATCAGGGAGAAAGACAGGAACATTTTTTAGCTTTCATCTTTTGATTTCAAATCCATAAGCCTTTACTTTTCATCATCTCCCTGTAATAACATGCTATAGGGCTTATTCACCCCCCCACCCCACCCAAGAAAACATACTGAGATATTCATTTGCAAGTCAGAGTGAGATCACAAGGCTTCACTGGCGAAATGCCACTCTTCAATGTCTTTGAATGATTAATTAACTTTTGAACATTTTTAATTGAGATAAAGTCCTGTCAGTGCATAGGCCTGAGTACTAAACACACAGAAATATCCAAGGCCTGGCTGTTGCTGTGTGTCTTTTTTATTTTTCCAGGAGCAGCAGGTAAAAACTTTAATTTTTTTGTTTTCAATTCTCAAGTTAGTCAAGTCTTCAGAGTGACAAGTCTTTAATAACTCTCACAGCAGTCACATCCACATCTCTTCTTGTTTGTGAAATGTGTGGTTCTTTTCCTGCTAAATACTGCACGTGTTCACCATCTAGCTGTTAAATTTATCTGTTTGCCATGTGGTGCGGAACAAGTAGCCTAAAGTGGGCTTATCAGAACTTTTTCACTGACATGGCCTGAAATGATGCTGATGAGAGCAGTTTTGTAAAATTGCAAAACCAAAACAGAGCTGAGGGACAAAGTAGAGTCATGCACTAATTCTCTGTGGCTTTGTCACTAAGAGTAACACCTTTGACATTAGACGTAGTAATTTCATCTATAAAAGCTGTGCGAAGCAGTTTATTTTTGGTGTCATTTGGGGAAGTTCAATTATCAGTGCTTTAAGTGGGCCGGTACACCCGGTACGGAGTACCAGCACTTCTCATTTTTTGCCTCTAGCATACCAGTACTTTCTACAGCGTACCGGGACTTCACATAAGCCCATAGTACTCTCTCTTGACGTATTTCTCCCTTGCGCTTTGTGATACTCATACTCCTGTGGCTATACTACATTACCCAGTGTGGACTGGTACGCGCCACACGCCTCCCCCTCGCAAGGCGTTCACTTGTAAGGAGGTCTGAGAAAAAGGACGTGAAGAAGAGATCTCGCGGACGTTGAATGCAAACACTAGCACGAGTTGAAACCAGGTGAACCCCAAATGTTGGTGGGGCTCCAAAAGGGCCAAAAGAGAACCCGGACTGATGATGGACCCGGTGAAGATGACACAGGACGACAGACAGACGTCAACGTTAATCTTGCAAGTGACGAGCAGAATACAAAGACGTGGCTTCTGATTCACCTGTTGCCAGCGATGTCAACAGTAACCCCACAGAACAAGAATGGCCAGACCGCTGGTCAAATGACCAAATACGGTATTTTTGCTCACAGAATGAGTGGCTTATATAAGTAAGGACAAAAGGCTGGGGTCCAAGGTATATAGTCAAGTCAAACACATCAGGGACTGAGGTTGTCACATGCGTGGAGAAGATGTTTAATCTCTGCATTTGGAGCTGAAAAATGCAAACAACTTGAGGGCTGCCCCCCGAAGACCTCCCTTGAGCCAATATCCAAGTGAACAAACAGAATTTATCTGCAAGGTTGAATACTCAATAAAAACATGTCCTAGTATTTAAATACATCACTCAATGATCTGCTATTACCCACCGCCTAATTTACCTGGTAACAGTCGAATAAGAGGAGTACCGGCACTTATTTTTCCACTTAAAGCACTGTTCATAATAACATTACAACATGTTGTAAAACTAGACTTCTGTACCTCCTCTTGGCTCTGTTTTCAGACTTGAGGAAATCTAGCCTGTGACGAGAGATTTTGACCAATCACCGGTCATTTCAGAGAGAGGGTGTTCCTATTGGCTGTTCTACAAATGCAGATACGCATGCCTGTCCATTCGCATGTTAGAGCCTTCACATTCCACACTTTGTTTTAGCGCTGTCCTGGCATTGGAGAAAGTGAAAGTCTGATTCAATGGCAGAAAATCCTGCAACTTGTGATAAAGTTGAAATACCTTCTTTGCCCACAAGGGAGTCGGAACACATTCCAGCTCCATGCAGAGGTTCGGGCTCATTATGCTCAATGCCATGGTGCTCATATCGATGAGTGGCAAAGATTCATGATGACAAATAGTGCAGACCTGTCAACCCTCCTGTTTTTCCAGGGTTTCTCCCATATTTGCCCTAATCTCTCTCTCTATTTTCCTGTAAATCTACTGTATTTTTAACCTTTCTGAAACAAAGGGGTAGGTTGTAACGTCAATGGGAGGCATGACCATTTCTTTGATGTGTTTATAGCATTCCACTTCAGTACCACTGGCGGCAGTATGTAGAACACTAGCTATAACATCTATTGATGAGTCATTCTCTCAAATAAGACAAAAAGAAGAAGAGGAAGAAGAATGTTGACTGGTATGATAATGGAGAATAACTTTTGAGGGGTGACAGTGTGCAGCCTCCCATCTGCTGTTAGACGTTGCAGCTATCTCTGATGCCTGCGGCACTCTGCCCTGGGTCCACAAAGCACTGAAGAGGCGTATTTGAGAAGACGAGTCACGGCGAGAGGGACTGGGGCCTTGGTGAAGCTCATGCCGTGGACAGTGGGCCCTATGAGGCATGAGGTGTCGCAGGTCAACCGACTCCAGCTGCTGCCGTTCTAAGTTGTGTACTTGGTGGGATTGATGCAAGGCAGCGGCGAGAGAAGCAGAAGGTTTTGCGTTGTGTATGTTCAATTGTTGACGCTTCAATATAAAAATATTGATTAGAGCAAGTCGTACTCAAAGTCAAATCCCAAGTCCACAGCTCTGTCTCTCTGTGAGATGAGATACCACCACTGATTCCACCCGATGCAATGGCCTCTACAGGGAGTGAGAAAATGTGTTTTTTGTTTGTTTGTTTGTTTTCGTCATTTTCCATTTTGTTTATATCGCGCCAAATCACAACCGAAGTTGTCTCAGGACACTTTCCACATAGAGCAGGTACAGACCAAGCTCTTTATCTACAGAGACCCAACAATTCCCTCATGAGCAAGCACTTTGTGACAGTGACAAGAAAAAAAAAACTCCTTTTAACAGGCAGAAACCTCAAGCAGAACCTGGCTCTGGGTGGGTGACCATCTGCCTCGACAGGTTAGGTTACAGAGAGAGGGAGGGGTCTGGGGGGGTGGGCGTGGTGGTGGACAGAGTAACAGTGACAGGGCTAATAATAGACTTCTAATTATATATATATATCCATCCATTATCTATACACCGCTGAATCCTTTGCAGGGCGAAGGCAGGGGACACCCTGGGCAGGTCGCCAGCCTACCACAGGGCTACATATACACATACAGACAGACAACCACGCACACTGCTCATTCACACCTACGGACAATTTAGAGTTATCAATTAACCTCAGCATGTTTTTGGACTGTGGGAGGAAGCCGGAGAACCCGGTGAAAACCCACGCTGCACAGGGAGAACATGCAAACTGCACACAGAAAGACCCCTGGCGGGATCGAACCGGGGACCTTCTAGCTGTGAGGCAACGCTGCTAACCACCGAGCCCGTATATATATATATATATATATATATATATATATATGTGTGATATGTGTTATATGTGTACATATTATTAACAGATGTACATATTACAACACCATGAATCTAATAATAATAGTAATATAACTAGTAGTAAAAGAAGTTGCAGTGGATATCCGGCAGGGCCATGGCAGGAGACGTGGCTATAATCCCAATATAACCCCAATCCAGGTTCAACCACTTTCCATGAGGACCTGCGACACGAGAAAGCACAAAGACTCCGGGGAAGAAGCCAAGTCAGTAACAAGCCTTGGTAGGACAGGAATACACACAGATGGAGAGGGAGAGAAGAACAGAGGAGCTCTGTGTGTCATTGGAAGTCCCTCGGCAGCCTAATCCTATGGCAGCATAACTATGGGCTGGTCCAAGGCAAGCCTGAGCCAGCCCTAACTGTTAGATTGATCAAAAAGGAAAGTTTTAAGCCTGCTCTTAAATGTAGAGATGGTGTCTTCCTCCCAGACAACGACTGGAAGATGGTTCCACAGGAGAGGAGCTTGATAACTAAAGGCTCTGGCTCCCATTCTGGTTTTAGAGACTTTAGGAACCACCAGTAAGCCTGCATTCTGGGATCGCAGTGTTCTGGTAAGAGGGTGCTAATAAGTACCTTACCATTTAATGCTTTCTAGGTAAGGAGAAAGATTTTAAATTCTATTTGAGATTTTACAGGCAGCCAGTGCAGCGCGGCTAATATCAGAGAAATATCTCAGGATCTCTTTTCCTGGTTTTTGTCAGAACACATGCCGCAATGTTCTGGATCAGCTGGAGAGTCTTAAGCTATTACACTGAGCTGGGACAGCCTGATAATAATAATATGAGTATGATTCGGAGGAGTAGCATCATTTAGGCTAACATACTCATCATGACACAGCCAGGTTTCAGTCAGACAAAATAAATCAATATCATGATCTGATATTAACTAATTTACTAATACAGATTTAGAGGACAGAGGTCTGATATTAAGGAGTACATATTTGTCCTCCTATCTTGTTGTACTATTGCAGTGGTGGTGTTCATATTTATTAGGTTTTTATGTATAACTCCTTTTCTGTTTACTTTTGATTTATTGGGCTTCAGCTGTGGACTATGCTTCCTTCGAACAGTCACCCGGTCTCTCTGGTTTCCCGGCCGAGGGACGGCTGGCCGGAGCTACACTCGGCCCGTCTGCACCGGCTACGGCTAACTCCACCCAGTGATTGAAATCCCATAGTGTGGAGCTGCACTTCCAATTCACTAAGCCTCCAGCGCAGCAAACAAACTACATTTCTTACATGTACCAGTATCACTAAAGAAGCAGACGAAGAATCACCTCTTTTAGTAAATGGATCCATTCCTCCCCTCAACCCTCTCTCTAAACTGTCCATTCCTCCTCAGAAGGATCTATTGACCTGGAAGACATGCCTGGCCTCGGAGGTGACATCACATGTGACTCGGTGCAAGCCTCGTCACTCCAAGATCCAAGATTAGACACCTCTCTGCCTCTCTCCCCCACTGTGTCATCCTTCTCTTCTGTCTGCTTCTTCTTCCGTAAGTATTTTCAGTCTCAGTCCCGATGAATTCCCTCAAAAATAATTTCTGCACTATTCTATACTAGTCTGTCTGAAGTTACATGAACTGCACTGCTGGCCTTTGCCTGCTCCCTTACTGTGGTTACAGTTAGACTTTATGCGAGTCCTCAATCCTCTTAGCAAGGACTTTGTCTTTGCACTCAAACACTCTCTGATCCTGTCCGTGCTGCAGGGCTGCATGGCTTTCAGAAAGCGTGGAAGAGTGTTTGAAGCGGCTGTGCCTGCTGAGCAGCGAGCCTGAAGACTCCTGAGTGGCGCTAGCTGGGTATGTGTGTCAGGACAGGAAGGAGAAACTGATCCTCTTAGCAGCCTGGAATTGGCCCACTCTCAGGAAAGTGTCACTTGAGTTGGTCAACCTGAGAGTGCCTGGCGAGATTGTCTAGCCTTGTATCTCCTTCCCATAGCAGCCTCCTCCTCCGTCCAGCCAGCCGTGGGAGGACAGACGGTGACAGTGAGCACATGACTGTGATCTTTCCTCAGTATGCTGCAAAGTATGCCGTACCTGGCCTCCAGGCATGAGTTCAATCCAAGGTGCCACACTGCCTGTTTGACCAATTAGAGTGATCCTCTGCTGGGCAGGACTCAGACCTCCTGCTGAGAGCTGCCAGGCATATCCAACTTCAGCCCAAACAAACGGCACAGACCTCACCACAAACACATCATAACACATGCTCGAACCCAAACCTCTTTACTTCTCTTTGCTCCCACATGCAGCTGCTGTGATTAAAAACCTTCAGCTGGATGACTTTTTTTTGGTCCGCTCTTCACCTTTCTAGCTCTACACATTCCTCTTTCCGTCTTCCTCTTCTTGTCTCCAGATGTTTCTCTAACCATGACATGCAGGCTGTGACAGAGAGCAGTCAGGCCGTGCTCGTTCCACCAATTTATTGAAAACAGATATAACAGGAAGAGTTCATTCCTGTCGAGCAGCCCCCATTACAGCAATCAATAAAGAACGGCTGGTTTTAAAAGCTTGCGTGGCATTTAATAGATTTCAATAAAAGCTGCACCATTATCTCTAGAATAAGGGTGACAACTTGTGCGATTATGACATAATGAGCACACTAATCATTTCTGGAACATTTCCTCAGAAGTCAGTCCTGTGCTTTGTAAGAAAGCCACTGTGACAGCTGCTGTGGAAACTTTCAGGATTAAGTTGGAAAACACATAAAAACTAAACAGGACTGTGTTGACATGGTTATTTACCTGCCTGCTATCCACACAAAGCCTACATAGAAATCCAAGTATTTCATATACAGTTACAACAACAACAACAACAACTATAGAGCTTGAACTTTCTGGAAAACGATTCAACTGTCAGCCCTAACCCCAAAACAGCCAAATTAATGGGGTCTGAGGACGGTGGTTAACAAAGGCAGATGTCTACCACCCAAGTTGGCATCCTACATACGGCCTACATCCTCTTTGATCCACCAAAAGAAAAGAAAAAAACAGTTAAAAGGTAATGTCAGATGTCACTTCTGATTATGATGGAAAAAGCATCCATCAACTCATTCTTACATTTTTTAACTGCAAGTTTACCAGATTTTACTACTACAGGCTTGTCGTTTAAAGGCCCCGAAACATCCCAGATGCAATAATCAGCCTGCAGAAATAAACCCTGCTTCATTAGCCGATCTTCATGTTCCCTCATGACGGATGAGGCCCATCTTCGCTGTCAGCACCGTGGCTGAGTAAAGGAGCACCAAATGATTTTCCTCAACACGAAGCTGGCAGTACACATTATTTATGCTCTTTCCCCTGTAAGCCACAGTCGACATCATTCAACAAAATTACATTTTAATCATTCTCCTGATAGGAAAGCAACCGAACTGTGAGAAAAAAAAAAGGGAAGATTGAAAATGGCTGTGTTGGCTGAGGAGACACAAAGATGACAAGCTTAAAACATTTGGGCTGCGTCATACTGATGTTTACCCAGTGGAAATGGATTCAGTTGATAAGAGAGGCCTTTGTTTATCTGTTTAAAGGAATGCTTCATTAATTATAAAACTGTTAGCCTCTTGCTCTGCTCAATCCTAAAAGAAAAAGTGAGGAAGAAGTCAAGTCATTTTAAAAACCTTGATGAAGAATATTAAAAAGGGAAAATTTCGGGTACATTTTAGCAATCTGCTTTCTTCTGTCATTCCCCTGACAGAGTTTTACATGGCTAAATGCCATTTTTTGAGATGGAACTTTCACTTTCATTATCAACTTTATTACAACTTGGATCTTGCCTTTCCAGCATTTTCATTTTAGGAGTTTCATCAGATATGATGAGACTGTACTCACTGGGTCTCTCTCAAGAAATCAGGTTGCGGGTTAGGGTGGGACATATCGCCACCAGTCATGAACTGACTGTTAAATCAGATGGAATATGACGTACTGAGAATTTTGAATTCCAGCAGATCATTACAGATCAAATGTTGCGTATGGAAAGGGACAGCCTGTGGACTCAATACAACGATGACACTTAAAAGACGGGTCAAGAAACAGAAACATGAGCAGTCAGACGATCCCAAATGTTGTAACTAAAGAATTTGGTTATCAGGCTAAAACTTGTTTTGAAGAATAAACACAAGTGGACGGTGAATTTATTACCCAAATTGTCAGCCGCAAACAGACAGAGCTGGACTTTCTGGGCGCATCCACATATTGTTTTATAAGAGAATCGGGATAAACTGTTTAAAACTTGTTGACGACCTGTCTGACTGCTTGTGTCTCTTGCCCCATCCCACTTAATTTTAGTGGTATTGCCATGGTCTGACATCTCTGTAATAACGACTGGTAATAACTGACGGTAATGACGAGTGTGAAAATTCATTCCTCATCTCAGAAACAGTAAAAATCTTAACTCAACGTCCACCATCTAGCTTTTTTTCATGAGCTTTCATCCACATGTCACTGTGTTCATCGGCGAATACAGCCTGGTCTTGCTAACTAAGCTATCTCCATGACAACAGAGCTAACTGCCAGTGATGAAGGCCGTGAGATTTGATACGAAGCTCTGGAAAATGCTAGTAGCAGAATGCTAGAATTTTCTGTCGGCTGACTCTCACATAGAGTCAATGACTGTTACTATGATGGTAAAAAACACCAAAACAAGATGCACAAAAAAGCAGAAAATTGCAGTTCTGTCAATATGATCCATGATCCATGTCAGATGTTAATTGTGTGGAGAGATCTGCTGGTCATAACGTGGTGAGCGAGTGCAGCGCGTACTGATGGTATAGCTCACATATGAAGACAGCATATGTTGACAGCCAGAAAATTTGCTGCTCGAATCACATGTGGAGGAAGGAACATATAAATCTATCCAGATCCCTTCATTCCCACAAAGCCTCAAATTATAAAGTGCATTGTGCCAGTGTTACTGAGGACCGTCATCGACTTTAAGTTTCCAATTAATGATTTACGGCCTGAAATGTGCTGCATTGTGGGAATGTAACGCAGAGGAATGTTGACTGAGACAGAGACGCTGTGAGGAAGGAGAGATTAATAACGAGAGAATATCAGTTTCCTCGAGGCAGAGGAGACAGTGAGGATAAAAGACAAAGGTGCACACGCGAGATGAGGACAAGACAGTTGAGTAAGACAAATAGTATCCCTTATTGCGGTTTGAGAGACTGCAACACAGACGGGGTTGAACATATGGTGGGAAATGAGACGTGCAGGTGCCAGCAGTTGTCTGATTTATCTTGTTATTATACCCAAAGTGTCCCGAGGCAAATTACAACACACTTTGTGCTGACTGTTGAATCTTGAATTCTGGAGGATCCCAGTGAATATATGCGGGACAAGGTGAATGTTATGTCCTGACTGCAAGACCCTTACCACATCTCCATTATCTCTTCTGCACAGCATGATAACTGATCAAGCAAACAGATCAGAAAACTCATGTCCATTTAGGCTGTTTATATACTGTCTGAAGACCAGTTTAGCAGCTATCTTCAGTCAGGGAAACAATAACAGCACATCAGGACGAACCCCGTCACCTTTAAAGTACAACAAAACAAGCTGTATTCACACAAAGGGGGCACAGTTTCCCAAAAGCGTCTTTTTGCTGAAGCAGTTTAAAGGGTGAGGGCGCTTTAGGTAAATCAGACCCTGGACGGACGGACGGACAGACAATAAACAAGCCAAAGGTCAGAAGCTGAATATTTCAGACATGAAAAAATGCAGAAAGAGAAAAAAAATGTCAAGTAATAAGAAAACTAATCTTAGCTGGAGACGTTTTCTTGCTATTCCGGGGGTGTTTCCTTACCCTCTGCTTGTTTTTCATAATGCAGTCTCAACACTTTTTCTGCTTCTGTGGTGGAAATCACACAATGGCCGATACTGATTGCTTTATTTTCTCAGTGTGTACCCCCCTCTCGCGTTTGTTATTGCAGAACAGGAGGATATGCCGGACAGGGGGGCGATGCTGAGCCCGCAGAATCTGAACATTTTCTCTCTAATAATTTGAAATCCTGTGGGGTCGAGGGGGGGCATACAGGAGGGAAGGTGCAGGGGGCCTGGATGCCTGCCGATGGGGCTCGTACAAGGTGCCAGGTCACCAGGGCTGCTCGGGGTATGTGAACGGTGAGCGCCGCTTCTGAAGCTATTTGGGCAAAGAGGTCAGGTATGCAGCCTGGTCTGCACGTGCGCGGTGGCTGTGGCTGGTTTTCTGACTGACATGTGCATCCGAACACTGCAGCCTCTACAACCCACAACAGTAAGGCAATACCTCTTTGGCTGCACCCTCCACTGAGCATGCGGTCATACACACACACACACACACACACACACACATAGAGGTTATATGCAAAGAAATTATTGTTTTAGTGGGTTAATATAGAGGCCACCTACACACATGCCCAGAGGAATGTTTTATCAGTCTTGCATGTGGGGGGTACCACCAATGGCATTCACTCACATACCATTGATGCCAGCAGGGGATGTGGCCAGTGGTGTGGAAACCTCCAGAGGTTTGGGCCAACACAGAAGAAACCTGCCCTGGTGCAGCTCACTTCTCTCTCAGCTGGAAATCTAGATGTGCATGTAATCTGTAACATTATAAACATTTATATTGGTGAAAGTGAAGATAAATGCAACCAACACTGTCAAGCTACATGGCATCTGCAGCTCCCTTTACTAGCCTGTCTTCTTACAAGAGGCCAAATTTCCAGTTGGAAACAAACACCTTTGGGTATTTTTTTTATTTTCAGGAGAGAGAGAGCACATGAAAGCGCTGCAGATAAATAGTCCCTACTTAATCACTAGAAGCGATTAAAAGAGTTGAATGTTTGAGCAGCTCTGTCCTCAGAACGGATGTAGCGGTCCCTCATATCGGGGCTCTCCGTTTACATTATTCATAGGAGGAGGGTGTGACTTGTTGGCTCTTTTTTCCGCCTGTATAAAACGAGAAGTTCGCGTAAAAGAAAATACAGATGGAGAAGGCTAGCCGGCTCGCTGTGTCACAGAGAGTCCCCTTAAGCCTACGTGACAACTCACATACTGTCCCTTTGTGACCAGCTTAATCGGCAGAATGCCCGGTCTCTGTGTGCTTTGTCTCGCCGCCGCGCTGGCTGCGTTCGCCCGGCTCGCCGGCACCGTGGGGCCGGTGGTCCGATGCGAGCCGTGCGACGCCGGGGCGCGCCTGCTGTGCAAGCCGCTACCGAAGGACTGCGCGGAGCGGGTGAGGGAGCCCGGCTGCGGCTGCTGCATGACGTGCGCCCTCGGTGAGGGACAGGCGTGTGGAGTGTACACGGCGCGCTGCGGCTCCGGCTTGACCTGCCAGCACCAGCCGGGGGAAAGCCGACCGCTGCAAGCTCTGCTGGAGGGACGGGGAGTGTGCTCAAGCGCCGCGTCCAAAAAGCTCAACAGGATTCTCATACCGGCGCAAAAACAAGGTTAGAGTGTGTGCGTGTAGACACCTTTTTATTTTTGTTTGTGTGTGCGTGTGTGTGTTGTTACGTGGTGCCTTTGACAGGCGCTCTCCCCATGAGGTGTTGCCCAGGTCTGAGGACTTCCCTGCTCATGGAAACACCCATTAAGTGCGTTGTGTTGAGATAAAGATGCTTGGACTGGCCTGCAGAAGATAAGAACCATGCGTAAGGTGGATTCACCGGGCTGCTTTGCACCAGTCCAAGCCGTTGGGTTTTAGAGGGGAGGCTTGACATTGCACAGTAACGTGTTCCTCGTTGGTTAAACAGGTCCCCTAGCCTCCTGAAAGTTTGAGTGGATAACAGCAGCTATGGCTCGGAGGTTTACACAGCAGTTAATCGTTGCTTTCCCACCAGGCGGCCACTTTTTCCATGTGCGCACAGCTTTGGACCGTCATGCGTAAAAATGCACAGTGACATTTGTGACATTAAAAGATTGTCGTTTGGGGTTTGCAGATTGTTTGTTGTAAATGACAACACTGCTCCATCTCTCTTTCTCCCGAACACACACGCGCGCGCGCACACAGCCTGGCTCTCTAAAACCAATAGTTAAGGAATGCCACATACATACTGTAAGTAGACAGTATTTAGCTGAGGCTGAGCGCAGACCATGTCCTTGTCTTCTGTAATGTCCTTATTTTCCTTCAAGTAAAGCTCTTGGATTTTTGTACACAGCATGAAAATATGTGTTGCTGCTTTCCCGGTCCAGGATGTGGGCCAAAACATCTCGGGTGTGTGGCAAATGGGGAGGGGGGGTCATTTCTCAGAGTTCCCTTTAAGCAACCAACACACACACTCATTTTGACACAAGTCATTATCATTGAGCCCAAACTGCATTTTCTTCATTGCATGCTAGTATCTCTGATAATATTGAGAGATCTTACATCTGCATGGTGTTTTGTGTGAATGGATGCATGCTCCTCACACTGGTGAAACGGCACACATGCCACCTCCATGTGAATACACACTCTTGTGTGTTTAGGCACTGCTGACGTCAGGCCTCCAGGAGCCTCTGTGTGTGTTTTCTTCTTCCTGGTTATTTGGTTTGGCCACAGTAGTGTGTGGTGTGCAAGCACTCAGCAGTCACATTGTCATACACACACACACACACACACACACACATGCTTATGCATCCACCAGCATCCACACACACACACACACTCGCAGTCCATCGTCAGCTTGCCCAATTTACCTTTTTGATTCCTGTCACTTAGTTCGTACATTTCTCTCTTTACTTCTCTTCCTGTCTTTCTGTGTCATTTTATATCAGTTTATCACTAGTTTCATTCACTGATGTAACATTATTTCCAAAGTGGGAACAAAGAGATCCTTATCCTCTACTAGCACTCCCCCAGCTTGTAAAGCAGAACACAATAAATAGCAGCAGAGAGGCTCTATCGTTGCACACAAATTTACAGTATCTCCACCATTGGAGATGGAAAAAAAGGTGGGAAATGATCCCAAGCTCCCCTGTTGGTCAGAGTGTGTAAGTGCAGCCCAGTGGTTTCCACCGCCATCAGTCCCCAGCTCCACAGCAGCCTCTCCTCCCAGACATTAACAAGCTCTCCTCACCACAGTTTGTGCTATTTACCCCTGTGCCATTATACAAACAAATTGCGTAATGTGTTTATCTAAAACGCCCGAGACTTCCTTGGAACGTTATATAAGAGTTTATATTGACAATAAAAATTAATGCTTGCAATCTTAAAAAGGCCTCAATATTTTTGTCCTTGGTTATGGACCTTTTTGCAGAGTTCAGAAAACTGCGCAGGCCGTATCAGGTTAAAGAGCATCTGTTGCCTTCTGACTCTGCCTTGTTCCAGTCAATGTTGTTGTTGACATCCATGTTGTTATTCTAAGTTCTTGAGAGCCTGGGAGCCTGTGGAGCCCGACCACGTCACTAATTGATCAGGTGGCCACGGAGAAAGGGTGGGCTGCCAGCCTGCCTGCCCACACGAGCTACACCCCTACATGCCCGTCCGCCGCCCTCACCGCAGCGCTCGAACACAAAATCTGCTTTGAGTTAACGGTTTAAAACTGTGTTTGGGGGTGTGCGAGCCGCTGCATGTGTGTTCCCATCATCCCTCGCCCTCTCCGGGATATCTCTGAGCTCTGTTAGCTCCTCCGACTGTGTCCTTGTTGTGGTGTGGTCAACCAGGCGGCACATGACGGGTAGTTTGGTCCTCTCCTATATTAGGGACCGGTGTTTGGAGCCCCCTCCTCTCTTCCTCTCGGTCAGATGGTCCCCACTCTGTCTTTCATGATGTGACAAGAATCTTTGCCAGCACCACGGGCTATTAATATATCTGCTCCCTCATCTGCCACTTTACCTCTTGCTGCCCTAACCTCCTCCTCTTTTAGCCCCAATCCCCTAGTCCCCACACTGCACATAAAAACACATACACAACATTTGCTTCACAGCGTCCTTAAAAAGTCTTGTTTACACTCAGTTCCTCTCTGTGGCTCTATCTCTTGGTCTGCATGCTGTGGAAATTTGTGGATATGAAATCGTCATGTTTCTGTTTATTACTTGGCTTCGTCTCTGGCTCCAAACAGCCCACAAGGCAATGAGCTAACTTTATTTTGTCTCTTTCAAACAGGCCTCTCTTAGACAGCCAAAAAGTCTCTGTTGGATTAAGAACAGCAAGCATTCATTCTGCTGGAATACAATGTTTTATCAGAACTGTAAAGTAGAACAACTCTATGATGCTGACGTTAGCTTCCAAATCGTAGCTTCCATGGAAAGTTTAGGGGAAAATAAATGATAAAAAACTGATTCCCCACTTTTGCACCACATAGAGCTGAAAAAGTAGCATCATTAGATATCACGATAGAATCCTGAAAGCTGTAGAAAAACCATGTTAGGATTTGTGAAACATTTATTCTGTCTACACAAAATCTGCAGAGGACTGCAGGTGGAAATGATCCAGTTGCTAAATCTGGTACTTCTTACCTTCTTGTGTAAGATGAATGTTTTGCTGTACATGGTATCTGAAAAATAAATGTAATAAACAAAGCTAATCCAATAAACATAATCAAGACCCCATAAGACCAGGTCTAACTTAAGCCTCTTTCACACTGTACAAAAAGACCGCAAATACCCACTAACATCTGGCTTTTGTCTTCAGTGGGAAAGGGTACAATCACATTCATTCCCAGGTCAAATGACAGTTGGCTCCAGCTTCAACTGGCAGTGACACATGAGCGGACGCGCTAATTTCACCCCTTTTCCCGCATGTTGGACTTCTGGACATTATTGCATAAATGTTACCTGATATCAGACAGAATCGTCAAATCGTTGCACTCCATTTCCTTCTCATCCTCATTATCTCAATTAAAATATAAAACAAGTAACCACCAGCATTGTCACTGACCTCCATTTCTGCTGTTTTATGACACGTTCTTGACATCAAACATGACAAATCAGGCACACGAAAGAGAAATTCAAACTCATCTACTGGCAATGGAAAAGGAGTTTGAAAAACCCACGTACACATGATCATTTTGGTGTAGAAGTGGTATTAAAAACCACTATTCTTACACTTGTCAAACCTGGACTAGATTAACAATGAACTAACAGTTTCAGATATGAAAAAGCCTTATTCTATTTGTATATTTATTCATGAAAACAGGAAAAAGGATGATTCCACTGCAAGTCAAACAGTCTCTGGAGTCTATTTAGTCCAGATTTGATGAGTGTAAACACAGTGGTTTTTGATCTAGATCTGGTTTTGTGTAATCTCAATCCAGGAAAAGTAGTAGTAGTTGGTTTTTGTGACTAAAAATACGAGTTTCCCAAGTCTGTAAGTGGGTTTTAAATGGCCTTGAGGCTTTTAATACAATAGAGGACACTTTACCAAAACTGTAAATGGTGCAAAGACTGAATTTCATAATTCATTTGTCGCATTAACCTGTGAATGGAATGTGGAAGCTCCGACGGTAACTTCAGTGTCGTTCATTAGTCTGAAACGTCTGAAAACTGATGGCTTATCTTTATCCACACAGATACAAATCAGGTAGAAGAAGGCTGTGCGAACGTGACGGCGACGATGATGGTGTTGCCTGGCGTGGTGACTGTCAAGGGCGGCCACAGTCACGGGTCGATCGACACCAGGCCTCCGCTGCACAACAAGCTGATCCAGAAAGATCACAACAGGAAGACTCAGAGTTACAAGGTGGAATCAGTGACAGGAGGAACCAATATGGACATTCACAACTTCTCCCTGGAGAACAAGAGGGAGACTGAGTATGTAAGTCACACCCAGAGGCAATGACATTTCTGTTTAATGTGTTATAGTGCTGCTATGTGGAGGAAAAAAGAAGCAATGACACAGTTGTTGACTGTGACCCCACTGACTGCAGATGAAAATCAGCTTCAAACTAACTCTGGTCCAATACATCAAACAGCAACATCTATGTTTAATATAAGTCCCAGATAAATAAAATAAAATAAATGCTTTGTACAACCCTGACTCCAAAAAAGTTTGAATGCTTTGTAAAACATTGGGTTGGGTATGAAAGGAGCATCCTGGAAAGGCTCAGTTGTTCCCAAGCGAGGATGGAGCGAGGTTCACCACTTTGTGGAACACATGACTTTATAAAGGATGTTATTACATGTACTCAGGAACACTTTGTAAAATGTTTTTGGTAAACGCAGTTCGCCTGCAGATGAATCCGTTCTGTTTTCATCTACATTTTAAGCAGTTTTTTGGAATCAGGATTGTTAATGCTTTAATCATTAATGCTGCTGACCACTTTTTAGGAATGTCATAAACCAGATAGCCTTTACCCAGCGGTAAGAAGAGCATTTGAGAGGCTGCAAACCATTAGCTTGCTAGGTTTTTTGCTAGCTCGTTAATCCTCAAGCTGCTTTGTATTTGGGTCACAATATGGACAACTGTGAATCTGAACTTAATAATATAGGCTTTTTTAAAAAACAGAAATCAAGCACAGTGAAAAGAAGAAAGCCTGTTATCGAGCAGCTAAATGTTGTTAACTTGCTAGGTTGTTTGCTAGCGAACTAGTTAGCTCTGCACCAGATTTAAAATGCTGAAGTTGGCTATTTGAAAACTGGATGTATAAAAATAACATACCCAGAGAGAAGAAGGAGAAAAAGAGTATACATATATAAGTGTGTGTGTGTGTGTGTGTGTGTATATATATATATATATATATATATATATATATATATATATATATACACACACACACACACACACAAACACACATATTTACATATTTACCTTTGGACAAGTTCTGGTTTGTTTCACAAAGTTTTGGCCGTTCACAGCTGTAAGGTGTTCAGAGGAAAGTGTGTTCAGAGGAAAGTGTGCCCAGTGTGTTTGACAGGCAGACCTTCATTCTTTTTTAAAAAAAATAATCGTAATCAGTATATTTTACTGTGTGACACTTATTTGGACTCTGGTTAAACTGATTAAACTGTCTTTTTGACCCTCTGGTCTTTGCGTTTAAGTATTTCAAACACCTACTTGACGGTACCAGGTGGTGTTTTAGCCTAATTGTTAAGACTTTTTTTTTACTTTAGTCCCAAAAGAATCATTTCAAGGCTGACTTAAAACAATTGTCAGGTGCCCATATGAACATGAAAATATCAGAATATGTGCATTGAATACAGTTTCTATGTCGTAAAACATTGTAAGCTAGCATTGGCTTAGTTGATGTCTTTAATAGTATTATCTTAATTACTGCCTACTTCATTATCTCTTTACCACCAACCTCTGTCAATAGGAATCATCACCATATGCCATGGAGAGACAGCAGTCTGACTATTAGAGCGCTCATTGAGGAGACATGACAGGAAGGCAGGGGAGCGAGTCCCTGACTGAACACGAACTGGGGACGTTGTAGTTCATGGTCGGCGCCTTACGGCCCAGGCCGCCAGAGTGAATCAGACTGCAAGGTTTTTTTTATTTCCAAGACTCCGTCCGCTGATTAGCACCCCTAGTAAAGAACTCATCAGTAAAATCACCTGCAGAGGTGGTTTGTTAGAATTAACCCTGACACACTACTATCTCTCCATCGCATATGGATGGGTGCAGCTGGCAAGAAGGTATAGCTTTTAACATGTGGCAGGCGGTATGCATGTGCAGCCTCATGCACGTGCAGGAAAAACACGAGATACAAACAGTATGGTGGAATCTCATCAAAACATCGATCTGCAGAGCAATTTGTGGTCAGCACTCCACATGGTACCTTTAAGTTATCTACTATCATATAAACAACATAATTTTTGGTTATATGCTATCAAGCATTTTCTAAGACAGGGTACCACTTTTTCCACAAAGCTGACATCTAATTTTGAAATTAACCTCTCCAACCTGGACCTAACAGCGGGATCATCACTGCCACTCGATGTTGTTCAGACAAATAGAAAGGTTGTTTTTGTTGTTGTTTTGCAGAAAAAAACATTTAAATTCTAGTCAAAATTTCCAAAGATACCAAACTGAACGCAGGGGACTTTTGTATAAAGATGTACAAGACATTACGATTATTTAATATTGGTGTGATGTTGCAGCCATGAAATGACCATCGTCCGGTTTTTGCATCATATAGCTTAAAGGATGTGTTTGAACAAGCAGATACCAAAAATATGTTATGGAAATAATTTGCACAGCTATGTAAGTTCTCTTTCTAGCTTTAAAACTGCGCAGGGGGAAGTTAATGGGACGTTCAGCATTGAGGAGGTTAACTTTTATAGAGTCTGATGTTCACCATCAATGTATGTAATTGCATGAACACTCCTCATGTTCCGTATGTCTGTGATTGTGCAAGGATGAGTGTGTAATATTGGTGTTGTTGGGGTGTGTTTGCCGTGTTGCTAGGGGCCGTGTCGGCGGGAGATGGAGAGCATCCTGAGCAGTCTTAAAATCAGCAACGTGCTCAACCCGAGAGGCTTCCGCATACCCAACTGTGACAGAAAGGGCTTCTACAAGAAAAAACAGGTGAATGTTTCTCCCTGCTAGTTCATCTTTCTTTCTCTCTCTCTCTCTCTCACACACACACACACACACACCTGCAGACTTGCAAATAGACCCACCGCATGCCTGAACACTTCCAAAGAATCCTCACAGACTCATCCCACCCACCCACACATGCACAATCCCCCTTTTTTTGCAGCTCGGGTTGCCTTGACAGCCACATCAACACTATATTATCAGAATGGCTAATAACCATGTATTACTCCGGTAAATGCACTGCAGCCGTCTGACTCATGCCTCACAGGAAATGAAGTCGGTCAGGTGTGTTTGTGGGTGTGTGGTGTGGGAGAGTGTGGGGGGTAGGGATGTAAGAATGTGGTCTGGGAGTGTGTGTGGCACGGTAGATGTGGCGGCAGGGGAGTGTATGTATGGCGCTTGTTTGATGGCGGTAGTTTTGGTGAGGGTGTGTAGGTGTGGGGTGCTGTTGGTGAGGTGAAAAAAAACAAACAGGCTGTCACTGGTTTAGTTTTTCTTGTCTGTGGTACAGCAGACTCGGGCCACCCATGGCCTGCTCATTTGTAAGACGGGAAAACTAAAATTCCTTGGAGTGGTTCGCTGGGTGATGTGCTGGCCTGGAGAGAGGAGGGGCAAGACAGGAAAGGTGGCGGATGGATGGGAGGGGTGGTGGGGCATCGCTAAGGCACACAGCATGCTGAATAAATACCACCATCCAATTTCCTGAGGTTGGAAGCCTTATCGGAGGGATTCCACAGAGCTAGAGCCTGTTCTGAGAAAAGCCAGTCACCAAAAACTCCCAGTAAGCACCATGAGTCAGAGACCAGATCAAGCCATAACACACACACACACACACACACACAGAATTAAATCACCCTCTCAGATTCTTACTTCACTCTTTCCCCAAAGTCTCCAAAGTGTGGTTTCATTGTTACTTTTATTGAATTCAGACTCTTCCTTGGTCTTTTCCTGGATTTCATCAACAAATATCTACCAGGAAAGCATCCGCTCTGGTCTAAGTGTGTGTGTGTGTGTAAATGTGTGTGTGTGTGTGTGTGCAGCAGTGTGCCAGCTCTTGTCACCCTTTTCTCAGAGAGCCAGTGGGGTGCAGGGTGTTGTGTTAAATCCATCCGAAGGGATGTGCCTTCACGGTGTGTTGCAGAGATTTATGACCGGAAACACAGCGAAGAGGAGACCGTGTGAACCGTCTAGGGTGACAATACTGTGAAAAGAAGGGAGCAAGGGGTGGGAGGGAGGGGTGAGGGGCTGGAGGGGTGAAGGACTGAGTGGAGGAAAAAGGGGCATAACCATACACATGATACACAAGCTGCCTCAGTATCGCTATCTATCTCCGTTGAAAGGTGGCTGGTAAAAGCTGGTCGTTTCATCTTTCACATGGACCTTTTCCACCAACAGTACCAGAAACTAACACAGATTTTCAACCATGTAGTTCCAGTACTGAAGGCTCAACAATATAGCGTCATTGTGTAAGACTTGCAGAAGTGAAAAGCAGACTAAAAGTGTTTCGATTTCCACTGCTTCTGGAGAACTGCAAAGACTAAGGTAGACACAAGGTAGGCGTGACAGATTGAAGAAAGTAACGGATTCATTTGAGATGCAATGTGTTGTTCTCTGTATCTGATGCAGAACCATGATGTTTCGATTAAGGAGACTGGAGTGATGAAAAGGGAGGTTAGAAATGCCAGAAAGTCCAGATACTGTTCTCAGTGTGATGATCGTCTGAGTGCTGTAAGTCAATCAGCAAAAGCCTCTGGTTTGTTTCTCTTGCTCGCCGAATCTTTCACTTGTTTTTAAGCCATATTAAGGATTTCAGCTACATTACTACTACTACTACTACTACTATTGTTTAGATCCCATCCCTTATCCCTATATTAGCATCAGCCAGTTCTTACTTTGAATGAATACAGCACGGAGGTTGAATCAGTTTTGGATCAGGGGGACAGTTGGTGATATTAAGTACTGCAAACTCTGCAGTTGCAGGGCCACCAGAAGCCCGGAAACAGGTTCATCTGGTTGAAATGCAAGAAAATGTCCGAAGGTTCTGGAAATGTTTCTGGGTTGCTGTAAAAGTCTTTGCCATTGAAGAGAACTAACAGAGAACAGCAGCTGCAGGCAGATGAGATCCATGTCAGTCACTATTTATTCTAATGGTGATAGATTTTGACACCTGAAGGAAAATCGGCATAATTGGCAAAATCCAACCTGTTCTCACACCTACAGAACACGCCCGGAAAATAAAAAGCGAGAGAAGTCCACCTATGGATGAAGCTGGGGTGGCTGTGTCAAATGCAGGACTTTCACCCAACAGACCGGGTTTCGTGTCCCATGTGAAACCAAAAGTGAAGGCTTATTTCTTCCGTAAGTGAAGTAATGTAAATGAACATAATGTACGTCAGTTAATGTATCTAATTAACGTGCGTAAGTAATATACTTATTTTAATCCAAACCACAATCTTTTCCGTAACCTAACCAGGTAGTTTTGTTGCCTAAACCTAACCAACATGTGACCGTTTCACAGTGTTAACCATCTGCTTATAATTGTTCTCAGCAAGCTTTATTTTGAAAGTCTGTCTGGACCTTGCTAAGCGGACACTGCATGTTTAAAAATGGTGCTAAACTGGTTCCCAGCACTTTAAAAAGTGACACCGAGAGGTTGTGACCAAGCCCCCCTGTGTGACGAGTTGGGAGTGAGAATGTGTTGAAAATCATGATAGAAGCTTCAGTAGGCACTCCTGCAGCATATTTCCTTTCTCACTGTCCACACATACCATGCTCAGTATATGACACTCATTTTACACACACTGCTGCCATTTGTCATTTGGCACTTTGCTGGTTTGGTTGGTCGTTGCTGCTAACTGTGCAAAGGATTTATTCAGCCATATTTTGGGGAAACAATTACTATTTAAACACACTCAGCTGACGGGCGAATTGTGGATAACAGATGGGGTACACTCATAACGAGCTAGTTCATTCAATGTATCGTCTGACCACGTCTGAAGGGAGAAGTGTTTATAGCTGCTCACTGTGGCCACACTCAAAAGTGGCTGTCATAGAGAGGGACACAGTAATAACATGATAATATGAAGTCCTGCAGTCTCACCTCCCCACACCTGGTCGGTTGTTTTGTGGATTTGAATGTTTACAGGAAGTGTTGTGCTGGATGCTTTTCCACTCTGAACACTCGCTGTTGGAATCCGTTGAACCCGTTAACAGCCTCTGATCTCCAAGAAGGACAAAAGTACCAACTTTGACAACCATGTTTTCAAGCCAGCAGAAAGACTGATTTGGGTTAGAATATTGTTTTAATGGTCAACAATCACGAGGAAAAAGTCATAAACATGTATGTGCGTAGTTTTCAGTGTATATGTTGCTGGTAATGTGAGCGGCCCAGCACTGCAGGGGAAGTCTGAGCAGTGTTAGCCCTACCTCGGCTACAGAGAAACCTATTTTTAGCAACAGTTATATGAATTGGCCCAGTATCCCAGTTCAGGCCATGCATGCCCAACACTGACCCACTCATTACACCCCTCAAAGTCTCACACTCTCTCTCACTCTCATTTTTCCCCTCCCTCAGGCTCTTTCTCTCTTATTCATCATTTCACCCACCCATCATTACCCCCATTGTGCCCTGCCTACAGTCATCCACCCGTCTTTTGTTCTGCCTGCCCGCTCCGTCATTCTGTCCATCCTGCCCTTCCGCCCACCTGGCTTTTCCTTCCTTGTTTGGCCAGGAATCACCCCACAGAGGGCTGTGAATGGGACGACAGTGTCTGCGTCTCTCTGTGTACTCTTTCAGAGTTTAGTGTGTGTGTTGAGAGGAAGAGGAGGTGGAGGAGGAAGAAGAGGCAGTGGGTTAAGGATGTGAGCCAGGTGCCCGCGTACCCTTATCCCTCCTCCCTCACTGGGCCCTAGCAGTGCCAGTGCCCATAAGGGCTGACTTATTGAGCGTGACTCAGAAGGATCTGTGGAAACATACACACCGACCACAATGGCTTTATAATAACTGGCCAACCTTCGGGGACCCAGACAGCTATTTTCACTCTGTCTCTCTGCCTCGTTCTGTTCCCTCCCTGGATTCCTAATCCACCTCGCCTTCCCTCTCACTGGGGGATATGTAGTAATTAAAAAAAAAAAAAATTACTTTTTCTTGTGCCATGGCTGTTGCATAATATGTAGAGCCGTCATATTTGTCATTATTAGTACCATTACAGTACCTGTTTTTCAGTACTGATAACAAAACTATAATTTTCCAGCACCTTTGTTGTAGAATATAAACCCCATCATGATATGCTAATAATTATTTTCATTATTGATTAATCTATCAATTTTTTTCTTTCAAATCAATTGAGCCTAAATTACTGCATTTTTCAAACTTTCGTAGCTACAAGGGTTCTTGGAACATAAACTTCGTTATTTGACAATGACTGCAAGCGTTCGTAGTATATGCGCCAACTGTGTGATGGCAAACAGATGTGAACACGTCCATGTTTACACCATGTGTGCATCTGTTCTGGCTATAGATCTGATTATATGTGGCCCTGTAGTCTCTATAATGTCAAAAAATGATGGCCGTCTCAAGTGAGCGGATTTTGACCCCCACTCGCAAAACTGAAAGGTAATCAGTTTAAAATAATATGAATGGAGCAAAGTAGCTTTCATTAGAGTGGTGGTAATCATTGATTAAATTTCAGTTAATAGAGAATTGGCTAAATGTGTCCCATTTAAAAAGTATCCCCTCCTTCCCCTCTTGTCATACCACCTCTCCTTCACCACATTCAGTTATTACTTCTATTGATTGATTATTCCGGCTACTATTTTAAAGTTTGGGTGGCTCCATTAAAACAAGCACAAATTATTCTGGAGCTGAATTCACTGGGCCTCTCGTTTAAGGTTTTTTTTGCTTTTTTGAAAAAGCAATATCCTGCAGCTGCTCCCAAATACACTTGCAAACACAGAGATGCACCCTCTTTTACAGAAATACATATACTTGCACCCCTATACACACACACAAACATTCACACACTGCATTTTATGAGCTTGTGTTTATCCTGTGGTCAGACCAGGCTCTTTTTAATGTCCGTGAAGCCCAGCGGCACTGCTATTAGCTATAACGACGGCATCACAAGAGCGCGCATTCATACGCACAACACACACGCGTACACACCCCATAAAGGTAGCATTATGAAAGTGCGGGGTGGATGAAATGAGCTTTTTTAGTGACGCCCATGTGGACCACGCAGGGCCAGTGTTGGGGCTGAGAATATGGGGCACACGGTCTGAGCTGACCTCCGAGCTGAGGTTCAGACTCAGTCATTCAAGGTACAAGGATTAGTGAGCAGCCTAAAGGAATACCGGGAACTCCAGAAACTGTGTTTTGAGAATCAACTACTCACCTCACTGCCTTAAAGGTGCTCTGAAAAGTTTGCAGCTTACTCCTTCATGGAGGACACCAACTATAGTCAGCCTGGGTTCAGAGTCTGAATTAAATTGGCTGGGTTATATTTTAGATTCTTCAATGTAGCCACATTTTACTTTGATGACAGCTTTGCACACTGTTGGCATTACTATCATCTTAACCAGCTTCAGTGGTTTTCAGTTGACAGGTGTGACTTGTCAAAATTTAATTAGAGGATTTTTTTTTCTTTTTAATGTGTTTGAGACCATCAGTTGTATTGTGCAGAGGTAGTGTAGGTACACAGTAAAGAGCACTATTCAACTCAATTAAGTAAAGAGAAACAACAGTCCATCGTTTAAGACGTGAAGGTCAGTCGTAGCACAAAATTTCACGATCTTTGAGCGTATCTTCAAGTGCGGTCACAAAAAACCATCAAACACTCTGATGAAACTCAAGGAGCAGACACATCTCATCAGCTGTTCAGAGGAGGCTGCATGAATCAGGCCTTCATGGTTGAATTCCTGCAAAGGACCAGTGCAGAGGGAGACCAACAGAAGCAAGAAACACAAGGAGTGGACACTGAATCAATGGAAATCTGAACTTTGGTCTGAGATTTGAGATTTTTGGTTCCCGTCTGTCTACAAGAGACAGAAAAGACGGTGGGTGGTGTCTGCTTGTGTGGTTCCCACCGTGAAGCATGGAGGATGAGGTGTGATGTGTGGGGATGCTTCTTCCGTGATTCTGTTGGTGATCTGGTTTGTGCTTCGTGGGACCATCATTTGTCCAGGCTCTGTGAGGGCTGTTTGACCAGATGGGAGCATGCAGAGCTGCATCAGATGGCCTGGTCTCCACAGCCACTGGGTCTGAACCCGGATGAGATGGGTTGAGATGAGCTGGACTGCAGAGTGAAGGAAAAGCAGCCAACCAGAGCTCAGGACATGTGTGAACTTCATTGCGACTGTTGGAGAAGCGTTCCAGGTGATGACCTGGAATATCAACTGTATGCAAAGTTGTGATCAAAGCAAAAGGTGGCCACTTCGACTAATCTAATATATAAAGCAGGGTTTGCTCTGTTTAACACTTTTTGTTTGCTACATAATTCCATATATATTTTGGTGTAGTTTTGATGTCTTCATTATGAATCTACAATGTAGAAAATAGTTCAAATGAAGAAAAATGTTTGACTTCTACTCTATTTTTGAAGAAAAGTTCAGTTTTGAAATACTGATTACGACAAAAAGTTGTCTTAAACACCGAAAATCTTCCTTCGGTAGTTGTAAAATGACATCCAGTCCTCAGCGCCTTCGGCATTCTCCTACAGTGTTTGCGTGTGTGTGTGCGTGTGTGTGCATGTGTGTGTGTGTAGATTGAAGCAGTAAAGAAAGGATTGCTTGAGATGACTGCTAATAGTTCACAGATGAAAGAGAGACTGAGCGGAAATTCAAAGGTAGCCAAGCAACAGGGGAATGCACACATGCACATTTTGCTCTTCCTCTCCCTTCCGCCTCTCCTTTGGCTTTTCAACCCTCCCATGCACACACACACACACACACACACACACACACACACACACACACACACACACACACATTCACCAGGCACATACAGGACTCCATCATCATTAACCAGAGCGGAGGAACACAATGTTAAGCTCCTCTCCGCAGTCTCGTCCACTGGGTCAGGGCTAAAATAGAAGCTGGCCGCAGACTCAGACGATGGCACCATGAGAGGGAATGGAGGGAGGAGAGGAGCGAGAGACAGAAACACAGTGAGACAGAAGAGGAGGAGGAGGAGGAGGAAGAAGAGAAGTAGATAGGAAGGAGGGAAGCTGAGTTCACCAAAAAGACTCCCTCGATGATGTTAGTGTGTGAGAATGGGGCGTGTTGGGCTGCGTACTTGCCCCCAGACTGCTGCAGTAGTTGTTGGTATTTTAATGGGCCTCTGTCTCTATAAAGCTGCCTTTGATCATGCACTCAGGCTGCACGTGGATGTTGACTACGCCGGAAACAGACACCTGGTCACACTCTAAAGCCTGTCTGTCTGTCTGCCTCGGTGTCTGTCTGCCTGCAGTGCAGTCCATAAGTATTAGGAGAGCTTTGTTTCGGCTCTGCGCTCCTGGGTGTAACTTCTACGTGGTTATTTTATGACATGCCACCTTTATGGGTAATGTCAAGGCAACCACAGCTCGTTGGTCAAAGTTTGGGAAGTTGTGGTCATGGTTGACTGTTACAACATTGTGGGAAATATCTCCCAAGGGGAGGAAGAGAGAGTTACATAGTGAACTATATCTTAACAAACAACAGTTTACCCACTGCGCAGCATGTCTGTCCAGTCACCGTGACCACAACGCTGCCCTGGAATAGAAGGGAAGTCACTGCTCAAGACGTTTGCCAAGACGCCGTTACAACACCCAACTCCCCGTAAGGCAAACTGCTCTTTTACCTTTAAGCAAGCAAGTTTAGTGATCTTTAGAGGCGTTAGTAGGTATGTTTTCAAAATTTGGAAATAACCCTGCCAACAAGCTCAACAAGCTAGTTATGCTGGGATCAGACTACATGAATTTAGCACGATTTTGAGACGATTTTGTCAACAATCTGGCTTCTATGCCCATGTAGTGTGACATGCTAAACGACCTGTCGTGCAACGTGGGACACCCCACAACGTCCAGACGAAAAGACTAGTATGGCAGAATTTGTGCCATCTCCCACAACATGTTCCTGAGTGTTTACCAATCAGATGGTCTTTCCAAAGCACAGTCAGGTAACCATGGCGAGAAGCGGGAGGAGGAGGGATGCTGAGGCTGCTACTGTCAGGTGGGACAAAGAAGGAGAGGAAAAGTAGCTCTGCCTATTTGACATTGGTTTTGAGAACCGTGACCAAGATAAAAAAAGACAAATGTTGGCAAGAAATAGTGGAAGCACTTCATCAGCCTGCAGAGTAGCTGGCAATGTTGTCAAAAAAATTTAATCAATAAATTACTAAATGTGAAACTTGTGGTACCTGTCTAATAAATATTCAGATGCTACCCAGTAGATGTATAAATAATGACAGTTTACACCACATCTTAATATTAGAGCACATCCACAGCCAATTTTCCTTTTTTTTTTTTTTTTTTTTGGTACATAAGACATCAGACAGACCAGCATCACACACAACGCCTCTGTCAGTTTGATAGACAGTTGCTTCACCCGCCTCCCCAATGATGTCTGAACTCGTGCAATGCTGTGATTGGTTGGGGTCATACCAAGCACTTGCCAGTCACCTGACCAAGACGCAGTCAGAGTTTATGGCACTGTGATTGTCACAGTGACCATCATCAAAGACAAAAAACATCGTGTAGTCTGATCCCGGCATTAGGAAGGAACTCAGTGTTTGGAGGAGTGGAGCTGGGCTCTCCGGGGGCTGCAACAGAGAAGAGGATGCTATCCAAGTTGGCTAACTTGCTAACTGGACTACTCTATTTTCTGTAACTTCTGGCACAACTTCTAATCAAGTTATATTGAATGCTGTAACCCAATCATCTCATGTAACTCTTGGAAACAAAGTGAACAAACAAAAGGAAACAATGTTGACTGTTAGTAGAAGGTGCAGCACAAATTGCAGTCTCCATCCACCAAAACCTCCTCCCATGAACGCCAACACCCCCTTGCACCCCCGTCTAAGATGCTCTTCAAAGCAACCTCACACCTCAACCATGTATATCAACACATCAGCAGCATTTAGGCGTGTGCTGGTATACACCACTGTCCGATTTCCCGGTGTCAATGTGCATCAGCTCTTCAGGGCGCCACTTTGAAAAGTGTGCACCGTATTAGCTCATAACAATTATTTTACCTCGACAGAAATCAATGTAGACTTTATGTTCATCATTAAGTTTCAAGAGTCCGCTAACTGATTTTCGTATTGCGCAGAAGTGAATGGCAAGTGATGGCAGCCTGGTAAGGCAGAAAACCTTCAGAAGCTTTAGCTTTGATTTGAAGTTGTTTGTAGTAAACTGTCAAAAAATTGTAAAACCACTGGTCTTATCCTTTCATGCTCAGAGTAAGCAGCTGAGCCTCAGATGTGTTGTTTCAGTTGAAATCCTGTGCTCTGGTGTACAGAGCCAAACATGCTGTATATACTGTGTACTTACGGACTGTATATACTGTCCGTTACTTTCAGACTGCACTGGCAGTGAGACAAGCAGAGAGACAGACAGGCATGTGTCGGCCCTGACTGGTCACCTCGCCACTCTGTCACCACTCCCCGAGGGGGAGATGATGGGTAGGAGGAGGATTATTCTGAGCCAGAGTTTAGCCAGGCCCGACTGATTGTGTCGTTTCATGTGTACCCCAAATGGAGCTCATAAAGTTGCCACTCTACAAAGCCCGGCCCCCTGTGGGACATCTGATATTACTGCGTGTGTGTGTTGTGCATGTGCATGAGTGTGTGTGTGTGTGTGTGTGTGTGCCTGTGTGTGTGTGTGTGTGTGAGAGAGAGAGAGAGAGAGGGCACATGAATGCAAGCAGGTGGGGGGTATGCATACGTACAGTATATACAACTCTTGTTTGTGTGCGCCTTCATGTTTGCTGATGTGTGTTTATGTGTGCACATGCACACGTGCTTGTGCACGCGCAGGCCATAATCAGCTCCAGATGATTTTGAGTGTCTGCCAGCTTCCCAGAATAGCAGCGCTGGTTTCCTTGCAGCCCTCCAACTGGCCTTGGCAAATATTTTAGCAACTCCATGTTTACCTTCACACTCCTTCACTCTCGCTCACTCAGTACTTTCCTCATTCCTGCCCTTCTCTATTGAAAATAATGTACTTTTTTTACGCGTTTACCCCCACTGGACCGGAGCACAAGGGCCTGATAAAGTCATAGACGGGACAAACTCAACAGCATACTGGCTGCACGTGGATGCCTGAGCGAGGCTCTCCCACTCTGATCTTGATGCATTTATTATCGTCTTTCACAAGGCAAGCAGCTGCATCATCTCCAAGGTTTATCTCTGACAGCTCGTGCACACGAAAACTCAGAGACAGTTCCAGACAGCAGGGCATTCCTCTCCATGATCGATGAGATGGATGTCTTATTAGAGTTCTGCTGAGGCATGACTTAGCCTGCTGACAAGCGTCCAAAATCTAAAAGCCAACAGAGAGAGATAGAGTCTCATGATATGCACATGCACGCTGAGGGTGGTGTTGATAAAGCTGTGTTGGTAATTCTTCACCTTGGAAACGCTTGTCTGTTTTCACAGTGTGTCTCAAAGTGATAAGTCCTGCGCTACTTTACAGTCTTCATCCCTGACTGAAAGTCAGAGCTAGCTGAGTGATGTTTGTTGATGCCCTGCTGGTGCCAACCGTCCAATCCCTCTTGTTGAAGGCTGCACACGTTTGCGCAGTGTTACCTAAAAGCAAACAAGCAACACACTCATTTTTTTTTCCTCCTCTTTTTCTTTGCAGTGCCGTCCATCCAAAGGCAGGAGGCGGGGCTACTGCTGGTGCGTGGACAAATACGGGCAGCCTCTGCCCGGCTACGACGGCAGGGAGCGGGGTGAGATGCAGTGCTACAACATGGAGAGCAAATGAGAGGACAACGACACGACGAGTGGACATAGAGAGGAAGACAGAGAATAAAGGGGGTGGGTGGGGGGTGGGGGGCAGAGAGAGAACGATGGAGGAGCCTACTTTGCTCTTGCATGTAGTTTTATGTAAACATTTGAAGGGGCTTTGGACCTTTGATTTCAGGTCTCATTTCTGTCAGAGAGTTGGGGAGAGAATGAGGGGGCGGAGAGGGGGAGGGGTGGAGCACAGCTCCGCGACCGGCCAAGCCTCCTGTCCATCACAGCTATCTGTCCTGTGCTTAGGGAACCTCAATCCTTTCTTTAAAAACAAAAAAACAATTACGATGAAAGATGAGAGAGAGGGGGAAGAAAGAGAGAATCCTACCATCTGCACTATTCTTTAAGCGAGAGAGGAAGGAGGGACTTTTCCACTCACTTTAAAGAGGACTTATTTGTGACTGTGACCCGAAAAACCGCACCACCGCCGTTTCTGTTGTGTGTGTCTGTCTGTGAGTGTGTAACCGCAGTCCGTGTGCGTGTCTTTGTTCGTGAGCACCTGTATAACATGCGTGCGCACAGCTGCATGTCTGTGCAAGATGGTGTGTGAGTGCGTGCTCTCCCAAAAGTGTTTGTGTAAATACTGTATGTCACTAAGCTCAGTTTAGAGATGTCAGACTGCCCATCCCCAGCCCCTGCTCCATTAAACAATGCAGAAAAAAAACACTCTCACTCTCTGGCTCAGGGTCCATTTTGAAGTGAAGGATTATGGGATAGCAAGGCTTTGACTTCTTATCCACCAGGATGACCGCCAAGGGCCCTCCGTGCTGCCTTGGCTTTTCCCTCAACCTGCTTTTGGGAAGGGAATGGAAGCAGTTACAGTGCCTTAAAAACAGACCTTTCCATGCCCCCTCTGCCCTTCACGTTCTGTAGTCCTCAATGCTTCACCGAAAATCTACCTTTGGACTATCAAATATGCGTCTTCTCGGCTCTGAAAACTTGTAGCTTACACTTTCATGCAGAACAGCAACTGCAGTTAGTTTGGATTCGCAGCAGCTACTATAGATCTGAAGGGTGACCCGGCATAAAAACATCCGTATACTTCTGAAACCGCTCCTCCAGCACCATCCCCATCTTCACTGTTGCCTTTTCAAAGCATTCTGAGCTATGAGGCCACGAGAGCGCGAAGTGAGGTTGTGCTTTTAGCTATATTCAGGAGAAACTACGAGAGATCAAGATGCAAAATGTGCCAAAATATTAGCCTGATATCAGAGCTTCGTCAGCAGGAATACGAATGGAGACATGTTCCTGTGCAAGAGCCAGAAAAAAAGACCAGCTAACATATGATAACAATTCTGCCTGCCAGAGACACAGCTTTCATTGTTGCGAGCATGGCAAGCTGTTTATGTTTGCTGCTTGTTACCATTAAGCAAGTGTGGTTGTGAATGACAGACAACTTAAAAGCTAACTGTGCTAAGAAACAGACATTTATGCATTTAGAAATATGTTGGTAATGATATAAATGTATGGAACATCGTGCAAGTGGACAGTGGAGAGGAGGATTTTGCGATTGCTTATGGCTTGAGAAGTTTCTGTGGACAGTTTGATATTTTCTGTGACTCTGGGTTGCCACTGTAAGCGCTGTGAATCCAAGATGAAGTCATCAGTGAAAGAGCAGGCCATGAACCTTTCTGAGCCACGTTTAACGCAGACGGGGGACGAGTATTTGACTCTCCAAAGAAAGGCTTTTGGTGGAGTATTGTTTTGAGGTGCTCACGTGCCGCCCTGCAGTCTTAGGGATCAGTTTTGTTAGACGAGTCTGTCTTCTGTCTCTTTCCCACCACCCGCTGTTCCCGTCCACATCCATGTCCCCGTTCCACCATGTATGTAACCTGCTCGCCCGAGTCCTCATCCCCGTCCTCGCCCCGCGTCCGTCATGCAACTCCGGTGCTGAGGTCCTCCAACCCTACACGTCTTCACCTTCTGTCTAACACTTTGTCGTTGTCTGTGTGCCTGATCCCGTCCTCATGTACAGCCCACTAACCCGAGTGTTATTCCCCAATCCAGCACCCTGCCCACCTCCAGTCCTCTTCCTGTCAGTGGTGCAACCTGGTGTAGGCTTGTTTGGGCGAGCCCGGTGTGACCGACTGCCCCTATGCTTCAAGCCCAAGCACTTAAAGCACTTTAGCTGCACCGCTACTCGTCAATGCATGCAGTTAAAGACAATTGGACCTTTCTGCATCTGCATACCTTTCCTTGGAGGTAATGTCAGATGAAACAGTGTGATACTGTAAGAAAACAATAATAACCCAGGGAGGAGAAAAAAAAGAAAGAAAGAGAAAAAAAAACGAAGCTACACCAGGACTTCTGACAGCGAACTTAGCGAACAACCCTCAGACATTTTTCCATTCAATGCAACTATTTTCTTTTTTGTTGTTGTTTTTACTTCTTTGAAAAATGCTTGTATGATCGTATGCCAACAAATCTCCACAAGGTGGACACAGCACCAAATATGCATTCACACAAGTGGTAGGGGGTCTGAGGGAGGAGAGAGGGTCCTCCCCGACGAGCTTCCTGCCCGATGCTCTCCCATATCCTGTGTAAAGACTTGAAACGTGGAGAGAGTGCTGACAGAGAATGCTTGCCCAGTAGCTTGGTAGCATGAAATCGGCTGTACACTTCCTTTATTATACAGCAGCAACTTACAACCAGCCTGTTGGTGCTACATCCCATCTATTCAAAGACTTGATGTAAGGGGAGGAACATACATAAAAATATGTTTAAGCTATTCCCTCCCTAATATTTGTAAGTGTGTCTTTTTATATATATTATTATTATTATTTCCTGGCCAGCTATGTGTCTGACTAGACATCATGTACAGTACTTAAAAATGAAAATTATTTATCTAAGAAAGAATTATAAGCTGATCCAAACTAGGTTTTCTTATGAACAATTCAGTGACTCACCGATTGCACAGCAAAGTCTATATGATTCAGTGTATTTTGGGGAATATAATCACTAATAAATGTTTTATTTTTTAATGAACCTTTTCCCTCTGTTGCTCAGCAGTGTCATGTGTAAGCTCCACGCCCGGCAGGCCACTTTCAGCCTCGGGGCGAAATCTGTGTCAGTCAGTCACTCAGGTCTCTGGTCATCTTAGTTCACTGCTTCTTAAAGCCAGTGAGCGTCTCACCTCTCAGTAAGTCACTTCTCTCCATGCACGCCCAGCCATCCCGCCTCAGTCTGTTAGTGCAGAGCCAGGGTCACACTTCTGTAACGTCACCTTTTATTTTTTATCCTTATTTTTCCCTGCTGGCCACGTTAAGAGTCTCTCTGTTCACGGGTAAATGTATTTTGTTTCTTCATTTCAAGCTTGTCCTTCAAAGAGTTTCTTTTGATTCAAGCTTTTCATGATACTAAACTAGAAATCACACAGCTATTATATTCTCTGAGGAAAGGAAATGATTTTGATTCAAAATATAATTTGTATTTAATGTCTTTTTTTTTTAAATAAAAAGTGAACACATTTTACGAGACTGTCTCACGGTGTTTGATTTGTCTCTTCCATCGCTGGGAAGGAAGAGCCTTGTGTCATCAGCAGCTAATACACCGATCATCTGCTCAGCTTCATTTCTGCAGGCAATCAGGACACAAATTTGCTCCTGTTGAAGTCCTTGAATGCAATCAGGCTCCCCTCAGTCTTGGAATGTGTCAATAAGGATAAAGCAAAGGTTCAATTTGTAAAGAATAAAAATAAATCTGGTGGTGCCAGGCAGGCTGGCAGTGGGCACGAGAGGTTGAGGCGAATTCCTGTGCCCGACCAAGGCAAACAGAGAGCGGGTCAAAAGGCAGCGTAGAGCTGCATGTCCCCACGAACCGTCTATAGTTAGACAAGGACCTCCACTTTAGATCACCGTGATAACACTGCACACAAACACTCTGAATATAGAAAATGTGGTCCGGCAGTGCATCTACACACAGACTTTCATAATCATGCCTGATCGAGCTGTTATGATTCTGATGGTGTGATGCAAAACCAAGCTGCCTGAGGTGAAAGAGAGGCCAGGAGCACATAGCCGAGGTTAATGTTTTTATTAAATATATCACCTTTTTTCTTACAATACATCTCAATTACAAAAGTGTACATACACACGAGTGAGCAGTTAGTCACTTTGGAATAGACTCACATAAACAATAATTCTCTCTCCAACAGCAGCATGTAGGTAGAGCAGAGCCGCCACACGGTTCGCCGCGGGCCTCGCTCTTTGTGGTCATGTGTTCTTGGTCAGAGAGAACAGAACAGCAACGTGTAAAGTAAAGTAGCAAGTATCTTTTTTTTTGACAGATACATCAACACAACTGACTGCAGACACATAAATATTGGAGGTAGGTTAATGTAGAAATACCCGTCTGAGAGGTGATGCAGGGAGGCACCGCCTGTCATGCTATCTGTAACCCCATGGAACCATGGGAAATGTTTTCTGAGACTGTTTAAGGATTCCCGACTGAGAGTTTTGCATTCACTGACAAGAGCTGATCATGTGTCACAACAGAAAAAAAAGACGATAACAAGAAAAAAAAAGAAGACAACAATGGCAGCAATGTGAAAATGAATCATAAAAACAACATTTGGAAAAAACGTCTAAATGACATTTGGTCACTCAGTGCTTTTGTTCTCCAGACAACTCCTTAAGGGTAGAGCGAGCTCAACTCAGCAGTGGAGTTACGCAGGACCAAGATACATATATACACTTTATACAGCCATAAAAATAATAATATAATAACAATAAGGCAACAAATGATATAAATACTCATAAAATAATTACACATAACAAATCAAATGAAATAAAATGGAAATAAATAAGGCTGAAGAGTAGAAGTAAATGCATCAATATTAAAATCTTCTTTTTTCAGAAAAACAAAAATAGATTTTTTTTTTTCTCTTTGGGACGGGTGTTTGAAGAGGAGAGAGGGAGGGGTTCAGGGTGGTCGGGACCCACAGTCCCGCAATGACAGTGTACCTGAATTAAACACCACCATGGACAAGATCAATAAATAAACAGCTATCAAAAAGGAAAAATCAGTGGCTTGCTTCTTCTTTTTTGTGAGATCTGCGTCAGTGGTTGATCTCTTTAAGGGCACTCGGCGTCTGCAGGCAGGTCGGTCGAACCTAAAATCTTCTTGCCGTTCCAGGAGTTCACACACCAGCATCGGCCCCTCTGACCGTCCAGAGAGGATTCACACTGCACAGAACCAGAGCACAGAAGAATACTGCTATCATTTTCCTTCCATATATGATGCACACATGTACGGTCATGCAGCACTAACTGGGTGATGTCACTCTCAAACAAAAACACACACTCCGAGGTGCAAACGGTGCTGAACAAATCCCTGCCTGCAACGCACACACGCTCACATACAATCATTTTAAAGCTGCGGTTGACATAATCTTGGCTACATGCGCGCTCTCTCACACACACAACTTGGTGAGATTCTTTCATGCTGAGTGGAGTCATGAATTCATGCCCCAAAAGCCAACACACACACACACACACAGAGAGAGAGAGTGCATTTGCTGAAGACACCAACCTGTTTTGGTTTATAAAGTCCGTGTTTGTCACAGTTGGGGAGGTAGAATCTGGTTAGTTTGTCTCCCAATTTCTGCTGGGATTTGGCAATCTTGTCCAAGGCTCTCTGCAGCTCAACGTGACAGGGCCCCTGAGCAGAGGGAACAGGTGAGAGAAGGGTTAACTCTGTGCCTGCGCTGTGCCAACACAGAGAAATAATAGCCAACACTGCTTTATTATCAGCAAGCACGTGGGCTGACATCAAACTGCAAATAAAACTTATCTTGACAAGCACCCCCTTTCCCTCACCATCATCTCCTCAAACAGCACACGAGCTCCCCCTTGTGGCCCTCCCCTCAAAACCTCCCCAAAACTTTTACTAACACATTGCACACAGAGGATTTCACAGAATCACACACAATGCTACTGATTCGGCGCTCGGCTCTTACTTGTTCCACCAGCTTCCTGCGGATGGCGACGAGTTTGGCTTTCATGCTCTCCTGAGCGTCGGCAGCAGCCCTCGGGTCGTAAGGCTTGCTGTGGCCGGGGAGGTAGTGGCTGGAGCCGGGGTCCGAGACGGTGGCTGTGTTCTCCATCTCAGCCTCTGGCTCTCCCTGATCTGGAGAAGGAAATTGAATGAACGTGAAGCGGGGACGACTGAATGTCACTGTAAACGGCTTCAGAACGGACCAGTCAAGTGTTTTGAGTAGCGATCATGAGGATTTGCTGGATGTGGTAAAGCACAGACGTCTAAATGTGGAGGTTATAGGCCTACCTTGTGGCTGGGGCTCGGGGGTCGGCTCGGGCTCAGTGCTCTCCGTGCACACGGCTTGTCCCCGGGTGAGGGAGTGCAGCGGGCGGGGGTCGCCGGGTCTCGGGGTGCACCTCAGTCCGGAGCCGCATGGCGCCGTGTAGATCCCGCACAGCTCCCCAGCCGTCAGGGCGCAGGCGAGGCAGCATCCACAGCCGGGCTCCCGCAACACCTCGGCGCATCCGGGCGCCACCGCTGGACACTGACTCAGCTTCTCCGGAGTACACGGGGCGCATCGGATCGGCTCTGGCCCCACCACCGGGGACCCCAGCGTCCCAGTGGCCAGCACGGAGCACACCGCTGCCACCACGATGTGCTTCAAATATAATCCACCCATGGCCAACATAGTGCGCTGGATACGAAATATAGAATATCTAATGGAGAGCAAGGTAGAGAGAATAATGAAAGGTAAAAGCCGGATTCCCACGGTTCTTGCTCAGTTGTGTCTTTCGTTTGATTTTGGGAAAATGTCTAACTGTGCGTTGCGCGCAGCCGTATTTATAGCCGGGTCCGGGTGAGTGTTTGACGCATCGGCGTTATGAATGATTTCTGAAAAGAAGGTGTGATGATACGATGGGCTCTGATTGGCCCGCCTATGTCCGGTCAGGCAGCTCATTTGAATACAACAATCACGTCAATATTTATTTTGGAACAGGCAGCGCTTGCACGTATCGCTGCCGAGTGACGACACCAGTGTTTGATGTTGCAATCAAGGACACCCCCCCACCCCCAACACCCCCTCCTTTTCTCACCATGGTGCAACACTAAACTACTTTACCCCATACTACCAGACTACAGCAACAACACAAAGCCCGCCACTTTGATTCTTTTTGTTGCTTTTCATAACTTGAAATAAGAATAAGTTCGCACAGCGTCCGATTTAATCGATTTCAGGGGTGAAGCGGTTTCTTGTGTTGTGGTCTGACTCAAATGAGCTCCTCTCTTCAGGAACAACGTTGTCTATTCATGAGGGCTTTCCATTAATTGTCCTCTCCGAGCTTCTTACACAACTTTTGAGAAAAACTAATAATGAGCGCAAATTACGCACGCCCACGCTGCGCGCAGAGCGTGGGCCCGCTGAGAGCCAACCAGCGGCTCTAATTTGACATGAGAAAGCATCCGTGCATTGCAGAGGGATAATAAACCCAACTTTCAAAAATAGCTGCGCAAATGAGGGTCACCGTTTACGCCAGCGAGTCCAGGACTCGGGACTCTGTGGAATGTGATCCCTCTGTCCCCCGCGCGCGCACTGAAGCCGGCTTTGGGCTCAGTCCAGGAGATGTCCAGTTGTAATTACCCGTTTCCTGGGACAATAATAGACCAGAGCTTTGAATGGGAGCTGCGCTGACATGTCCACAGACACGTCCCTCGCCTCGCCACTTTCCGGGGACTTTGATGGTCCCACGGTGGACAACGCGCACGTTTTCACGGCTTTCTGCAAGGCATTTGGCGTCCTGTCACTGCTGACCTCGGACGTGCGTGTGACAACGGTCCCTTCATATGCAAAAAGGCTAAAAAGCTCTCTCAGTGTATACTCACACTTTATTTTCCTATTTTTCATCCCCTCCACGTATCTATTTCCACATTCCCTCATTAATGACCTCCTTGTATCACTTTCTTTCTGATGCAACGGCTCCCATCGTGTGATCGGCTCCACGCAATTGCTTTATAGGATTGCATCATCTGTCAACCATGGCGTTAACAGTCACTCTCACGTGATGGCCAGATTTGTATTCCTGAAAGCTCCGGGCTAAATAAAGCTTTTAGTGTAATCTGATGTGGCGTGAGAGCGTTTTCTAGACCCACTGCCCCTCATGACATGCTGACTTCATCATCTGTGTGTTAAACAAAAAGTGAATTCGGTCCAGTTACACACCAAAAGTGCAGGTTACTCACATAAGAGTGGTAGAGAGTAAGTAAGTACATTTACTCAAGTGCTGTATCTACTATTTAGGTACTTATTTCACTTATTTAGTGATCAGTAAATAAAAAAATGATGCATTTTTATAGATTTGGCTACCCAACAGTGTATATAGTAGTTAAAATTAGCTCCACCCGGATCGAATGCAACATTTGAATGTTTTTTACATGTAAATGCATCAATAATATAATATATAGATAATATAATAAGTATATTTAGTGATAAAACACTTTGAAAGGAGTCATTCCGCTTAATGACTTCTTTTATTTTTGATACTTTGAGCACATTTTGCTGGTGGTATAACGACTTCATACACTGTGTTTAATCTGCATAATTTCATCATATTTTAAAAGTGTCGTAAACTTTCAATCAGCTAATAAGACAAATGTAGTGCAGGAAAAAGTACAATATTTCCCTCTGAAATGTTGTGTAGTTGAAGAGTAAAGTAGCATAAAATGGATATAATCAATTAAAATAGAACTTGATTAATGTATTTAGTCTATTGTAGTTTGCATAATGAGTACTTTTACTTTAGCAATTAGTGACAAATGGCTCTGAAGTAAAAGTACAATTATGCCCTTGAGTACAGTACTGTGTACTTCATGTCACTACTTCCCATTGCACTCTAAAAACGGTCTAGTTGGGTTCTAATTATTAACTAAGTACTGCTGAGAATACTTACAGAGTGATAATACGTCTGTGCTTTTACTTAAGTAAAATTTTAAATGTAGGACTTTTACTTGTAATGGAGTATTTTAGCATTGTGCAGTCATTAGACACAATACAGTGTCCTTATCCATTTACATCAACTTCTCCCTTTTATTAAATAGCTTCAATGAAGGATATAAAAGTCGTCTCACACTGTGTTTTCTGTATCATCTTGTTCCAGCTCTTCATTTAACCTATATGAGGTTTACACTGAGTGAAATATACTCCATGCTTCGTTCCATTCCCCGAAATGGAAATATTTTCTGCATCATTTACTCCAACTTTCCCCAAACTCAGTCTGAAACTCAGTATTTGTGATTCCCTCTAAAATTTAGACTCAAGTTCTGTGGGTTTGAATAAAGTTTGGCTGCACAGCGTGAGTCTGTGATAACTGACCTACTGGCAGGGAAATGAGGTTCAAAGGTTTAAAGGAAAAGGAAAGAGGCTCCATTTAATCCCTTCTATTAATAAAACATGTGATGTGTGGACATGTGCAGCCACACAGCATGTCCTACAGGATGTTTCTTTCTCACTCTCACTGAACATGAAGTCCTTTCATGCATAACTAAAAAACCTCATCGTGAAAACACTGCTCTACAGTTGTACTAACAATGGCAGAGAGCCATTTAGTCAAGCACGACACTTCCGTATATTTTTGAGTACAATACTTGAATTTCACTTAGATATTCCATTACATTTCAAAAAGATGAAAATATTGTACTTTCAGTTATTTGACAGTTGTACTTAAGTTACATTTCAAGTTATTTAGTTTGTTTGAAGATATGATATATTGTTCTAGATTTTTTTTTTTTTACCTATGCACCAGTTAAAAAAGAGGTCAGATTTGTTCCATCTTGAGTCTTGAAATGCTGCCTATGTGTGTCACGTCTAGTAAATGTTCTAAACTCAAGGTCCTCTTACTTTGCTACATCAGGAGCTTTCAACTGTAACTTGCTTGTGTCATCATGTGACAACACAAAATTAATCTCTACACTCATGCTGCTTACATGGTAATGCACCACATTCATCTAATAATATGATATGTCTAATACAGTAGTATAACGCTCTGACAGTGGTAGAGGAAGTATTTACATCCTTTACTTGAGTAAAAGTAGTAATGCTAAAGTGTAAAAGTACTCCATTACAAGTCAAAGAGAGCATTCCAAATATTGCTCAGGTGCATATTGCTGTTAATGCTTATCCATTGTTTCTTAAGCAAACAATCTACATGCTTATTTCGCCTAATCTATCAGTAGACAGTTTAAACTTTAAAGTGACATGTTTCCTGATGCACATGTGGGACGTTCGGCTCAGTCTGTCCTCAGCTGAACTGCGCCCTGTGTCCTTGTGTGGACTCCTGGCATGCTGCAGGCTGAAACATGGATCAGATGTTGCATGGCAGGACTTTTCTTCTCATTTCACCCGAATGGTCTCTTAAAAGTCTTAAAAATAGTCTGGAATGCCTTCTGCTGCTCTGTAAAGACTGTCTGTAACGTCCCATGATAGGGCCTCATATGGTTGGCTGGCTGCTGAGGTAAAGCATAGCATGGGATCATTTATGTAATTAGCAGGTTGATGTAAAGATGGAGAGACGTGAGGGATTAAAATCTGAAGCATTCTCATGGAAGGGCCACATGTGGTGGCTGACAGGTTGTGTGAGGGTTTTTTCTGTGCTGTCAGATCAGAAAGCCAGAGTGGTCAAACAGAACAAAGTTATCTCAGGTCAGGGGCAGACCCACTCTTTCAAAGACACATGCACACAGCGGGATCCATCAGAGCCCTGAGACCCTGGCCACAACAGCACAAGCCCCTGTGTGGGTGCCGCAGGGTTTGTGCTTGGGAGCGCGATGATAAGCGGGGTTTTCCATCTCTTTCAGATGTCACATGATGCAGATCAAACGGCGCTTGGCATTGAACGTCCCAAGACTGGAATGTTTACCTTCGACAAGAGCAACGGGAAAAACAGTCTTGTTGTCTCAGGAGCTGCTCACGCCCACACACACACACACACATCTGCAAGCACACACAGTCGAACCCTCCATTTATGGTGATTTAAACCTTGCCCTTTGGAGGGCGTCACAAGGGGGGTATCTGCGACTGATGAGCTCAGAAAAACAGGGTTGTTTGAAATCACACCCACAGAAAGAATGCACACCTGCGTGAATACTACAGAGGCTCTCCGAGGCTCACGTACATGTACCTCCGTCACTGAGAAAGAGAGGTTCAGCAGAGTCAGGTGTAAGACAGCAGAGCTTAGTAAACAAGGTGATTAAGCAGCTTGTTTTACTACACACTGGAGTACCTCTTTTTAATATTAGAATATAATATATAGAATTACTGGTGAAATAACCCTTTAATTAATGACTTACTAACAATACAACTCCAGGCCTGGTGGCAACAGGAAGAAACTCATGACTCACTTTGTAATGAGTCGTCAGGTCAGCAGCTGAGCAGTGGTGGATACTACCTAACCACAGCTACTCAGGTACAATTTCGAGGTTCTTGTACTTCACTTCAGAATTTCCATTTTCGGCTACTTTATAGCTCTGTTCCACTACATTTCTGAGGGAAAAAAGTAGTTTTTACGGCATTTATTTGATAACTTTTGTTAACTTTGGCTTTGCATATTCAGATATATACTATAGATATGATTGATAAAATAAATTATAATGTAATACAAGTTAAGATAGAACTTTACTGAGCCTGGGGGAAAATCACAAGCTACCCCCAGCACATGAAGTAATTGAAATTACCTGCACCATTACCATCTACAACATTGTGCATTGTGGCATTGTTACTTTTACTTAAAGCTAGGGGAGGAAATGTATTTTACAAGCATTTTTTTTTTTTTTTTTTTTGTATTTGTTGAAAATCTCAACATCCTGACAGCGATCAGTGAATCAAATGCACCGAACAAAAAAAAAAAAAAACTGTGGCTGGAGTCTTGATTTTGACTGATACCTGGAAGAAAAAATGAAGGTGTTTTGATGAAGTAAATTACCACAACAAGTAAAAGAGACAGCACCGGACAGGCCATGCGTCACCACACCACTTGAATATACTGTATGCTTATTTGAAAGGAAATGTTTCATTCAAAATGAATGTTAAAGGTACCATGTGGCGTTTCTGAACATCAGTAGTTTGTTCATGCAGACACGAAAACCTACAGGCATAATTCACTTCTTGTCATTGGTTCCATGTTATTCCACTGATCCGCAGTTGGTGGCAGTAAACATAGGAATATGCACCAACGATGCCAGTGAAGAAGAAGACTGCTATGTAATGTAAGACATGTAAGTATGGACTTTGCAAATGTTTCTACAGGACAGACATGCATTCAACATGCTTTTTTAGACCTCAGCCATGTCACAGTACATTTCAGTGGGAAACACTCGATGTAAACACAAATTTGTGTCTTTACGTGAGTTTACAGGGCACCTTTAATGCTTAGCATTCAAAGATGCTGCAGACCGGGAGCCTGACTTGCAACTTGCCATTGAGGACTTGTAGCTTGACTTGGACTTGGTCAGAGAGAATTAACAGACCTGGATACATATCTGGCAGTTAGAAACGTTGGTAAGTCACAAATAAAGGACAATCATGTCTGCAGTTCTGAGTAATTTCTAATGAGTAATTCATTGTCAATGAATGGACCTATTAATGATTAGTGATCTATAAACTGTTTATTAATTAATAGCCATTGTTTTAAGTCTACATTTTCAGACAGTTTTATCCCAGAATAAAAGGTTGATGGGCTCAGGTCAGCCAACTAATCCTCATCAAAACACTGGTATATGTCTGTGTGCAGAATGTGCAGAATGTGGAGTATATTTAAAGCTGATGTACTGGTGCAGCTCTGGTCTCCGTGCGTAAACCAGTGTTGTCTCCGGTCCCAGGACACGTCAGCGGCGTGGTCTGGTTTACCAGTGTCCTCTCCCAGGGCTGAGAATCAGCAGCCAGGAATGTGATGTGAGTGGGCACAATGACGCTAATCCCCAGCAAAGTTGTTCTTTTTCTTCTCCTCTCCTTCTCACAAGATTTCCTTAATCAGATAATCCATGTCTTATTAAACAGGCGACGCAGATCGCAGATTGAGGTCTGGGAGAAAAACATTGAAACAGAGCCGGGGTCACTCATGGCGGAGGAGTCTCGGGACACTCTCACTGCTTTAATATTGTGAATGGGGGAATCGATTTATTCATGAGACCCCAGTGTGTTGGCATGTTGTATGATGGTTTGTGTGTGTGTGTGTGAGAGACAGTGTGTTTCTGTGTGAATAAGTGTATATGTTTGTGAGCTTGTGATTGTACGCTTGTGTGTGGGAAACCCAGGAAATCCAGGCTCCCATGCGCCAGCATCCATTGTGTTTAGTTTCCTCCTCTCTCTCTCTGAGTGTGTGTGTGTGTGTCTGTGTGTGCGTGTGTGTGTGTGTGTGTGTGTGTGTGTGTGTGTTTAGCTGCAGTGCTTCCCTCTCTCTCGTGGCTCTAATGAGAAGTAGGAGGAAGTCCGAGCCAGAGGATTGCACTTGGCAAAGTTAACTGGAAACAATCTCATGAATGGGTCAGGAGAGCTGTGTTGGTAGGATTTACCACTATTATGTGGAGTTTTCCATCCAACCTCACCGTTACTTTACTCACCCCCCTCCCCTTTCCGTCCATCAAATCTGTGTCTGAGGATCCTTTCTTCAATTACAATAGAACAGTCTGTCCAGAACATCCACATCAAAGAATTCACTGCAGTAAATAAAGACTGAAAGATCATTTACAGTGAGGAAGCGCTGCAGTCTGACAAACACTGGTGGGGTATACAGTCGCCACTCTTTGTAATGTGGACTGTATTGACTCAGTTTGGCTCCACTTCACTTCACTTTCATCTTCATTGTCCCCAAGAGAGGCAAATAACTGTGCAGTATGGAGTTACAGTTGAATGAAAAGTGCATTTTCAAACTGAAAAGTACATTTTCCACAGATTCTAACAAGCACGTAATGAGCTTCACATGAATGTTCTCAGCCACCACGAAGGACATATTTTCCCTCCACCTCTTATGGTGTCTGGCTGTGTAGACAGTTTCACTTTCATGTGCTAAGCTTCCTAAATATTTTATTTTCATTTCAAACTGAAGGGGGAAACCACTTCAAAGCATCATAAAAGGTTGCAGAGAAAGTAACAAAACGAACGAAAAGAGGCAACAGGTAAAGCATCAGAAAATCAGATACCATTGTCAAGAGAGGAATTTAGTGTTTAGTTCAGCTACAGATATCAGAGTCATCAATTTCAATTTAGTTTGTGGCTTCATAACAACTCAGCAGACCTAAAGCGACGTTATGCAAGAACTGATATTTTTTGGAACTCGTGCTGTTCACTCTCTCGCCAGTAACTAAAAGCCAGTCAGAGATTTACTCTTGTCTGGCCTCTTCCTCGCTCGCTCTCTTTTTCATAGCTAGCTGACGACCCGTAGTTGGCAGCGTGTGATGTTGTGCCTCTCACGGCAGATTGTACCCGCTCAGCCAAAGTTAAACTGCTCAAGAACAGGCATTCGCGGTGGCGTCCTCCCTATTACAATCATCACAACGATTCTGAAGCTGTTATTTTAAGGTGAAATAGTTGCGTAATGGTCCTTTAATGAGGGAGAGATCAGCCAGCTGTGGAGCACAAAGCACGATGATGAGTGAGTGGTTTTAATTTGGCTACAGTTTTCAGCACATTGTGATAAACAACATGCGGGTATATTGTGCAACAACGCACTGCGATCATGAAGTGGCTAACAGGTGGCAGCGACTGTTCGTTAGCATTTAGCTTCAACAGTGAAGCAGAATAAAAAGTTCACTTCAGTTTTCTTCTGTTCTGACAACTTCTGTGTCTTCCTAAATATTCACACTGTCCGTCTGTATTCAACACTAGCCGAGACACACTGAAAATGTGAAAGGCACTTATTTCTCCTCCATGATTTCTGGCCCAGCCACAAACTAAATCGAAATTGATGTTTCTGAAGTGCACCTGAGAAAGAAGGAGGAAAACTTTTCACAATGAAATGGCAGCTTGTCTTTCTAGAAACAGCTGACAGTTGCTGTTAATCCACAGATCTCCTGGTTAACAGTTAGGGATCGTTTCATCAAAATGGTTTACAGCTAATTTGTATTTGGATGTCGACAGAAACCCCACGGGAAAATATTTCAAAACTTGACCATTGATTTATTGAGAAGCCAGTGGAGCTAAGATGAAAAATCTGTATTTTTGTTGATGAGACGTCCCGTGTCCGATCAGAGATGTCAGTCTGCAGGTCAGAGAACTGTTATCCACTCCCGCTTTTCACAGGGTTTATCAGTTTACCTCGGGTCACCGTGATCCGCTCTGTTTTGGAGGTCATTATGACATTTCGTCGGGAGGTTTTAAGATGTTTTCTCTCAGCGCGTCACATTCCATCTGCGTGGATGTTCAGAAGAGACCAAACATACAGGAGCGGCGGGAGGAGGTTAGTAAGGGTCACCGCTGTTCTTACACAACACGAAGTTCATTGACCCTGTGTGTATCTGCGCTGATTTGCTCGCAGGGAAAACATAACGTACGAGACGGAGAATAACACTCTTGCACAGGGGAAATCCTTGACGAGAAACAATCTTGTAGGAGGATGTTTCTTCTGCACTAATCAGAAAAGAGAGCTCGTGTTTTTGGCACTTGTTGGAGACCTCTAAGAAACATTTTGTTTCACAACCTTTCAGAAGCGCTGTTGTGACACGAAATTTCTTGGAAGAACATTTCCAGTGCTGTAAACTGAGAGCATCTGAGAGCTTAAACCGTGCATATGGATTTAATAAAATGCAAGATGCAGTCCTTCAGGGTGAATCATGTGCTTTAACTCTAAACTGTGCTCTGTGGCTGACAGTGTGATGGTCCTTGGAGACTAAAAGTGGAGCAAATAGTCTGCACTGTGAACTTGCTCCAGATCCACAACACAGATCTAGAACAGCCTGTAAGAGTTCACAAAAAAGCAGCCATTTGAAAGACACCAGAACAACAAAGTCTTCTTTCTCTATAGCAACTATACAGGAGTCAAATGAACAATCATCACTAACCGGAAGATTTTAAATTGCATTTAATAAAAACACACTACATACTTTGCATAATAGCACGATATAAATGATTTCCATTTCCTGTAAATAAAACCAAGTCATATTTACATTTACAAAGGACTGGCAGATATGTGTGATACTGAATTATTGTTTGACTTTGAATTATTGTGATCCTAGTTATGTTGCAACTCATGATGCTGCATTGATTTCCTGTTTACACTGTTGATTGCTTTTGATTGGATGCTGCCACACGTGTCTCCTAGCAAAAGAATTACACACTACAAGTGTGTGATTAGCAAAGACATGGGAAGCTAGTTTCCCACCACGTTGCACAAGTAAAGATCACAACATTAAGCCTAGTGCCGGCAGGCCATGCAACGAGTCAGACAGACAGTGTATTTAAGAACCACATAAGCTACTTATCTATAAAGCATTAGCAATTGATTTATTAACCATTGATAAAGCCATTAGTTACAACTCATCAACCTCTTACAGAGTTTGTCTGTTTTGGAAGCGGTTGATAAATCTAATCAGTATTTTGAGCTTTTCCTCCTCTAGCCTATCTTGTCGATCACTTCACGACCCATCGGATTTACTTCGTGAACCATTCAGGGGTCTTGACCCCCCCGTTTGGGCACCTCTGATCCAGGAGACCAGGTGTTCCTTATTTTCACGTGGAGAAGGCGCTCAGTTTGTTCTCAGGTACATGCTGCAGACGTAATACATGTTTGATGTTGAGCTGCAAGTTCACCACTTGTTTGGCGTCACTCACACACAAAAATGCGTTCACTTGAACACGGGTCCAAACAGAGATACACAAACGTGCATGCAAATAAGCATAAAAATGAACAAACACGCATGTGCAAGCAGCGGGGTTGTGTTTTTCCTCCCACGCTCGAGTGTCCAGATTCCAGCAGGGTTTACAGTAAGGGATGTTATGACACACGGGGTCATTGGGTAAGCAGAGCGAGGGAGGGAGGGGGGCAGCAGTAAAACTATCGTTAATCCTGCAGAGGGTCCTGCTCAGCTGCGTCACTGCTCCGCTCTCCCCTCTGCTACGTCTGACTCGGGCTGCTGATAGACGTCTATTCTGCTACACCACAGCTGTAAACGAGGCCTGTAAGGCCCATTTCCGCTGGCTTATCTCCGAGTGTGTGAGTGTTTGCGTTGGCACTCCTGAGCCGGGTGTGTTTGATCATATCGGGGTCCGGCAGGTGGTAAACACACACACACATACACACACACACGCACAGACTGGCTGCTGTAAATTTCTCGGTTATCAACAGAAAGTGGAGTATTGACATCCTCTGCAGTGATTGCACACAATCAGCATGAATCACAAAGCTAATAGGAGAAGAAGGAGGGCGGTTGACTGGTTTATCATTTACTCGTTGAAAAACACAACCTTGGTGGCTTCGTGTCAGGGCACGATCGTGCGTTGCCATGACAACCTGTCACTCAGGATGCTCCGCATGCCACAGCACTTCCAGCTGCTTTACTATAGACACACCAGCAGCACACACACACACATTTTCACATCACTGATGAATGTTTAGAAGTCGGTTCTTCCTGCGACAGGACTTGAAACATCCCTTTGCACTCAGCTCAGCACACAAAGAGACACAATGATAAGGCCCCACGTTTGTTTTGTTTTCTTTTTCCCTTTAAACCCCCCATTTCTTGTTAGATTCCTCTGTTGGGGGGTGAGGAGGTGGTTGGGCGGGTGAGGAGAGAGACAGAAACATGTATAACCCATTGAGGCCTTGACACCTTTCTCACACTCCTGACTCCTCCGGCGTCCTCAAAGGCAAAATAAAAGATTTGGTGGTTTCACACACGTAGTCATGAATGATCTGCTGCCTCTCATTAAAGGGGAAATTTGGTATTTAGAAACCTGAGCTCTATTTTTACATATTTTGCAGTCAAAGTGACTAATAGGTACAAAACGTTTTGGAACTGGTCGAGGCATCGCAGACTAGTCAAGCCTATAAATGCTGTGCTATAAGCTACTGGTCCATGATGTATACCTGGTCTATTCTTTCAGGGTTGTCTACCTCTGGTCCAGGATTTATTACAGTCTTGTTGGGCCTTCTGAGGATTCCAGAGTTGTACCTGAGTCAGGACTGATGTGCTCCTTTGAGCCAATGCTTTGAATATTTACATTGAGACAAGGGTGGTTTTGTGCTTGCCAAGGTCTTATCCCAATCTGTGTATGACCACGCTGTGTATAAAAAGCCTGATGCTTCGACTGACAACATCAGGTTCAAGTCAGACGCTTAGTCCATCACAGATGTTTAGGAACAGCCTCGGAGGACAAGGGGAGGAAAGGTGACCTCTAAGATTGATCAGGAAGGAAAGTGAGTCCACATTTGTGGGCTTCTACATTAGTATGGTTGCAAAAGCACTTCCAGCCAACAGTGGAAGGACTGAGTGAAAAGACTTTGGGCAGCAGTCCAGTCAGTGGGAAATGAGCTGCCGTCTTTCATTTTATATGGGCTGTATAGGCCTTTGTCAGGCACATACTAGCCTGTCAGCCCTTGTGACTTTGACGTGTTCATGAGGTTAAAGAGCTGTTGCCAGTGTTTGAGGACTCTCTGGTTGACTTTTGAGAAATGTTTCCATTTTCCCGCAACTCTGCAGTCCTTAGTGGGAGGAATAACCCAATAACCCATAATGCATGGGGACATTAAAACAGTGATGACAGTTGGAACTCACCAGAATGAAAAGGAAACATGCACAGAACTTGGAAGGGGTTGGCAAAGATAAATGTTGTTATTGTTGTATAAATGTACGTCAGCCAGCACTGTGTCTATTTGTTTGTCTTAACTTTAATTTGAGGTCTAGTAGAGACTTCAAAATTCCCAGTGATTCTAAACATACTGTGTAAGCAAAATGTGGGAGAAATATGTGTCATATGTCTTGATCAACAAACAAATAAGATAAGAGATAAGATTATCCTTCCTGTTAAAGCAGCAGAGGGGACGGTGGAATAGTGTGAAGCATCAGTGAAAAAACAGTACGATAAGTAAAACAAGGCAACCGCTGAGGGTATGTGTTGCACAAAGGGATGACTAACATTGCACAGTTTAGTGTACACTGACGAGCACTGCACATTAGTGAACTTGTCAGTTTACTGGGAGCAGTGTTGGCTGTTCAGTCTGACAGCAGCAGGAAGGAAGGACCTGCAGTATCTCTCCTACCTCCTACCTCCTCCTTGTTGCATGTCAGATGTGAAGTTTTATTTTGTTATTTCAAATTTTGCATATTTTATAAGCAGTGACTTCTTTTAAATCTCCACTGAAAGCTAATGTTCAGAAACATCTCTGCATTAATTGGTCTTTATGTGCCATGTCACATTTAATTTCTATTTTGTACTGTGCCAATATCTTTGCTATAATGTTTGCCTTTTTTTGTTTTTGTTTGTTCTTGTGAAGCTCTTTGTAACATGGCTTTAATGTTAAAAGTGCCCCATATTACTAAATGATTAAATGATTATCTGAAAATTAACTGACATTTGATTGATTCAATGTTAATCACATTCTTTATTGAAGTACATTGTGTTTTTGCTACCTGACACCTGCCTGACATCGAGCTGTACGGGGTCCCAGCTTCTGAGCTGATATATCTGCAGGTGTTGCTCCTTCTGCTGGTTTCAGAACAGTAAGCACTTGATGGGTCGAACAGCTCAGGGTGTCCATGAACGAGTGTAATCAGTCGCTCTTCCCTCTTCAGTTTGGTTGTAAACTCAGCTCTGAAAGAACAGTCTGCAATATGAGTGCAAATGTACGTCATCGGTAAGATTTTCAAAATAAACTGAAGTCTCAACGTTTCATATTTACATTTACAAGGTTTGAAACCTGGAAAACAAACCCACCGAAAGAACAGCAACAAATCTGAAACTCTGGAAATGAGTTGAAGAAACGCTGTAAATCGAGTGCTGCAGTTGTGAAGAAGGAAAACTCAAAAAAATGTTTGCAGGGATTTGAATTTTTTTTTCAGACTGTCAAAACATTATGCAAGCCTTCAAAACCTAGTTTCAATCTTGCAAAACCTTTTTTTTATTAGATTTCAAGTTTTCAAACACTGAGTTTCAACATTTCAAAACCTTTTCAGTTTGGAAATATGACATTATGTCCATCCCATAACTCTGTGGTCATGTTTTTGTGGTAGCAGACATGTTCACAACAATAGCATGAGGCTCCGTCTGAACAACACAGTTGGAGCCAGGCTGACTTTGACCCCAATGTTGTTTCTTACATCAGCTACTCTGTTTTTCTACTGTTGCATAACTATAACTGAGTATGATGACCTTTCCATATGCACTGTGTGTGTGTGTGCTGGTGAAAATGAGCACAGGAACAGCTCTCTTACTCTCCAGGAGACACGTCCCCACTGGCTTTATTTTTATAATCATAATACGTCAATATCATCGCAGTGCAAACACTTAGTATAAAATATCATCTTTAACAAAATTTACATTCACATAAAACATCTCAATAAATACATCTTCAACAAAAGAACTTGACAAATATTGGATCATTCATAATATATCTCTGAAAAAGACTCTACAATGTACAATAATAGCTATTAATACCTACATATAACAATTGAAACCCGTATCATACAGTATGAAAATATCCAATTTACAGGAAAAATATTGTACATAACTCCTCCATTAACTTTCCATCAACTGTTTAAAGCAAGTGTATAAAAATCCTCATTTTTAATCTCTTAGAAACTGAAAGTAAGCATTCCAGCTACTATATAGACTTTAAAATCTATTTCAAATATGACTACATCAACATCAGTTCAGTTGGGTTATGGTGTCCCAATGAATCTCTCCAAAGTCAACGCTGAGTTACAAAACCGTTAAGGAAACAACTCAAACAGTAAAAATACAGGCATTCAACGAAAGGAAATCCACAATAACCGTAGCCACACATTCAGTTGTGCTACAGCTCAACAAGAAAAGTTTGATATGTTTATGAAAATAGGTTGGCACATTTGAAAACCAGCTACCTGTTGACTACAGCAGGAGTGGGGAGGAGGAGGAACCCCCGGCCTGATGTCAAACCGTCCTGAAATTGTCCTCAAAAAAGGTTCACACCACACTCATGAAGAAGACACGGGTCAAAAAAGCACCTTACATTCAAGATGGCCGCTACCTTTAGCGCATGCATGAGGACTACATTAAAAGAGAGTCACTGTGTGTCCGCTGCTCGGCCCGTATTAATGTTTCATCAAAGCATGCATGTAAGAGCCACAGGCTTGCAGGCAGTGCATGCTAGAACAGATTAGAGGAGAGTTAGTGGCTGTGGTAAGCCATACTGTGAGTAGCATGCTATACCATAAAATAAATCATCTGGATTTGTATGAGGAAGCCAGACACGGAGGTTTGGGTGTCTCCTCATAAACAGCAGTTCTCTTCTTCCTTCCAAAGCAGCTTCTAGTTCATAAAAATAGTAAAACTGAATATTTTAACAATAGAAAATATTTCTTAATAAACAAGCACGCAGAAAGAGGTTTCTTTTTTAAATATAATTCCATGGGGGAGTAATCACACTCGCACAATACGGAAAATAAGTTTCTAAGTCATGCTTCAACTCCACAGAGATACAGACTAGTGTGGCTAGCTATGCACACTCTATTGGCTACATACACTATCAGGTCAAAATAGGATCCAGCTGGCTACAGCATGCAAGGGTGAATAGGCTGAGATAGGAGACAAACCGCTTTATTGCTACACTTTGACGAGGAAGAATCTGGAAGTCAAGCATCACAGGGAAACAGACGGCAAACATGACTGGAATGCAGCAGTGGCATCATGCACTTAAAGACACTGAGCAGCCCGGCTCAGGGAATCAAGAGTTTAGCTCATGTGCCGTTAGAAGGTTTAAAGTGAAGGGGCATAAACATGCAGTATCACCGACCCGGAAATGATTAAAGGCAATGCCCTGTCGCGTTTTGGCAAGTTTATACCATTAACTGCCATTTACAATTCCACATTTGGCTTCGTCCACTTTAAAAACATGTATCTCTCGGACAATAATGCCCCTGTAATTAATTCATCTAAATTGCAGTCGAATAAATCAATAAAGCATCTAAAAGGCAACAAAAAATGGCAAGAAACCCATTGTGAGGAGTGGTCGCTAAGGCAACAGCACTGATTTGGTTTTATACTGAGAGAAAAGGGTCAGCTAAAGTTGTTAAAGGAATTTCCCCGATGTGGTCGTTGAGAGAAGCTTGCGTGCTACACTATCAATTGTGCATTGCGATGTGTTTTTATTTTGATTTTGTTTATTGTCCTTGTGGATACAGTTTGGGGAGTCGACTCTGAAATCGTGGAGACACCCTTGGCCTTTGATTGATTACAGAGCAACGTGGCTAAAGCATCCTGTATCCTGTTCATGACACCCTGCGGTGTGAAACAACAAACATGGCTCGAGTGTGGGGGGAGAGTCAGAGGGTCCGCGGCCGCCTCAGACTCCCGCGATCAGTCCTTAACGCAGTCCAGGCCCGAGTCCAGGCCTCCCATTGGACGATCAGTGTCTCAGCCTCTCTGCGTCCCACAGACAGCAGAAGAAGAAGAGTGGAGAACGGCTCTACTTTGTCCTCTTTTAATAAACTCTCTCCGCTGCTGCTATCGTGTTGCTATCCACGCCATTTCCCCACATCCACTCCCATTTTCTTGTTTTCCCTGGTCACCATGGAGACTGCATCCATCACACCATTGCCGTGGGGACAGAGGGCAGGTACCTGGTGGTGCTGGTGGAGGTGGTCGGTTTGGCCGTGCTCGGGCTCGGGGTCCTGATGGTAGCGTAGGTGGTCACGGTGGGAGCGGGGCTCAGCCTGGTGCACACGCTGCCGTGGGTGAACACGCTGGAGCGGCGCTCGGCGTTGCCGGGCTGCTGCTGGGTTTGAGATGTTCTGCTGGCCTGCCTGCGCCCTTCCAGGAAGTATGTGAGCATCTGACCTTTGCCCTTCACGCTGACCTGGCCGCGGCAAACAAAGTTATAGTAGTCCGTGATGAGGCGATGGACGTCCTCTGTCACCTGCAGAGGAAACATAGAAGGCTGTCAGTTCTCCAGATTCTAAAATAAATAATGTAGGACTTAAAGCTGAGGGTATTTTAAGAAAAAAGTTCAACATCTTGAAAAAAAAACCCTTATTGACTTTCTTCAACAGTTAGATGAGACGATTGATACCTACCTCGTGTCTGTATGCTATATATGAAGCTACAGCAATGAGACTGGAAACAGGGCCTGCTAATGCCTTCAATACTCACTAATCAACAGTGTATCTTGTTTTTTGGACCTGTACTCACATAGAGATCTGTGGTGTTGGGACTATTGCTTAACAAATGGTTTGTCCATCCACCCAGCACTTCTGCAGGGTGTCTCAGACAAAAGCGTGGGTTGCCTGATATGGTGTGAGACAGGTTTTAGATCTCTGTGCAGACATGATTGTACCAAAACTTGACTATAATAGCAAGACTTCAGACAGTCACTGTGTCCAGCTACTGTTTGCCAAGAAAGAGTTCCAGCTACACTCAAAACTAAAACTCAAGTCTCCCTAAAACCACAAATAGTTGGTTTCACATTTCGGTCTTGATGTTTTGTTTTTTTAATTCAAATACCAGTATGTGCACCACAACTGCATATGTTTTAGTGCTATTTTATGCCATGTGCGACAGTGTCCTTGACTTGTTTATTTTGTCTGGGCTGCATTTATCAGTATAATGCAGTTTTTATGGTGTCCTTTTGACCAGGTCTGTCTCAGTGAGCCTTTATTAGGTTAAATAAAGAGAAAGAAAGAAGACTGCAGTACTGTACCTGTATCTTTCCCTGCACTCCAGTGCTGTCCATCCTGCTGGCTACGTTCACTGTGTTTCCCCAGATGTCATACTGAGGTCTTCTGGCTCCAATCACTCCTGCCACCACTGGTCCCACGTTGATACCTGGAAGGAATACAACCAGAGACCATCTTTTTTCAACATGAGCAGAACGGTTTAAGCTGATTTTTACTTTGTTTAATGTTCCAGTGCCTCCAAAGGTTTTTGTTCTTCCTGCCACAAGAAGTTATTCATCCCCAAAGTCTTTTGTGAGAAAGTCTAAGTCAAATCTCACGGGTTTTCAAGCAAGTGACAAGTCAACTCAGGATTCTTCCCATTCCGACAGGTCTCTGAATGCTGAAAGTCATACTGAGACAAAGTCCTTTCAATACACAGGACTGATGATAACATATTCAAGGCGTGTTGCTATACCCCCATCGCAGTCTTATTTGTTCTTTGTTGTTGTTGGATTTTACCTGGTCACAGCTTGGGACTTTATTGTTTTTATTATTAAATCACATGCAAGTTAACACAAAGGACATTTTTTAATGATAAATTTCATATTTGTGTGTAAAAAGCTGATTGCTGCACAGTCGGAGCATGATCTGGTGTGGGATTGGTCCCTTTTTTCTTTCTTTCAAAACAAGACTTGTTAGTACAAGGTGCCCCCATGGCAGCTGCTGTTGTCCTGTGCCTGTCTATAGGACTGTAAAATAAACAAGGCCAAACTTTGCTTTTCTGGACTTTCTGGAAATCCAGCATTACGCAGGTTACCAAAAGTTGTGTTTCTGCAAAGAGGGTTCAGCCAAGCACACAAACATATGGAGCCCCACAGTCTGCAGACAGGATGGCACTGTATACACCAGGCTACACGGGGATTAAACAAGGGCTCCTGCTGCAGGCTCCCCACAGGATACCCGACACAATGGAACCCAGATCTTCAGGTCTCGCTGTGACGAGCTTCCTGGAGGGAACGCTCTTTCTGTGATGCATTTCCTTTCAAACTTACTGGCACTAAGCGTAGATGGCGTCCAGAGCAACAGGTCAGAAGCTCTGACACCAATGTTTGTATCCACCAGTGTTAGTGTGTGTGTGTGTGTGTGAGTGCATGTGTCTTTTCACTCACCGACTCTCAGGACAAAGTCATTGTAAGACTGGTAGTTGATGGCATCCAGGACATCAAACATCTCGATGGCAAAATCTGACACTGTGCATAAATGTGAGGTGATGGACTTCTTCGCCTATGAATCAGAAAGACACACAAATATCAAGAAAGCACAGATTTATACACAAACAACCCAACTAAGGAAGTGATATTGGCCTCCCGTTCTGTTTCCCTGACATAATTACATACATTATGATCTATGACTGCCACAACAGCACGCACCAAGGTTTTCCCTAAAGTCAAACCACCGCCAAGTTTATTCCTTGAAGTTGCAGAAAGGACTCTTTTGTTTGTCAGCTTTGCAGGATTTAAAGAAACTTTATGAATGCAGAATATGTTGACGACGGCCAGTAATCCCCCACAGAGGATTTGTGGATTGAAACGTGACAGTGTTCTAAATATCAACGCTCGGTAAATAACTACCTGAAAATACTCAATCGCCTCTCAGTGCATTCTGAACGGTTTCAAAACGTGCTAATACCCTGCACAAAAACTCGGGATCTAAATATAGCTACTGCATGTGTACCTTGGAGGCAGTTGTAGGAACCAGCCCTACTGCAGCCATGTATGTACTGCCAATAGTCTTGATTTTCTCAATGTCCCTGTAGCACTCTTTGTCCATCAGCTGGAAAGAAAAAAAAGAAGAAAAAAAAGGACAAAAACAGAAGGAAAGAATTACTACTATTACAAATTTCAAGTCAAATTGGAGTTAATTGTCAGTTGAAGTTCATATATATTATAGGTTGTGTTGGCAAACAAATCCAAATGCAATTTAAATGGCCTATTCTTGCGTGTTTGAGTAAATTAATGCTTAATGTTGCTGATTATAGATTCAAGCAGGCCAAAATTCATCTGTAAGTAATTCCTTATGTTGAAGAACGTGCCCAACCGCAACCATTGCTTATTATATTGCGTCAATAAACATAGTATTTTTTAAACCCTCAGTCACGGCCACAATGTCATCTTTGAAATTGACATTATGTAAGGTCACAGTGCTGCAGAGCTTCCCTCCAGATTCTCCAAAGGCAGAGCAGGCAGACATGAAACCTGCAGGAAAAAGATATAAAAAGTGCAGATTTACGATGACCCAATGCATTTACTCACCTCATCAAAGTCAGCGATGATCTCATTGAGCAGCCTGAGACACTCTACGCCCATGTTGTTCCCGTCCAGCTCAATGTAGAAGTCGTTGAAGTTGGCAATGGAGGCGAACAACACTCCGACCTGGGCGTAGGACTGGTAGTACAGGTCCTAGAGGGAGGAAGAGTTCAATCAAAACTGGCCTGATCGAGCTTTGCTGTTTAAAAGAAGTGCAAAGACAGACACTGTGGGAAGAAGAAATCACAAGGTATCAAAGTGTCAGCTCAGCAAAATGACAAGAATCTTTGGAACACTATCACACTTTAACTTCAAAAACCAACCTACCATGTATTATATATACATACTGTAGTGTGATATAGATAACTTCTCTTTTCCATGAAGTTTGCTTCCTCCTGTTGGTTCATCAGAGCTTCCAACCACATCTCATAGTCTTCCTCAGTGAACTGACATAAACTAAGTTTGAAAAAACTTTGGTCACATGTATTGTACTTACTTCAAGAACAAACTTGAAGTACTTGTATTTTATTTTCCATTTTATGCAACTTTATACTTCTACTCCACTCAATTTCAGAGGCAAATGTTGTAATCCTTACTCCACCACATTTGTCTGACAGTTTTAGTCACTAGTTGCTTTACAAATGACAATTTTTCATACACTCTCCATCCAGTGAAAAGATTCTGTGTGTTGTGTAAAAGTGTGTATTCTCTGTCACCTTTAGCCATATAATGTACACCAAAGTTCCAACCATGATATGACAGTATTTCATTGTTTTTTTAATAATCAATTACTGTGTGACACAGAAATAGATTTCACATGGGATGCACAGTAGTTACTGAAATGTTATTGAACATTAAAGCCACATGTGCTGCAGCTTCATTGTTTTGTTGTCTCTCATAAAAAACAACCAAGAGTCCAGAAACCCTTTTGGTTCCAATTTAGGCACAATCTCAGGGACAGATATGTGTCCGAAGGACAAACAAAACCGTACGCTCGCTGGTGGCCACTGTGGTTCCCAATCAAATAAAAACTGGGGTCACATTTTTTCAATTATTGTTGGAGCAGTGAAACTTTGAATTCCAGGCAGCAGAGTCCCACTGCGCTGTGTTATGAATACAGTGTATGGGTGAACTTTAGCCCAGAGGAAAGAGAGGAAGTCTTTCTATACACCACAGCTCCGAGGGGTCACCAATGTGCTGGAAACATACTTCCTGACTTCCTGCCCCCAGTGTTTACTAGTCTCAGCCTCAGACGATCCGTGCACCGTCTGATGCACAGCCCACTGTTTGAAAAAGGATATGACTGCCGTGCTTTATCTTTTTATTATTATTAGTAAAACCCACGACAAGACCAAAACAACACTGAATTTACCCTACTAACCAGAACTGTCTGTGTGGCCAGAGCCTGTTGCTGTACTGCTTATGCCTCTGTGCCATAGAGCTATACTGTTGTCCAAAAAACTGCATCTGGGTGACATATTCCTTCAGAATGACAATTATATCCAATGTAGTTTATTCCTCTAAGCTCGTCAAACTAGCAAAGCAGTGAAAACATGAAGCCACGACTGCAGAGCATGCTTGGTAACGTCTGCTCAAGGTAGAAAATGCAATTCTGGAGATGGTTTACGATAAACTCCAACAACCATGTTCACCCATAGCAAAAGTATCGTTCTTCTAGGTGCTTTTATTGTGACACTTCGGCGGTTTGTTGATAACATTTAAAAGATGAAACAACGTTGTTATTACGTGTGAAGCAGTTATTCACGTCAGATCGGAGCTGTAGGCTCTACTCGCAGTGTCACAGACACTCCACCAAGTCAAACGTATATACGTGTATAATGTCTTCTGTAGCTCTGCAGGGGCTTTGTCAGCTGTGAGAAAATAACTCCAGATGATGTCATTGGATGTCATCAGGGTTATTTCGTCTTAGGATTGTAGTCTTTAAATTTTATCAGAATGTCAAATTGGGGGCATTGGAGTTTGAAAGACATGGCAGGTAAGGTGTAATGAAAAGACACTGTCCCATTTGATCTGTTCCTCCCCATTACTCAGACCAAGTGAAATACTAAATCACTTTAAATCTGGCTTTAGTCTGTGAAATCCTGAACATTCCTTAAAGCTGTGTAAACCAGTCAGTCTATTTTTCTCTCAGACCACTTAAATTACAGCACACACTGAAAGGTTATTATGGAATTTTTGTCCAATGACACTAAAAACACTCTACAGACCCCAGCTTTAAGTCTGCAGGTAGTCATGTTGCACGTCAGTCAAAGACCCCCTTGTGGTCAATGTTCTTTGCAGCTCTTGAGCTCATTATGCTACAATTTATCCCAGATTTTGTTCTAATATGCTAAACAGGCTGAATTCTGGATTGCAGCATCAACGCTGTGTCCTAATTGCAGTTCTCTTCTATTTACACAAAATATTTTGTACTATACAAAATGTTGTAATGACGCAATCACCACACAAATGAAGACGACCCTTCGAAGCACCAGATGATGCCATTTCCTGCTTTTATCTGCTTTTGCAATGGTAAAAGCAGATTTTAGAATACATGCGATGATATAAGAGATAAAAACAAAAGAAAAAAGTGAAGAAAGCAGTAAGAGATGGGTTTGACACATTCCCCCGCATACATCCATGCTGTATATATACTCATAACTTTTACATACTAAATTTGGATACAAACATTGCACCTACAAACATTTTCATACTATAAGTATTTAGCATAAAAAAATCTGGACACAGCTTTAGTGTTTGCAAACCAAACTTGTCCTTTTGAGGGGCTATGCATTTCCTGAAAGGATGTATGTTTACATCACTTCCTGAGAAAGGAGGGGAGGGGGCCAAGGAAGGAACAGAGATCAGTGGAGGGGATGTTCATCAATCAGAGCATACAGACACACAGGGCTGTCAGCTCACACTTCCACTTTAACACCACAACACATGGTCAGGGAAGCAGCTCCATTGCCCCACACAGCTGAGGCAGTTTCCCACATTAAGACCCCAACACTTTGAGAGCGTACAGGTCATTTATGTGCACCGTGTGAAGTTTTTGTTTTTGTTTGGTTGGCATACAAAGACCAAATTATCCAGCTTAGAGCAAATGTGGTGATCTATGCCTCTGTCAAAATGGGCTGAATTTGACTAATAGATTTTTTTAGACATCTAGGCCTCTAGTTTTACTGTGGTGTGGGCTGGCAGTATAAGCTGACTTAAAGACCAGCAGCAGTATGTGCAAAGCCAGTGGTAATGAGACTGAAAAGGTGGGGCTAATTAAAAATAATGACCTGCAGGGGTTGCCCCTGTAGCAGCCATCTCAGCTATTGATATCTCACCTTTCCTTACTGCTTACAGAACATTATGACCCCTGAAATCCAGATAAACTAAATTTTACTTTCAGCTGCTGACAGAAATGGGAGGAGGAACGCTTCTTCAACCATCTCAGCGATCATCATGATTGTGAAATTTGCTTCACATTTAACTTTGCTTGTCATTTAGTAACAAAGATTCTGTTGTAACTACTTGTGAGTCTATATGTGTCATATTTTTCTCTTATATCAGCCAGTGAGGCACCTTTCACATCGTGGCATCATGGCCACTTTATTGCTGTGAAACTAGAGTACCTAAAGTACACATAAGGGCTTTCTTCAAACTGAAATTTTGTCATTTGAATGCTGTTGAAACAATGATTATACTGTATGTAACCTGCACCAGTGTTTCCGTTGTGGGTCATAAAAAGAATTTAAGGGGCCGTGAAGTGAATAGCAGGCTAAGTTGAAATAAAACAAGCAGAAAAAAGGACGGGAGCCACTGATGTTGACCTCTACAGAACACTCTCTGTTTTAAATTTGGCCCAGTTTTAACCAAAATGTTTGGACGCCTTTTGGCGTGGGTGTATCAGGAAACACTGGGAGATTTTGAGTCATTGCTGCTTTCAGAGGCGTAAACTCTCTTCAGACTGATGATCCTCGCTGGACGAGCCTGGACATGTCTTTGGATGCTCACCATGTTCCTGGGATTTGACATGAGGAAGTGCTGAGCCACATGAGCTGGCAGCAGGTTGAACAGGATCCTCTTGTTATCCAGCTTCACCTTCTCCATGTCATCTCTCTCCTCCTCCGCCTGGACACCATCCACAATCACACAACACATGAGTGGAGAGGGAGAGGTGAGTCCTTGCAGGGTGATGTGAATCCAAAGAGAAACTGATGCTCTGTTGTCCAAACACAATGATGCTTCACTGTAGCATGAAACTCAAAGGAAGATGTAATTGCTCATCCTTATCACTAGAGGGAGATAATGATTTGCAAACAAGACAAATGCTCGTCATTCTTAAAATAGAAACATATACTTTCATCATCCACACAAACACACACACAGTGAAAAAATATGTATTACATGAAGCCATTTTAGCTAGTTAAGTTTTTGTTTTAAAATCTGCCAGTCCAGTCAGAATATTTCAGCCTGTTTCCATCAGAAACCAACTTGTTTGAAGAAGTTCAAAGAAATCAGTACCTGTATCATTTTTTTTGTGAGTAAACCAACAAATAATGAGTAAATGACTGCACTGAAAAAGAGAGCGAAAACAAAAAAGTTAACAATTTGACAAAAACAGTTTACAGTTTACGACTCTCACCTAGTGAAGAGCATCTGTGAGTACATACTCTGCTACACATATAACATGAATTATAACCTGCACATTACACACATAATCATACATATAAGGTCTAAACTGATGCTGTATTGACTAGTTGGCTGAAGGGTCTTAACAGGAACACACATGCAGAAAAGTCAACTTTTTAACTGTCTTTAACATCTAAAATCACCACTAGAGCTCAACTGAAACTGGATTGTAGGGCTGATGCCAATATTGATGTGTGGAAAAGAATGAGATCAACTGTATTTACTGTATATTGGCTGGCTACACATGTGTGTGTGTCTGTATCTTGAAATAAGACAGAATAAGGCTGTTTGCTGCAGCAGAATAAAGATAAATGATACTTGCTTGTACTATAAATACTTGAAACTGGTTCATCTGCATTGGAAACAGGTTGAAATAATCTTACTGCATTACATTAATTTAAAAGGTACTTTTCCACTGAATACAAACAGTACAGGGAGCAATTAGAGATTCACTATGCTGCTCAAGCACACTTCAACAGGAGCAGGAGGCCAGTGCACCGTCTCTATGATCAATGGCCAACTTTGTACACCAGAGCATCAAACAGTTTCCCTTAAACACAACAGGAGCAATTTGAGGTTTGGTGTCTTGCTCAAGGACACTTTGAGCTGTGGACAAGAGGAGCTCAGTATGATTAAAAGCCAACCTGCTCTACTACTTGAGCGACTGCCAATCCCCAAATATTGTTTTATTTTACGACTAAATTTCAGAAAAACCTGATGTCATAGGATTGTCTGCAGCACAGAAGAGTAATGCTGAACAATGTCTTATGCATGGGCAGTAACCGGCGTGCTACATATACAAACAGACATACCTGAGTAGCCCACAGATAGTCAAGCCGCAGCTTCAGGTCCAGCTGTCTTGAATGAAGCGCCAGAGCTCCCGAAAACAGCAAGACCGCCAGCACAGGATCATACCCACGAGTGTGGAGAAACCCTCCTCTGTGGGACGCACACAACATGGACTGATTGGTTGTTTATATTTAGCAACTTCGTTATAATGGCAAATACAGAAATCCCATAACAGACAAATAAAAGACAAAAAAGAAACATCAATCCATCCTTGCGCTGGACTATAAATACACATCTTTTCCATATTAAACTACACATGCAGCTCAGTCTCACCCCACAGCTTGGCGATAGCCACTGGTCTCCATGACAACAGTGTAGGTGACAGAGAGGAGGAGGAGCAGGAGGATCTTGGGGAGCGAGGAGACCCGGAGGTAGGGGACAAGAGTGAGGGTGCCAGCCACGCAGGACAACAGGGCATACGCCATGTTGGGACAAGCCCTGTCCACTCCTGTGCTGTTGGCGTCTACAGGGACGTCCTCCACTGAGTCACTGGAGTTCGTCCCAACTAACCCCCAAGGAACGCATCCCACCTTGAGGAAAGGAAATGAAGTGCATCACATGTTCACAAGTGAACAAACACTAATATATGAGTACGCTGTTATCAGTTGGACACTATTTATGATGATGCAATAAACATATAAGATAACAGGTGATGATATGAAGTGAGAATGGTCAAGCCAAAAGTTTAACCAAGAGCAGATTGTTGAGGACAGAGAATGATGTTCTGACGGGTGGGCACATCTACTGCGTCGCCTGGCAATGTAGCGTGTGTGCACACTGTGGTGTGTAAAAACTCTGCAGCTCTCTTTGCTTTAACATGTGTGCTTTATATGTTTATATTATAATTTACGTCTCTGTGTTGTCCGCTTTGGTGATATTGCTGGTAAACTAGCAGTTAGTTCATTTTTGTAGCATTGCTTGTTGGACTTGCCACAGTGTGCATAGCTCTCTGAGTTTGAATCGTAGCCCTGCATATTACTTGAGTATAATATTCTATTACTGTTTCCCCAGCGTACCGCAGTTATGTTACCACATCAAGACAAGTGAACGCAACACCATTGGAATTTAAGATTATTCCCTTCAACTAAAGAATATATTATCTTTAATGCAAACAGTTTCTATTTCCAATGCAAAACAGACTCTTGATAACCGAAACACAGTCATTCACTCTGCGATTGTTCAGTGCCCCCACATAAAAGGAGGGTGGTGGTGGGGTTCACAAAGTTCTTTGAGCTTTTTTTGTCAAAAAGAAAAATGAAAAAGAGTGAGAAAGATGAAAAGTACAGTATAAGGATGTGAAAATATATTTCATAATGAATTACATGTCAATATTAAATTAGTTTCACGCTTTGAAGTCACAACAACTGCATTACCAATGAATATAAGGAAAATACAAAATTTGCCAGATTTAACATGACTTCCAGTCTAACCCAGGCCCTCTCTGGTCTTCAATCTCAATACAGAGAGAGATAAAGTTGATGGTTGAACAGATACGGACTGTGACAGCTCTGTGCACCATTAGTGACCATGGTTGCACGCTGACGTTAGCAGTTAGCTCAAAGCGCCTCTGTGCCTCAGTATAACCTTGCAGAGGTGAGAGCATGGCTGCAGACTTTGTCTTGTTTATACAGTATGTATCACTATTTAAAATTGAGTTTCTTCAGCATTTTTGATAGTCTCTTTCACAAAACAAGTAGTTTCAAGACATCTCTTTATACTCTGGTTCATCTTTGACATTTGTGGACTTGACTGATCCCAAACAAACACAATTATTAGACTGACGAGTAATGAAACTGATCAAAACCTGCAAAGCTAGCAGTGCCATCCCTACACTAAATCCCTGTTGCTAGACCTTTGCTTTATTGTATTTTACACCTACAGTAGTCACACACCTACACACACACGCATCAGAGCCTGACCGAGTTCTGGGGCCGATGCTGACACAAACCAATTTGCGTTGAAAATATTTTAATGAGTGTTTTACACTTGAACAATAAATGTTTTATTCTTCTGAGACTCTGTGCAGCACCATCTGCTCAGCTGTGAGTCGTTACTCTGCCAACTAATGTACTGCAGAGACTTGCTAACTGTCTGCTGGATCAACGATGAAATGATGACACTGTTTCTAATTATGCATTATGTATTATATTGTTTCATCCTCATTATTTTTTATACAGGCCTTGAAGCCATTGTATGCTATACTGCAGTGGCGTGCACAGACTTTTTGAAGGGCAGGGGCGAAAAGGACTTCACTTGAGCACGCGCTTTGGCGTCCAAGAGGGCACTTTAGCACACGTTTTGGTGTCCAAGAGGGCACTTGAGCACACGTTTTGGTGTCCAAGAGGGCACTTTAGCACACGTTTTGGTGTCAAAGAGGGCACTTTAGCACGCGTTTTTCAACAATTGGGCCACAAGGGGGGGCGGTCCAGCTGATCATCAGTAAAGGCTTATCATGAGTGAGCATACAATCTATACTCTCATTAGTTCTAGACTTTTGCTGTTTCAGCGTTCAGATAAATCTAACATAATTTATCATAGTATGGAGTGTTGAGTAACTACTGCTGTATGTCATTCAAGTTGGCTAAGGGGTTAAAGTGCAGGACCATGAACCACTCCTTCGTTATTCCTCATCCTCCTCTCTCTGTCTTGTCATTTCTTTACATAATACTATGCACACATAGCAGATCACATCACAACCGTGAATAAATGTTAACAATAGCTCCTATGGCGTTGTTGCGTGTTAGCTAACATAGGCAGGTTTCTCCTGACTCGAAAAGGGTTTGTCTGGATTACCGCAGAAACCAAATTATAACTTAATATTGTGCATGTGAATTAAACTGTAAGCACACATAATATAGTATATCTTATGTGTTTACTGCAGGGGAACTCCACGAACTCTACTAATTTTACTCATGACTCAACATCAATTTAACTCAGTCTCCACTCAACGTTAACTTTTCTGGTGTTTTTCGATCACACCTGGTCAACATGGTCTTCCTCAGAGACTGCTATCTGTCACCACAGTTATCATCCCATACTGACAATCCATGCTGTGGTACGTCACATAATATATACATAACTACTGGTTGGGCTCTTAAAGACACTCTTACCACACAGGCCTGTGTAACAGAGTAGGTGAGCAGAACGAGGAAGACACACAGCACTGTTCGGATCTGGATGGTGAGGCAGCCCGGTTGGCACTAAAACCAATGGAAAGAGGAGGGGAGGTGGGGGAGAGGTTGGAAAATAGAACAAGTCAGTAAATGAAGCACCTGTTTATCTACCTCAATAGCATTTTGGACACATCATTAGCCAGGAGTGGAAATGAAATGAGTGCATTTTGTGCTGTGGCTCATTATGTGCAGGCCCATTAGAGGAGACGCTTAAAGGATATCATGACAGTTCAATGTAGCATGATACCCCGGTGTCATATAGAGGGAGTGAATGTGATGTCAAAGCAAATAGAAGTGGTCACGGTCACTCCAACCTGTCTGGCAAGAATGTAACAGCATCTGCAGTCGTGCATTTACAGAGAACGAAGTCACATCAAAAACTGTGCTGCAAAGGAAACAAAAAATGTTGTTTATTTACAACATTTTGGTCCTCAGACCTTCATCCGATATAATTAGTACAAGCAAACAGCAGCAGAACCATGTGTAAAGCCTGTCAGAGTTGATGATCCAACGCAGGTATCTCAAAGACTTTCTGAAGTGCAACAACTTTGCAGTAATGGATCTTTAAAATGGTGCTAAAGTGGTATATATCTGTTGTTCACTGCACAAACAAGCTCAGAAGACACAGTATGAAGGTTTTACTGTATGTGAAGTGATACTTTCCAATAAACTCTGTACTGTAATGTTAACAAAATGTATTGAGACAGAGTATTTGAGCATGTTCATTCTCGAGCTTGGAGTGGGAGTGAGTCATGCGTGTGCAAGTCACAAGCAAGTCTCAAGTCCTAACCTTCAAGTCTCAAGCAAGTCCAAGTTACTGTGGTGAGAATCAGGCAGGTCAAGTCATTGCTCAGGTCAAGCAAGTCACAAGTCAAGTCAGCCAAAATTCTGATGATCTCCCCAGTTTTCACGATGAAATCACTTCAGACAGTGGTAATGAAAAGTTAAAGTGTATTCTCAGCATTAACAAAAACCTCATAAATCTTACTAATGTTTGCCATTTAGTGGCAGTGATCATGATGCATTATAAACATGAAGTTCTCCAGTGGACAGGTTTTTTTGCACGGCTGCAACAATACTGGCAGCAAAGTGAGTGCAACAGAGTGGGCACACAATTCAAATTAATGGTGTATTAAAGAGGCTCTGAAAACAACAGTGAAAAGGGTAGAATGCCATGTGAGGGCTACCTGCACCTGTAACCGTTTAGTCATGACCATTCCACTGTGTCAGCTGGTATGTCTTCTCAGGAAGATGCAAAATTGATTCCAAGACAAGTTGAGCATAGTTTAAACCTAATGTTAGCTTTATGGCTAACATCTGACCAGCCAATGAGTTAAAAACCCCATTATACTATATATACTGTATTATATCCCATATTAAAGCATGATGCCAAGTGAGGCGGGACTTTAGTTAGAACCAAATGTCTGATGAGTATTTTTTATAGTGCATTGTTTTCTTTTGGAGCCTACTTTTGGAGGTACATTTCTTTCAGAGGGTATAAAAAATAAAGTATGGAAGTTTCATATCATATTTGTATGGTGCCTCTCTGCTGTGTTGTGATTGGTTCCTTCAAAATATTTAAAACACAATTTCAATTTATAAGTCGCTTTGGATAAGAGTGTTAGCTAAATTGATGAAATGTAAGAAAAATTACAAATATAAACACAGGAATGTAAGACACCATAAGATACTGTCATGTTCATAATTAAAGTAGAAAGTTCACTTACTACCTTTTGTGGAGCTTTTGACCAGGACCCTTGTTTAGAATATTTTGCCATAGATGAGAGCAGCACATCGGGGTACTTTGCCCCTCTAACTGGACTGGTGGTAAATGCAAAGTCTGAGATCTCTGCCAATTTAATAGCTTGAAATTAGAATACTGAATTGCTTTTTAACAATTAGGACCCCAGGTGTTATGGTCAGTCAGGCAAACATATTATGTCAACAATGCCAATTGTTGATTGGCATTGTTATATAAAATTAAAAAATAAAGAAATAGGGGTTGATTAGTGTCATTTCAGTCTGCCTCAATCAGAGAAGTGGATGAACCTGACATAAAACTAATTTGTTGAATCTCCAGGTAGTGTGTTTCTGTCACTTTTTCTGTAGTTAAGACACTTAATTTTGCTGATTTGGAAGTCTGTCCAGTGTGACGTTACTGTAAACTGATTACACTGCTGTGGCAAAGCAGATCTGCTGTCTCTGTTTTGAGCCATCTGTGCTTATTATGAGACCTTTGCTGAGAGAAGTACAAAACATGTTTTTGTAGGTTAATGCTGTTCACATGGTTCATTATTAGATGGCAAGTCAGCTCTATTTAAAGGAATTATTAACATTAAAATATCATCTGCTCCTGCCGGACTTTCAAATGGACAGACTGTTAAACCAAACTTCATTCTAAAAGCAGGTGTTTTATGGTAAGGCCACAGTAAAAACTGTAGTTACACTATCACTAAAAGACTCAATCAGCACACGTCATTTACTCATCATCAACTAACCTGTGATGAAGTGTTTGCCACAGACACACACATATTGACTGGCCAGGTCCCACAGTTTACCATTTTCATCCTCTCTGAGGATGACCTGAAGCCACAGATCTCTTCCTTTACTGTCCTTCGCTCTTTGGGGAAGTAAAGAAAGTCCTAAACATTTTATTTTTATCTGTTCGACATGCAAAATGCAGTAGCTTTCAGCTGTGGTGCCAATAGTTTTTTTCAGTTTGGTGGTTAGCACTGTGGCCTCACAGCACCCAGATGCGTGGGTTTCTTCTCGGTGTTCTGGTTTCATTGATGTTTCTGCATGTACATTAGGTCAACTTGAGTTGGAGCAGGTTAAATGCAGAGATCTGTCAAAAAATTTGTCAACACCTTTATCAATAATGAAAATTAAAGTTAGTTGCAGACCTAAGGTGTGTAGCATTCTTGCTTAGTTATAATAGTCATTTATGTCAACATATACGATATCTTTGCCATTGTGTCAAAGAGGGTTGTATCATGTGAAAATGTGACATCTGCTCATGCCCTCTATGCAGAGGAGTCAAGTGTCTGTGCAGAATCCTGTAGGAGGACGTCTGGGAGTCCTACCTGAACACTGGTGAGATGAAGGTACATGACACAGGCCACGTGGAAACACACACACAGCACCAGCAGCAGCAGCACCAGCATCCCCCTGAGAGAGGGGAAGAGTGACAGGAGTGAGAAGGGCTTCCCCAGTTTTCCACTGCAGTGAAAACACCTTCCTCTTTAATTGTCTCACTACACCCTGGCAAGATCGATCCAATTACGTTACACATGGAAGAGTGTGTGTGTGTGTGAGAGAGAGTGTGTGTGTGTACGTACTGTGGGATCATTAGCAAATAGATAAGGCCAAACAGAGCAGCGAGGATCAGAGAGAGAACCACTGCACTGATGAAATGGTCATCATACACCTGGTGATACTAAGAAGGGACAAAGCAGAGAGAAAATGTCAGCATCTGAGGCATTCCCTTTTTTTTAATGCTGCATTGTGAAAAACAAATCCAGGAGGCGAGCTCATTAGCTGTTAGCTGTTAGCAGAGTGCTGCAGTGTGTCTGACGGACAGCAGAGCAGCGTCTCTGTTCGGAGGAACGTGAAGCGTCAAACAGTTAACCGCAGTTTAACGTGATGACAAAAAGTTTACAGCAAATAAATATACTGAAGTACTTCAGCTGAGTACAGTTTGGAGGCAAAAGTTCTTTGAATACCAACACCGTTAACTAAAAACTACAGATGATAACACAGTAAAGAGACAACATTTTGATTCACTTCAGGACAGCTGAAATCTGGAGCCCCTCTCCTCTGCAACACTCTGTCACCTACATGCAGTCACACACCACCCTTCTCTGTGCAGCCCTGCAGAGACATTTACGCACATTTTCAGAGAACCATGATTCCAACCTTAATTACTACAACACTAAATCCACAGACCTCCATGACAGATATCAAATGCCATTCTGGCATTGACAGTTATAACCCAACTCTCAAGATGTCAAGCATGGCAGGGCAGGCAGGACATACCACGTTAGAATGTGTATATTGTGACTGTCACATGCTTTTGTAGTCTGTAACATCCTGACTGCCTCGCTAAAGCTTAACCTCTCTTGATTTTTCTATTCAAGCCTGTGTGTTTGGTGCTTGATGGGATGTATTCTGGCCTCGGGTGTCATTACAGTTTGACATGCTCAGAATTCCTCCAGAGGTGCCCAATCAACCTGAAATTACATCTTCCACTGTGTAGAATTAGCTGCTCACTTGACCATCTTCGACCCCCCCTCACCCTCTCCCTCAGGGTGAGCTTAGACATTTCACAAAGGAGGTTCATTTAATCTGCTTGCATCCATGATCATATCCCTCTGGCTGGTTCCCCAAAGCTCCTGAAACACAGGTGATATCCAGAGTGTAGGTGGAGCTTCGCTTTTAGCCTCAGCCTCGAGCACAACCCACCTGAGGGAGCTGACTCCACCTGTCTTTCTCACGCTCCATCTTAGCCCTTTGAACAAACCCTAAAGATCCTTCATGCCTTCACTTGGGGCAGCAGTTCACTTATGAGAAGCAGCTAACTAAAAGGACAGAAGGAAGAGAACTCTCTATCCCGAATCAACTCGCATCATCTCAGATTAACTGATCACAAAGGTAAGAAAAGATGTCCAGTCATTTTGTCGTGAACTTAAACTCTGGGCAAGTTATATGTTGGCGCCGTAGTTGAAAAAGTAGATAAAACTGAAGATTAAAAGTTAAAATCAACCATGAATGTTTTTTTTTTTTTTCATCATTTCATGGCAATTAATCCATTGCAGTTGCCAACCGACCAACCAACCGACTACCTACTGGCCTCTCTGGGGCCACGTGCAGAGAAAATTAGAGACGATAAAGTCTGCAGGACCATGCTGTGCTGTCCTGAAGCCTGCTTTACATGGCAATAAGTTTTAATGCTGCAGCAGCTTTCTGAATTCTGCATGAGATAAAAGCTTTTTTGGAGCAACTGACACAGAATGAATCATTCACTCCAAAAAGCAAAGAAATCAAGACTCATTTCTAGAGATCTGATGTGCAGTTAGATATAAACTTCTGGAGCAACAGCTGTGTCCTGAACTCTACAAGCATCCTATGACAGAAATCTTTTCACTGTAGCTGTGTGGGAGTAAACACTTTACACAAATGTGTTTCCTCAATTTTCTGCTGGTGGCAATTTTCTGACTTCTAAAGTCTGTTAAAATGAGCAACAATTAACTAGCGTTTGCTGTGTACAGGGCTTTAATTCTTCTGCTTCTAGTTTGGGTATCTAGATTGCACACAGACAAAGACACAGACACAGCTAACTGACACGAACACACACACACACGCACACACACACTCAAACCAGTCCCTGTGCTGTGTCTCCTTTATGGCTCTACCCACGCACACATAGGAGAAAGATATCACGTGTGGCGCTCCGACGTTCCCAAATCATTATCTGCACCCCCTCCTGAGAGGGTGGGTGGATTCACACACACACACACACACACACACACACACACACACACACACACACATCATAGACAACAGGCGTGGGAGAGAGGGAGAAAGGGGAGAGAGAGAATTAGACTGTGTAGGGTGTGGATGTGAGAGAATAAGAGGGGTGGGGGTGCAGTCACGAAGCATGTTGCCTCATGTGTAATGAGGAAATGTATATTTTTGTTGCATTTTGTATCCTTTTGTAAATCTGCAGATTCAGCTCAGCGTGTGTGTGTGTGTGTGTGTGTGTGTGCACGCTTGTGCGTCCTCACCCTACGCTCCCTGTCTCTGCTCCTGTAGAACAGGGTGATGTGGTTGAGGTCTGATGTCTCGGACTCGGTCTGCCGCGCTTCAATGAGCCGCCCGATGTAGCGGTTGACTCGCGTCCCTGGCGAGTGCTGCGCGGCCGTGGCTGAGAAGGACGTCCGATTCCTCAGCTTCTCTGACGCGGTCCGCAGGGCTCTCCGCTGCCAGGCGCCAAAAAGACAACACAATCAGTCTCTGCAGAGGCCAGACTCTGGCCCTGTGAGGCCGCAATGCTCATTCCAAAAAAAAAACAAACAAAACTGCTTGATGAAATATGGACAGAAAACTTTACACCTCATCACTGCAAGCGGGGTAGAAAAAAGTTCTGTTGAGGGCTGCTAAAGTGTCAGATAAATAAGGTTTAACTAAGTCTGCATGGAAGTACCAGTGTGAAGATCACCAAGCAAACATGTGCATTCGATTCATGTACAGAACACAGAAAAGATGACAGAAGAAGACATTATGATGCTGCACAGTAAGAAAAGCACAGGTGGAAATAATTAAACGAATGGTGGCTAATTACTGGATACAATCAGGTGCACACTGATTGAGCATTCAATTACATTATGAAAGAAAAAGTCTGACAAACATTCAAATGCGAGAAAATAAAATCATGTTTTAATTGTAGATGGTAAAAAGCAAACTAGTAAACTGCTGTAATTAAGTTAGGGTATTAGTGCATTGACAACTTCTTCTGGTTGGAAGGGGATACAAACTCCCTAATACACGATAAATTCTCATTTATCTGACATTTTTAATGTTCATTAGCCATTTACGACGTTTGGCTCACCATGCTAGCATCAGCATCTTATGCTTCCAACGCTGCTCACAGCACATTGTTCACGCTCCTTCTCACCACAGCATGTGAGTATATTTCACCTTGCTTATTCTCACCATATGTTGCTTTTTAGATAAGCTGTACTTCATAAACCTCAGGTGTTTTTAGACTGAGACAAGTGCTGAAACATTAGCAAGCCAACATGCCTAGCAGTCACAGCTAATTAGCACATATTAGATGTTAAAATGCTGACTTTTAGCATGTAAAATGTATTGTTTTGGCATGTTAGCATGTCTTTATGCTGATGTAAACTCATAGTTAGTGTTCATAGTTATCAAATTAAGGTTCTTACATTGGTAAAGTTCAGTAAGTAACATTTAGCAATGTTAGCTTGTTACCATGCTAAGATTAGCTCATTTAACATGGGCAAAGGTAGAATGTTACACCACATGCTAACATTTATAATATTAGCATTAATCTAAAACTGCAGCTCACAGGACTTTTATAGCTATCTTGTTGTGGACTTACATGGAACGTTTGACCTGTTGGTGGTGAAGTGAACTGATCTCTGATGATAAGAACTCTCTGACTACTTGCTAGCTGCTAGTTAATCTAACATTAATGCCACATACTGAAGTTTCAGGCAGCAGTTCATCAGAAAATAAGACATAGGCAGATTCCACTGTGGAGTGAATGTTATTGTGTGTTTTACAGTAATTGCTTTTCGGGTTTGATGAAGTTTTCATTGGTCCTGTGGGTGCACTCTGGGGAGATGCTTTTCATGAAGCTCAGTTGTCACAATGCCACAAACTTGTAAAACAAGGCCCACGTTGAAAATAACCGAAATCATTGTTGCAATAAACTACACAATTAGACTTTATGCAAAACATTCATTAGTTATCCAATCGCAACAGAAAATATAGCATGGTTTTGAATAGAGACATACTCTAAGCCATCATACAGCATGGTAAATGTGGAGATATGATTAGAAGAGTCGTCACTTCTCCGTGTCACTTGTGACAGCTACAGCACAGTATTTGAAATAGTATTCTTCAAATGTACACCTGCCTCTACATAATAAAATTAAAAACAGTCACTCTGTCTATTAATCATTTAGTCTTGCTGGAAGTTACACAGAGATCATGATATAATTCTGCTCCTAGGCTACGCTACATCCATTCTAACGAGCAATTTAATCTCAGTTTCATCTTCCATGTCGCAAGGTTTCTCGTAAAAATGCCTGTGAGGTGAGACGATTCACATTGTGCCTGGGTTAGTTATGCTTGTTTGAGGAATTTCGTAGATTGTAGCGTTTCTCTATCTTGAAACAAGACAGACTAAAGTAGATTGCTGCACTCGTGTCTAGAAAACAATGCTTTTGACACATCCTGAAACAAGCTTATTTGTACTACAGACACAATAAAGGGTTGTACCTCAGTGACTGTTTTTCTTTTTCAGTGTAATTCCTGCTTGATTTATCCAAAATAAAAAAATATATTCCCCTGCCAGGATCTGTACAGACAATTTCTGCACAAAGGATTTTGGAAATTCTTTTTAGAAATCTAAGCTCTTATTCAGGAGCTTTCCGATTTGAACTTCGCCACACATTGTGTGTCACACAGCTGCACAGTTTTGCCTCCCATGGTTTATTTTGACTAGTACTCTGACGCTTTCTGTATCTATACCTCTATACCATGAGTACCTACATCCACTAGAGAGTGGCAGTACTGACTATTATAATTTACAGTGTCATAATTCCATTATAAAAGTCCACTGTGTCACAATGCTAGGATTTTGTCTACTTGGATAATCATGTAACAATGTGGCTAATGCTATTAGAGGAGATGATACCAGGCTGTGGGTGATTACGAGCAGTCATAATGCAACCTCATCAGAATCATGAAGTACTAATGCCTGGCCAAGCTCACATAGTCGGGCGGATTACAGCTAGCAGGCTATTTGTGACAGCCAGACCGTGTGATGCCACAACACCGATCATCAATCACCCAACGCCAACAGACCAAGCTGGGAACAAACCGGCAGCACCGTGACAGACTCACTGTTGTGTCATAGTGGTTTTAAAGCAAATATACTCAGAAAGGTAAAGAGGAACAAATGAACAAGATCAAATAAATAAAAATACACACTCCCACAGCAGCACGTTCAGTATCCACAGATGCACACACACACTCAGCCAGCTTAAGAGCAGTGAGCTCATGTCAGAAGTTGCTCAGAACGTAGTTGCAATGCACTGTACTGTAGCACTTGTGATGCTGCGAAATCTAGAAATCCAGATTACTGTGTGTGTGTGTGTGTGTGTGTGTGTGTGTCAGTGAGTGCGTGTGTGTGTGTAGCAGATTAGAATTCCAAGCAGGATTTCACTCCATCACAAATGGACATACAAACCCATTAAAAGGATTTTTCTTACTACGCAATGCAGAAATATTCATACCTATTCTGTAGTGGTACACACATACATGCAACTATAAAAAGTGATATATATGACAGAAGCTTACAAACCTTGTCGTCATCCTCGCAGGTCATGACGTTGGAGAAGGGGATCTCTGCCTTGAACATCTTCCTACAGTGCATCAGCTGCACCAGCAGGTAGCACACCGTCTTAAACTTCATCCTCTTGGCTGGCTTGATGTCTGACAGAATAAGACCTGGAAAGATCTGGAAATAAGGGCGAAAATAAACAGATGAACAGGAAATAAAGACAGAGCTAGAGGCTACTGAGAAGTACAGACAACACTTTATGGTTTGATTTTGCTTCTGATAATTATCTCCTGATCTCCAAACAGATCAGTCAGTCCTCTGAACATCATACATAAACAGTTCTTCATTCAAGGCTGAAAACTGCAACTAGGCTGTGTTTTGTGTTCATTTCCACTCTCTGAAACAGCCTCCCACACATTCAGAGTACGGGCATCTCCTTTTTGAAAGCATTTAAACCACAAAATAAAACTTAAACTATTTCAAAACTCGACTTTGACTTAATCTTTCAGTTTATCTTTGGGAAACTCTGTTCCAGCTCTCAGTTTTTATGGAAATAAAGTACTCATTACCTACCCCACTATTAGCATGTGATCATGCAGCATCTCCAGTGGCTGCAGGAGGTTAAAAAGCTGATGTATGGCATGTTTTGCATATCACAAGCTAATGTTTTGTATGGTGCTGATAGCATTATGTAATAATTTTACATGCTAACATTAGTATTTTACAAATTTCTTTACGTTTTTATAACATACAGAAACAAAACTGACCTAAATTTAACACAGTCAACACATAACAGTAAATAAATATATGAAAAAGTGTAGTTTAAGATCTGAAGGTCTGAAAATACATACAACTAATAGAAGCACACAGAAAAACATAGCATTGTACAGTCTCTTCTGCTCATTAGACGTGTTAGAATATTAATGTTTGGCATTATGTATTGCGTGTTAGCATGGGTCGACCTGTCTTTTGCATGGTAAAATGATGCTGGCATTAACTTCAAACTACAACTGAAGCTGATAGGAATTCAGTAATTTGTTACAGAGCTACTTTATGAACTATTGAGTGGGGCAAGTGGAAATTTTGTTATTTTTATGGTGCTAAATGAGATTAATTTCCACTCCCTGAAGCCTTCCAGACAATTCAAATGCAATTCTGTTTTTAACAGACTTCAAAGCTTCTAAAATTAAGCTCATCATTGCCAACCTCTTTTTTCCAACAGCTTTTATTATTCTTTATTATTCTGCATACCCCAATCCATTTTTGTTAATAATAAACCTGAGAAAAATTTGCAGTATCCAGTTAAGGATGAGGGGAAAAGGACAACACGACATCCCTTAAAAGACTTGGGCGAAATGTCTCATTCATGGAAGTAAAGTAGGCTTGAGTGGGATTTTTACAGTAAACTGTGAGTGTGCACTGTTAGAAAACCTGGACATGTCTGTGCGTGTGTGTGTGTGTGTGTGTGTGTGTGTGTGTGTTTGCGTGTGCATGCTCACACAAATGCTGTGCGTGAGCTTTTAGCTGCGGATTTAAAAAGCTACAAGTAGGCACACACACTCAGCTCTGGTTCACATGTACAGTTGGTGTGAGATAGTGATACTAGCCATGTGTATGCCATCTTAACACATGGCCTGCCTCCCTCTCCGCAGCAGAGGATTAACTATTGTAGCACTGATAGAAGTGTCACCTCTCGACTTGTACGCTGGCGAGAGAAAATGCAAAAAAAAGAAGAAATGATCCCGCCGTACTTTGCGTCTGTGTGATGGCACGATGAAATATGTCTCTATGTGATGTTTCTGGAGGAAGGCATGTCTCTCGTGGCCAAAGCCCGGCTCCACCTCGTAGTCTCCATTCAGACACTCCAGGGTGGTCCTTGTGATGTGTACCTTGCTGAGAGCACAAGCAGAGCAGAGGACGTACGGCAGTTAATGACAAGAGTCTGGCGCTAAGGTCTCAAATCATGATCCCCCTCATTATTTTTATCGGCCTAAGAGCCCCTCGGCTTGCTCAAAATTCTTCGCTGCAAAGAAATTTTAATGCTAACGACTCACTTAATCTGGTAACGAGTTCTAAAATCTTATTACTTCTCTTGAAACAAGACCAAATTGAGCCAAGGAGGTGACCTCATTTCACTGCTTTTTTAAATGCAAATCAGCTTGTTACTGTATATGAGTTTTCTTAAATGAAGTGACATCAATTTAACACCAGTGCTCGGCCTTATTTTAAGATGCTGCTACTGCCCATTTCAGAAAATCTATGTAACTGCATCAAAGAGAAATCATTTCATCCCAATCACTTTTTAAGACCAAATATGTGATAATGTGACTTCTTTAAGGATAACATTATATTTTATCCTTTTACTATTATTAACAAATTACATGAAAAGATTGACACCAACAATCAGTCAGTCCTACCCAGAAGAACTGTCTGTGTAAGTCTCATATAGCTTATATCTCTGCACCATTTATCTTAAATGTTGTCCAAAAACAATTAGAAACATAGATGAAACACCGCATTTGGATAACATGTTCCTATATTAGCATGGCAAGTGCTGTTTATTGCTGAAAACACTGCACTGGACAGTTCAGCATCGTGTTGCATACACATCACTGGTTACGCTCAGGGAGGCTGTTCTCATCCGACATGCGACTCTGATAGTGTGTTTTTTTTTGTGCAATTTTTACTTGTCAGCTTGTCAAGAAATTAACAATATCTCAGTCAGATCAGTATGAAGAGTGTACACAGACAGCTGACAAGAATGAACAGCGATTAACTGGCTCGGGTGATATATCAACTGGTATTTGTATCCGTGTTGACATTATGACAAGAAATTGCAGAGCAGAAATGACAGAAATGTGTTTAAAACTATTGAGAAACAGAGTTACATAGTAACAAAAGGAAGAAATGAGAAGTTCATTTTTCAAATGAAAAATATCTTGGTCCCAGTTCTTTTAAGCAAAGGTTCATATTTTGTTTTTGTCTGGCTTCAGATGTCCAGAAGAACACTGAAGCAGTTTGCTTGCTGTAATCACTGAAAGATCCTTTCCTAATACCCCCCCGGTCCGAAAGATGGGCCCCAGTCTGCACTTCCTGTGAAAAATCACATTACTACAGCAGTGTGTGTTATCCAAATCAGGTGGACATCTAAAGTCTGATATACTGTCACTGGATTTTTGTAACTCAATTGGTCTAAAACACCCGGTGTCCACATGTCATAATCAAGTAATACAGTAAATGTCACGCAAATGCAAAGTTATTGCTCTTGTGTGTGTTTTTTATGGAAACACATTACTTTCTGACGTATATCTTATAATTACAAGAAAAGATCTCGTGGTTACAAGACACGTTATGAAAAGAAAACTCAGGATAATGACATCCGTACTACATCTTTGATAACAATGGTTAACTCTTCTTCTAATTGAAGGATCTGTATCTGTCTATAATAACCTGTATCTATATTTATAATTAAGGAAATGATCATATAATTATGAGATACAGATCTCATAACAGATCTCACAGTTATGAGACCTTTTCTCATAATTGAGATGACATATCATAATATGGCTTAATGATTCCAAGGCAATACTTAGCAGCTGGCTAAATGAATTTTTGTCTGACAAAATTAATTTTACACACACACACACACACACACACACACACACACACAAACACACACATATTTTTTTTTTATCAAAAATAAAATGATAAAATTATGCCAGCCTCATCCTAAATGATGGACATTTGACAAATCTATAAAAATACATATACAGAAAGAATACATTTCTCTATGTGTTACAACTGTGATTGGATGCACACATCATAAGAGAGTAGTCTATCTCTGTTGCTGGGATATTGTGTGTGTGTGTGTGCGTGTGTGTGTGTGTCTGTGTGTGTGTGTGTTGTACTGTGAACGCTCAGAGTCCAGTGTGACAGTCCAGTGGGTGTAACAGTCAGCACTGACCCAGGCAGCCCTCCAGCCTCCATCACATTTGCCAGTGTGACATCGTTTGACCAGACGTCATACTGCCATTTCCTGAGGCCCAGCACGCCACACAGCACCCGTCCTGTGTGCAGACCAACACGCATGTTCAGATCCACCTCCGTTGCCTCCACCACCGACCTGCAGGGGAGGTGAGGGGGGTGGAAGGTTAATCTCTAAATTTACTGAAGCAAAACCAAGAAAATGTGACCTCCACCAAAGACATTATGATTCATTCCCGGGTCTCTCTCAGGATTTCAAAACCCTAAACTTTTCATTTAGCACCATCAACAGGTTGAATTTCCCAAAAAACTTTATTCTTCAAAACTAATGGCATTCCCATTAGCTTCAACTGCATTTTATATTTAGCATTAAATAGCCAATGCTAGCATGCTAACATGCTAACCTAAGATGGTGAACATGGTAAATCATACCTGCTAAATAGCATCAGAGTGCATGTTAGCATGCGGATGTCATTTATCTCAAAGCACCACTGTGTTTGTGCGAACAGCATCATGGAGTTGCTAGCATGGCAGTAGAGATTCTGACACCTTTATGCAATGAATTGTGAATCATTGTGCTTTTTTTCATGCCGAACTGCATCCATATGCATATTAAACAGTTCTAAACCATGTTTTGCCTGGGCAGGGATATGCAGTCTTTAAGTATTTTCTAGTTTCTTTTTCGTCTTCAAAAAGTCTTCAAACTCTTGTGGGAGAAAAATTACATTTTGACCAAAACAAATAAAATTCTTTTCGTCAGGGAGGTAGATCTGCTGACCTACTTAGTAGCAGGAAGAAACTTTGCAGCTTTGTTCCAATCTAGTGTAAAGAACAATGTAATGCATCTTCAAAATAATACTATTCTGGAGGTTGTGCACGTTCACTTGTCTGTATATTTATGCATGTACAGGTTTGTGTGTGCAGACCACCTTCACTTCCTTGTGTTGTGGTGCAAAGGAGTTAAAGCAGGACTTTTGCAAAGCCTCTCTTCTCCAGTAAATCACTGGACAAAGCTCAAAGGTCGTTTGATTCAGATGGTGTTTGTGTGTATCTTTACAGGTTGGAAAATAAAATGTGGTCTGCCCAGCAGGCTGAAGGAGGGATGTCACACACACACACACACACACACACACACACACAGAAGGATGAGTGTGTATGGTAACACCTGTCCTCTGAGATAAAGGACTCCTACAGCAGCACCCATCCACTGAGACAGAGCAGCAGGGAAAGAGAACATGACGGGTGAGTGTTCGCACAAGGAAATGAGGTAAATGCTCTCTATGTATACGTGCGTGTGCATGTGTTTCACCAAGTGTGTTTGTGGTTGCAAAACGGTAACAAATTGAATTTGTCTCAGTTTGCAGAATCTTTCCTACATTTGTTGTGTCCAAACAAAACAAAGCAGTTCTCGCTTCTAAACTCCTCCTACATCACGTATAACTGCTGCTGTGTGTTGCGATATTGTTGAGTAAAGTTAAATGTTAGCAGTCTGCTCTGTGACAGCGTGAGAGAAAACTGGGAGATGCAGAGATGATTTATCAAATGACGCAGACACTAAATGCTCAGTTTAGTTTGAGCTGATCTCTATCTCTCTTTAAAGCTCTAAAAACAAATCACTTTCACTTTCTGTTTATGGAATACCTGCAAACTAACACACAAACGTACAGGACTGTACTTTCTTGTTGGGTCTAACAGCAGCTGTAGCAAAACAAACAGCGCTCACTACTGTTAGTATTCAGTCCTAATTTAAGGTAATCAGGTTTTAATAGACAACAAATTCCTTTTCAGTTCCCTGTGTTCATGCAGATAAACCTCGTGTGTTGGCCTGTACAGATGGGAGGGCGCCCAGAGTCATGTTACAGAGGAGATGTAAGTTTGTGTGTCAGTGTGTGTGACTCACGCTATTGTGTCAATCATGTCCAGTCCCATCTCCACACAGCAGTGGGCGTGGTCTGCTTTGGGTTGGGTCAGTCCCGACACACAGTAGTAACAGTCCCCCAGGATCTTTATCCTCCTGCAGTGGTTCTCCTACAGACACACAAAGAGATGGACAGATGGTTGTCTGAAACAACCTACTGCAGTTTGCCAGATGGACAACGTCAGACACACTAGAGAAATGTGTTATCATATGTTAATGTGAAAGTCAGAAAGCGAGGGTGGCATGTAGCCCGTTGCCATCACTGCTCCTTCTTAGCCATGTAAGTGATGTGGCTGTAGGGATGGCAACGTCAGCCTGTTGATTGGTCTGACATTTTGGTCCAGACTGAGTGTCTTGAAATGTGGTTCAGGATGAATTGTAATAAGTTTAGTCATCTGTTATTTTTTTCCTCTAACACCAACATCAGCTCTAAACTTACCTGCAGAACATAGGACATTCCCATCAGCCTGAGCTGGAACTTCATGTTCAGGGATAATTAACAAATGTTAGCATAACAAGCACAGTGTTGGCCATGGTAGAAATCTGTTTAAGCATTTTTAGCATTGTGCATTAGCACTTAGCTAAAATCACTCCTGTGCCTAAACACAGAGCATGATGTACGTACATCTGTAGACCTTTTCTACATGTAACAGCCGAAAGTTGTTCACGCTTAACGTTGAGAAGATGACTGCACTTTTTCTCATGTTACAGGAGATCTGACTGTACAGAAGCTGCATGGATGCTCAGCTCTGCTCATGTAAATCAGATGTGTGTACTTGGGCAACCATGTGTATGTTTGTAGTTGAGGCCAACCCTAATTGCTCCGACATGCTCTTGAAGTAGAATCCCGCCCACACATTCCCAGACAGATCAGCTATTTGTCACAGTGCACATTGTGCACAAACTCTGCATCGATGACACACACACACACAAACACCTTTATGACACACGAAGACACACAAACACACCTGCAAAAAAGCACAAACAGCAGCATGGTTGCATTCAGACATACTGTACAGGTACTTTGGTTTTGTCGCACGTACAGGGTTTCCAGTCCGCACTGTATCGCTCACAGTCATCAGAAAATCGTAATGGTAGACCCCATAAAGCTTAGCCTGCAGGCAACCTCTGAGTGACAAACACACACACACATTCAGAGGATTCATGACAACTGCAGGGTAAGAGGCGGAGATGAGAAGAGAGGAGACGGGGTGCTCTGGTTTTCTGCTCACGGGAGCAGAAAGATTCTGACGTGGGAGGATATGAGAATTCAGAACGTGGATGATTATCCCAGCGCTAGGAACAGAAACGGAGAGAGAGAGAGAGAGAGTGTGTGTGAGTGAGTGCATGTGTGTGTGCGTGAGCAGAAATGAGAGCGAAATTATCAGCAAACCGCCAAGCCATGTCTCGAGAGAGGTATCTGTGTATGTTTTAAGAGACACATTTTGGCTGTTCAGTCAGCCGATGGTGGACATTTTGCCAAATTGGAGACAAATTCACTGTCCCGAGTTTGGCTTGATTCATTTCTGTCTTCATTACGGTTCGAGGAAGGTTAGGGTTAAGTCAGGTACATGTCTGTTAAGGTTAAGTTTAGGTTGAGCCTCCGGGCAATAAACGTGATGTGTAGCATACAGCGGTCAGGCAGGCTCAGCAGCTGTGACAGAGCCGGTTTGAAAGTGGATTTCTCCTTTGCTAACACGACAGGGTATAAATCTCAATTAGGATGCAGCTGCTGCTACACACTCACACACATGCACACAATATATCCTCATCACAAGATTTCCATATAATGGCTTTCTGAGTGCTGGAGCACTGATAGCCAGCCACATATCACCTTGTATCTTGCTCTTCCTCTCTCTCTGTCTCTCCCGGCGTTAAGCCATGACTGATTGCTGAGATGCAGAATGAACTGAAGAGGGATAATCCTGCTGATCATGTGACTTTCGCATGTGCATATGTGTGTATATGTGTGTGCATGTGGAAAGCAAGAGTAAACTGTCTGAAGAGATCTCTTGCCCTCATAGAAGAGGAGCTCAGGCGAGTGGCACACAGGACAGTGGATAAATCAGAGCTTGTTTTCTGGAAACAGCTGCCTGCACAGTTGAGGAAAAGCTGAGACTCCATTAATGTGCAGTAAAAAGGAGCAAAAAAGAAGCTGAAAAAAAAGCCACAGTGTTAGAAACGATTCTTTTGATTGCTGATGGTCAAATTTAACTCAATGTTCTAGAGTTTGACAAAACAACCGTAAATCGAGATCTACTTATCTTGTGTTTTCAACCACATCTGACAGCCTTTGTTAGTGGACTGGCTTTACTTCACAGAGCTGACTCCATCGAGTGATGAAGACTGTGAGATATGGTAATTCCATATGGAACTAGTAAGTGGGCCTTGAGTTATGATGATTTTGCCCCCCATTATTTCTGACAAGTGCACCGGGGGGGTATTTAACTGTGTGTTTGTGTGTATGAGCATGTGTCTTAGGCTTACTGCCTCTCTTAATGTCTCTGCAGTGCAAACTATGGTGATAAAACTATGAGTGAATGTGTGTGTGTGTGTGTGTGTTTGTGTGTGTGTGTGTGTGTGTGTGTGTGTGTGTGTCCATGCAGTATTATTATGATTATAGTAGTCAGGTGGCAGATAACCTATCACTCACCTAATCTTCTTTCCCTGAGAACAACGTTACACAGGCTTACTGACGTACAGTGAGTGCTACCATAGATACTCTCTCGCTTTATCAAGTGGACTAGTCCCACTAGTGCTCACACACACACACACACACACACACACACACACACACACACAGCCTCAGCCCTTATCTCCCCTCTTTCTAAAAATCAGTTCACTCATCTCTCCCTGTCTCCCCCATCCAGTTCCTCGTCCTTCTTGACCTTCATCTCCTGCCCCTCCACCACGCCAGTCAGCCTCTCCAGCTTTACTTTCACTATTGGATCAATACATCGCTTGGCAGAATAAATTCGCTGCAGGACTAGATAATACATTTTGTTTTCTTGGAGGCTCTCTGTGTTGCAGAAGAACAACAGGCGGAAACAGGAGCTCACCAACTGTTTGGAGTCACTTGCAGCCAACCTGCCTCCCCCACTGTAGGCTGTCTGAGATGGCTCATTGACATAATCTCATAACAGAAGATGGAATTTAAATCATCCTGCATTTCTTTACAAATGGCACCATTTTATGTTCAGCTCTACATAGCATCTTTCAGCTCATCATTTTGGTTTTAGGACCTTCATATTAACTGGTTTGGTTCAGTCTTAGAACTGTCACCTAGTTAATTTTTAACAGCTGGCAGCTGTTTTTGTCAGAAAGAGTAGACAGATCCCACTGTACTTTAAAAGGTGATAATATGCTAATGTTAACGGCTTGTTCTGCTGCCCTATGTGACCAAAAAGATCAATTAAAGCTGGTTTAAAGTCTGAGAATATTCAATCAAAGAGTTTGGAGTGAAAGTCTGAGAATACGTATAAATATATTACATGCTGTGGACAGACTTTAACAGAAGCATATGTGGCATGAACTGTTCACACTGTGCTGATCACTGATCATCGATGAAGGAAGATTACTTACTGTAGCCAGCTCGTCAAACTTCCCAAAGAGTTCGTTAAGCAGTTTGACCAGCTCCTGAGCTGTACACTGAGACGCCAGGCTGGTGAAACCCACAATGTCCGCAAAGAGGATGCTGTCAGAAGCGAGAGAAACAAACCCAAATTAGAATCTGATGCAAAGAGCTCAACTTCTCATGACAGCTAATTCTGAATATTTTTCTTCCTTGTGTTCTGTAGGACTCTACAGTTTCTAATACACAAAACAAACGTATTGAACAGCAACAGAGGAAGTATACATATTAACTGGACTATGCTTTTTGACACAAAACACCCACAGATCACAGCAGAGAAGAGACATTGGCTAATGGCGATCAAAAGTGAAGCAGCGAGTACCATAATGCAATCCCTGATAAGTGAAGGTGTCTTTTAGGCAGACCACTAAACCAATTACACAGCTAAATTGCCTGCTGCTGGCTAGCTGCTATAGTGCGGATGAGGAAGGTGTTGAAAGCTACTTAGCCCCTCATTCATTTGCTCAGAGGCAGGCCAGATGGCAACAAAACAAGGTGTTGTAGATCTTATTGACTCTCAGTCCAAAAAAAAGAAATAAATAAATGACTGCTCTCAGTGGAGTAAAGGCATCAGAGCTAGAGCTGTGTGTCGTGCTGGGTATCATATAAAATGTTTTATCCTAGATCTGAGTTTTAGAGATGAGACAGAAACAATAACAGTGTCTTACTTTTGTACTTTCTTACTTTCTCTTTTTTCACTTTCTTACTTTTTTCTAGTAAACTGTTCTTTTTATTTATCCAAAATAAGTCTTAAAAAAAAGAAGTCTTAAAACAGCAAAATACCTCGTTTGTTATTGGCTTGCCTGAAGCAACACATTGGTACATTCTATCAGCAGGAAGTCTGCTACAAAAATCATTTGTATGATTTTGGCATATAGAAAATAAATATTTTTTTAAGTCCACCCACTAGCTTATCCAGATCTATTATCCGTTTCTTACAGTCGTCATCAGCGGATGGAGATACCTCAGTTGAACTATCTGGGCTATTTCCATGGCAACTGAGAAAACTCTATCTCTGAAAAAGCTGTGAGATGCAGTTGAAAGCTCTGGGAAAAGCTAATGAGTGGACTTTGTGTGTTTTTTTTCTCTTTTTTTGTCTGTGTTTTTAGCCAAAATAGTGCTGTGGTAGTAGGGATGGCATGTTGGTGAGTTGGTAGGCCAGATGGTTCACCACTTTGGATGCCGGATATTGTTCCCAAATGACCTACTGACTTTGGTGACCCCCAACCTTTTTCTTGTGCCGCCATGAGGTTGACATTTGTGGTTTTGAGTGAAATGTTTCAACTCATAGATGGATTATCATGAAGGTTGGTTCAGACATTGATGGTCCCCCCTGGAAGAACTGTAAGCAGTTGTTACCAGTGCACCTGTTGGAATGATCCAAACAGGTGTTTTTGGAGCATTCTACAACTTTCCCAGTCTTTTGTGATGCTGTCCTAACTTTAAAACATGTTGCTGGTTAGACATTAGAGGGAAATGTTAAGATTAAGCCATGTTTGACTTGTTTTTGCAAAAATTGTTTCTACATTATATTGAGTAGACATCGTTAATGCAAAAGACAATCAGGGGGACTGATTGGAGGCCACATAACCAGTTGCTGGCACGTTTCTAGCTAACACAGCTACCTGCTCATGACTAAATGCTTACAGGTGTGATGGTAGTATTCTCATGACATGAGACCCCCTTTCTCTGCTCTCTATAATACAACATTAATTTTAATTGTTTATCACTGTGCATCAGAATTTCGTCATCACTTGACTTGCTTGACCGGTGCAACCACTGGATTTGTCTCGCTTGACTTATGGCAGGGACTCACTTAACTTGCTTGATTCTCACCACAGTAACATGGGACTTTTAGCTTTTTTCTCGTGAGAACAATCTCGTTAAATGCTGTCCGAACACCAGCAGCTGTACGTGACGGTTTTTGGTCGGTTCCCAGTAAGTGGGTTCAATACCCAGCTCTAATAGCATGAGGAGGGACTGACTTCCTCTGCAGCGTGACTGAGTTGCTCTTTTTTGCACTGCAGTATAGTTGCTCAGGAGCCTGATGTATGTAAAGCCGGGATCACGACGGCTGCTCGACAGGAGGAGCTCTGTTGTGTGATTCGTCTCTGAACGGTGCTGTAGGTTGTGCTGGCGTGTGGTGGGTGAGGAGGAGAAGCCGAGAGGATGGCAGAGGGGAAGAAAGGAGGCGGGGGGGGGACCAGAGCGGTGGTGGAGCTAAATAGGTATGCGATCAAACGTTCTCGAGGCCACATCAAAGGGGGGCCAGATCAGGGAGATGTTACGCCCCTGCTCGGCAAAATAAAGCTGATGTTTGTTTTTTGTTTTTTTTTTGCGCCATGTGTTTACGTGCGCGTCTGTGCGTTTGCAGCGGCTCCCTGGAGACGGGCGGGAGTCGGCTCGCTGGGTGCAGCAGCTGATGTTTGGCCCAGTGCCAGCGCGGCAGCAAGGCTGGTGAACGGGAGGTGACGTTCCCGAGCTGTGGCTGAGTGTGGGAGCCGAGCAGATAGAGAGACAGACAGACGGAGAGAGGAAAAAAGAGGCAGTCAGAGAGTGGAGAGGATTGTCTCTTGACAGGAGTGCTGTTGACATGCTACCTAGCCCTCCACTCCCACACTCAACAGCACTGATACAGCTCTCTGCTTCTCTTTGCTGCCTCGTTGGAATGTAATCAGCTCAAAGTCAGCCAGGTTCTCACGCTCTGTAATAGTTTATTCATTACAAGTGCAATAGAGGTGGCTGCTGAAAAGGCTGATAAAATTCACAAGGACAAGACTGTAAAAAATGATGCACAAAAAAAAAAAAGCCTGTCACTACGTCTCAGAACCAAAGGGAGTGTCGTCAAATTGATTCAGACAGATTCAACTGAGATAAATCAGCAAAACTGGAACATCTTTTTTCTTAACAAACGACTTCAACAATTGATCAATTAGGAAAATCGTTGATTAATAAATGATGGTTGATTTCAATCAGTTGATTAATCTACCAACCTACAGTTGTTTTCATTTGATAAAGTGGTTAATTAGTTAGTCATTTAATTGTTTGGTCTGTTAGATGTCTAGAATTAGTGAAAGATGCAACTGTTCAAAACCCAAAGATATTCACTTCACAATGATATAAAACAGAAACAGCAGTAAACGGCAGCTGGAAACAGAAATTATTTGGTTTTGTCTTTCATCAAGCCGATAAAACCCACTATGCTATCTATCTGACGGACAAAAGCCAATTTAAACGATTAGCTTCCATTCAAGAAACAGTTACTCAACTATTATTGTACTACTAGACTAAAATCCACTTATCAATTAAATGATCCATGGGGTGTCATTTAAGACCAATGCCTAATGACCGTTTTGTATGATTATGAACAGCATCTCTACTGTATGTTATTGACACTTTTTGTAGACAGTAAAGAGACCAACTTTAAACTCTGGACTCAGGATCAACCAGTTCCAGTCACTGAAAACCACAAGTTAACCTTTGATTATTCCTAATTACTCGTCTCTCCAATCTAATGTTATGATATGTTATGTTATGTTATGATAGCAACATGCAAAAGTGGCTGGATGGTTATTTTCTTGCAATTTGGAATCCAAGAAAACAAAACTAGTCATGAGGTGAGACTTCGTCATGGAAATCAGTTGTGAACATAACAGTGACACACCATCACCTTTCAAACGGATATGGTGAACCTGTTGGCAAACAGTTGCTTATTTATCTGTCCACCCGAAGCACATGTGTGCAGTATTCACTTTTTTAACTCTGCTTTTGGTCTCCACCGACTGTCTGACTATCTGGGGGCTATCTGGCTCTTTAGTGGCCAAATGCTCCACTTTTTCCACCAGGTATTCACTATTCACCGTGACCAAAGACAACACTACGGGAGCAAAGAGAGTGAACCAAAGCAGTAAAGCTGTGTGCCAGACAGCTAAACGATGAGCTGAAGCTGACTATAAAGCTGCAAGGAGCTGCAGATTCAGGTGATAATTCTCTGTAGGTCTATCACTGCCAGAGACCCCTTGCACGCTGTCACATTGTTTTCACATTGTTATTTCATACATTGTTATTGTAGAAATATTGATTTAGATGTGTTATCTGATACACCACAAAGCTGCCTCTCTCCTCAATATTCCCTAAATCTCATTCTTTCAAAATTCTGAACTCTCCTAACGTGATGTCTAAATGCTACAAAGAGCCTGTTTTCTTAAGAGCATTTTCCTGAAACGGAAAAACATTTGGTAAAATGTCACCAGTGTGCTTTAAGGACATACAGATGTCCAACCAGTTTGTCACAAAGAAGTTGCCTGCATCTCACTGATGATTCCTCTGATGACATGCAGCGGATAACTCGGAGCTAGTTAGGATTCTGCTACAGAGCTTCTTACAAAACAAAATGCTGAAAGGTTTCATATTTAATTAATAAAATACAATCACTTCTTTGTTTAATATATTTATGACGTGGATTGAGAAATCATTCTCCAAAGTAGCGACACCACGAATGACGAGGCAGAGGAAATGACCATTTTCTAATCTTCTGCTGGTGGCAAGTGCTCAGGCAACAGTGTCCTATCCATTTCCTCCTTCTGACCTTTACGTAGTTTGATTGCGTCTGTGTTAATGGCTGATCTTAATTGCTCTCCTTCTATTCTTGACCTTGACGTCACAGCAGGTGACACCTGGATCAAAACACTCCAGCCGCTCCGCAGACCTCTGCGGGACACAGTTGTCATGACATCCACATACCTGACATTGTCATGACGCTGGATGTAGATCTTGTGAAATATCCGCTCAGGCGGCTTCAGGAAGTCCTCCTTCATCTCCATGGCAACATTCCTGGGCAGTAGGCTCATTAGCAGACGTTCCTGAGGAGGGAGGGGTTAGAACAGAAGAGGAGGCAGCGTCAGAACATTAAACTGGGAGGACATGAATGCAAACAAATAGAAACGATTTGCTCTTTACTCTGGTGTAAACATCCACACACTCCAGATGACACTGCTCATACTCTTTGTGTTTAGTAGTGAACTAATTACTCAGTCAATAAAGAGGCTGATCAACAGAAAATTAATAACCGACAATTTTTGGAATCGAATATTTATTAAAGTCTGTTAAGCAACATTCTTAAACATTCAATGGTGCCAGCATCTCAAATGTGAGGTTTCACTGCTAATCTTTAACACTGTCATCTGAATTACACCTAAAACAATAATTAATCAATTAATCCACAGAAAATTAATTACTATTTCGATAATCAATTAATTGTGACATTTGTCAAGCTGAAATGCAAAACATCACCTGGTGGATTTTATTTTGTGAAATTTGCTTTTTTTATGATCATAAACTGAGTATCTACGCTGCATTGGCTTTTAGGAAATGGTGATGGATGTTCTTTCACAATCTTCTGATATTCATGCACAGAATGTAAAAGTAATAAGCAAGCGAATCTGTCATTTTAAGTAATCACTACAGTAGTTGCAGCCCTCAACTGAATATCTTCGGTTTCAAAGAGACATTTGAAAACACTGAACTCTCAGAACGTTAACAAGCGTTCACACTACTGTCTGACATTTCATAGGTGAAACAATTCATTCATCAAATCATTAATCAGTGATAAAAATAATGAATAGTCTGCACCTTACCTTAGGCATGAAAAAAATACTTATTTTGATTTAGGAGATGTTGGACCAAATGGAGATGGAGGTACCAATGATAATTATTAGTGTATAAATGATTTTTGGATTCATGGAAAACAATCACATCGATCATATTGACGGTGATGTAATTTTTTTTTTAAAATAAGCATCAGTGTTTTTATAATTCTGTCATTTTGCAATCAATGGCAACTGTTGTGGAGTTAAAGTTAGTGGGAAACTGTGGCTATGGCAAATAAAATGTTAAGTTAAGATTTGGCAACATTAACATGTGGTTCATAAAAAGTTGCATTAAAATCAGACGCCCTGCGATCCCATCCACCACCAAGACTTACACAGTCTCAGTTTCTTCCTCAGAGAAAAGCTACATGACTGAATGTTTGCACTGCATGCAAACCGTGAGGTGCAGAATCTGCCAACAGGGATACTGGACTGATCCCTCACATTTGACAAGCTAGAACTGGAGAATTTGTAAATTAAAGGGTTAAAAAATAATCAAAATTGTTGTCGATTGATTTTCTGTCAAATCGACTCATCAGCTGATTGTATTCAGCGCAGCCTGATGTAGTATCTCCGCAGATCAGCGTGTTTTTGTTTGTGTGAATCATCTCAGTTGCAGCAGCATAAAGTCCGACTCTAGCAGGATGTCAAATGGTTGTGAATGCACGATGAATCATCAGGATGCTCTGCTGAATAGCTGTTGAGAGACAGAGTTATAAAAGCAGCTGGGGCTCTCCTGTGTCTCCCTTCGACACCGTTTCACATTATACATCCATTCACACAACTGCTCCTCACCTGTGAATAAAAACTAAACCGCTGAGCAGCTTTTAGAAAGAGCCATCACACTTACTGATGGAGGCCATGCGTGAAAGTGTGTGTCAGGGTGCGTTCGTCCACATGTGAACTTCTACACGTGTGTCAGGCGTAAAAATCGCGATAACCAAAGTGTGAGGCTGCTTGAAAAAGATCATTCATTCACCTGCTTTATTAATCGCTTCCTGAACATGCTAGAATTGCACATCAAAGATTCCCATTTGTCTGATGTGTCCCAGGCTTAATTCACCGTGTGCTCTGTTTGACTAAGACTCCTCGTTCTGGTTTATTAATGAACCACTGGCTCACTTTCTCTCACATTAGCAAGAGCATTTCCTGTCCTCCAGATTAACAAGAAGGGGAAATTCCCACAAAAACTGAACTGAAGGAATTCAACAAAAGACTCTTGTCATAAGAAGACAACAATGTCATTTGACTGTTTTTATTTTATCAAATTAATTAAATTACTCACAAATGAAGGTACTTGTCGATGGAAGTCTTACAACGTGCTGAACAGTTTGTTAATCAATCCTGCACATCGATTTGCAGCATTGTCATTGCTCTAATGCAGGAGGATGAAGGGGGCAGCTACCGTGGTACAAACAGAAAAGCAAAGTCTTTGATGGTTGACAAATTTCATTTTCACAACATATATGGTCATTTCGCCTATCCCTAATGGTTATTGATATGGATAATTAACTACAAAAAGTAAGAAGGAAGCTCAGTAACTTTTATTAAGGCCAAAAGGATGGAGTGATTCCTGATGATATGTGTTGACAACGTCAAAAAATAACATTTATACGTGTGCAGTTAAGGGGGAAGATACTCTTGTATTCCCACTTTGGGAAGAAATTTGGGTCAATGCTGGGTCCAAATGTCACTGAGGTCACTTGGTGCTTGTGTGATCAAACTGATTGGTGTGTCAAGCTTTGAGGTTTGCATGACTTCTTCACAGGTTTTGGAAAGGCTTTAATTCTCCAGATATAAAATACTGGTATAATTTAATATTATAAGCACAGTCGGATGAATATATGTCATCTAATAACAACATAATCCTCCTCACTAGAAAAATCACAGCAAGGGTTGTTTGTTCAAGCACTAAATATGTTTGATTTAACATGTGTTGTGTTTAGGTCCAGTATGTCGGTATTTAGGGGGATTTTTTTTTTGCAGAAATGCAATATAATATTCACAGATAGGCTTTCATTGGTGTATAATCAATGAAAATAAGAATTGTTGTGTTTTCATTACCTTTAAATGGGTCTTTATATGTACAGAGGGAGCAGGTTCTCTTCCACAGATGTTGCACCACCATGTTTCTATGGCAGGTCAGAATGGACAAACCAAACACTGGCTCTGCAGAGCACTTTTCGTGTTTGTCAAGGGGTGTTTAGGGGGTTACAATCTGCGACCTCACCACGAGATGCCACTAAATCCTACACACTGGCCCTTTAAGAATGAAAGTTCAATGAAACTATTTGAAAAAATATTGTAATTCAATGTCCACCTATTAGGTTTTACTGGTGCAAATGAGTTACGTTTTTCTAGACTTTCTGGTCACCTCTAAAATGACTGTTCTTTCTCAAAACGGGCTGAGGGTGACCTTTGACCTTCCTATAATCCTTGACCAAGTAGTTTTATTTACATAATTTTAACCAATCCTTAATCATAGAGTTGGGAAATCAGATAACATTTGCATTAATTGCTTTAGTCATGGTCGTGATAATGGAAAAGGTAGTTTGGCAGAGCAATCCCAACTAAAGGTCCACATACAACCTTTTTCATGGAGCTTTCATCCATGACACAATCTTCATCAGATTGAGTTTGCTCGGTTGTCATGGAGATGCATTCTGTTGAAGTACAAGCTCAATAGCTGCTGAAAGGTCAGGATAAAGTTAGTGAGTGGACCCTGAGATTCAACTTTTATTTGTCAAACTACTATTTCCAGTCAAGAATGAATGTTGATGCTTAAATTCAAAGTCCTAAAAGTGCTTCGGAAGGAGCAATGACAGCTACTGAGCTCACATGTCAACAGATGAGTCTCCATGACTACTGAGGAAATCACAAATATGCAAAAATATGCAATGAAGACTGTGTGATGCGGTTTAAAGGTTTAAAGAAGCTCACAGGTTGACCTTTTTTTGTTGCAGTCCCGAAGTTATTTTGTCGTTTAGATACGAGCATGTAGGAACAGGTGTTGTATTTTCCTGTGGTTCCTGAACGCTTCACCTGAGTCAAGGGAAGACTACGCATTGCTTCAGGGTCCTGAGATTGCTATTGAGCTGAGACGTCAATTGTACCACCTACATGTACAGCACATAGCCTACACATTCAGGAATCAATGTACCTATGGATCCCTCCCAAAGCCAAGACCCGAGCAAAATCCAGAGTGATAACCAGAGACCTGTTTGATGGGTGAAATTGAAATCTGAGACGTTTGTTCGTGGGCACATAAACAGCAGCCTGGTTGCGGGCTGTTGGCTGGCTGTTGATAGATCCCAATCAGGGGTCTGTGTGTGTTTCACTCACCCAGATAAACTGTGACCTTTACTGGAGTAGGGAGGCCATGAAAGCAATCTGCTTGTGTAATTACCTGTCAGAAGGGAGCCTGTTACTGCCGGGGAAAACACAGCATATCATCATCTAATCTACAAAGCACAGGTGCTAAGTGTGCGTGTGCGCTCACGAATGTTGTGTATAAGGAAGGTGAGACGCGCATAGAGGCATATTACATACATGGGATAATTAATTTTCCATTTAACAACTGGTGTGGGTGGGTTTGGTATACATGGCGGGTGAGGAGGGTGCGGCGCATAACAAAGTGTTTCTGTGTGTTAAAGTTGCCTGATTGCTCCTTTGTTAAATCGCTACATGTAGGTGTGCGCGGAGGGGGTGGAATGTGTGGCGCTGGTGCATGTGCCACAGTAATTGTTCTTTCCTTAAATAGCTGCTGTCATAGTTACTGCGTGCCTGTGGGCAGGTTGTTAGAATACATTGGCACCTGAAACCTTTAAAAAAAAAACTTCTCAAGAGACCGCAAAGATTTCTTGAACATCCGCGCCAGAGAAACGTGTGGATGCAAGTCTTCGTCATCTTGCTCCCATTCTGCTGTTTCTCCCTCCATCTGTGCATTTTTGTGAGTTCGCGTGTGTGCGGATTCACGCCTCACCTGCTTCTCATTCTCGTCCTCCAGCCTCAGCCTCTCCTCGATGCAGTTGCGGGCTTGCAGGAAGACTTTCCTCTGGGTGCGCTCGGTGAGAATCCTCACAAACACCCCCGACAAGTTGACGCTGGTGAACAGCACCGCATTGGCCACCAGCTGCACACAAACAAGAGCAGACATGTCAGCCAAAGCTGGCAGCAGCTACATTCTGTATGTGCATGTGAGCCTGAAGGAACACACGTGTCCATATGTGCGTTTCTGTGTGCAATCATACATCCTGGCTAGATTAGACATCACAATCCTTGATTAATCCACAGGATGGATTGAATGGTAGAAATGAAGGTCAGCACAACCATTACAACATGAATTCTAGGTGTGACTTAAAGTACAACAGATATACAGTGGGACTGACAAAGTGCATTATAGGTAAATGATCAGAAACTATTGATCGTGTCAAACACTTAATTTGGATGACGAACTGTGCAGCCACTCTGTGTCGTCGATTCCTAAAAGGTCAGAGGTGAAAGGTCAAAGAAACGCTCTAATCCAGCCCAGCCAGATGGATGGTAGATTTTCTCCTTATGGTGACCAGCAAAGCACCACCTCATAAACAGAACTTCTAGTTCATACTGTAAGTCATAAGCAAAACCGAAGCAAGGGAACGCTCCCGGCTATAGTGTATTGGTGTCCAAGCGAAGGGTCTGGGCCCCCACAAAGTGATCGCAAATTAAACCTGAGAGGCCGTGAGAAGATTAACAAAACAAAAAAAATTAACAAAAATATGTTTCTGCTACACAAAGTGATGTTTATTTTCTCAGACTTTCCTCTAATCCCTGAGATTTTTCTGCTAAATTAGTGAGTAATTTTACCTCCTAATGGTTCTGAAAATAGAAAAAGATTACCCTTTGGTTGAACTGCATCTAGTGATGATAAGTAGACATTGCTTCATTTAAAGGAGTCACAAACAGGTTGGGAACCACTGAGTTAATGCATTAAATCACAAGTGGTTCCCAACTTGGGGCTCAAGATAAACCTGAGTTGAGTAGAATAGGAGAGCAGGGAAAAAATCTGACTTTTTTCTGATCCCTCCACTTTGCTCATGTATTGCTGGATAATTTTACATCTTCGGCCTCCTAAGAATTTAAATTGAAATAATTTGAGAAGGAAGAGTTAATTGAACTTTAATGGAACTGATCAAAACCTAATGGCATTTGTAAACTGAGGAAGGGTCACAAGTAGACATAGTTTCATTTTAGAGTTGACAAGTCAGAAAGGTTGGGAACCACTGTTGTATAAGACCAGAAATATCTCAGAAATCACATTCTAACAAGATGTTGATGTAGGGAAAGCAAACCTAAATACTAAAATTATTACTTCTACCTGCAATCTGTGGCACAAGGACCAGTGGAGAATAAGCACTGAGCTGTGTGAGACTCTGCAGGAGCCTCACCAGTTTCAGCACTGACAGCTGGACAGCTCCTCTGCTGCATTACCGCGGTGCGCAAAAGTGAAACTTTCTTTTCCAATTTTGCAGCTACGGTATCCTGGAGCTAAGCCCGATCACTGAGGCTGTTTTTAACCATTTGCTCAGCATTGGTAAATGAGCATGCTGTTTCTCAGCATCACTTTACATTCACACGGTTACTTTACAGCCCAGCTGGGAGCGTCCCAGTACACCTACCGTCTTCTACACTGGAGCAGTTGCTCACAGGTGCTTGGACTGTAGTCTTTTGAGTGAACTACCTCCACCTGTTTGACATGATGACGGCTTACGTGAAAAGCGAAAGAATTGTTCTCTAAGCTTAAGACAACAGAGTTGGTTGAGTGACTGAAGAGCTGACCTGGATGCAGGTGCAGCACTTACCGGTCTCCACAGCCTCTGTTTCCTTCCCGTGACCGACGTCGCTATGACAATGAAGTGGGACGCAGCCAGCATCACCCCGAACAGCACAGCCAGCAGCGTCCGCACCGGCAGCAGCACGTAAGCCACGAGGGTGACCAGCATGAGCTGCCACACGCCTTGCTCAGGGGCAGCGGCGCTCACCAGCTCCGACGTGCCGAGCGCCAGCGGGAACGGGCAGCAGAGCAGCGCAAAGGTGAAGCTGAACAGCAGGGCCAGCTTCGCTATTTGCTGCAGCTGCGTCACCTGCAGGTATTTGACGTTGGTGACGATAAACAGCGACAAGAACACCACGCAGTGCACCGGGTAGGAGCCCTTGGACAAGGTGAGACGCGGGCTGGACAGCAGCTCCACCAGGGACAGCGACGACGCGGCCACGATGAGCACCGCCAGCGCTTTGAGGGTGGCGGTCTGCTCCAGCTTCAGGTTGTAGTTCTGGAAGAGAGCCTCCAGCTCCTGTGTGTTGAACTCGTCCTCGCAGACGATGGCGCCCAGTGGAGCACCGGCCGGGCAGCGACCCTTCTTCCGCCGGGTCTTGACTCTTTCAAATGGCATCTCCTCCATGTTCCGGCCATTCATGAAGCGGGGATGGCGCACGACCCCTCAACTTTTCGGTTCCTCTCCTCCGGTGGGGAATCGAACCGGCACCCTCTCCCAGTTCATGCGTCCTGGATGTGGGGCTCGGTGTCAGAGGGGAGAGGGTGGCAGCGGAGACGACAGAGCACCGCGCGCCCTATCCACAGGTTGACGATTGTTGGTGCGTCGTCAGAAAAGTGGCCCGACCAATGTGCAGCACGCCTGCCTCTCTCACTCTCTCTCTCTGCCTGTCTCTCTGTCTCTGTCTCTCTCTCTCCCCATTTCTCTCCCTCTCTGTGTGTGTGTCTCTCTCTCTCTCTCTCGGACCACCTGCGGTGCCTCAGACAGGGTTACCGGTGATCCTGCGCGCTAACAGGACTCACAGGAAGGATCACGCTTGCGTATGATGGTGCGTATGATGGTAGTCAAAACACCTCACCACGAGGCTCAGTGAACAGCCCTTGTCACAAAAATGAATATAATAATGTGACAGTATTTTCTCCGGGCTTTCTCTCTTCCGCCTCTGAGACGCACAGCTCGCACACAAACACACACACAGTGAATATTAATGTATTAATATAATGTGTGTGTCTGTGTGCGTGCGTGCGTGCGTGCGCGCTTCTCCTGCTTTAATTCGCTTGAGTGAAATGTCAGCGGTTGGGTGAAGACAGCAGCAAAACAGCGCTGGTGATTTCCCCTCACAGTGTCTGCAGTCAGAGCTGATGTAGTTCCCAGCTAAAAATAGACCAGCTGCACCGGTGGATGGTCCAATATAGCAACAATTTGGTCTTTCCCGCATCTCTTCCCCTCATATATTTTATTGCACACTCAGGTGCTCATTTCACACAGAGAATGAACACAAAAACGCGTTAGAGACTGGACTAAAAATAGCGCTCTCCTGCCGAATTAACGGTGAAAATGCAATAATGATGACGTGCTTGCCCAAGTGTGATGCACCATTGTTACGGTTGAGGGCATGTTTCGTGCATGTTTGCATAGTTTGTGCATGTATGCTATAGGTTATTTAATGTGACTTTTTTTTTTACTTCGCTGCAGAGCAAATACTGGCAGAGTGGAAAATGTATCGCCAAAGCAGGACGATACTGAGTTCTCATTTAGTTGAACTTGAATTTGAATATGCGACGATGTGGGGAGGGGTAAATTGTGTGCAAAACAGCAGCAGCTGCAAAACCAAAAAGGCAGTCTAGTAGACTAAAAGACAAGAAGAGGGAAAAAAAACGTGTTATATAAGAATGTAACGAGCAGATATCAGGATATCCAGAAATTTGCTTATATTCAAATAGAATAGATCCATGCAAAATAGAAGGTGTTTACTTTTTTTTTTTTTTTTTTAGCGTGATGTCAAATTTAATCGGAGTTTAATGAGTTTACACCTCAAGTTGAAAGTCGGTAGTTGCAGAGCAAATGGTAACACCATAAAGGCCTACTTCAATGAAAATAATACGAATATTATCATAGGGGGACTTAGATGTAAACATGCAATATGGAAAGATAACTCACAGCAGAGGTTTTCAGGATATCCAGAAATGGTTTCAAGAAGAGCCCACTTGAGCACAAGTCCTATAACAGGAATGAGTGATGTGCATGTACACGATATTGTGTGTGCATCTATGTGCATTACATATATTTACCAATAAGATCCTACATGGAGGCGTAAGTACAAAAGTGACAGTGTGACACGTTCAGGTGCATCTGTTACTCTTCTCACTGTCATCATCATAACTCTAATATATCACGGCTACAGATGGAGTAAGAGTGTGCAATGATAGTACTAGTTCAAAACAGGAACCAGGAACACAAAAAAAAGCTTTACCAGAACATGTTCACAGTGTTTGCATAGCCAAATGAACCTGTATGGGGGGGTAAAATAAGTTTTATTAATCTCATGTGTGGATTGTGTACAGTACTGCTCTGCTGGAATATTACATGGCCCCAGGTGTGCTGTGTGGGGATCTTGCTTTCATTATTTAATTCATGTTTTATTTGGACGTATTCCAGTGTGTGGACCACAGGTAGATTAGTAACCGCTATGACAAAAGGGATCCGGTAAATTCAACAGAAACCTTGGCACTTGTCACCTCAGCGTCTGTTGTGTTTTATCGGCGTGTATTCCAATACTGCCAAACAAAATTACAGTTTAAAAAAATGGCACTGAAGCTGCTTTTTTGAGGGGGGCTTTGGGGGTCTTGGTCTCCAGGGCAGTTGTCCTCTTTGCTTAATTCACCATTCAATAGTTCAAGCACAGGACACATAGATGATGACAGTTGCATGTCAGTCGGATTGAAATGTGAAAATTAGGCCAGGATAATAATAACATCCTGTATGAGCATTTATGTCTTAATGACATCTTACAGCTTAATCGTCTCCTCGCACAGGAGGCCAAAACAACAGGCATTTAAAATCTTGAAACGTTCCTCTTTAGTACACATATATATACGTACTTAATGCAGGTGTCTTGGTGGCCTGAGCAGTGACCTTGCTTTTTGTTTCACATGTGCGACAGAGGGCTAAGATCTCTGAGGAAGTCAATGGACTGGCTCATCAATGAAGAAGTCAATGTGAAGCACTTTGGGCTCTCCTAACAAAAAGTCTCTACATGCATACAATCAATTACTTTGTGGTCAATACCCACTATCGTCCAGCGTGCTTCAAATCAATAGGCTGTCGAGATCACAACAGCAAGAAGAAAGACAATGTGACCCTCATCTGAGAGTGACTGACTAAGAAGCGTCAAGCCTTGATGTTTGGCCTGCAGAGATCAAGGGTTTATGGGAAACTATGTTCATTAAATACAACTTAAAAACAGAAACATTAAGTTAACATCGAAATTAGTTCAATTTTCAAAATACTATTGTCTTTTTCTAAATATATGTATGAAGCAAGTCACGTGTTCTACTCTTCAGTAAGGCTCAGTCCTAAGGTTTGGACCAAAATTCAGCCTCCCTTTGGATCTGACAATCAGATTTTTAAGCACCTCTTTAAAACACACAATTTAGCCTGGCTTTTACCCACCTCATCCCTTCTGTAAATTTTAAATTTATTTTCATTTACCTTATAGGTGCAAATTGCCATTTAAGCTGTCAGCTTTCTCTCTGTAATTAGTTTTCTCTTTAACATAAAGCACCCTGAGCTGCATCAATGTGTAGAAGGCACTACATAAATAAACCTGTCCCTTAAACTGCTTTTAGTTGTTTTGGAACATCAAATGCAGCATTATTTTCCATCTCATATCCCCACTGGCTCATTCAAAGTGCCTCATCTTTCCTGTTTAGCATCTTCCCTGTGAAGTGAAGTGATACAGCAGACAGGCAGCACACACACACACACACACACACACACACAGGCTGAAGTAAGTGACAGCTGCAGATTTTTGGACCATCCCTCCCTCCAGGATGCCTGACAGTCCCCCGTTACTATGGCAACAGAGGCAGTAAGGCTAGCAGTTGTGACTGATATGCTGCTGAGGTGTTTCCCAATCTGACACCCTGGCTCTCGCTCTCAATCTTTTGTCTCTCTCTGTCTCGCTATCCTCTCTCTCTCTCTCTCTCTGACTTTCTTTCAGGTGGTTTGAGATGATGAGTGCAGCTGATGTGTTTGTATCTGTCTGCGCCACGGTGACACAGCGCCCTGCCCTGCCGGCTCATTGTGCTCACTGACATTTCTCCAAATTGAGGCTCTGACATGAAGGACGGGGTGGTGCAGATGAAAGCTGCAGAGGTGACCGAACCACACAAACCCTCCATGCAAAAACAACCATGAAGGGTGTAGACACGCAATGGTACGAGGATGTGTGTGTGCATATGTGTAGCGCGGGTAAATTCATAAATTTATAATAAACTTTGAAAATGTCAGACCAAGTCCAACGCGGCTCAAACCAGATGACCCCGAGACTGCAGCTTTGATTTGTCAGGCTTCCCGCTCACATAATCACAGCCAGGTGATTTCCTGTTCTCGTGCATTTGCATGTGTGTGAGTGTGTGTGTGTGCGCGTGTGTGTGATGGGAGCCAGTTGGCAGGGATACACAGAGACAGATAAATGGGAACTTAGCAGACTGGGATCTTGAGCACATTCATGAATAGGAGCCCTCCACTGAGGCTGAGGAAGCCGCTGCTGCTGCTGCAGTGTTGTCTGCATTCATGAATAAGCCTGCTCGCTGCCATTCATACAAACACAATTAGCGGCATGCTTTTCCTGTGAAAGACAGGAATAGATGAACACAGAAACCAGCTCTCATGCACAAAAGCTGATATTTATGCAGCCGATGAAAGCCCTCATGAACCATATTGTCTGCATTATCACCCTGCAGCGTTAAATAGATGTATTCTTACATCTTTACATGATGTTAACATGTATAAAAATGCTAAAATGTAAGGTCAAAAGAAAAGCCAAATGAAAAAAAAATTGATCCCTTAAATCTGTCTTTGATGCCTCCATACTGTCGCTTTAATGCCTTTTTTAAAGTGCTCAACAGCCAGCAGTTTGATCTTGTGCATCCATATGCGAAATGAAAAAGATGAGAGAGACACAAAAAGAGAGTGTTCAGCAGAAGGCTGTGTGTCAATGTATGTGTTTGTGTATGTAAATGTGTGTGTGTGGCCTCTTGGGTTGCAGTGTGTGTGTGGGAGTGCTATTGAGAGATATTTTTAATTCTGTGTGTCAGCTCCTCTCATCTCCCTCAGCAAGAGACGTTGCAGTGAAGGCGAAAACATTTTCCAATGCAACTATCATTTAAACACACACACACACACACACATGCACACACGTCTGCTCGCATGCATACAGACAGACGCGCGCACACACACGCACACACACACACACACACACACACACACACACACACACACACACACACTCTTACAAACTCATACAGTTCCAGAACTCTTTCATATGGTACCAGTTGCGTCTTTGAAAGTTAAAAAAAAGCCTGCCAGATTGTCTGTGTTTTTTATGAATTTCCCTCGGCGTGCTTGTGAGAGAATTTTACATGAACGCGATTAAAATATGAATGCGATCCTGAATGGATACAATTCCAGATGAATCCAAATGAATGATAAAATCTGCCTGCCAGGCCACAAAAACACATTCCAATCCGATACTGAAGGTGATAAAAGATTAAACAGACTAACTGTTCCTGCAGCTTGTATGAGGAAATCAACCACTTCTGGTGCTGAGTTTGAAAGAAAAGGGAGGCTTTTAATTCTCCCGGCACGTCCGAGCCCCAGAGACTAAATAATTCTGTACCATAAGGTGGCTGATGACAGTAATAATTCCCTGCTGAGCAGCAGTCGTTGACCTAATGACTATCCTCCATGCCACTGCTTTTAGGAGCGTGTAAAGTCACTGCGGACCACAAAGTAGGATTAGGGTCATCCTGGTGGAATACAGCGCAGGATTCTCTCAAGTAAAAGGTAAATGGATTTTTTTCACACTCTTATTTTCAGTGTAGCTTGTGCAAAAACCCAATTGTTTCAGTCACACGTCATACAGCAGGATGCAGCTACCCTCAGCATGAAAGATCCTCTCCAGACATCTACAAACATATCAACTCTGATAAAAATGGATGTTTTCAAGCCTTGGTGCACCAGCATATAATTAGCATCATGGCTGCTAATCACAAAGGTGAGACACAGGAAGAAATGGTTCTTCAAATTATTCCTTAAAAATGTAATATCTGAATGTATCGACTGTTGACTAAAAAGTTATATACGTGCTTGAGACTGCAGTTTTAAATAAAGTATAAGTATGACTTTGAGGTTAAACTGCAGACTGTCAGCTTTACTAACGGTGCTTGAGGTGGAAATTCATTTTAAGATTTCCCTCACTGGAAACACAGAAATATTTGCCATTTGGTCAAACAGTCAAACACTTTACTGTTTTCCCGACAAGTGACCTCAGGCACAGCAAAGGCAGAAGCGATGCTGCCCGAGAGCCACACAGGCTCTTAAGGTGCTTTCAGACAGTGAGCAGTTACTGCTGCGTCTGCCACTCAGCAACACCCGTGTTCAGGATTTTAACTGTGCAACAGCTCGGTCACGTCACCTCCTATCCTACACCATCCTGCACTATACGAAATAAATGGAGGAGGTATTCAGATCTTGTACATCAGTAAAAGTAACAGTACCACAGTGTAGAAATATTGTTACCAGTAAAAGTATTAAAATAAAGTGACTCATTATGCATAATGATAATTTCACAATAAAGTATATGATATTATCAGATTATAATTACTGATGACTGCATTAATGTTTACATTACTTCAATGCTGAAAGTGGTAAAAGCTCATTTCTACTAGTTTCCAACTACATAATTTATGTTCTGGGAAACTTGTGAACTTTCCCCTCTGGGATCAATAGTTTTATCTATTTGATTTATCAATCTGGACTTGTGAAGTAATTAGTGGGCCTATCTACAGTTACCAAATACATGTATTGAAGTGAAAAGCACAAAAATTCCCTCTGAAATATAGTGCAGTAAAAGCATTAAGTAGCAGAAAATGGAACTAAACAAGTACCACAAAACATAACACGATGTAGTACTTGAGGAAATGCGCTTAGTTGTTTTGCACCACTGCCGTTCACTGCAGTTTGCTAGTGTCCACCTACTCCGATGTCAGATACCGGTAAAATTACCTACTGTACTTTCCTTAGCATGGTTTGCTACCTTTTGGTAGGAGGTCCTAGTGGAACGGTTGGGTATACAAATAACTTAAATAAAACCTCAACCATGGGTGACGGAAAGGCGTCATTTCTGTATCCTGACAATATTCCTCTGCCCCAAAAACCAAAAGGGGGCTGACAAAGATGAATAAAATACTTTAGACTGTAATGAAGGTTTCAGCTCTCACTGTCCTGATGTTGACAGTTAAGAGTATTTTCTCTTGTACCTGTGCCGCGAATGCGGTTCAATAGTTTCATTATTTTCATATGAGGGAGTAGCAGGTGGTCAGTGTGATCGATGCAGGAGCAGGGCTGAGAGACAGAGAAACCCTCGCTGACCGTGGTCTGGGGTCGACTTCACTCCACAATCAACCTGACACATCAAATATTCAGCAGCGGCTCGGTGACAGTCTGAAACCACTCGCGCTGGAGACAGAGACGAGGGAAAGCTATGGACATAATCACAAATCACCAGGAGCTGTGTGTGTGTGTGTGTGTGTGTGTGTGTGTGTGTGTGTGTGTGTGTGTGTGTGTTACACACACTGGCACTTATCCCCGACAGGCTATAGCTCCACACATCAAATATTAAAGCGGCGGTGTGAATTATTGATCCCAATCAATGTTTGCAGATCAGAGCTCTCAGCTGCCAGAGGAGGAGCTAATGAGTGGGGGCTAAATGGACAGCTGAGCAGGCCTGTACAGCCTCAGATACACTCCTACTGTACAGAGGAGATGATCATCAGGACAGCTCACATCTCACAAGTCGAAGAGCATCAGATTTAGTTTATGTGTATCAGTGTATTGAGGAATTTGTGGTCCTCCAAAAGTATGAATTAATCCAAATTCACCAAATCCCTACAATACTGGTGAGAGTGTGTACTTTCTTTTTCAAATCCTCTAAGCTTTTCCACGAATAAATGGTCAAACTGGGGGATTACTTGCCAATTTCACCAACCACAGCTGTCTTCCACATTAAATAATCCAATTCAGAAGGACTTTTATAAGCCAAAATCAAATAAAAATCAAGCCTCAATCTCAAGCAACCATCTTCATTGCAACTACACTACAGAGGTCTCTTTTCCCCCTAAAACTTGTCTTTTCATGGCATGGCTACGTTTAGGAAAAGACTGAGGTTATGGAAATGAACTGTGTTTAAGGTAACATTATTAATAGGGAAATGTCTTGCTTGCTTACAAAAGACAAGCAGCGAATCAATTGCAGGTCTGTGACACTATGCAAACTCACATACACACCCTTACTTTCTACCTCGCTTGCATTAGCACCAAATGTTGGCACCAGACATCCAGTATAAACATAATACCAAGAGATGCAGGGCTTGGTAAAACATGCAAAGCCATCCATGTGGTATTTCTGGGTGTGTGCCTCCATGCTGGAACAACAACAGTCCCCCCAAATTTTTGGACAGTACAGCAAGACAAATTCAGGTCCAGAGTTGCTGTACTGTTCACACAAACTGAGCAAAACACCCTCACAATAAATGCTGACAGCAGCTTCACCTCTTAGACACTGTTTCATTTTAAATCCAGTGTGCTGAAAGACAGAGCCAACACAACGAATAATGTGTCACTGTCCCAACACTGCACTGTATTCCTCTGTTTTTCGTGAACATTCACACCCACCCATCCACACACACACACACACACACAGTCACAGGTAGAGCAGCTGTGAGCCCCACATCTGATTATGTTATTGACACCGGGCAGGAAACACAAGTGGGAGCGTGCCTCATCTGAGCGTAAAATACACAGAGGATGAGTCTCCTCCATCACATTAAATGACATAACTAGTTTCCATCACCGCTGCTTTACTGCATGCAGGGAACAAAACTGACGGATTAGCACTGTGGTGCCTCGCGATCCATAAATCACTTTGTTTATGTACTAGAATTGTTAATGCAGCGTGCTGGTTTACCCAGCTTCAGTTGTGTCTGAGCATCTCTAAACCCCCAGGGTCTGTGCTACAACTGATGATTAGCATTTACATAATGAGCTAAATGTTAGCTGCTGCCTTAAACTGCTACTTCTCAGCTGTAGGGGGCAAGCTGACCTCGACAGAAACAAACAGGAGGGCTTGTGGAGGAGTATGGAACAATGAATACAAGATTTTATTTTTTAAACAGAAATTCTATTTTTAGAAAGCCTTTTTAAGGGATAAGTCTAACGATATTCTGTATGTTTCATTGTCAACAAATCCCACGAAAAGACCGAAAGAAACAGTGAACTGATCCTACTAACAAATATTATGTGTGTGTGCATTCAGAGCCCGATTCATCTCATTCCTCTGTGCCATAGAGCTCCAAAGTGGTACAAAAAAACTATTACAAACTAGTGCTGGGGCGACATGTATATCTCCCAGTTTGATACACAACACTTGGGTGCCGATTCAATAAATATTGTAATTCTTATATGTTGCAGTTTGGCTGGTGTAGCTGGTCAATGGGGAGTGTTCAAGGAGCAGAGGAGCAGTTTGAGTCAGCAATGTGAGGTCAGCAGCTATTAGTGTGTTTCCAGAGAGAATAGGAAATATATGGCCGTATAAGCACTCGTGTCATTTAACGTTACACCTGTGAGGTAAAATGGATCATCTGTGAAGATATTATCTTGGTCAGGATGCTAATTAAACTAGCGCTTATTCCATTAGCTCGATGTTAATGGACAAGTGCTAGTTACTTTTAAGATGTAACTAAAATGATCGGTAGCTTAGTCTAGCATAGCAGAAAAAATAGAAATGGGGAAAACAACTAGCTTGGCTCTGTTAAAACATATCTTTATATCTCCTTTGTTTAATCCGTACAAAAACTGAAGTGTAAAAATAACAGTTTGCAGTTTTACAGGCTGCTGTGTGCCAGATTATTTCTTGGTTACCAGGCAACCAATGGATGCAAAATTACTGATCACGACCAAGAACGTTACATTGCATTGATTGTGTGTCCCAAACCATCGGGCTTTGCTTTGTTTAGTGTTTAATCTTTTCTATCAGTATAGTAAAGCTGGTATGTTGCACTTCATCAGTTAAAGACCAGAGCCCATGCCAGGTTTCTGTGTGATAAAGAGTAATTGTGTCTTTCCGTGGCAATTAGGATCACTTCTGCTTTGCTTTGAGTGCCTATCTCTCTTTAATTAACCCACACTCGCACACATCCTTGTTTTTTTACAGGTATTCACTTACAAGCCTGCAGATAGCGGTAGTATAACTCAGCTGTGCACAACGTCAACTTCTTGCCAGAGATGACCTCCATTGTGTTTCTTGTATCTTTGTCAAGCCTCAAAGTGACCATCTTCCCTGTTCGCTCACCCCCCATATGCTCACACACACACAGACACACACACACACACGACATGTGCAACACATACGCATGCTGCCTTTGCACTTGTTAGCATAGCTGCTTGTGCTGTAGTTGTAGTTGGATAATAGATTGATATTGACTAAAGGATTATTGATTGTTGATTAGTATTGCTGAAGTTAAATTAATGCTATTGTATAAACATAATACCAAGAGATGCAGGGCTGGGTAAACTGCTATTGTACTATTACACAGAGCAATTGTCTGTGATTATTTGTACATATGTGTTGTGATAGGTGAAGGTCAGTGCTCGGAGTCAGTCCTCCACTCTTCACCTGATAAATGTAAAAAGGTATTTTAAACATTGGCATTTTAAGTGAGCAGTCCCTTTGTGAGACTGCATCCATAGTTGGTTATTGGTCCATGATCAGGGTGGTGCCAGGTTATTATTAACTCATATTGATAATGTTACTGATATTAAATTGATATTAATGCAGTTATTGGTATCAATAACTATCCTTAATATCTGCTAATAACCAAACCATAACATTATATTTTATAACCCCCAAAATTTGCAGTAAAAAATACACCGGATACCACTTGTCCTTAATGGTTTGTCATTTGAGAAAACATCATCATCTGTATCTCAATTTCTTTGCTTCTCTAAATAAAACACAAATTCTCTTCCTCCCTTTCCCTTCACAACATAGCCTCTTCTGCCTCCTCTTCCTCTCCATCGTGATCTGTTTTCTCGAAACACAGACAGCTTGCCTGACCACCTGGAATACACATTCCGATCTGCTTGTCACTTCACATCTCCCTCGTCTTTCCCTCTCTCCTCTCTACCTCTATCTGTCTAGCCCTCTTCCTCATAGCCTCTCTATCTGCCCATCTCATTCCCTCCTTTATATGAGCATGCTACTCAATAGAGATGTCCTGCTTTTAATTCGTCTGCCAGGGAACCAAGGGAGGACTGGGAGCATGAGGAGGGGGGCTCAAAATCTAAAGAGTGGGTGCTCTAAATGTAAACAGTGGCACGCAGAGCAGCTTAAGAGGGCTATAAATAGAGGGATAGAGCAAGAGAGGGAGCAAGCAAGGGAGAGATAGAGCGAGAAAGCTTTGCTTACGGAATAAAAATTGCTCCCGACAGTCAGGGATTAGTGCTTCCCTGGAGGATTTTCACTCCAAACCCCAATCTGGGGCGATTGGGAAGAGCACCAGCCTCAGTCATCTTAATTCAGTTAAACCCTGCCCAACACAGATAGACAGCATAGATGCACGTATATTTGCACGCAATCATAGAGAAATACACATTATTTGCACACTTGTGTACCAGGTGGTAGCAGAGGGTGAAGCAGGATGAGTGGGGGCTGTTGGTTTGAAAAAAGGAGAGTATAGATATAGAAATTTAGAGGAAAGTGAATGTGGTACACTCTGACTGAGCTGGTACAGATGTAGAGCTGTGTGATTCGTTTGGTCATAAATTGAAAGACACAGATGATAGACACACACACACACACACACACACACACACACACACACACACACTTTTCTCTCTCACACACATCACTGTGAGCCTCATTACCAGCAGATTACTCAGCACCTGATCCTGCTAAGCTTGTTAAACAACACTGTTCTGTAGCAAACACACACACACACACACTCAGAGTGAGGTGCTAAGAATAACTGTACAAACAAAAACCAGTACAATACCAGTAAAATAACTGACACTCGCATATTGTCACTGTCACTATGGAAAACTGAAAAAAAATAAATCAATAAATTTGGCTCTTTCTTAAAGCTGCATCAACAGATTTTTGGTCACAAGGGGGCAGAGAAACAGCAAAATAAGCTGAGAGATACTCCACCATGTCTTTGGCTCATGAATCTAAAGCCAGGTTTAAACTACACAGTATCAGCCCAAAAATGGCCTGACCGAATAGAAGTAGCTCATTTACGCTCTACTACAAGTGTTTCACGGCAAACTATGATTGGTCGGGCTACACCGTGGAATTCCACAACGTCTCTCAGCCAAGTCATAGTAAAACTGCATCACTATATGATCCGTCTCAAAAGGAACTAATATTGTGTAGTTTGATCCCAGCATTCTGTGTCTGCGAGCAATCGTCTGTTTAAACATTCTGCACAGAACAAGTAACTGGATTTGTGGATTTTTGGCCACAAGGGGGCAGAAGAACTTCAAACTGAATTGAAAGACAAGCAACATGTTAGTAAGCAGCTGCCCTTTACATTTCCACATCTCCACCAACTCCTGAGAAAAATATGTGGATATTTAGCAGTAGTTTCACTTTCTTGACTGGATAGTTTCTAACTTGGTTCAGGGCATTTAGTGTCACGGGCTTGTCGGATGGCCTGCTACTGCCGCAAACACTGAGACTGAATCAGACATGAAATGTGTTGGAAAACTAAAACTATGAGCTTTAAGAGGCTAAAAGGGCCTGCAGAGCTCCAGTCAATGAAGGGCGTTTTTCTTACTGGATTAAAAATGGATATTTTGTATATAAATGTCCACATACATGTCAGTCACTCCTGTAGTGCTCAACAGTGTGTGAGAAATGATTTGGGAAGTGTGTGTACAGTAGCAGTGCTGCAGGCTTCCTTCTGCTACACATGTTTTGGTTCCCACAGCAACACATTAGCACAGTAAACAGCCAGTAAACAAACTGTGTGTGCTCCTGAGCCTCTATCTTTATGAGGACCAATTTCACAAGTAGAGGACAATTTCAGAAGATAGACATTTGTGAATGTGAGCATGTATTTGGACTGTAGTGGCAGTTTTGGAAATTGGGATCAACTCTGAAACTTTGGAACATGAGGACATTTGGAAAGTGAAAGCATTTTGCATATTAAGGATATTTGTCGAATGTGAAGACATTTTTGTATAATCTCCCAACATTTTCCCCATTTTTGGAACATGAGGACATTTTTAGAAAGTGGAAACAATTTGCAAAGTCAGTATATTTTTTAAAGTGAGGACATTTTTGGAAGGCAATAACATTTCTGGAAAGTGAGGAAATTGATGGTAGTTTTGAAAAGTGAGAACATTTTGGGAAGTGGGTCGTGTCCACTTAAGACGGAGAGGGCATTTTGCAAATTATGGATATTTTTGCAAAGTAAAGCCACTTTTGAAAGCGAGGACATTTTCAGAGACCGAAGACATGTCGTCTGGTCCTAAACTCACCTCACCTCAGGTGTCCTAACAAGTATGTACGTACACACATGTGTGCATATCAATCACTTTCCTCGAGGTTAATTCTACATTTAAGTGTAAGTCAGTGGTTTTCAGTGCGATAACTAACACCTTCCTTCAACTTTCTACCTTTGCAGACAAACAAGGTCCTCAGAAGACACACACACACACACACGCTGTGGATATCCACAGTCACACTGCAGAATGAATAACGTATAAGTTTTCTTGAGTGTTAATGAAAAATCGATAGCTCTGAGAGTTGCAGGTACTGTATGCTGGTGGATGGAGTGGTGAGCGTCTGTGGGATCGCGGCTCAAAGTTAATTCACTTTCACAGTTTGCCAAATGAATGAATAAAATATGATGCTCCAGTTTGTGAAGAAGGAGGGAAAGAGTCTCTAATTGGAATTTCTGTCGGCTGAACGAGAAGTTGTGGGGAGACAAATTATTCACACACACACACTCTATATTAAATCAAGTTGGTCCATTAGGTAGCCCAAGGTGTTGGCATTAGCTCTGTCCCTGGTGATGTGGGAAAATGAACATCTACATTGATCAAAATATGCACAAAAATCCTCTGTGCACTCATTTGCTTTTTAAATATTACTCTATATATACTGATTTCCACAACTTTATTCATGATCCACTGTTACTTTGCATCTTATTTTCTCTCCTTTTAACGAGCCTAACAGCTACAGAAATACGGAAAGTCAAACGATGCGGCCTGAGGTGATAATTCTCTACAAATACTAATGAAATATTTTCAAATGTTTGTACAAAGTAAAGCAGACATTTCTGGGAAATCAGCTACACTGCTTCCATCCTCCGACTCACGCAGCCGCTCGCAGGCACACAGACAAACACAAGCCCCTGTCCGTTACAGGTCACATGTGGGCGCACAGCTCATAAAACTGGTGGCGTGAGGGGCCGCGGCGGGGAGGGGGAATATACCCGGACTGACGTGGTAGCTGGTGATACAGTGACATTGATGGAGATATTTACCGTAACCTCGCACCGGCCTTGGCTTAAGAAGGGAGGGCGCTGTAATTCTTCTCTTCATTGCAACTCTTCCCCGACTCCGCCATCATTTTTCATAAAATTCTGACCAGACAACTCATAAAACCATGACAAAGAATTTAAGACTGATTGTTACACCCCATCCGCCTCATCCAAGTAGAGTATAATTAGAGTTATGAGCTAAATTTACATAAAGAGGGGTTTTAAGTATTTGACTCTTCATCTGGATTTTGTAGTTAAAGATGTTATTTAAGTGTGGTTGAAGCATAAAGCTGGAAGCTGGTTCTCCACTGCTTTGACAACTTCTTGATGTGATGAAATTAGGTATGGTAATCTGAACACACCACTGTGAGCAGGCCCTCAGTGTGATGCCACAACTGGAAAAACTGATAATTCAGTATGTAAATTCATCAGTAAGCCTTCAGCATCGGTAAAGGTCACTAATCAGCACATTATACATTGTTTAAATCCACACAAAAAAGTGCAAAAACTACAATTTATGCATTTATGCATGTGGCATTTCCATTAAATCAGCCTCCCAAAATAGCTAAAACTGGACTGAATGGAGTTCTTGAGAAAATGTGCTTTGGTACTCTCAACCTCTGCTGACTGATGAGGGCGGGTGTTTATAAGATAAAGAACTTGTATTTTCAGACACATTACACTCTGACCTACATTTTTCCATTTCTTGCATTGCTTTTCTTTTCCACCTTATTTCTCTCGCTCATACCCTCTCTCTCTGACAGGCCTAGCTGGCTGTACGACTCAGATTGGTGTGAAATCGCCGCCTAACAGGCGGGAAATTGGCTCTGTTATTTTTGGAGCAGAGTCATGGGGGACCGTCGGACCATCATCCTCTCTCTAATGAGCAGGTGATGGAGGCGTAGCTGGGGAGGGGAGGGAGGGATGCATGGCATCTCAAACACCGCACTCATGGCAGATGTACAGATGAGAGCAGAGAGGGGAAACAGCGTTGAGAAATGTAGCTGAGAGAAAGGAGGGGAAGAAGAGGCGAAGGAATAAGATGGTGTGATGACATCTGCCACTTCTGCAAATCAGCCTTCACGGAGCTGAACGTGGCCCGTGTACAGTGTGTGTTTATGTTGAGATGATGGCCGTCTTGGGTGGGGGGTTGCGTGGCCAAGGAGGGACGTGTCAGGAACAATACCGTCTACAGCCAAAGCAGAACATCGCCTGTAACAGATAACCTACAGAGCAGTTCCTGAGCTTTCTGTCTGGTGTACCCACAGCCCTGTCAGCTGTACCAAGAATCCCCGTCATGCTCCAAATGTCTTTTTTAATTAGACATTTAAAACTCTTGAAAAGTGCATCTTGATTAAATAATTTCATTATGCCAGAAGTGATCCTGAAAGTGATGTTTAACAAAAGGTTTACATTTTTTCAAGTCTGGCTTCAAACATTACTTGCATGCCAATATGTACGTTGAAAGCAACAAATTCTCCAAAAGCAACAATAAAATAATAAGAATCGTCATTCCTGCTGTTCACAATGGACTCAATAAGAACACAACAAAATATACTCCTCACTGTGTATAAAACTGCAGCTTCTAAATTCACTGTGTATTCATTTTATTGCAAAAATTCCCTCTTTTTGTTTCCACCATGTTTCCTTGCCAATCCACGTGAAGGAATACTCACACAGAGGAAATGTTGCACTAAAATCACAGCAGCTTGTTTGATTGCTGAAGCCTTTATCACGTTTGGCTGACCTCTGAGATTCATTTCCATCCAGAAAGAGGACTGTAGATTTTGTCCCCATCACTTAAAACTGAACAGCTGAATGAAAGATTCTCCTCACAGCCAGTACGGACAGGAGGAATGATTACACACCAGTATCTTAAAATAGATTTTTAAAAATCTCAACTTATCCTTTAAGGCTTTGCATCTGTACCGCTGACACTTCAAGTGGCAGAAGCCGAACTGTTTATCAATACTGTCTTAATTTCAGCAGCATGTGGTGTTCGGGTGTGTCTTGCAGTCAGCTTATCGCAGCTGGTAGTTGATTAGGTATTGTGACAAAAATACTAAAGATCCTATTTGTGTTTGTTTTTATCCTAAACACAAATTGTGGATATTTTATGGTACCAAACCATAATTCAGATTTCTACAAATTAACTGAGCTGCTTTCCTCTGGTAACTACAGAGGTAGCCCACGGGGTACAAGTGCCCTTCAGTGGAAATCGCTGCTATAAAGGACAGTAGCATAATGTGCATGAACAGAGAACTGGACTTGGACTGGACTGCGTGGGGGGTTCCAAGCAGCAAAGTGTCAGGTACAATCCCATCTTCAGCCAAAGCAGTACAATGCCAACAACAGAGAATATATCGAGGGCTGTACAGTTCATCCACACTGGCATCACCACACACACAGTGTAAACTCTGATCATTTCATTCACACCGTTGCATACTTTACAGCTCATTCAGTATTTTAGTTACATGCACGGACACAACCCGAGGAAGCTCTGTAGACACTCTTCAGTTTATAAGAGCATGTATTTATTTCATATGTTGCTTCAATCATGTCCAGACCTTAACACCCTCCTTCATCTCCTCATGACTCATGAGGGAATGCACAGTCACTGGTTTCCCTGATTTAACTGTAGATTACTCGTGGCCACTGGAAGGCATCATACGCAGAATTCATCACAGTACATAAATTCAGGCAACACTGAATTGACACACACAGAGACACAAACACAAACACATATCCTCACCACATATCTCAGGCACAGCCCCCTTGGAAGGCGTCAGCTTTTTACTCCTTACTGGAGGTGTAGCAGTCTACACAACAGCAGCTAAACACTGCCCCCTACTGCCACACATTCACGATGCATCCAATGCTACAGGGGTGATAAAGTTGGCTGACTTGATCGTATTGAATCTGTAGTCTCAGCTATTTGTTTCTTTTTCAACTTTGCCTTTTATAAACAGCACAGTTAATCATTTTTCAAGGACTGGTGGAAACACAAGTTTCACAGTGATAAATTTAATGGTGGCAGCAATCACCAGAGAACTGGTATGATTTGGAATCGTAGCACTTTTTGTTGTCGTGTTCGATACTCATGTAGAAAAATGTCTCCTTTGCCACAAATTAAAATACACAACTGGAGCTAGAGGCCACAAAGACAAAATGTATCCACTTGAATTTAAATGCCCAAAGTTCTGTGTGTATGTGTGTAACTATATATAATATAGTTGATTTACTCTTCATTATACATTGTATCTGTGCAACAGTTTGAACAGTTTCCGTTATGTTTTTCGATTTGTTGGCCTTATTTCTGGTGACTCCCGTCCCCACGCTGTTCATGTTGGATATTATATTCAACCCGTTATTTTATTTGCACCAATAAAGTCCTCCAGTGTTAGACAGTCTGGCCTGTGTGCAGCTGACATCCAGCCTCATTTTTAACTTTGCTCAGTCTCGTGGGGTGCCAGCGCTGGGGGCAATGTGGTCCCACAGGGGCCATGGAAGTGGAACCTGAAACACAAAAAGAAAAGCAGCCTGAGTGTTAATGAAAACGATCCATGCGTTGATGCATGCGTTGGCCTCCGTGACAGTACATGACACGTACTTGAAGCGCATGGTGGCTGGTGTGTTTTCCATGTTGAATTCGGCCACAGGGACTCCTCTGGCTGCCACCTGAGGAGCAAACATGGCTGCTGGATACACAACTGATGAAGTGCCAACCTGCAGAGTGGGATTTGATTGAAAATTTAGATATCGTTAGTAACAACAAAAAAAAAAAAAAAAAAAAAAAAAGATTATTTATTGCCATTTCTCATTTATTGAGATGGAGTAAGCTGGAGTGAGACAGGAAAGGCAGGGGAGGGGCCCCTGTGGTAAAGACTGGAGTATGCATCAAGTGAGCTACTGGAACAGCCCAATAGCACAAACTATTAAGAGGATGACCAGTGAGTAAAGGTTCAGGCTCAGTAAAAGTTCAGGTGGTTAATTTAAAGTGACTTGATCATCTGAAAGTTAATAAAGAGAATGTCAATATTAATAAAAATATAGTTAATTTATTTAGTACACAAACATGGCTTTTACACAGCACACGATCTAAAATGTTGATATTCCCTTTGATAAATGTAATAAGCCGTGTTGTACAGCAACGACTTTAACAGTGTCGAACAACTTTTCATGTTGCCAAAGCCGTTTTTTTGTCTTCCACATGTGTGAGATTGTCTGACTGTGCTGAGCACTGCAGCTGGACAGATGTGCATGGTCTTCTACGAAGTATCTTTCTCTACATGTGTACACTCCAGGTATGGGTTTTCAACCATTTTATGTCTGTTATCAAACATCTATACAATTATCAATGATTACACGTACCACCAGGCAGAGGTCACAGCTGTCCAACACTTTCTCTGCACGGGTGAGGATGTCTGAGTCCAGAGTCTCTCCAAACCAAACCACAGCTGGTCTCAGGAGACCGTGGCAGCCTGTCTGCTCACACCTGAAACACACACACACACACATAAACACACACTTTGTCAAAACAAATAACCTCATTTGAAAAGAGCAGTGAGCATGAGTGTGATTTACCTGGGCAGCTGCTGAACAGGGATCTGGGCTTCATCCGTGTCTGGGTCTGGAGCTCTGAGGAGGTAATTTAACAAAAGAGGGTTGGTGCTTTACAAAGACTGATAGAGAGCCAATGTGCTGATAATATGCATGCTAGTAAGCAACTAGTTAATGGTGAATATGTGTACTTTAGTATGTGTTACCCTTAAAAAACTAAAACCATGAAATACTGATCAAAGAGGCTCCACCTGACAACCAGAACCAGTAATCAGAATTCTGTTAACAGAGTCAGTTCAGATCAGTTTTAACATCACATTCTCAGCTGTGACATTAATTCAGACTTCTGTCAGTCTGTCATCCACAGCAGAGACTGAATTCCTTAGTGGAACATTTCAGCTATTAAAAACATCAATTTAAAATGTCAGATAAGAGGCTTTTAAAGTGACATTTCATTTCGGTCACAGATTTTCCTTTTATTTCAGCTCCTGACGTCTGACAAACGGAAACAGACTTTTCTGTGCTGGCATTTTGGGCTCAAATGAATATGATTAATATCTCTAGATACAAATTTTCATATTGTTGATGAAAACAGTCCAATTTCCAAATGACATCAGATGAGGCTCTTACCCTTTTCCCTCCAGAGCAGCACAGATGGGGCTCTTGTAATTGGCTGCTTCATGACCACAGCTCATACAGCGTGTTTTAAACAGACTTCCTGGATTAAAAATACACAATATAACAGAATAGATCTAAAACAACAACTTAATCAGTTAGCGAGAAGGCAGAAATTTAATCAGCAACTATTTTAACACAGGTCCAGCACGATTTCCTAACTTCCAAGGTGCTGCCATCAAACTTCCTGTTTTGTCTGAAAAACAAGGAAAAGGAGTCTTCACTGGTTTCTACTTGCCGTGGATTTCCAGGATGGCTTTGGATCCGGCGCGGCGGTGGAGCTCGTCGATATTTTGAGTGATGACTGTAACCTCACGCCCTTGTTTGCTCAGTCGCTCCTCGCACTCTGCAATGGCCAGGTGGGCGGGGTTGGGATTTTTTGTGAGCATGACCTCGCGGCGGTAGTGGTAAAACTCCCAAACACGAGAGGGATTCCTGGAGAAGGCCTCTGGGGTGGCAAGTTGCTGCAAGATGAAGATGTGAGAAATGGTTATTATGGTGCTGAGTGAAAGCTTCCCTAGAAAATGCTCCTTTTTCACTGTTGATTTTGTGCGTTGAAATGTATACTAAATAAACTCAAGTGGGCTAAATAAACTGTTAATAGAAGACAGAAGAAAAGCTGAGCACATCAGCACAGCACTGCTTCCACTCAGCTTCAGAAAGAAGTTCCCAAAGACTTCAGAATGTTTCTTCTGAGTCAGAATGAGTTTCAGTCATAGTAAACCTTTCAGTGCACTTCCCAGGAGTGACTCTGAGATGCTCGATGGGTGCAGACTCCTCAACCAGAGTAGGCTAGTTGTTTCTTAAGCTTCTTACAAGCACTCACAGCAAAAAGTTTTCCCTTGTGGAAGATTATTACTTATTTATGACTTTCAGAACTGAGCTATGAACTTTTTAAAAAATGCTGTCTTGCAATTTTCAATTAAGTAAAGAGTAACACACTGATTTGTATCTAAGATAGGATAAGATAAGACAAGATCAAACTTTATTGATCCCATGCAATTTTATGATCATTTTGGAAGCTGCAGTTTTGGTGCTTTTATATTGTTTTCTAATAACAGCTGTTTCAAGTATTGCCCACCCCATTTACAGGCAGGGAGGGCAGGCTACACAACATAAACATTTCTCTGTATAATGCAGTCAAGCTCCATAATACAACTATATGTTTGCATACCTGTGCTTCCCATTTTCTCCAGTAGCCCCCTGCTCCTCTGAAGGTGGGGACGCCACTCTCTGCACTCACCCCTGCTCCGGTGATGATGGCTATATTCTTGGCATTGGAGAAAATCTTCCTGAATGCTGCCAGGTCTGCACAGGTACAAAAACATGGCACAAAATGACAAAAGTGGAGGCTCGTGGAATTATGGGTGATCATATAATAATGAGTCAGGAAGAGGATGCAACAGAAGCCGAGATGGTGAACTACCTGAACTGGGTCTGGCCATGTCTTGGCTAACCTGGGGCCTCTTCAGGTGGGCATACAGATGAGAGTTTATCACGCCTCTGCGAGTGAGTTGGGGCACAATCATCAGGTTCTGAACAGAGAAGAATAATATGACACTATTCAATATTCCCCATCAAAACACAGCTGACTTCCTGTTTGTGACCGGGCTTAAGCAGACAAACCTGTTTTCTTCAAGTAATCACAAGCAAAAGTTTGACAAAAAAAGCGCAAGGAGATATATCAGATGTGTCATCCTTCATGAAGTACCAACTTAGGAAACACATTAAGAATTTATGTTCATTTGTTGTTCAAACCTAGCAGAAGATTGTTCGCTCCCTCTGGAAATACTTGGAAACGCGCACATCAGGGGTTTCTTCAGGGTTTGGCTGCTATTTCTCTTTCTCAAGAGCAGATTCTTAGGTTTGCCGAAGTCTCAAGGCGACAAAGCGATGACTGACTGATAAATGAAGGGCACGAGCTGGGGCTAACTCATAGCGTGGTCAGTTTGGTTGTCAGGAAGGTCACTGAGGTTTATAAAGTTTAAAGGTCCTCGGAGTTAACGGCAACAAGCACAAGGCTAGCATGCTACTTCACTGTGTTCAGTAATCATGTCATAAGGAGATGAAGTGCGACTCCTTCGTTAATACAGTAAAACTATTATAGCTTTTCTGCGCATTAACAAGCACGGAGCTTCCTCATGCGCAGTTAACCGAGCCTGTCGTTAGCTAGCAGTAAGGTACGCTAGCTAACACTGTCAGCAGGTGACATAGAAACTAGCACGCTAACAAGCTAGCGCTGGTATCTAAGGAAACAGCCATTGACAGCGGCTTCATCGGCATCACATGGACGCTACATTGTGAATGTGCCACGGCTGTTAAGTTATGATTAGTTGGGTCCTTAGTGCTAATGTTTACTAATGCTAATTAGCTACCTGACTGTCACCGAAGGTAACACCGTCAGCTGAAGGAAAGTAGAACCGAGTCGGTGTTTTCGTCTCCCCGTCCAGCAGCTCGGCGGCTGTAGTGGATCGGTGTGGTTGTCAGGAAATGAGCCTATCAAGAAGATCATCGAGGTAAAGAACAACCCCTCCAAAAAGACACATGACCAGCAGGGGGCGCGTTTGTACCGCAGTACTCCTTTTGACTGCATGTGGAATCACATTTTCCATCACTGTGGGTAAATACAGCTTCTTGGACTTTGGAGCAATTTTTGTTTGTTCAGCCAAAATTTTGATTTCTTAGCTGCCCTACCTTATTCACTTTTGTCTAGAGCTGCCAATGGAACGTGATATGAATCTGCTTTGCTGCACACTCTATCTGTTGTGCTTTGTTACTGAAATAATTGTGAACCCATTTTCAGTCATTTTTGATTCTCACTTCTCCACTAGAGGGCAGCACTGCCTTAATAGAGAATAAAGCCGTGTTAAATAATGTTAACAGGGAATACATTATGGTGTGTATGCTATGATAATCCTGTGTAATCTCAAATAGATTGATGATTTAATTAGTCCCAATGGGAAATTGTAACCAGGTCGCACAAACAAATGAGGCAGGTACGAAGGTAATTTCAGTTAACATGAGATATTCATTGCATTTTTATAATGCTAAACTCAACTGCTGTTTCAGTCAATTCAGGTGGTGCCAAAATCACAAGCTTGTTGTCAGTTGTGTTTCTGATGGCCTATTCCTGCAACATAGGGAATATTAAAGACTACTGTACAATAGTTTGCTTTTTAAAAGAAAAAGCAGCCACAGTAGATGCTGACAGTAACCTTTTACTCATATTGACAATGCTGTTGTCAAAATACCTTGGCCAGTTTCATGGGATAGGCTACATTTATTTTCATCATGTTTTTCCATTTTGAATTTTACAATCTGTAATGAGAACAGAAACCTTTTGGTGTCTCTTTGTGTTTGGCCCAGCAGTCTGAGCAGTCCATCGTGTCCCTTCTACCCTCTTTGTCCCACCCTGAATGCATTTTTGTTGGCCAGTCTTGCAGGTCTTGTCAAACAATATGACCATTGGCTTGTGGTGTCAGAAAGCTTCTCTCAAACAACCACATATGATCATTGTTATGATGGGAGCTGCTAAGGTGATTTGTTCATTCAAAGGGGAATTTAAAGAAAACTGGACATTTCTTTACATGGCGTGGGGCATTGCTTCAGGGCAAAGATGCCTGAAAAAGGGTCCAAACTGTACACAAGCATGCTTTGATTTTGCTTGATGAGCTTTATATTTTTATCTACCCACAGCCTTACTTAACATGACTTATGTGGCTCATGTGAACATGAATCGGTGCTTCAAGAAATCACTATTTTAATTTTCATTATCAATGTATCTGTAGATTGCTTTAATTATTCTGTACATAACATGTCTAATAACAGTGAAAGAATGGCCTCACGTGTTCCCAAAACCCAAAGTGACTTTTTAGACTGTTTATTGTGGTGAACTAACGGGCTGAAACCCAAATATTTGAAATTAACAGTGAAATAAAACTGAGAAAAGCATCAAATCCTGCCATTTAAGAAGCTGGAGCCACAGATTGTTTGGCATTTTCAGATCATGAATCAATAACCAAAATTGTCAGTTAGTTTCCTGTCAGTTGCCAAAGTCACTGATCGTTTGAGCTCTGCTGTGGGTGTCAGGCACACAGGAGAATTGACATGATGGCATCTCTTTTCATTTTCAGGTGTGTTCTTGTTGGGACATGAGCAGGTTTAGCTGACTTACAGGAAAAGGAAGAGAATCTCATCAAACACCACCTCTCCTTCTCTCTCTCTCTGTCTCCCCCCTCCTACCCTCCTACCCTCCATCACCATTACAATAGCCCGCCCCCCTCCTACACCGTCTGCCCGGGCGGGTGCACGAGCGGCTGCTGCGGCGCCGAATCTCTCGCAGTCCCGCCGGTCGCCAGTGGACGCTACCCGGCTGGCCGAACATGGCGGCGGCCCCGGAGGAGGAGGTAGACCGCAGACCGATCCGGAGGGTCCGGTCCAAGAGTGACACGCCTTACATCAACGAGGCGAGGATCTCTTTGCACCTGGAGACAGGTAGGCAGCCGGCCAGAGCCACGGATGCTCCCCACGCCATGTCTGGGTGTATTTGCAGGCTCCACAGGGGAATATTGCAGCGAATCGGCGTTCGCTGTCTCACAAATCGCCTCATCGTCTCGTGACAGTTCAGCATGACTTTGGGCTTTCATTGTGCGGCTCTGACGGTGCCCATGGTGCTCAGCTGCACCTGGGTGGATGTAACCACACAGTGACTCATGCACAGGGAGACCAGCGGGGAAGATTTCCCCACACAGTCTGGCTTCTATTCCCGCTATGTCTGTGATATGCAGTTTGCAGGGCACGGATATGTATGGCAAACCTACTGTAAATATCCCTGTAGGACGATTGATTGCTATTGCTCCAACCAGACTCCGCCTTGATTGTCGGCTGCAGTGAGATGCTGTGCGAACTTGGCCGCCTCTGGCTACTCATTGAGAATGCAGTTGTTATTATTGCATTTGGGGAAGGGTGAGGGATGGATGCTCCGGCACGCGGACTCCTCGCGAAATGTGGGGGCTTAAGGTCGGTTTGTCTGCGCGGAAACACAATAGATAAGTTATTGTTTCCTATGTTGCCATGGTCACGACGGTACGCTGTCACGAAGCCTGGATGATCGGCATCTCGGTGTGGATTTACAGCTAGATCTATTTCATGGTTGTCTTCTTTATTTTAAAATAGCACTTTCTCCTGTGGACACACGCGCACACACACACACACACACACACACACACACACACACAAACACACACACACACACACACACCCCTGAGGGAGGTTGCTTTAATATCGCATCAGCGCGGAGCTGTCCACTGCCCCTCGGTGCTGAACAGGCCACCAGAGCCCGAAGGATTTGCACGGAATCCTCTATTGCTGATCATCCACAGCACATTTCCGAGAGGCTTCCTCTTCCTTAATGAGCTACTGCATCCGAATTGCGCTCGACCCTCCCCCAGAATTGCCCGATGTGACAAATCCTAGTCACATGGTGTGTATAGCCTGGTAGTCGAGGCGAGACTCGAGCCTATATTTTCCATTTCGGACAGATGCCAACTCTAGAAAATTCCCCATGCCTGGCTATTGTTCTGCTTTGTCTTCATTTGGCCTTTTTTTTTTTTTTTTTTTTTTGCACCACTGTCCTGTTGGGCATGTAGCCTCAGTCAGTAAATCTATTAAATCAGGGCTCTGCTCTGATAAACAGTATAACATGTGCAGATCTGGTTTTATTTTAAAGCTGCCCGCATTTTTCCCCTCAAGCAAAGGTGAGACATGTATGTGAAAAGTCAGCCGCACATAAACCTTAATGAGATCAGGAATTACTCACATGCTTGCTCTGTAATAACCCCCCCTTCTTTTTAGCCTGCTTAGACCTTTATGACTCATAGTGTTCAGACCCACCTACTCATAATCTCTCTCAGCTGCCCCCCCCCCCCCCCCCCCCCCCCTCTCTGGCCCTCAACAATCTTCTCTCCATTTTGTTTTCTATTAAGCACCTCCTCTCAGCCTCTTAACCGAGCCTGCCCAATATGAGTAACACTGGTCTTTCTTGGAGCTTTGTCAGGCTTTCCATCAGGCATGGCTTGAATCTGATGGGGGTGGTGGGGTAGGTGGGGGTGCTGTGTCTTGCTAACAGCGCTACTCCTAGGCTATTAGCTGAGAACAGAGTGGGCAGGCTGCAGCTGCGCAAGGCTGGCGTGGCATCATCGAGAAGCCAGTGGGCACCGCCGGCTACAGCAGGAGAGGGATATCTGCGTTCACACCTTTCCCTCCAACCACAACGCTCTCCTGTTTTCTTTCTTTCCTCTTCTCGCTTTCCCCCCACCAGCACTGCTTTGGTGTCATCTTATTTCTGTCACCAGTGAAGCCATCTGCCCACCCACTCCCTCGATTCCCATTTACTTCATGTTTGTGTGTTTAGCTGCTGTTGTTTTGCATAAATCCAGCCCACTCCTTTCTCTGAAGTGTGTCACCATTCATATGTGACAAGTATCCACAGCACCTTCAGCGTGCATGTGTTAATGTACACATGTGTGTGTGAGGCTGGCTGTATTAAACAAGAGTTAATCCCCGTCACTGAAGGTTTTGTCGGATGGCTTGTTGTTGCTGTCTCGATCTTGAGCCTCAGTAGCTGCAGGGTGAGATGATTTCACCAGTTTGTTCCTTTGCTGTTCACCGTTGCTATCAATGCAGAATCAGCACTCTTCTTCTTGCTCATGTTGTGCTGGATGCTTTCATTGACCTGATTTTTTTTTATTGGGGGGGGGGGTATTTTTGTCTTTACCTTTTTGTCTGTGCTGTCTTAATCTTGCTCTGTGTAGCACTCTTGGCTGCATGTTTGTGTGAAAGTTGCTATGCAAATAAAGTTGTGCTGAGTTGATTTGTTTGGATCAGAGGCAGTCTGGGGAGAGTAAACGGCAGTTTGCAAAACATAAAGCATGTATGTACTCATGGATCTTGAAGGCTGCTGTATCTAATATGCCGTCAAACTGCTAAAAGTTGCATTCAGTATCATCTTTGATCCTGATTTTTTTGAACTCTTCAAATTTTCCCTTCAGTAGCTTCCACACTGTCAGGCAAAATCACACCTACATTCTTTATCTGCTTCTTCCAACACTTCATTGAAGCTCTATTTTCATTATTAGGAATGAGTCAAAAATGAATGTGATTTTCGCAGACTGCTGTTAATTTTCTGTTCCCAGTGGACAGCCGATATGTTTTCCTTCTAATAATGATCGTGACTGTCCCCAACCTTAACCACGTAGATCTGTGCTCAACCTGAACCTTCTCTGTCGTGTGACCGCATAGCTTCTGTACCCGATCCTAACCTGAGCCTAACTCGACCCTGGCAGGCCACAACACGGTCACATGAAGAGTTCCTGAAGCAGGCATTTGTAATGATTTTGGAAGACGCTGACCAGCTGCCGTCTTGCAGATACGGCCGTCAGAGCAGAAAAAACTTGTGCCTTTTTGGTAGGCAATTCATGTAATTAGCCATTCAGTTTGGAAGAGAATTTAAAGCTGTGTTAATCTATTTGTGAACACCCGGGGGCAGATGATCTCCAAAACAATTGACTGATGTAATGTGTTGACAGACATTTATACATCCAGCAGACACAGACCAACTTGAGCATCCATTGTGGGTCGTGTTTGTGTCCAGCTGATGAATTTAAGTCAAATATTAACTTTCCTCTCGGCACAGTTTTCTCTCCTGAGAAAAACACGTGGCTCTTCAGCTACTCGACGTCCCGCTTTCTTCACATGCTCATCTCTGACTGTGCCTGTCCACTGTGTGAGGCTGGGCAGGTTGTGTACAGGACTTGTGCAGAGCATGTTTACTAAAAACAGCTGCTTACGACTGCAAGAAAAGGTTGATGAGAGTTGGGGACTGAACCAAACAGTAAATGTGCAGCAAAACAACGAGCTGGAGCTCAGAGTTGGCTGAAAATATTCTGTGAGTCCAAACAGGTGTTTTTGGAGCGTTCCACAACTTTCCCAGTCTTTAGTTGCTCCTGTCCCAACTTGTTTAAAACGTGTTGCTGCATCAGATTCAGAATAAGCAGATATTTACAAAAATCAATGAAGCTGATGAGGTGAAACATTAAATATATTGTCTTTGTACTGTTTTCAGTTGAGTTTATGGCAAAAAAAAGATTAGCAAATTATCACATTCTTTTGCTTTACAGCGTCCAACTTTTTTTGGAATCACAGTTGTATAAACATATTGATTGATGCAGTTTTTCTGTGGGTTTGAGCAACGATCGTCAAGCACAAAATTGAAAACTTTTGCAAACTGTTTTGTTTCATTCTCGACAGTTTTCGTGCCACTGCATTTGACCAGATCCGTTCCAAAGCCTGTCTTTTGGCATCTCTGCTGTGCTCCATCATCTTGAGCCAGTCCAGATCCCAGGCAGCACAGCTCTGCTCCAGCAATGTAAATCCAGGTCAGCTCGGTTAGAGCTTAGCCATTCTCACAAAGACCAAGACGCAGGCATTACCACGCTCTCATTCAAACACAGAGCGCCCTAATGCAGAGCTGAATGAAAGAGTGAGACAAGGAGGGCTTAAATGAGAGGAGGTGAGGGAGCAGGAAGAGTCTGAGGAGGAGGACAGGATGGCAGGATGGGGGCTTGTAAATTGTGGCAACATAAAGACTGGCACAGCGAAAAAGAAACAGAGCTGGCCGTTGTCCATAGAATATGGTGGGAACGGTGCACGCACAAATCACCTCCCACTATGTGAGTAATGCTCTTTGTCTCTCTCATGCACATACATCGACACTGCTATCTGCATGCAGGCGCTGAGCAGCAGGATGACAGAAGTACCTGGGCAGAATACAAAAGCACAGGAAGGAAGTGTGAGAACTAGAAATGCAGATGAGCACTTCCTGCCTCGCTGCCTCCCACCAAACGTACAAAACCCCTCACTCTTCCTCCGCTGGCACGTGGGTCCATCCATTCAGCTCGGACAAGCTGACCATTGTGCTGCGAGGGAAAACCTGAGCCGGGGAAGGCTTTTGACTCAGGCTGAAGCTGATAATCAAGATAGCAGGAAGGTGTCTTAGCCAGTGTGATGCTGGAGGACGGGAACATGCAGACGTGTGGAAAACATACGTACAGTCAGTGATGCTAAGTGTATCTCTCAAATCTGTGTCAGGATAAATTGTCCCATATATCTTAATGATAATGTCCTGAACTTTTTGGACTGGGCTTTGGACTGATTTGATGATGATTGCTTTCAGGGGTAATGTTAGAAGATAAAGTGTTTCACTGTGTTTGCAGCTATTTAACTGTGTAGCTGCACTGGAAGTGTCAGAACAGTAAGGTCTGTGATGTAACCCGCAGGCTCCTGGAAAGGACTTCATTAGTGTGAGTTCACTCCCCATCACCTTCGCCAGTTACTGAAGCCAAAACCAGAATTTGGCCGAAGGATTAACATATAAACATGTGGTGGAGGTGGCGTTAACTACAGCTCAGTGTTTATAGGCTGAGACAGCTGACAGTCATGGAACCACATCCCCAAATATGTCAGGTTTAAAGCCTTAATATCTCTTTTAATGAAACATTTATTTAAATATGGTTCTGCATGAGATTAGTGAACCCTGGACTACTTAATGTTGTTGTTGGCTGATATCATTAGTTTATCACAGATATTTCTTATGTTGCAGCTATGCAAGAAATTGCTGTGAAAAATGTATAATTACTGTAGTTTTGTTAATTTTTATTTTTAGATGTGCTTATTATTTATAATAACTTAAACTTTGAGAATTAGTAGGAATAAACTTCAAATTTGACTGTTAGTTACTATCCCTTGATTTTGCCTTGCCATTCTCTTGATATATGTGTATATTTATCAGATTTCTTTACTCTTTTACCTTTTTTTTTTTTTTTTTACAAATTTAGTATCCTCACAATTCTGCTGTAGAGCTGGTGTGTTGTGCACTCTGTAGTTCCTTAATCTCTCATTGGTTGCCTACAGTGTTGTGGTCCTTGTTTAAGCCTGCCTGTGAGACTCTCTCTGATATTTGTCCCCCCCTGTGGTTGTTCTAAGTGTACCCCCTTGTGGGCACTTCAGCTGTGGGGGTGGCTGCAGGTATTGTCCTCAGGCGAAGAAAAATACGCAAACAAGCCACAAAATGCAGCCAGAGATGGCCGACACATCAGCAGTAGCTGTTTTTAGCTGTCTTGCTGTTTTGTTTTTTTTCCCCTCTTTTAAGTATGCTGTCTGTCTCAGTGAAGGCCACCAATCAAAACAGATGAGCGGCATACAGGAGACAGAGAGAGGGAGAGGAGAGGGGTGACTCATATCCCTGTGATACGCTGAGTCTCACATTCACACGTTTGGAGGCACGTAAACACACAGTGAACCACACACACACACACACACACACACAAAAGCTCCTACAGGCTCTGCTGTTCTGTCACTTTGTATTAATTCAGCACATAGCGGGTCCACTCAGAGAGGGGGCGGGGGGGGGGGGGTTGAACCAGTGAGAGAGCTGGAGATCAAGAAACTGCGGGAAGAAGAGAAAAGATTGAACTTGTTGCCTTTGAACTCGCAGACTTCTTTTGTCCTTCCTCATCCCATCACACGCTGTTTAACACTGTTCCCATGTGTTTGCTGCTGTGTTGATGCCAACGCATGTCGAGACAGATGGAGAAACAAAAAGACACCAATGTTTTTGGCATTTTTCCACATTTAACTTTTATTTACATTGCCAAAAAATGCAAATTGGCCTCAAAGGGCTCCACAGTCTGTCCATACAAATGTAACATATGACACTCTCCATCCTCAGACCCTTGATTCAGACAAGGAAAAACTCCCCCTAAGAAAATAGCAAATGAAGCTTCACACACACACCGATGAAGACAAAGTAATCTGAGCTGTGAATACAGTGTGGTATGCTGGAGAGGAGTTGTGTGACTTGTTTAATTTTTAATTAACTTGATTTTTATATATTTTGTTATTGTCCACAAATTAGACCAAAACCATCAGCGTGTTCGTCTGTCTGTCAGAATGTTCTGACAGCATTTGATCAGTTTCAAAAAAAGACATGTTCTCTAGATGTCACAGTCTGACAGACTGCGGTCCAATTTGCCTCATCTTTGATTTTAACATGAAAACGATTTGAGATCGCTAAATAAATACAGTCATATGGTTTGTTACTAAATGACAACCAGGGTATGTGTGGGTCCTGCTAAGCATTTCATTTAGTCTCTTTAAAAAGGGTATGAAAAAGTCTCACATTTCATTTACAAAGGCCTTGAATATTCTTTCATTCCTGCAGCAGACAGTAACATTATTCATAACATTTTGTGCATGTGGCTGCGGGCTGTCGAGAGATCTACACATATAAATAACAAGTGAGAATGATGCTGGTGGAGGTTCTCTCAGCGATCTCACATGCTGTAATAGCACCATTAGCTGCTGCTAACCACAGCAGCTTACTCACTCATAATGGACAAGTTTCCCTTCTTTTAAACTGGATAATCCATCAAGTTTCTGCCACTTATCTGAGTCCAGGTCATGCTAACTCATTAATTAAATCACTAATCACTTATTGTGATATAAATGTCAATAAATTATTACATTCGATAAATTATTGTCGGCCTTATTGTCTCTAGTGGTTGTCTGTCATTATGTGACTGGTATGACTGTGAAAAAGGTATTGAATTGCATCCTATGACTTATTACAAGGTCGTAAAAGTCATAAATTTAATCTGGTGAACACTGCAGAAACCCTGATAATAATGACATGTTACCCAGAGTCACAGTATATCAGAGTGATGCTGTAGAGTTAGAGTTAGGAATTGTGCAGCACCCCCGCTGTGCAGCTAATTATCTCCAAAACACAGCACGTTTAGCCTCCTCCGTCCAGCACCCAGAGCTCTGTGTCTGACAGGGTGTATCATCTGCATCCAGCTAGCATCCTCATCAGAGATGCAGTGGGTGGACAGAGGAGTCGGTGGGAAAATGGAGGTAAAAGAAGCAGAGAGATGATGAAATGGCAGAGTGAGTCTGTTTTAGGCTTCAAACGGCCCTTCTCACCCTCTCGGTCTCACATTAAATTTGCACACTACATCTCTGTCAGGATTGTAGTCTCAGTCTCAGTTCGGGGCCTAAATTAGCAGCAGCTCCATCAAAGGTCGGAGGATGATTAATATTTTTTGCCTGGTGTAGATAGAAGCCCTGATGGGATGAGTAGGTGAAATTTGGGGTAATTGATAGTCATCAGAAATAGACGAGAGGGTCAGTGGAGAAGAGGGAAGGTCATGTGGTTGTCCAGCCTGACATTAATCATATAGACGGTGATGATCATGGGTTTTATCTCTTACCACAAGATGCTTCTAGTCATGACGGTAGTTTGGGTTTAAGTCTAAAAAACATGGGGGTGAATAGATTTTTGCATCCAAAGCTTGGGCAGAGTGCTTTGGAAAGGCTCAACAGAAGTGGATCTTTGCAGAAACATTGTCCTGGTCTGTCAGGATACTCCAAAGACCTCACTGTCACAACAGTTGTTTGGACGAATCAAGACATTTGAAGATGCATGGAATATATTTAAAATATTAATAGATTAACTGATAAAAACTGAATAACAATGAAGCAATTATTTGAGAATGATAGTGACAGTTTACCTTAGTAGAGTTAGGCTTAGATCTTTGTAGCTGAACACAGCATTGGCATATCATCACTCAGTGACTATGTTAGCAAACAGTTGCTTATTCACGCAGAGAAACATCACCACTCACTGACAGTCACATTTTCATCCACCTGATGGATGAAAGTGAAATATTCATTCTCCTTTTCTCCATTACTGCCAGCAGCACATTGAGCTGTAACTAGTCAAACCTTTGTGCCCCCACTGAGCCCCTCATCTGTGCAGGGTACACGAGGACTGAAACAATCTCAACCACATCCACACTCCACAGCTCTTTTCTGGGGTTCTTATAATGCGGTTTTGCAGGTCTGAAATTCAGAAGAGCTGTCAGTTTGTCACTATGAGTCACACCTTTCAAATCATTTGATTACCCAGATTAAAATATTGACTAGCGCAGCTATACGTGTAAATTAAAGTTAAAAAGATTCAAGTAAAGAAAAGTGCATCACAGCACAGAAAGTAATTTTGGTGAAGTGACCCATTAAAGAACAGGGCAGCAGCAGTGATACGTTTCACAATCCCTTTAGGACTGGAGCAACAGGGCACTAACAGCTACTCGTGTTTGTTAAGGTCTGCAGCATTTAGCTTACAGGCATGGTTTAAAAGCAAGTCTGACCTGTGAACAGTGGGTCAGCTTCAGTCAGGGCAACAGCAAAAGTGCTGTTATTGATCATGGCATTTTCATTTGGCAGTTAGCACGGAGCTGTAGTGGTCTAGACATATGACCCCTGGACCCTGATCAATAACCAGTTTAGAGAGGAAACTGTATTTTCAAAACATACGTTAACAAGTGCTTCAGAGGAAGAAGAGAAGGGGAAGAGGGAGATAAAAGAGTAGACAGTTTATAAAACATGCAGAAGTAAATGTGCAGCCCACGTTGTAAAAGGTATAAAATAAAGGGGAGGAACTGAGAAAGCAAATGGGATCTAAGGGTGCACACAGATCTGGCTTCTCTGAGACTTTGCAGAAGGCTGTTCAGAATCCAGGAGCAACAACAGCAAAAGCACAATCACCTTCAGTTTTAAGCTTAAACTTGAAACGCAAAACAGCAGCAAGAGAGCATGGACCCAGAGAGGAAGGGTCCTCCACATCCTTCTAATACTAGAGCAGCCAGTTAACAAGCCTCAGAGTCTGTGTGTGTCTGGAATCTCGTTAGGCAGGCTCAGCGCCGCGGAGATGTGAATGGCAGCTCCGGCAGGTCAAGGTGAGATTGATTCGGTCGGGGCAGATGTGGATCACCATCTCAGCACAAAGGGCCAGAGATGAGAAACACTCCAGGCTGTGCTGATGTGGTCGTGACTGAGTGGAACAGTGTGGGATCCTGATCCGAGCAGTTCATGAGACGTACGTGCTCAGACCGCCGGCGCTGTAAAGTGGATGCTGTTGGACAGGCGGGTTTATGGTGAGACAGATGAAAAGAGCTCAGTGTCTCACAGGAAGACAATAATCTGACGGCTGGGCAGACCACAGCCTGTCTCACAGAGGACATGCTGCCATCCCTGATATGACACGCAGCACACCTGTTGTCTGCGCAGGTGCTGCACTGGCTCTCGTGCAGGTGTGTGTGTGCGTGCACATGTATCTCTGTCTATATATGTGTGTGTGTGAAGCTATGACCTTCTTGTCAGCAGCACATTTAGCTGTAACCTGCCAAACCCGTGCGCCCTCACTGAGCCCGTCATCTGTGCAGGGTACATAACGCCTCTCTGAGGACTGAAACAAAACCACCTCCACCCACCACCTCCACACACTGCACTTCTATTTCTTGCCTTTTAATGCGGGTTTGCAGGTTTGGAATTCAAGACAGAGTGTGGAATGAAATGAGATGTAGTTCTCAGGGTATGAGAAGGTAAAAACATGACAAAGTAAAATAACAATGTCGTCATCTAATTGACTGCACTGCGAGAATTTGTGATTTTAAATACCTTTGTGTTTTGAAATACTGCTGTATTGATTTCCTTACAAACTAAATTGGACATTACCCCATTGAAGACTGCTCTGAGTGCAGCTCCAGCATTAAAATGACTCAGCTCTGATCCATTATTAATTCAAAGGCACACAGTTGATAACACGTCACGGCTCCGTGAGGCACGTCTGGAGTTACCACAGCCTGCTTTATCATATTGTGAGCCTTTCCTGGTTTTTATTGTTTTTGAACGTCATTCTAATTCATGCTAAATCCAATTTTAATTTCTTCACCTGTGTAAAGCAGGTAGAGCGGGTCGTCCACTGGTCCCCGGCTCCTCCTGTCCACATCAAAGTGATGCTGAATCCTGATGGTTGTAGATAAACTACCATGGGTGTGTGAGTGGGTTAGAGAGACAAAACTCTAAAGCCCTTTGGATGAATGCCCTGCAGAAATGCAGTACTTATTTAAGTACAAGGTACTCAGTTTTGTGCTACTTCATACTTTTTTGGTCAGTTATGGTCAGTAGTTACTTTGCAGACTGTGGCTGGCTTGTGAAGTCTGAGAAAATAACGCTGATAATTTCATTAAGGTAATCTCAATTTGGTCTTGGAGTCCTTTATAACAGATAACCTGGGTTACAACCTCAGCACATGGCATTTGAAGGATGTTTATCAGGCTCATGAAGTCTCTAAAGAAATTATCTAAAAAAGATGTTGCACTATTGTAAGTGGTGGATTCACCACCTTTTTGGAGCTTGGGCTAAAAGTCTGGATATCCTGCTCTGGTGCTTTCTTTTTTCTTCTTCTTGTGTCTCCTGTGACTCTAACAGCTTCATAGGAGTGAACCCCTGTACGACTTTACATACAATCAGTGTGTAAGCAAACAGTCAACAGCCAGCAGCTCTGTCAGGCAGCGGTGCTTTGAGCTAAACGCTAAAATCAGCAGGCTAACATGCTCACAATGCGTATGTTAACGTATCAATGTTTAGCAGATATAATGTTTTCTGTGTTCACTGTCTTTGTTTAGCATGTTAACATGCTAACATTTGCTAATTAGCACCAAACACGAAGTACAGCTGAGGCTGAGTGTCATTAATTTAAATAGGAAACCAAAGTGTTGGACAAAGTCAAGCATTGGCCTGCTGGTGGCGCTACAGGAAAGGTCAGAAGATCATAAAAGGCATCAGGATTCATCTGCAGGCACCGTGTCTGTCCAACACTGGTTCACATGTTTCAGTTAATGGTCCAGACCGACCAGTAGTGAGTCCCTTTACAGCTGATGCTTATGTAAAGATAGAAATACATAAATGTCTGCAAAATGTGCTTACATAGAATATCTGACCGCTTCCTGTAAGTCAGGTGTGGACCAATCAATGCTCTCCCATGTCACCTCTTTACAGTATGCAGTGTGAATCATACCTACAGTCCCACCGGCTTGGCTTCCAGCCACGAGACAAACTGTTAGTCTCAGCCTGTGCGTAAGAGAGGGAGACTATGGATTTATCGATTCGACTCACACCGCCGGAGCTTTAATTTCACATCTCTGTCTCATTAGAGAAAGCAAAAACTGTCGCATGAATCTGGCCGGTCATCAGAATAAGACGACAGACTCGGAACAGAATGAAACCTGTGTGATACTTGAGAGAAGGAACAAAGATTGTCCTTCATCCTTCTTGTTACCTCATCACTTTGGGCCTCTGCCAGTCAAGCACTGTTGCCAGTTCAACTGTTTCCCTCACAAAGCAGTCTCTTGCTTGATGTTTGTGTCTTTATGTGTCTGAGAGGAAACAGTGGAGGCCTGAAACTTACTGAAGGAGGAGGACTCACTCCAGACTCAAGGCTTGTCCACCAAACCGTTCCCCTTTCATTTTGTCATACACAACCTCATACTGTGAATCTGAAAGCCTTCATGAGTCATCGTCTGCAGCGAGGAAAATGCAGCGTACGCTTTTGATCTCCATGTTACATAAAAGACATGAGCATCGACACAGGCACAAGGTACAAGAGTGAAATTTTGAAAACAATAGCCTGGGACGATTGACTTCACACACACGTCTGTAGCCTCACTCATTCTTCCAGCTCTGTGTTGTAACATGAGGGAGATAACAGTGGCCTCTGATTACATGTCGACACTGACTCCACCTACCCAGTCTGCACCCTGTAGCTCAGTCTGTCACTGTTTTGACACAGAGACAAATTAATTTCATCCCTATTGCTTGTGAGTGAGCTCCACCTGCTGGCAGAGATGCGTAACTACAAACAGTGACCCTTTATTGGCCTCCACAGAACATAGTCCTTTTCTCACAAGCGTGTTGACTCAGTCCTGTTTTTTTTAAAGACTTTCCAAATTTGAATCATGACTCCATGCCTTTTTTTTAATTTTTACTTTTATAGCATTTTAATGTCAGCAGAGAATAGGACTGTTTCATTACATGGAGATTCAGGCGCTGCTGTCCCTGAGTGTAGATAGCAAAAAATGAAGAGATGAAGGAGAAGCTGCATTAATTAGTGTCTCCTGAAGTAACAAACCATTTTCCTCCAGTATTTTCCACACTTGTCTTTCTCTATTCTATTTCATCTTTTTCATGGAGCAGATTATAGTCAGCACAGAACACACATGTCAGACTGCCTACAGCGTGGAAATGGGAACATATTACTCCTGTCTTGGCTTCTCTCCATTAGTTTCCAGTAGATCAGGATCAAGAAGCCTATTGATTGTTTTTGGGACTTGCTCTTGGCTTGCTCCCGGTAAAGCTTTTAACCCCATATGAGTCTGAGTGCAATCTTACTTAAATCTAAATGTCTTTTAAGTCTTTTTATCTGTCCTATTTTACATCTTATTTGTGACTCTTTTATAATATTCTATTTATTTATTTATTTATTTATTCACTTTCTCATGTTTTCCTGTAAAATTAGAGGTTGAGCTGGTTAAATAATGTTGAGAACTTAAAACAACCAGAATTGAGAATGTACTACAATGTCCATGTAGTATATTTTAGTAGTATAATAAAGAATTGTTATAGCACAATTCATTAAATATGTCTTACATAAAAATGACAAAAAAAATCAGTAACAAAAAAGCACAGAGATATAAAAACATATACATACATACATATATGTATATGTTTGACAGTAGACCAGTGGAAACATCTACTCTGCTCTGATGAGTCCAAGTTTGAGATTTTTGGTTCACACTGTTGTGTCTTTGTGAGACTCAGAAGGTGGATGGATGGTATCTGCATGTGTGGCTCCCACTGTGAGGCATGGAGGAGGAGGTGTGATGGTGTGATGTTGCTTCGCTGGTGACACTGTTGATGATTTATTCAAAATTCAAGGCACATTTAACCAGCACGGCTACCACAGCATCCTGCAGACATGCCTGCCCATCTGGTTTGTGCTCCGTGGGACCATCATTTGTTTTTCAACAGGACAATGACCCAAAACACACCCCCAGGCTCTGTGAGGGCTGTTTGACCAGGTGGGAGCATGCAGAGCTGCATCAGATGGCCTGGTCTCCACAGCCACTGGGTCTCAACTCCGAATGAGATGGGTTGAGATGAGCTGGACTGCAGAGTGAAGGAAAAGCAGCCAACAAGAGCTCAGGACATGTGTGAACTCCTTCACGACAGTACATTCAGTTCTGTACATACACATAAAATAAACATTAGAAACTCAAAGGTAAAATGACAGCTGATGCATCTAAATCAGTGCAATCAAATAAGAATGTTAAAACAAAAGGTTAATGTCATTACAAACTGTGTGTGCTGTGGGTGTATGCAAAAACACATTTTCAACCTCGGAGGTGTAAATCGTCCCGACGGTATTTTAAAATCCATCCACAATTTAAATGTCCGGGCGCTTCAACATCATTGGCTTCCGCCGCGAGGCTAACACGTCCCAGTGAGCCAGGATTGGTTGACGCTAAGGTGCGTCAAGGTACGACAGTAAAAACGGAAGTGAATCAATGCTTCAAAATAAAGTAAAGTAGCAAAAGTTGTAAATTAGATTGTGGACCTCGTCAAGATAAGATTATCCAAGTTCGCTGCTGTATGTTTTTATGTTCTAGCTTTTTTCCTTGTTTTGCCTAATACAACATTCTAGCACTGAACTTAAACCATTGTGCAGAGGAGATCAGACTCATTGAATCCATTGAGACTTGAGAGTGCATTATTGCTCAATAGAGTAGTTACACCAAATGACCTAATTTGACAAACTCAGTGGCATGCTTATATCAAGTCCTCTAGGTATTTGTCGTTGCTTTTAACCAGATAGTTTCACCTTTCAACCTAAAACATATGCTTGGAAACAATGCTGAGAGAACAACATTCTGACCTCACTGACACTCTGAAATTCAATAACTGAAGTATTGTATAGTAGTACTGTGGTAGGTCTGTGTTGCTGAATTTCTGTTTAAAACAACCCCAGCCAGCAATGTGTTTTGTGTAACTGATTTATACTTTATTGTCTTTGCACATGTCGAGGCTCGTTGGTATGCAGATGGTATTTCAACCCAGATATACATTTCCTCTTCTTTCTAGCACAAGAGGGAATAATGCATGTTCGCAAGAAGGCTGCTGAAAAAGTAAATCTTTCTAAAAACATGAAGGTTATAGAGTACATTTTTATTCTTATGGTCTTTGACTTTTTACACTAGATACAATTTATTTCAAGCAAGGTAAAGGTCTATGTTGTGTAGACGACATTGTGGATGTAAAATTTACAGTACATTTCTTCTTAAATGCACTGGAGGAACAGGTAGTTGGTGTGGATTACGATTTCTTTGCAGTTGGCAAAAGTACAGCACGGTCAAAATGCCTTTATTTTGTAAGGTATGACCGGAAGTGTTTCTCTTATTACGGCTGACTTGTCAGTAGTGGACAGAGCTGCAAACCAGTTGAGATCCCCCCCTCCACCAGAGCAGAGGGCGAGAGGGTCCAGCCCTGCAGTCCAGCTCAAACATGGCGTGCTATGGAGGCGATGTGATGTGTCCGTGGTCCGGGTACGGATCCGCCACCGACTCCCCATCCTCAGCGGCTCCCGTGCCCGAGGAGCAGAAACCGAGGAAGAGGAGGAGAGCCTTCTGCCTGACCAGGATGAAGTCCCGCAGCAGCTCCGGCACACAGCACCAACATCAGCCCGCCGCAAACAACAACAACATGCCGTTCATGATCCACTGCCAGATCGGCAAAGAGATCAAACACATCTGCAGCAACTGCCGGGGAGCCGAGCCGCTGGACGGTGAGAGGACACGGTTCAGTCCACTGCTCCGGGGACGGGGACGGGGAGGGAGGAAGAGGAGGAGGAGGCGTCAGTGCTCCTCTGGTTTGAGATGATTATTGTCATCTGTCGGTGACCGCTCCCTGCCTACCGGGGGAATCTGCGCTACAGCACCGGGAGCAGCTCTCAGATCAGCCCTTAATGGCCCTTCTGACAATTCTGTTTACTTTACAGTGACCTTTAAAGAAGTTAGTGGTCTTTCTAAAGCCTTCATAGTGACAGAGCCCGCCAGTTTGTGATTCAGTTGAGGTGAAGTGGAGTAACCCTGGAGCATGATTTCAGATTTTGTGTGTGTGTGTGTGTGTGTGTGTGTGTGTGTGGTTTAGTCCTGCTTCCCTGTTTGCATTCGGGCTCTTTGGTCCACTTGTGTGAAACAGCATATCATCACCCTCACAGCATGTAGGCTGGACTGGCTCTGTCTGACAGTCATAACATGTCTAATGAGGTCTCAGACCAGCTGATTTCCCTGAAACATCTGTTTCCAGTATAAACCTGTGTCCACAGATGGATGCAGTCATGCAGGAGATTATTTAAACTGCTGCGGTTAATAAAGAGATGATGAGTTGTAGCTTATTCCTCCAAAAAGACCATAGAAACAACCAATTTCAGTGACTTCATCAGTAAATGAAGAATAAATATGTAAATATCATGAAACAGCCTTGGGTGAGCCTGACCAACAGTCAGAAACCTGTAGATGTTCAGTGCACACTGATATAATGTTAACATTTGAGCTGCTGGCACAGACAGAGTAGGTATTTTTGATTAATTTAATTTAATTTAATAGATGATCCGCATTGCCGCTGATTACATTGATTTTCCATCAATTGACTAATCAGTTTGCGGACTCATCGCAGCACTCGTGTCCTCACACTGTCAGCCTCTTCAGCTGGCCTGACAGAACTTCTACATTTAATCAACGAGATGATTGAATTTGAAAATCTCCCTCCAGCATTATTGTCTGTCTGCAGATCAGTACAATCATGCAGAAGCTTGATTAAGGTGTACTGTTAAGACCCAGATCCATGTCTGACCAGACCTGCGACTATTATTTTAAGTAATGATTAATTACAGCTAATTCTGCATAAAATAAATTATAACCAATTGACTTAAATGTCATAACTGATCAATACCTTAATTGGGGCTGCAACTGATGGCTGTTTTTATTACTTATTATTTTTTCAATTAATTATTCGCTCTTTAAAATGTCAGAATACTGTCAAATTGCTTGTTTTGTCTGACCAACAGACCAAAACCCAGACATTTTTAAATTAACTATAATATAAAAAAAGGGATGAGGAGTTGTTTAGAACCTGAAAGCAGCAGATGTTTGTTGTTTCTGCTTGATAAATGGCTTGAATACACAATTATAAAAATAATCTGGTAATTTCCTGTCTGTTGCTTATCAGTTAATCGGCTAAAGAATTTCTCAGTCGACTCATAAACTGGAATCGTATCATTGATTTGATTAACTGATCTAATTTGTTAATTTAGTTGGAGAATGTGTTTTCCAGTGTTCCTGTCCCACCACAGATCAACACAGAGCACGATGAGAGCTCATTTTCACTATTGATTACTGATCTCTCCCAATAATAGGCCATAAAAAACAGCTAATCCAAAACCACGAGTGGACGTACCAGCAGCATCACCTCTCGTTTGGCTGCTTTGAGTTGAGTGTTGTGTCGAGCTTGTCGCTGAGTGAGTCAGTGTAAGTAAACAGACCTGGGGTCTGACTGAAAGAATGTCACCCTGCAGTGTGAGTCTGACTCACTGCTGCAGGGGGGGGGGCAACACCAGCAGGGACCGGACACCTATACTCTGTTCACGGGGGCGATCCTGACTTAAGAGGAAAGACGTGACCCCTCAAAACCGTGACGTACATCCTGAGAGGCAGAGATCAGCTCAGAAATGAAAACAGCTGGAATCCACTCGGGCAACACAATCAGTGTGTTTTCCATCCAAATGATAAAACAGGCCTGAAAAGACTAATAGTGAGGCCATTGTAGATGTTTTTGCTTTGAGAGAAACTCTTCCTTTGTTTGGGAAGGTTTCCGTGGGCCCTCCGATATTCACACCAAGCTGCCGCCACAGACTCAAACTGTTGTCCCCTGAGCAGATCTGCCAGAGGGGCAGCTGAGCAGGCGGGTGGATGTTGTTGTTGAAGGGCCTCTCGATGGTAGCTGCTGAGCTGGTACAGATCTGAACTGACATCCCTCTTGTAACGAGGCCACAACAAGGCTGACATCTCCTCCTGTCTGCAGCTGCTCCAGATTTGCTTGTTTTTACCGCTCACATACTGTGCAGCTTTTATTTGTGGCCATCGTGTCCTTGGCAATCATTGCCTCATCCTGCCAAATGATAATAATTTCAATTTGACAAAATGTTTCCAAAACAAAACAGATTTTTTTTTATGCCACAGATAGTTGTGCCCAAACAGATGGCCCGGAGGTGCAGTGGTTAGCATTGTTTCCTCCCAGCCAGAAGGGTCCCAACCTGCCGGCTGCATGCGCTCCCAGTGTCTGTGTGGGTTTAGTCCAGCCGCTCCAGCTTCCTCCCACAGTCCAAAGGCGACATGCAGGTTAATTGGTGCCTCTAAAATGGCCCGTAGGTGTGAGTGTGAGCATCAGTGTTCATCTCTCTCTGTGGCAGCTGTGTGATTGAGTGGTGACCTTTCCAGGGTGCACCCAGCCTCACGCCCACAATGTAAAGTTGGATTGGCTGCACCCCCCCGGTCACCCTGCAAGAGATAAATGGGTATAGCTATTAGATGGGCAGAAATTTCATCAACTGCTCATTAAATTTGATCGTAGACATATTTGAATATGCCCAGGTTTGTAATATTTGACATAAAATTACTTAAAAGCACATTTTGCAGATGCTTCAGAATCTTAATTAATCATTTTCATCAGTCAATATTTGATCGTGTTTTTAGGTGGTGCAACAGCAAAGGAATGACTGACTAAGTGGACGTTTTGCCAAATTTTTCCTCCTTTAAAGGTCCACTATTTTTGTCACGTGAAAGTACAATCCTTATTCCTAATCCTTATCCCCTAAATTGGGACGTTGTGTAAAACATAAATAAAACCGAATGTGATAATTTGCTAATCCTTGTTGGCATATACTTAAAAACAGTACTAAGACAATATATTTAATGTTTGACCTCATCAATTTTTACTTTTTGTAAATATCTGCTTATTCTGAATTTGATGCAACAACATGTTTCAAACTGGGAAAGTAGTGGAACGCTCCAAAAACACCTGTTTGGATCATTCCACAGGTAAACAGGTTGATTGGTAACAGGTGATAGTATCATGATTGGGTATGAAAGGAGCATCCTGGAAAAGCTCAGTCGCTCACAAGCGAGGATGGAGCGAGGTTCACCACTTTGTGAACACATGACTGTATAAAGGAGATTAGTGCATGGGCTCAGGATGGGAACACACAGTCTACGCTGTGTTTACTCGTTGTCTGTAAACACAGTTTGTTTGCATCTCATTGCATTCTGTTTTTATTTAAGTTTCACAAAGTGTTCCAACTTTTTTGGAGTGAGGCTTGTAGGCAGCTCTGATTGGCTTGTGCAGGTTTGCATGTGTAAACTTTTCCATTCCCCTGCAGTATATCTGTGTAAATATGTATGTCGGTGACTGCTGGCACTTGTGTGTGTTTACATGCCTCGGTTTCCTTTGTTTTATGCACTGCCTGTGGCTCAGGCATCATGCACTCATTCCACAGAGTCTGTCTTATACTGCAGGATGTTGTGTGTAATGAGAAAAGTTGTAGTTTCGAATGAAAAATGAGAGAGTGCACGCTGTGTAGAACAGCCTCGAGCAGGATTACTTTCAAACAACCCCCTGTAGGGCCATGAGAACTTCTTGACTTGACTTGAATCGTGGGGATATTTTTGTACAAAAAAGTAGGAATGAGTTGTGGATACTTGCTGTAATGCTCCTTTTTTTCTGCTTATGCTCTATTTTTCGACCTGTGTTTAATTCCTCTCTGTCAGGCCGTCCTGAGATTTGTCTTCATCCGTACCTCAAATCTCTCTGGGAGCTTTCGCCCCTTGTCTAACTGTGATTAACTGAGATCCAAATAAGCTTTTCCTGTCTTGATTATGCACAGCCCCCTGGGAGAATGTGCCCCTTGACATTTGAATCACACGCAAGTGATCATCACTTTTCCTTAGCTGCGGTATGGCAGTAAATATGCAATGTGATAATTAAATATTTGCTTTCTACCTGATCTAGAAGTCACTACATGAAGCAGCCTGGCATGACATGTTCTTCAATCCTATAAGTCTTGAGCTTGTCACCCAGCAAGCCACATTATACATCAGCGTCTGTATTATCTTGTCACCAACCTCTAAATTTAGAATGATTTACATTTGAGTACCTCCGTCATTAAGGGTGTGTGACAAGTGAAATTTATAGCTGCTAGATTGACTTCTTGTGACAAATGAGGGCCTGTGGGTCGGTAGGATGTCCTCCAGGAGGAGGGCATCTAAGAGCTGTAATACTGAAAACTGTCCATCCCAGTTTCCCAGAGTCAAAGGTGATGTCTTCAGATGTCTTGTTTGGTCCAAAACCCAAATATGTCCAGTTCATGATGACACAAAATTAGAAAGGATCCAAAATTTGAGAAGCTGAAACCAGAGAAATGTTTTATATTTTCCTTTAAATGATTAATCTGTTATCAAAATAGCTGCTGACTAATTTCTGGTCGATCACCTAATGAATGAATCAGCTAATAATTGCAGCTGTGAGACCTGTGTTTTTTTTTGTCATCGTGAAAACAGCTGAGGATAAATACCCAGTATGCCTAGTAGTTTTCTAAGTGTTGTTTGCCTGCTTGTTGATGAGCTTGTTGTTGTTTTCCAGCTGAGGAAGTGGAGAGGTTGGCAGCGATGCGCTCTGATTCGCTGGTTCCAGGCACGCACACGCCTCCCATTCGGCGGCGGAGCAAGTTCGCCAACCTGGGACGTCTGTTTAAACCGTGGAAATGGAGGAAGAAGAAGAGCGAAAAGTTCAAGCAGACCTCTGCTGGTGAGAAAGAACCAAAACACTGTGAACACATCATTTCCATTAGCACCCTGTTCCCCGCCGCTGCTCCCTGTAGTAATCTGCTTCACTCACGACTCCCACACAAGATAAATGTCTCCCCGTTGCACCTAGCAACAGTAGCACTGATGAATGGCAGCTCAGAGGTGCTGTGCTGCAGAGCAGGGGGTCATATAGAGGCTATGCATGATTATGGTTGTGTGACGCTGGTAGGTGAAAGCGTCGTGTAGCGCTGCCCGCTTCCTTTCAGCAGCCATGTTAACCAATCAGGCGGCTCAGACAGGACGATTGTCAGCAGAAATAGTTTTGGTCTATTTTCTCTGTGCCCCACCAGGTGAATCTGGTGGTGAATATGCAAGAAACCCCAGTGATAATCTATTAGAAAGGCTAAAATGATATATATGATATAAATGATCCCATGCATCTCGTCACCTGAAAACCTGCCCATCCACTATCATCATAACAAATACTGGTGTATCACTGCTGTTTGTGATTGTGCTTTTTAAATTACCAGTTTTGTGTGAACAGAGAGCGAGAGAGATGAGAGCACACACGCACACACACACACACACACACACACACACGCTCACACACAAAGAGCCCAGGCTACTGTTTGTGCAGGAATTGAAGTATTGCGGTGCCTTCGCCTATACACTACCAGAGTCCATTGACAAAAACAGTAATTTTCCTTGGCATATTATGTAGAAAACACAAAATAAAACTCACCAAAACCATCTTGGTTAGTCTTTCCACTGTTCTAACAATCACCAGCTCAGGTACATCAGAAACATATTTGTCTTGGTAAGGAGCTGCTGAGTAACCTTAATCCATGTAATGTAATTATCATTCACTGAATAATAAAGATAGAATATGACCAGTCATGTATTTCTAACAACGTTCAAAAAAGTAAAGAAAAGGAAGAATCTGGAGTCTGTGGAAAAATGAAACAAACTGAAAAGCTCATTTACATTTATTATACTCGGTTCAGACATTATGGCTAGAAGCTGTTAATTACAGGATTCATCAGAGATGTAAACGTAGCAGCTGTGGAAGAGGTGATTACGAATGTTCACTGCAGCAACAAATTAGCTTTAAATGGCGATCGCCAGTGTGCCGCCGTGTGTCGTCTGTGTGATGTTAGCCCCATTATCTTAGGACATGCGGATGTGGGTACATATGTCTGGTTCTCCGATACAATATGCACTCAGTAGTAAGCTGTGAAATGGAGGAAGGCATTTGATGCGGACGGAGAAATGGAAGCTGTTGTTGTTTCTCAGCTGGCCGAGTCTTTCTCCATCCTGTTCTCACTGAGAGCCACAAACACACAGGAGCGGGGTGAAGAGAGGCTTCCCACAGCCAAGCTGTTCTCCCAGCTGTCACAGCAGGTGAATGAAACCTGCTTCCTTTCTCCGTATGCAGCTCAAACACAATATACATTTGACAGCACACACACGCGTGCACACAGCCGTGAGCACCATGTGTTACTGCTGGACTCCCGCCATCGTTCAGTCCAAGTGCATCCATGGTGCATCGCAGAGAGGGTTCACAGCGATGAAAACAAAAACCTGAGAAACTGAATGAAACATATTCGCTGTTTTTCATGTTTTACTTTCTCTGTTTTATGTGAGCATTCTTTTCTTGTTCATTATTCAGCAAGAATTGAAAAAAACATCACTTTTAATGCTTATGCACCTGGGCCAGATGAGTATGGTGATCTGTTTTACTTCCTGTTGACAACCTGTCAACCGCCACTGTTGCTATGTGCTATTACTGTCCTGAGGTCAGCACTTAGCTCATCTCGTCGGGCTGTAAAATATAAAACTGGTTCGGAGCACAGATTAGTCTTGCAGGCACACAGTTGTGCTTGTTTATGTGTTGACCGGCTGCTTCTTCCCTGCGTGTTGAGTCACACTTACAGGAACTTGCTCATAAGACCTGAATTCCCACAATGCTTCATATTGTTTCTCACCTTTTGCTTTAACCTCAGGCCTTGTAGTCATTGGCTGATTGTTGTCATCCTGTGTTCTGCTGTGGATAATATTCACATGTCCTGCATCCAGCTCGTTTAATTTAAAGTACTTCAGGCTGAGTAATGTTAATGAGAACCTGTCTCAAGAGGAGAGATGAGATGAGAGTCAAATGATTCCTGTCAGATAACTGTTGGGAACACAATGCAATTAAAATTCGTCTCCTGGCATTCATTAAGCTCCGAAAAACTCATCTGTGTCCATCAAGATTACATATGTAGAAAGTGTTCCATGAAAAATCCCTTAATGCCTCAAGATGGCTTAGATGTAACTCTGCACATTTACCTTCATTTAATATGCACCAATACTGGCCTCTATCTCCACCACAGCTCCACCGCTCTCCTGCAGCTCCACCTGCCTGCTCGCCAAACCCCTGCTTGCTTTCTGTTTAGTTTGCTACTGTAGCTCCAACCTGAAACAGTTTCCTAAGAACACCAACCCCACAGTCATGACGTTTTCTGTCAGAACCGTCGTAATGAATATAACCATCAATCGGCAAGCTGTTTATCAGCACTCTCAAGTCATATAAAGTGTCCTATCAAATGATCTTTCCACTTTACTCATGTACTGCAGGTGACTTCTGCGTATCCAGATCTGCAGTGTTCCTCATGTCCACCTCCTAAGAGACAACAGATGAAGTGAAAAGGAGAGTTGTTCTAAAAAGAAAGTAGAAAAAGGCAAAATATGAGCTTATTCTGTGCTCATGTTCAAAATGTGATACAGACGATTAAGTGAGGTTTATCAAACCCCTGTCGTCCATCGTACAGTTGTAATCTGTCCTGCAGACACTGTGTATTTATGTGTTTGGTTCCCGGAGGAACAGCTGATTGTGAAGCCCATGCATAGATATGAGGCTCAGTCAAACATGTGCCGCAGCTGACACATTCTTCAACACCGACAAAGCTTCTGAGCGTCCAGTTGTTGTTTATCTGACGTCACGTCTCCTCTGCTCCCACAGTGCTGGAGAGGAAAATGTCCACTCGCCAGAGCAGAGAGGAGCTCATCAAGAAGGGAGTGCTGAAGGAGGTTTATGAGAAAGGTGAGAAAGAAGGTGATAAATAGAGTGTGAGGCTAACGTGTAAAAAAGACCAGTTGATTCATCCATTTGTTCCTTCGCTTTTTGGACCCTTTTTTATAAAGTAAAAATGTTCCAGCTTCTCAGATGTGACAGTTTGCCTGCTTTTCTCTGTCGCATGTCACTTTTGTAATATCTGGTGGTTCAGTCTGTTGCTATGTCCGGGAAATAACTGGATATGGTGATTTATGGACAGTGGAATCGTGATGAAATTATCAAAATAGTGAGCCCAAGGTGCAGCCTTGACATTTGTTGGTTTGTCCAATCAAGAGTCCAGAACTCAGAGATAGCTAACTTGAAGAGATTTAACAGAGAAAAGAAGTAAATCTATACATTTAAGGAGCTGGAACCAGGGATGTTTGGCATTTTGCTGGATTTTTTTTTTGCTTTAATGATTAATTGATTATTACATTTGTTGTGGGCTGATTTTCTTATTACTTGTTTCAGCTTTTTTGGCAGCTCAGATGAATGTTTTGTTGCTGCCTGATGCAGATTTTAAGAAGTAAACAGTAAAGCAACACTGCCTCCGCTGCCTTTGAACTTTTTTTTTTTCCGTTTTTGCTGATCCTGTTCATCATTTCTCGCTCCCTGCTCTCTGTCACATAGACGGCTCTACCCCGGCTCTGCGAGAGGAGGTGAAGATGGAGAACGGGCGTTCTCCGGTGCTCGGCTCCACCCTGTCAGAGTCTGAAGGTACTGAGCTGATGGAAGGAGCGGCTGCAGCTGTAGGTAGGCAGCGGAGCCTCGGCACCATTGCTGCTGCTTCTCTCGCCTTGTATTGTAGCACCTGACTGTTTTAATATTTTGTTTGTTCTCCTCAGGCTCTGTGGAGTTTCAGATGCCAAGTGAGGGTGCATGTCAACAGGACCACGCTCAAAAATCCATCCAGGCTCCGCCCACCAAGAAGTCCAGTGTGTATCCAGCTGACGGTGCTGAATCGATGCTCTCCAGACCTCCTACGCTACACAAACAACCTCCTGCGCTACCACCCAAACCCTTCAACAGACTACCTAATCACATTACAGGTTGAGTTTGTCTTTGTGCGCACTCATGATTGCTTGTGTGAATGTATGTATGCAGGTCTAATCCTCCCACACCCTCCCTCTGTGCAGACGGTGCCCCCGTGAAGCTGCCATGTATGTCGGTGAAGTTGTCTCCTCCTCTACCTCCAAAGAAGCTCATGATCTCCGTACCTGCAGGGAGCATGGAGCCCTCTTCGCTCGCCTTCCAGAAGTGCCCCGCCCCTCCTAGCCACGCTCCAATGGGCGGGCACTCTCTGCAGTACGGGACGCTACCTGTCCCCCTCCACCCCCCCAGCCGAATCATAGAGGAGCTCAACAAGACGCTGGCCCTCACCATGCAGAGGTTTGAGAGGTGAGGATCAAACTGCTGCCATGGAGGATCTGATGCACAGATAAAAACTCAAAATGCTCTGTTTGGCTTATCATCGTGCAGAACATTGATGTTATTCCTGTACTGTGGAACCCAGGTGTCGCCAAAATGTCAGCTTTTTATGAGCTAAGAAAAAGATAATCACAGCTAATTAAGTGAGTTTTATATAAATGACAACTATAGAAATAAATACTCAGGTTGTGTTCAGGTTCCTGCTGAAATTGCTGCAGGGATAGAAATACTGTCATTGACAAAATATCACAAATGGAAAGCTGTGTTGTTTTCATCACCCCTGGTGCCTAATGGAAGCATACTGGTTACATCCCGTCTCCTCCACATCCATCACTATCATTGGTTGCCTGTCGGCAGGTTATTTGCTACAAGCCGGGCTCTAGACAGGTGTTGTTGGTCACGTAAAAGCTTAGTGATGTGCTGTTCGGGTGTATACCTGTTTATTCTTACAAATCCCTCTTTCATTTCACACTGTTTTGCTTCTGACTGCTTTTCTTTAGCATTGGTCTCTTCTCTGACTGCATGGTTGTGATGGATGACCAAACACGAATGATTCAAAAGGACTTGAGGGTTTGATTGGTCATAGCCACGATGGTGGACTTTTCGCTCGCATGCAGCTGCTCTCCTGTTATTTCACAACTTCATGCAACATTGAGCAAACACCTCTGACCTCTGCCCTCTCCCACCAACCTGCAGCTCCCTGATGCACGCTGTTCCCACGGTGATGATCGAGTGCGACGACGACAAAGAGAACCTCCCCACCGAAGCGGACTACGAGGACCTGCCCGGTATGTACAAGGATGAGGAAGAGGAGGACGAGGAAGAGGAGGAGGAGGACGAAGACGAGGAGGACGAAGAGGACGATGAGGAGGAAGATGAGGATGATGCATTGTTTACAAGTAGGTGTTTTTCTTTGGGGTGTAAGGCATCCACCTGCTCCTCATTCGAGACTGAGCTTTGACCTATTTGACCAAAACTTTCCAGTGTCAATTTGCATAATCTGACTCACTGGCCTGTGGTTATTAATTCTAACAGATAATGTCTGTACATGCATGTATGAGCACATGTGTGTTTCTATATGGTTGCACAACATCACACATGGCTGGAAGCGCATCACAGCTGCAGCTTGTTATGAGAGATGTGAATTATTTATTACGGAAGCATGTTTATATTTCATTTAGTTTATTTATTTTGCACAAGTAATATACACACGATACATAATGCAGAAGAAAAGGAAAAATGATGTGTGCTGGTGAGAATGAAAACCCAAGACAGGTCGCTAATGTCACCAGAAACATTAAAGCTGCAGTAGTTGATTATATTCTGCCACAATTTAACTCAATAAATAAAGGCACAAAAAGTAATCTGGTAGATTATAAAGAGTTTGTATGATGTGCAGGTTTTCACTCGCTGTCTTGCCTGAAATAAACAGGGCCTTTGCTTATGTCATTTACATTGCATTGCACTTTTCTGAGGTATATTAAGCTTCAGGGACAACAAGCACTCACAAGAGTGAGCCAACTGTTGAGATCATTATGTAGAATCTAAATTGATCACAAGATAGTTGAGATACATCCCAGTGTGCCTGTTTCTCTCTGGTAGCCTCAAGGAGAACCTGGAAATAAAAACAACAAAATGGACAAAATAAGAACAGCAATGATAAATAACTGCCAGAATAATGTTAGATACTAGAGAAAAATCTATCCAGGCTCCTGACAGTCAACTGTATTACTGTATGGTCATTGAAGGCACACTGGCCATGAAGGTTTTACGAAAGGACTCTCTGGCCATCAAGCTGAGCAACCGTCCATCGAAGAGGGAGCTGGAGGAGAAAAACATCCTGCCGCTGCAGTCGGACCAGGAGAGACTGGAGTCACGACAGCAGACAGCCACCAAACTGACCAGGTGAGTCCACTCGCTCCAGTGCTTGAGCCCGTGTTGTGACAGTTGTGACCCGGCTGTGTGCATTGATTTTCCAGCCCACTTTAGATGAAACCACGTTCACTTCCATGTGACGAAAGCCTCGATGGCTGCAGGCACTGCGGAATATGGCAGCTATGGTAGTGTGGAAAATAGTGATATGGGACTGAATTTGATGAATTTTCTGTTAAAGTAATGAGACATTAACACTGAAGGAGTATGATTTTACAGTTTGAGTCAAGCCTAGAAGCTGTATTATGTGTAGCTGTGGTTGTGTTCATCTGTAGCAGCCAGCGGTAGGTGGGTTTAATAGAACTCACTTGTCTGAATTATGTTAAGACTTAAAATTGTGCATAATTAAGGGAATGGCCACATTGAGTGACAGCTAGCTGCTAGGTTACCGCAACCAGGCTTCATTCTGCCCGCCTCATCTGCATCCACGCTCCACCTCTTTACCCATTTCTGGATTAGCTGGGAGTTTGGAGTCAGATGGTAACAGCTGGAGCCTCTGTCATTGAGCTTCTTCAGAAACCTATGAGAGACACCTCTATTTTCCCAGCTACTATAGCTGCCATATTCCGCAGGACCTGTGTGAGCGTGGTCTCCATGGGAACGCAGTCGTCCAGGCTTTTGTCAAATGGAAGTGGGCGTGGTTTAATCTAAAGTGGGTTGGGAAAAGAGATGGATGCAACCTGGCTGCTGAAGGGAGCAGATGATGGATGATGAGTCATAATGGAGGGAGGAGGCAGGGCTGAGAGGAGAGAGATTAAAGCTGAGGAGCCGTTATAAGACAAGCAGACGTGAGGAACATGGAAAGTGGGAGTCGTGTGTAGATAGAGGGTTGAAAAGGTGAGTTTGAGTGAAAGGTGCAAGTGAGCATGTGCTGATACAACTATGTTTCCCAAAACAAGCATAGAACATTAACTCTAACCATTCCTAATGTAGAATTATTAAAAGCATTTTGGTTTTGATTTTGAAATATTTCATCATTTTCAAGTAAGGATTTCAATACATTTTCATATTGATTAATTTGTTAATTTCAAATTTTTTTTTTAATTATTCTTTTTTTTTTACATTTAATTACTTAATGGAAAAAAGTGCACAAAACAATTAACCAGTTTTCTTTGACCAACAGACCAAAAACTCAAAGATATTTAATACTCAGTGATATAAAACAGAGGAAAGAACCAGGTCGTCACATTTGAGAAGGTGGAACCAGAATTCTCAGAATTAACTAATTTTACTTCATGATGTCTGACATGAATTCAATTAAAAAAAAAGTTCTTTTAAATTTGGCAGCAGTGGTGGAAAGTAACTAAGTACATTTACTCAAGTACTATGCTTCAGTACAGTTTTGAGGTATGTGTACTTAACTTGAGTATTTTCATTTACCGATAATTTATACTTCTACTCCACCACATCTGTGCTTTGCTACATGTGCTTGATAATTTTAGTTACTGCAGATCCAGATGAATAATACAAAATATAATGAAGATTATAGGTTAAGATAGAACTTTTTTGCTCCCCAGGGGAAATTCACAAGCTACCCAGCACATAAAGTGTGAAGTAATTGCAATTCCTTCACCTTTACCATCTACAACATTAACTTAAATGAAGATAAATAACTAGAATTCAATAATATGACATATATTTCTTTGAAGTGGGCCATTCAGCGCAAGAGTACTTTAAATGTTGGCACTTTAAGTATATTTTGATGGTAACACTTTTGTTCTTTGAGTTGAATATAATTTTAAAGGACTTTTAAATATAACACAAGTATTTCTACACTGTCATTTCTACTTTTATTCAAGTACAAGATCTTAGTACTTCTTCCACCTCTGCTTGGCAGAGAAAACAACACTCCAGTACCCTTTCTCCATCACATCCCATTGTTTTGTGCAACATCTGGTCATGTATTATGGTTGGATAGGAGCCTTTGGTTTTGATTTTTCTAATGAAATGCTTATCTTACAATTTGTTCATGAGATTTAGGCACACTGGTACCATTTACCTTGAAAAAGATAGAAGATTTTCCTCCTCCTCTGGCTTCTCTTTGACCCCCTCAGTGGTCACAATCTCCTGCTCTTGGCATCTTTTTACTACTGCTGCTCTCACTCACCATTATTCATCCTACCAGCTGTATAAATAACTGCTCCACCTCAAGTTCACAAAATACAACCTCATAAAACAGTGACATCACATGCAGTCAGCTTGTCAGCCTAGTCGGTTCATAAGAGCAACACTTCTGCTTGCCTACGATTTTGCAGGAATCAAGTACAATAATGATGATCTGGAAGTAAACACAAGCACATAAAAAAATCCTAAAAATAGATTTCCTGAAATAGACGTGTCACTATTTTTTCAGGCGGTTGAGTCAGCGGCCGACTGCAGAGGAGCTGGAACAGAGGAACATACTCAAACGTAAGTAGCCCCGCATACAGTGGGAGAAACAAATCTGTCAATCATCCAGGTGTGTGATGGTGCTCTGCTTCTCCTTCCTGCCAGCTCGAAACGATCTGGAGGAGCAGGAGGAGAAGAGGGAGATCAAGAGACATTTGTCCAGAAAGGTAAGACGGAGGTGGAGATGACAGAGTCTTTGATCATTCTTAGATGGTTAGTTCATGACCCCGGCTGGAAATATGATCATGGTTGCCATGGTGACCAAATTGCCACTCTTCAGCCTGCAGCCTTTTGAAAGGATGATAGTATTATCTCTTGCATCCTCCTTACATTCTGTGTGTGTGTGATCGACTCCATCTTAGCAACAATCCCAGGACTCTGGTTGTAGTAGAAGTCAGTGTGTGAGGACGGGGGGAGCTCAGTCTGGATTTCTGTCAGTCTGTCAGTTACAACGGGCGTTCCACAGGGATCTAGTCTGGGGCCTTATACAGTATTGCTGATTCTGTCCAATTAGGCATTGAGAAACTGCAGCTTTCCTTTCATGCACTGCAACATTCTCCAAGTAATCTTCAGATGAAACTTGTCACACATGAAATGAAATTCATTTTTTTTCTCAAGATTCAGAAACTACAGTAATCTTCATATCTCTATTGTCAATGGTTTAAAGATCGAAACGGTTGCATAATACAGGTATCTTGGCATCTGGCTTGGCAACAGATTTACATTTAAATAACACATTGGGAACCTTGTTGGCAAAAGATACAGAAATAAAACCAGCTTTCCTTTGATTTGTAGGAAGAGGATTGTTGAATCAGCTTTCCCAACAGTGCTCAACTTTGAGGATGTAATTTACAAATATGTCGCTTCATCAACGCTTAGATTGTGTTTACCACTCAGCCCTGAGGTTTAACACTGGTGACAGCTACAATACTCACCACTGTACCCTCTATGATAAGGTCAGTTGGGCTTCTTTCACTGAGATACACAATAAGCACTGGTGTCTGTACATCTACAAAGCCCTGATGAATATTACCATCATGCATTACATCTGTGTTATATTGCAACCCGGGTCCATTTTTAACTCACTCCAGTGACGGGCTGGTTCTTCAGGGACCTCTTGCTCAGACTGATAGTAGAAGAGCTGCTTTTAGTATTAGTGCAGCACACCCTCAGAATCAGTGTGACCTACAACTGGACACTCTTTTACCTTTTGGACACTTAAAAAATATACTTAATAACCATCCATTACCCACCTGTACCCAAAAAGAACTCATCAGACATGAGTGGAATTTGGTGGTAAATGGGGACGAGCCAAGAGGTGCAGGTCCAGTCTTTTTTTTTTTAGATATGTCCACTTCACTATAGTTTCTCAAAAGTAAACCTCTTCTGTTCATCCACATAAAAATGTAGTTGGCAGTTATGCGACCTGTGTGCTTTCTAGTATTTTATTGATTATTCAACTTTACGTGTACAAAGAAAAAAACAAGATGATTGTTCTTTTATATTTCACTGATTTTCAAACATAATTGCACACAGAAAAAGAGGTTTTTCCACATTCTCTACAGCAGCCAAGAGACATGAAGCAGCCACTTTCCTGACTGAAACATGCTCTCTAACAGCTGTCTTTTCTGCACAGACACATGTTCCTTAGCGTGCATGTTGCAGGACATGGAGCTCATTAATAATGAGTGGACTGACACACGCCTCCTTTCTTGCACCCTCTAGCTCAGCCAGAGGCCCACAGTGGAGGAGCTGAGGGAGGCGAAGATCCTCATCCGCTTCAGTGACTACGTGGAGGTCGCTGAGGCTCAGGACTACGACAGGAGAGCAGACAAGCCGTGGACTCGGCTAACAGCTGCTGATAAGGTAAACGCACACACACAACAAGTCCCAACAATGCTTTACTAAACCTGGATTCAAGAGGTCTGTACATGTCTGCTGTATGTAAATAATTGTCTTGGTGTGTTGTTCAGGCTGCCATCAGGAAGGAACTGAATGAATTTAAAAGCACAGAGATGGAGGTGCATGAGTCGAGCCGTCATTTTACCAGGTAAGACTAAGTAGTAATGAGGCTGTGAACGGACGACTAATTGTTTGGCAGATTAAAAACTGAGGGACAACTTTGCTATTCTTAGATCATGATCTTCATAGTGAGAAAAAAAATGGATTGTCTGTTCAGAGGGTGGTGCCAGAGTAGAGGGCAAAAGGGTTTATCTTCTGAACAACGGCCGTTTTAGACTTGGCTCAGCCTTTATCAGTTTAAGATGCACTTCGTCTGCCTCAGCTGTACCTCCTGTACACTGCGTTCTTGTCACTTTGTTCAGAGTGTAGTTATTAGTCCGGACATTTCTGACTGCGTTCAGCGTTTCTGAAATGTTACTCACTTTGTTGTCATGGTTTCTCCCTGCAGGTTTCATCGGCCATAAAATGGTTCCGTCAGGCCTCGGCCATGCTTTCACTCTCCCACACTGAGCCTCGAGTGTTCAGACTGCTACCTGCTTCCCTTTCCAGTGTCGACTTCAAACTGACAGACTGGACACTCGCGCAACCTGTGTGCTGCGCCATCGCAGGAAACGGTGCAGATGCATTAAACTCTCGACTGGCATCTCCCCTCAGTGGAGATTTTACAGACTTCTTGATATTCAAAAGCTTTTATTTGTCATTTTTTATGATGAAGAGGTGGCGATTTGTTTACTTTGCAGCACTTTTGCTTTTGAGCAAGTCTTTTGGAAGTCAAACACAGAATCTGTGCCAACTTTGAGGATCGGTAGGAGGTGAAGATGGGACTTTTCTTTTTTACACAGGGATTGTTTTCTTGCCTTTCACGATGTTCTCACTCTTCTTTCTCAACTGGACTTAATCTTCCCTTGGGGGCACTTTGTGTTGGCACAGATGACATCTCAATGGTCGTTTATCTCATTTTGCCAGAGGAATTAAAATATTTACAACAGCATATGCTGTTGTAGGCAGCTGAATCTTAAGCCAAAATGTCCTAAAATCTTAATCAAAATCCCTAAATGCTCTCTGCAAGCCAGTAATAGTAAAAGATGAAGCTCTCCTAACAAATACACACCAATCAACTGAGCAATAATTTCAGATTCTGTCCTCATTTGTCCATCTCTTCCCGGGCTGCATTCAACACCTTTCAGACTTCAGATCCCCATTTTAAACCAAAGCAGCTTGACTTGCTGTGGAAGTCTTGAATGCGTCCCAGAGTGACTGCTGTTGAGAGTTCAGTAACCCACTGTGTCACTGTGCCTACAGTTCTGTTTACAGGGATTTAAAAGTTGCCAAATTTACTTGTTTCATTTGATGCAGAATATTATCTGTAGACACAGTCAAATGTTGCCGAACTCTCTGCTGAACTAAAAGAAAGTAGACTTTTTTTTGTATTTCGTTTTGTATTCTCTGAGATGAACCTTTGACGGTACAGAATATGAAGACCCTGCCACCTTACGTTTTTATTGTTTACAGTCCATATTAGGTTCACGAATTGGCCGTTTTGACCCTCTTATTGGGAGAACTGGTTGATCTCTTGTGTGTGCTATGACTGTGTCTGAGTGAGTGTGTGTATGCTTATGTACGAGCGTCAGTAATATTACTGTCTCTTGTACGTGTAAAAATCTTTTGGGAGAAAAATCTTCTCAGAATTATAAGACTTGTACATAGCAAAGAAAGTAAGCAAGACTTTTCAAATGTTTTTTGTAAAGCAGAAAAACTGCATGTGAGTATTAATTTATTGTGAGTCTTCTATGATGTATGCAGTTTCTTAAAGAAAGAAACTTATTAAAAAATAAGTTTACGCTTCCTTGCCTTTTTCCTGACAAGTTCTGAGCATCACATCAATCAGCTCGAACATCCACTCTGTATAGAAGCAGTTTTCAGTGTTCATGCATTTAAGTCCTCTCCACGTCTAGTATATCAGCTGGGAACTGTCAAAAAGAAAAGTGGCTCCCAACTCCCCAGGCTGATTGAAAGTAGCCTGTGATGAGTTTTCGGTTCAGTCGTGGAGAGACGAATCCCCGCTAACACCGAGCGCCACAGTCTGTTCCTCTCAGTGAAGTCCTGGTGCTTCCTGGGAAAGCAGCTCACCTCTGGGCCCAGATCTCTAGCGTGTGGAGCTCCACGTGGCTACACAGCGTGCACTGGAGTGCCACAATATTTGTGCCACAAGTCAATAGCTTTAGTCACAATGGCATCTGTGTTTTCCTGCGGTATCTGGAAGAGAAACGGTATTGTGAGATTTTACAAGGCACCTAGTATGAGGACAAAAACAGTGTATTTGTGTTTGCTGCGCTGTCATTTACTCACATTGCACAGAAACTTCACCACGCCTTCAGGCCGGTTGATGCCCATCAACATGATCTTGTAGCTGAGCAGAATCTCCAGGGCCACAAACACCAGGATCTTACAGGAGCCACTGATCACCTTGTCCCACACCCTAAAAATAATCAAATGGCTCATTTGACCAGTATGAAGATGATCAAGCATGTTCTATAAAAATGACTAGAACCTTTGCTTAAGAAGGATACATCTTTAATTTCTGCAGGCCTGAGCAGACATGAAACCAAAGAGACAGGCTGTCCCCTCACTCTCACTTAATCAGTTGCTTTCAAACATATCAGCAATATGCAACATTCAACTTTGTACGAATATATTCTGCTGTTTGTGTATTTGTTTCCTCTGGTAATCAATATGAGTGTCATGGCTTCGTCTCTTCTTGCTCGTATGCTGCATTATGAATTGCATAAAGTTAAAGCTTTCTCAACATTCAACTCCCTTGTGTAGCATCTTGAAAAACATATGGTGTGTATGTTGGTCCCGGGTTAAATCAGTAGCACAGATTTAGGGAAAAAAAAAAACATATGCTTTAAAGGAATCTTAAATATTATCTTGGACATATTAGCAAATCTCAGTCTGATGTGGATAAACAAGAGAAAGTATGAATCCTTGCTGTGTGTTGGCTTAATGAAAGCGTGCTGATGTAGTGAGCAGGTTTCTGCCGTTAACAGTAAACTGACCTCTGAAGGCTGGATTCGGGCAGGCAGCCAGCAAAGCAGCGTCTGAACCAGAGATTGTAGGGCAGCTGAGCCAGGGCTCCGCTGTTCTTCAGATGGTTCAGCAGTCGAGGTTCCTCCTGACTCAGATAATGCTCCAGGCTCTTTGGCTGCACCAGAACAGAACAGGAGGAAGCAACAATGTCTTCATTCATAGTGATGCAGATTCTGAATAATCTGATCCAAACTCCTGAGTCATGAAAACTGCCATGCCAAAATGCATGTTCATAACTACACCAAAACTTAAGAAAGTGGCTCCTGAAAACTTTACTTGCCCATACAAGGCCTTCAGTTCATTTCGCTTTTCAACTACCGACCAATTCTTTCTCTAACCAATAACTGAATTTTAAGACTCTTGTCAAAGGAAAGCTTTGTTTGTTTGAAACATATTTCATCCACTGATGAAGGCCACAAGATGTGTCTGAAAGCTGTGAAAAATGTCTTTGCTTTGAATTAACATTTTACTGTTAACATTTAAAGGTGGTTTCCTTTAAGCTAAAAGTGACACTTGCCAGGTGCGGTACTGAGTCTCCAAACTTTGTGTGGAACTGATTGACGAAACACTTGATGAGCCAGTAGCAGTCGACAGGATCATCTACGATCTCCTCCATGGCTCGACTGATGGAGAGGAAGTCCTCGTTCTCTTCATCCTGAAGCAACACGTCCATATCATACATTACAGTACCAAAAAAATAAAGGGAGCAAGGAGAAATGCAAGAACTAGCAACCTGAAAAGGGAGGTGCTAGTGATAGGCATCGCAACATTAACAGAACACACCTGCAAAAAAACGGTGCATGTTCTTAGCTTTTTAGATTATTCTGTGCAGTTACAAGTTGCATTAGAAGAATTCCTGCTCAGGACTGACACATTCACTGTTTGTGGTTATGTTAACCTGTAAGGCAAGATGCAACTATATCAGTGACAGCAGCTCAGTCCTGCTCTTTGTTTTGGGGAAGTTCACACACCAGCCAGACTTGGTCAGACACCATTAGATTTACCTAACTGACGGCTTCTTCCTCTTATCCTCAAATCCTTCTCTCTTGTAAAAGTGAAGCACAATGTTTGAAAATACAAATAATAAAGCATAGCTAAATCTATGTGTAACAAAAGTGTGATTCGCTTTCTAGGCTAATACATTGTTTCAAAGGTAAAAGAGGACGCAGCTCTACACTGAAGGCAGACATATTCAGGGCGATTTGGACACATTCCCACTGTGTGGTTTCCCTGTTTAATTATGGTCTGCATGTATCTACTTAGTCGTTTACTGATGTGGAACTGAAAACATAAAGGGTTTTTGTGGTAAAGATTATAAGTGACTAACACAGTCGTAACATAAATCTTAACATCACATGCTTCAAGTAGAACCAGTAATATGGTAAACATTTTCCCCTCAGCCTGCTGGGTATAATTATGAATTCATAATGAAAAGCTGAGTGCTTTGATTATTTGTGGGCTGCTTAAACAGGGAGATATCCAGTAATTGCTGTAACTTCACAAGCCACAGTATGAGGCATGGTTTGTCATTTCAATGAGACTTTAGTCATTAGATGGTACCAGAACCATTCTAAGAAGCAAATATATCAGCGATAAGACTCACACTGCTGTCATGTAATCTTAATGAAAGATTACATGTACCTATTAAAGAGGTGGAAACTGTCACTGTTCCAGTTAAATTGTTAAAAAAAAAAGACCCAGGTCTTGATGAATTCCTGCTAAAGGCCCAGTGGATTTTTAAGAAATAAAAACTATGGTCACACCTAAATTTCTTTCTGTCACTAACTACTAATCTCCACACCTCAGTTGGCTAACATATCTGGTCCTACAACCTCCCATTTTGATCACTATCACATTCCCACTTTCTTCTTTAATTAGTTCTGCATAAGACTGTCACCTGAAAAACAACTGTCATACCAAATCCTATATGGATGGTTCAGCACAATCAAGATGCAAGCTGGTGCTGCCTTTCACCATACAACATCTATTACTTTAGGGGTGCTTCATCTTACTGGGGCAGAGGTCTCGGAGCACCGTGGGAGCACTTGGCTCTCCAGCTGGAACATGCGCAGGTAGACATGGGTGGAGGGTGTTGAAGAGTTGATGTATCTCATCACCTCCAGAGCCTCCAGGATGTCCTGGTACTGCTCCTTCCTGTAGCCTCCGACCAGAGCATGAGAGTCACTGTGAGGAGGAAGGATGCCTGCAGGAACAGGACAGTTTGTTTGTTTGCTGGTTTATACAAAGAACATCACATTTGATGGTTTTACATGCAAATTTGGAAACGTGTGTGTGTGTGTGTGTGTCTTACCCAACAATACTTTCCACACATGGATCCTGTACATGGAGGGGAGGGGAAACCTCTGACTGAAGGTGCTCAGCTTTTCTAGATCTGTTAGAAGAGAGAAAACATGGACTCACTTACATCAATCAAAACTCAACCATAAACTGGTGACAAATAATGTTCATGCAGTAAATGGGAAAAGCAATGCACAGTACAATATATCCAGGTACAATCGATTGCAATGTATTGCTGATACACTGGCGCCAATATGTGATACCTGCTTCTTAACATACCAGAGGTCCGTTTCACAAAGCAGGTTTACTGAAAACTCTGAGTATGTTAACCCTGAAATGAGGGAAACTCTGAGTTTTCCGTTTCACATAGGAAGGTAAGTCAAACCAGAGAAAGAGGGGTAACTCAAGCCTGTTTCACAGACAGAGGTAAGTTAAACTCCGAGTCAGTTACCGCAGTAACTGACTCTATGAACCTAACCTGGTCGGGACCAGGTTTTACTCAAGGAACCTCGAGTTTCTCTGTGTCTCCGCCCTCTTTCAACCGCACACCGCATTCATTTCCTCATTCATTCATTCAGTCAGCAGACGAGTTTTGGCATAGTTCTGCCGTCTGTTATTAAAAAAAATCATTAAAAATATCAGTCAGTGGAAGTCCATTAGGCACAGTAGGTGGTGACTTTTTTCGTTAACATGGCATGTTAACGTCTTTTGATCATGATCCCGTGGATGAAGGTGCAGCGATACTGCGCAGAGCATCTGCCTTCTTTCTGTTGGCTGAGTAAAAGTCTGTGTTAGTTTAAATATAGGCTTAATTATTTAACATAACATGATATAGATGAGAACACTTTTTTCATTTTTAAATTTTATTTCATTCGTTAACAAAAAACAAAACATTATATGAACACAATATAACCAATTTTACAATGAAAGGGAGCCACTTAATATTTACTTTACAATGTAAAACATGATCAAAATGAGGTAGCTACCTCCATGAGATCATGCAGAGGTCTTACCTGTTTCAACCATGTTTTTATATTTCATTTTAAGCTGCTGCCAAGTGCGCTTCTCCCCCGCGGGATTGCACCTAAATGAAATAAATTAATAGGCAACCATTCAAGCAGTTTTGCCCTGTAATATTATTGTGATTTCAAAGGACTACATTTATACTCACGCATTGACCCGAGCAGCAATGTTCTCCCACGCCGTCTCCCTCTCCTTCGCAGCTGCAGCGGTGTTGGACTTCCGTCTAAAAACGTGTTCATATTCGCTGTATGAGCGCATTAAAATGTCTAATTTCCAGTGGCGTGAAGTAGGCAGCCTTCCGCTTCCCCGTTGCCATGGTGAATCCTTAAATCGGGGTTCCATTGATGCTGTCTTTTTAAAGTTGCGGTGCACGCGCTTAACTCGAGGTGAACCTACTCTGAGTTAATCAAACTAACTCAAATCTGCTGTTGTGGAATCGAAAACTCAGAGTTTCCTATCTCAGAGTAGATCAACTCAGAGTTCAGGGTTACACTCAGAGTTTGTTGAACCTGCTTTGTGAAACGGACCCCTGATGGCTCATGTGGCAACCATAACACTATCCTTAAACCAGTTTCATTCGCCATGTTGTATGTGTTGGTAAACACAGTACGAACTGTCACCTACCCAGAGGATTGTCCTTGAGCAGTATTTCCAGAGATTTCTTCTCCTCCACTCCTCTGAAGCCCACTTTCTCATAATATGCAGAGCGGAAATTTCTCTGAGGGTCGTCAGCCATAGTTTGATCTGGTCTGTGACACCTAACGTTACACAACATTTCAAACTTTTTAATGTGGAGCTTTGCGTTGCATTAGCCGTGGCATAAAGATGGAAAAAACCTGCTGAAGACTAAAACACGACGTTTCGTGGGGAAAAACATGTTACAAAACACCAACTATGAATAACATTTCGGCAAGTGCGTCGAGAAGCAAGGCTGATAATGACAGCGCCGGGCAGTCTTTCATTTAGCTAAATTACACGCGTGGGTTCGCAGAATGGAGAGACAAATGTGTGTTCAATTATTGGCAACTCTTACCTTGCACTGGTGTGTTGCACACATACACCGTGGTTTCACTTAGCCCTGACCTACTGACAGCTTTAAGCTAACTTGGCTAACCTAGCTATCTACATAACAGCTACAGAGCACAAGTAGCTACCAGCCGTTCTAACATTAACGGCAAGACCACCAGGTTAGGAGACATGGAGGTCCTTGAAGCACTACGGACTACTACCACATTTCAAAAAATTAATTGACGACTCCGTCTGCTACATGCTACACTGTTGTTATTATCAAACCATTTCCGGGTGACACTATCGAAATAAAATAGTCGTTGTAACTTGTAACTGAAATACAAATGCCTAACATGGCTCATTAGTAGTTTTTTTGTTTGTTTGTTTATTTTTATACTGCCTATAGTATCAGTATAAAACCAGCTCAGCCAAATTAGTTAACCCATGAAATTGCTTTCTCGTGGCCTATCTACAGTAAAACTTGTGTGCACAAAGGAAGCAAATGATTACGGTCCCTAAGTTTTATTTTGAAGGCGTTTCAGAGCAGAGCAAGTATTTCTTCCGGCGTAATGTCCTCCACGCCCACGGCCACTACCCACACTCGTAGCCTGCTCTTTCTGAGGTGTGCTTAAAGGGCTTTATTTGGTACTGTTTGACCAGCTTAACCAGAAGTGTACCTACTTCAAGGTGAACCAGCCTTTAAACTTTAATAAGTACTTTTAAATCATATGTTTTTTTTTAACTACTCTAATTGCCCTGAAAGAAGTTTCCTTTTATGGGCATAGCCAGTAAATGTCCAAAATGCACAAATTTAACCAGCAACAAAGCCTACATGATTTGTAACATGAAGCATAGTTCCGTCATGATATCAATGCAGACATTTTGTTCAAGCATATTTAGCTCTCATTTTCCATTCTTGACATTTCATTTGATTACTTGTGACTTAACTGAAACAATACTTTCTCAACAGTCCACTCTTTATGTATGGTTAGAGTCTGAAAATGTGGGCTCTATTACATCTGCATACAAACTGAGGAATATCCCTGATATCTTACATGTACCTATTAAAAGTGTTTTTGTTGTGCATGAAACTGACCATGAATAAAAACAGTCATGAATCCATGTGAGCAAAAGATTCAAAAGTTAGCTTTTATTTTGAGATATTGAGAAAGTGTTACAATACAGGAGCACTAAACAGCAATAAACCAATGGTTAACAACTGATTCAGTAAAAAACAAACAAAAAAACAATGGTTAACAACTGATTAAGTAAAAAAAAAAAGTAGTTAATGTAAATATATGTATCCCAACCTTGCATCCCTCCCCTCCAAAAGATAGATATCAAATGTAAACATAAAATCATTGCGTCATTACCAATGCAAAGTTTAAAAAGAAATGACATTCCATTATTTTGAGAAATATATTTGAAAAATGTTTATGCAAGAATATGTCACTTATTTCTAAGCCTTTTATAGGAACCAACAATTACATTCACATATACTTTATTTCCAATCCAAATACCTTAAGGTGGCTTCCATTAATACGGTAGTCCTTTTCCACAAAAAATATCTTGGTAGTGTTAATCTTCATGATCATTTGAACTATAGCATTTTTAAAAGCATTGCAATACCACACCAAAGCTAAAGTCTAAAACTATGCAAAAGTAATTTTTAATTTTTTTCTTCATATACTACACATGCATTTTCTAAAGTTCTTTATTGAATTATCAAAATGCTCTTAACCAATTCTGATATATTTGCAAGAAAAGAACATTAATGTGTAGGACCTCTTCTTGATTTATTTGGTGGATGTGGAGGAGAAGGTGATGAAGTTAGATTGACTGTAGCGACTAGTTGATGTGGAGCTGGGGGAGCCGAAATCCACGCTGCTCCTGCGTGAGCTTCGTTGTGAGCCACTCCTTGATCCAGTGGTAGATCCTGGGGCAGAGGAGACATTGTAAGGACTGCTGATTCCTCTGGAAGACACAGATGAGGCCTGGAGCATTTTCACTCCAGTATTTTCCTCCACCAGGCAATTATCCAGAGCCTCTTTGTAAGAGATTTTAAGTTTGCTCTTAGGGCAGGTCAAGTTCTTTGTGTGATGGCTGATGTCTTGGAGCTTCTCAGCTGTTCTCGCATCCAGCCAGCCGATTTTCAAAGCATGTTCTATGGTTCTTCTACAGCCCATTTCTGGGTCATAAAGCCCCCCTGTTACAAACTGGAACTCCATGAACCTCTGCCCTGCCTCATATGGTAGCCACATCTCCTTCATGGCCTCAGCAACTGACATCTTCTTCCTGTTTTTTACATCTTCAAAGCCAATGTAGGCTTTCTGGGCAGGCTTAAGCTTAGGCACCATTTCATCATTTATTATACCCAGGCGAGAGGCTTCTTGGATGCCAAACCTATGGCCATTTGTGGGATTGATGATTCCTCCGGTGCAGGCCTGGGCCTCCAATAGTCTCTGGGCAGTGATGGAATCCACCAGACCACGATTTAGAGCCTCTGTGATGGATATCTTCTCTAAAGTCTCTGTGTCAAAGATGGCACCCACAGGTGCCTGTTCTCCCACTGCTTCAACAGGGGAGGCCAATGTGATAGATACACTGGATATATTTCTAAGGCAATCAGGTGAGTCTTGAGATGCACTGCTGACCGTAGTGTTTCGCTCTGTGACAACAGTTGTTTTTGTTGTGGTCATCTTGGCGAGAGTGGGTGATAGGGGTCTTGACAGGACTGATGATGATGATGATGATGATGATATCACTGATGATGGAACTGAGGCTTCTGATGTTCTTAAAGTTGATGATGGTGATGTCATTGAAGACATACCTGAAGATGCCGATGTTGTTGATGATGATGCCACTGAGGATGTATGTGTGGCTGCTGATGGTCTTGAAGTTGATGATGATGATGATAACGACCCATGTTTGGTCTTGTTGGTAATGATGTCTGCAAATTGAGTAAGGGTGATGGTACGTGATCTGTACTGATCAAGGTCTGTTTGACTAATTACTTGCTTTTCAAGCAGCTCAGTAATATCATATTGTCTACCAGTCTTCCTGTCAATGATAACAAATCGTGTGGAACCATCTGGATCAGTGATAGTGATCTCTTCCCACTCACACTCCTGCTGAGACAGCTCCAGAAAGGTGTTGTAGTCAATATACCCTTTATCATATGCTTCACGCACCGTCATCTCTTTATTAGTCTCTGGGTCCACAATTACCACTCTCCTCTTTCTCAGAGTGTTCTTCAGAGTTGATTCTTGTTTTTGCTTGTCCATGATAGGCAAAAGGATAATGCCAGTCTTCTTATCTGTGGTACAGCGTTTCTTAAGCTCCAGATAAGTTAGGTTTTCCTCTGTGTTAGGGTCAAAGAAACCCGTAGAGTCAACACTCTGATCAGTTAGGATCTTGTTCATCTTTTCATCAAAGTAACCTCTCTTGTAGGCTACGTTCACATCAATACGATGGCTGTGTTCTGGATCAATTATACCACCGCTTGCAATCTGGGCTTGTAGCAGACGGATACCATGACCTTTCTCCACTAGACCTCTCTCTATTGCCTGAAAAAGAGAGATAGTCTTGTCTGTTCCAGGCAGTTTGTAACCAGTTACAGCTCTCTCTGCTGATAGCAGGTTATCCTTAAACTCTGGCCCAAACAGTCTTTTACTGTAGGCATCCCTAACAGTCATGTAAAGGTTGTTGACAGGATCAACGATAAAGCCGGAGGCAGCCTGGGCTTCAAGCAGTTCCAGAGCGGTCCCAGGTCGCAACAGTCCATCTTTCATGGCCTGATAAATGGGCATTATCTTATCACTGGCCTCATCATAAACTCCTGCTATGCAGGTAGAACCTCTCAGGTACGAGCACAGGCGGTCTTCAATGTCCTGACTCGTCAATTTGCCCTCCCTCAGCTGGTCAATATCAGAACGTTTCAGCAGGTTGGCATCTACTAGATCTATGACCGACACCTGATCCCTGAGCCCTTGTACAGTTAATGGCTTTTTAGGTTCAGGGAGAAACAAAAGCCCTGTACTTGGATCTGCTTTGCATTTCTTCTTCAGGGATACATAGGTAGTTGCTTGTTGGGTGTCTGGGTCCAGATAGCACTCAGGATACTGATTCAGGGCCTGGTATAGGTCATTATCTATGAGATCCCTATCCATGGCAATGTCTTTGGGTAGGAATACACTCAGGGCAGGGTCCAGAATACCCCCGACAGACTGTTGAGCCTGAAGTACACGTAGAGCTGTGTTCTTGTTGATTAATCCTTTCTTCATGGCTTGGCCAGCTGACAGGAGCTTGGCAGTATCTGGATCTCTATAACCTATAGCTGCAGCCTCAGCTGCAAACAACATTGATTGATCCTCCTTATCCACTACACCTCTGGCACACGCTTCTTTTACTGTCAATTTCTGATTTGTTCTGGGGTCAATGATGTGGCCTGTGGCTGCCTGAGCATACAGTAGCATATCAGCACTGTCAGAAGACATAAACCTTTGTTTCTTTGCCTCTGTAAAGGACATTTTCCTTAAAGGTCCAGCTGCAACACCAGCAATTGACCCTGTCCCCTTTAGAAAGACTTTCTTATCCACGGACACCTCTGGCACAGTTTTCTCCCCCTTTATCAGTTGGTTAAACGTTGATTTGTCAAGGACTCCGCAATCAAGCAACTGTTGTGCTGTGACTGTCTTACGAACACCATCAAACAGCAGTTTGGAGGGGTCAGCCCTCTCAGAGACTGGTAGAATTTGTAGGCCTGTGCGGGGCTCTGTCTTGCATCTTTCCTTCAAAGCCCCATAGCTGACACCATTCTCATTTTCTGGGTCCAGATAAGAAGTGGGACTTCGCTTTAGATCTTGACAGAGGTTTTCATCCAACAGGTTGCGTTTGATAGCTGTATCTTTGGGTAGGAACACACTGAGATTGGGATCCAGAATGCCTCCCACAGACTCCTGAGCCTGCAGCAGACGAAGCCCAGTTTTCCTGTCAACAATTCCCTTCTTCATGGCCTCAAACACTGAGAGAGGCTTCGCTGCACTAGGATCCGTGTATCCTACAGCAGCAGCCTCTGCTGCCAATAATCTGTCTCGATCCCTAATGTCCACCACCCCTCTGGCGCATGCCTCCTCCACAGTCAACTTCTGATTGGTTTTAGGCTCAATGATGTGGCCTGTGGCAGCCTGTGCTTCCAGTAGCAAATCTGCACTGTCCACAGAAAGGAGGTTCTGTTTCTTTGCTTCTGACAAAGACATTTTGCCTTGCTGTCCAGCCACCACCCCAGCAATGGGTCCGGTCCCCTTCAGATAGACCATCTTTTCCACAGACACTTCTGGAACAGTTTTCTCCCCTTTCACTAGCTGATTAAATGTTGGCTTGTCAAGGACTCCACATTCAAACAACTGCTGTGCTGAGACTGGCTTACGGACACCATCAAACATCAGTTTGGAAGGGTCTTTCCTCTCAGAGATTGGCAGAAGCATCAGGCCTGTGTGAGATTCTGTTTTGCATCTTTTCTTTAAAGCTCCATAGCTGGCATCAAACTCAGTGTCTGGGTCAAGGTAATACTCAGGCCTCTTGTTTAGAGCATGACAGAGGTCTTCATCCAAAAGGTTGCGCTTTATAGCTGTGTCTTTAGGGAGGAACACACTGAGGTTGGGATCCAGAATGCCCCCTGCAGACTCCTGGGCCTGCAGCAGGCGTAGCCCAGTTATCCTATCAATTAATCCACACTTCATTGCTTCAAATACTGAAAGAGGCTTAGCTGTCCAAGAATCCCGGTAGCCCACAGCAGCAGCTTCTGCTTCTAGGAGTCTATCTCGATCCCTAATATCCACCACTCCTCTGGCACAAGCTTCCTCTACGGTCAGCTTTTGATTGCTTGTGGGGTCAATGATGTGGCCTGTGGCAGCCTGGGCGTCCAGTAGCAAATCTGCACTATCTGGGTGCATTAGCATCTGTCTCTTGGCCTCTGATAAAGACATTTTCCCTAAAGGTCCAGCTGCAACACCAGCAATTGATCCTGTCCCCTTAAGAAAAACCTTTTTATCCACAGACACCTCTGGGACAGTTTTCTCTCCCTTCATTAGCTGGTTAAATGTTGGTTTGTCCAGAACCCCACAATCAAGCAACTGTTGAGCTGTTACTGGCTTACGAACACCATCGAAAATCAGTTTGGAAGGGTCTAGCTTCTCAGTGACTGGCAAAAACAGCAGACCTGTGTGAGGCTCTGTCTTGCATCTTTTCTTCAATGCCCCATAACTGGCATCATTCTCTGTTTCTGGGTCAAGGTAACACTTGGGAATCTGGTTTAGAACTTGACGGAGGTTTTCGTCAAAAAGGTTGCGCTTGATAGCTGTATCTTTGGGGAGAAACACACTGAGATTCGGATCTAGAATGCCTCCCACAGACTCCTGAGCCTGTAGCAGGCGTAGCCCAGTGTTCCTGTCAACAATTCCCTTCTTCATGGCCTCAAACACTGAGAGAGGCTTGGCTGCACTAGGATCCTTGTATCCTACAGCAGCAGCCTCTGCTGCCAACAATCTGTCTCGATCTCTAATGTCCACCACCCCTCTGGCGCATGCCTCCTCTACAGTCAGCTTCTGATTGGTTTTGGGGTCAATGATGTGACCTGTGGCAGCCTGCGCATCCAGTAGCAAATCTGCACTATCTTCGGATAGCAACATTTGTTTCTTTGCTTCTGACAAAGACATTTTGCCTTGACTCCCAGCTACAATCCCAGCAATAGGACCAGTCCCCTTCAGATTAACGTTTTTGTCTACAGACACTTCTGGGACAGTTTTCCTTCCCTTTTCTAGATCTTTAAATGTTGGCTTGTCCAGCACACCACATTCAAGCAATTGCTGTGCTGTTACTGGTTTACGGACACCATCAAAGACAAGTCTGGAGGGGTCTACCTTTTCAGGGACAGGAAGAAGTAGAAGGCCTGTGTGTGGCTCTACCTTACATCTCCTCTTCATTGATGTGTAGGTTATACCCTCCTCAGTTTCTGGGTCCAGGTAAAGCTCAGGCCTCTGATTTAGAGCATGACATATTTCATCATCAATTAAGTTACGAGCAATGGCTGTTTCTTTGGGAAGGAACACACTGAGTATGGGATCTAGGATACCCCCCACAGACTCCTGGGCTTGTAGCAGACGCAGTGTTGTGTTCTTGTCAATCAGTCCTTTCTTCATGGCCTGAAATGCTGAAAGGGGGTTGCTTGTGCCAGGACCACTATATCCTACTGCTGCAGCTTCTGCTGCCAGCAACCTCTGTCTGTCTTCTTCATCAACTACACCTTGATTACACGCCTCCTCAACTGTCAACTTCTGATTAGTCCTGGGGTCAATTATGTGGCCTGTTGCAGCCTGAGCATCGAGTAGCAGATCAATGCTATCTGGTGGCAGGAGATTCTCTTTCTTGGCTTCTGTAAAAGTCATTTTGCATAGCGGTCCAGTAATAGACCCTGGACCCTTCGGACCTTCAATTACCACCCCAGCAATTGGGCCTGTCCCTTTTAGACAGATTTTTTTGTCAGCAGACACTTCAGGGATAGTTTTATGCCCCTTCACTAGCTGACTGAATGTTGGTTTGTCCAAAACACCACAGTCAAGCAACTGGTTTGCTGTGACTGGTTTGCGGACGCCATCAAAAACCACAGTGGAACCATCCAATGTTGGGGGCTCTCTAAGTTTCTTCAGCTCAGTTTCCATGGCTTGTCTGACAATGGTCATCTCTCGTAGTTCCTTTTGCAGGGCTGCTAGCCTACTTTTATATGACTCCTCAAGCTCCTTAAGTTCCCTCATCAGCCTCTCTATCTCACTTTTCAAAGAGTTCTTTTCCCTCTCCAGACATTCTTTGTCTGTGTCATACTGCCTGATCAGGCCCTGCTTACTATCATACTGGTCCTTCCAGTAACCTAAATCCCTCTTCACCCTCTCATTGTCCTCCAGTAGACGTTGCTTATTGCGAAGCTCAGAGTCTAGGGACAGTTTAATGTGACTGAGTTCCTCCTCTAGCCTTTGAATGCGATCTTTGTCCTTTTCTGACAATTGCAGTTTCAGCAACAGTGCATCTCTCTCCATCACAATCTCACTGTACTGGGACTGAATGGCTTGCATCATGGCTGCTGTCTGTAGGCAGGGAAAAGCAGAGAAAGAGCACAGAGACAAAAGGTTAGTCAACTCAAAAATACATTAATAAATCTAAATATATCAAGAACAATACATTTATTTTCTGCATTTTACATCATAGTATACAATCATACAATTAATGACACTGGATAGAACAGATTTGGATGAAAATAAAATTAAAATCAGAATTCATAATGCTGCTATCAAAATAAATTGCACTACAACCCCAATAAATACTGGTGCTAGTAAATCTTACGGTAAACTTTAATAACATCAAAGAGGAGAGCAGACATACTTGCTCTTTTCATTTTGCCAGCTGCAGATTACTGAAATGAGGTCCAACATTTTAGTTATCAATGCAATTAAAAGCAACAGAAGTGATGTTGCAAATTGAATGATTCGGTTCTGTTGTTGCTCCTGCTGTTTTGTCCTGCATCTATATTACTCAAAATGTGACAAAATAGAGTAACCACAAAATGGCGCAGTGTTAAATTTATATCAGTTGAATAAACTAAAAGCTATTATGTTATTGATTACATTTTAGTTAAAATACATTAATATAGCAAGTCTGTGTGCGCTCCTCCAAAATGCAGTTTGCTTTGTTAAATTAGTAATGTACTCAGCAAACTGCTATTTCCCATCAGCAAAATATAAAAACAAGACAATGTCTTATAAGACTGGGAAGTTAAAAGTAAGTAGGTAGGTAGTGGCTGTTATACAGGGTCATAACAGTGGCATTACAGCAGTCAATTTTAAAAGAAAATGATCCACTGGAAAAAGATTTTCTGCATGAAATCAATCCTCTTAATCCTGCAGACAAACTATACACTACATGTTTATGGTAACTACAACTACAAAATCAGCACACTAACTATTTTAATTATTACTTTGTTCAGACTGGACTAGTTACTGTCTACATTCTGTAAATCTGTAAAACAGCACAATTACATAATGCCAATAGATGGGCACCAATCTTGATAGACTGGTCTAAAATTGCAAGAAGAAGTGCCTCAAATATTTTGAGAAATTCTGGATATTTTAAGTGTACATCAGTGCAGTTTTTACAAATTTGCAAAATGTTTCTTAAAGACCAGTAAGATGCTACAATAATATGAAAAACAATAATCAAACCATAGACCAGAGGACCAATGATAATCATGTCACTGACAGTGTTGATCATTCGGGACGAAAGATGTGAAAGCAAAAAAGCATGCAAACTGCAAATATTTGCACAGTGCGGGCAGGAAGACAGTGGAGTTCAGCAGGCAGAGAGGCACAGATCATGTTTGCATGCAAGTGATTGACATGCAAGTTAATTCAAACACATACAGATGTATGAGTTCAAATCAGAGTTACCAAGTGGGAGGCATCTACAGGGGTTCTAAAGGTGTTCCTGCATGCAAGCAAACATTTTCCTACAGACAGTGAAAGCCACTTGATTGATCCAGATTAGGACTCTGATTTGGAAAGATGAGAGCAGTCCAGGACTAAGTGCCAAACTTCCATGTACCTCGGTGGCTTGGTTTTGTATTTTCTCAGTCTCCATCTTGAGTTTCTCTCTCTCCAAGGAGAGCTCTGAGATCAGGCTGCGGTAATCTATATTGTTGTGCTCACTGGCCTGCAGCTGCAGCTCCAGGGCAGTAATCTGGGAGGAGAGCTCATCATCACATTCCTGTTTGGATCTCAAGAGTTCTTCTTTATCATGTCGCGCTGCCCTTAGTTCCTCCTCCAGCCTCAGCCTCTCTTTGGTCTGAGTTTCTGTCAACTCCTTCAGCCTTTTAAGCTCAACTGTGTTCTCATTCAATGCCTTACTTCTCTCCTCTATAGTTCTGTAAAGACCCTCATTCCTGAGGTTTGCCTCTTTGACTTTGGCTTGCTCCTGGAGGAGTTGTTTCTGCAAGGCCTTCAGCTCTGTGCTCAGCTGTGTCATGTGCTCTGCAGAGGTCTTGTTTTGTCTTAAGCTTCTCTCCAGCTCCTCTTGCAACCTAAGACACTCTTCCTCACCTTTCTTTGCCTCTTTGACTCTGGCTTGCTCCTGGAGGAGTTGCTGCTGCAGGGCCTTCAGCTCTGTGCTCAGCTGTGTCATGTGCTCTGCAGAGGTCTTGTTTTGTCTCAAGCTTCTCTCCAGCTCCTCCTGCAACCTAAGACGCTGATCTTCACCTCTCTTTTGTGACATGCTGGCTTGGTCTTGGCTCTGGCGTAGCATGTTAATGGTGCTGGTGTACTCTGTCATAGCTAATGTGTTTTTTTCCAGCTCTGTTTCTACCTGCCTTCTTCTGGCAACTTCCTCTTGGTTAGCCTTCCTTAGATTCTCCACTTGGCTCTCCAGGCCATCTCTCACAGCCTGAAGGTCCTTCATGCGTCCCTGTAACCTGCTCATGTTCTGTTCTACTCTGCTTCTCTCCCTGCTCTCCCTCTCCAGCTCCAAGCGCACCGTCTGAAGCTCCACCTCGCACTCCCCCAGCTGGTTCGCAGTCATCGATGAATTGGTTAGCTTCACCTGCACCTGGGCCAAAGTCTGTTCAAGCACACCCTGCCCCTCTTCTATAGTTCTTCTCCTGCGGGTCTCCTCCTCTAGACTGTGTGTGGTGTAGGCCAGCTCCTCATTCTTCTCCCGCAGACTCTTCATGACTTCAGACAGCTCCTCCAAATACCGGCTGCTTTCCTCATCTCTCTGCCTCATCAGCACATCTACCTGACTTTCCAGTTCTCTCCTCCTGCGCCCTTCCTCTGTGATGACAGCACGTTGACTGTGAGCTTCTTCCTCTGCCCTCTTCCTTTGTTCCTCAGCCTCGCTGACAGACATCCTAAGCCTCCTGAGCTCCTCCTCCAGATTCCTCCGCTCTGCCAGCATCCTGTCATACTGCAGCTGGAGCTCAGTTGTGTCCTCTTCCCTCTGGGCTGTCAGCCTCTGGATGTCTGTGCGGCTTACATGGATCTGGGATTCGTAGCTGAGCTTTAAGTTATTGATCTCCGTACTGCATTGGCTTCTTACCTTTGACATTTCCTTTTGTAGCTCCTTGACCCTTGCTGCTTCCTCAGCCAGCTGCCGCCGCAGCTGTTCATTCTCATGCTCCTTATTTGCCACACTCTTCTCCACCTCCATCTTGGACCAGCTGACCGTCTCCAGCTCCTTCTGCCTCTTCCTCAGCACCAACTCATATTCCTCCTGCTGCTGAGTGTAGCGCTCCTCTGCCAACCTCCTCTTTCTCTTTTCTTCCTCAAGCAAGTAGTTGAGACGTGTCACCTGATCGTTGAGGTCTGCCAGCTGACTCTGAGTGCTATCTAGGCTGTCCTTGGTGGCACTGCACTGCAACGCAGTGCTTTGCTTCACCTCCTCCATCGATAGCAGCTGGTCCTTCGACTGGGACAACTCCAGCTGGTAGCAGGCAACAGCATCTTCCAGAGATTTGTTCTTGGCGTTGCGGTCTTGGATGTCCTCCCTCAGCAACCGAAGTTCTTCCTCTAACAGGTCAATCCTGGTGTTACGAATCTGTAAGCAAAGATGAAAATTTGTTATACTTTGTAATGACAACATAACACTTAACCATAGTGTACTTGGGTGACTGATTTGAATGGGTCTAACTGAATCACAGAATCACCAACGTCCAAGAAAATCTGTCATTTCTTTAAACCTGCATCATTGATTTTTTGGACACTTGGGGGCACCGCAACAAACTATAAACACAACATTGTCATATTATTACCCTATCAGCACCAAGCTGATATGATGCAATGTTACATTCAGCTGGAGTCAAGTCCAATATTTACTCTCCTTTTAGCTCTGTTTAGGTCTCCATCAACTTCAGGGGACAAATCTTGATTTTTAGCTTCAAAATGCTAAATGAGAAACTGTCTTCACCAACTATTTTCTAACTTTGCCAATCATTTGGTCATGAGCGTGCAGTACAGTGGGTTAATCTTAACTTTTTGGCTGAAACACCTGCCTGCTGCAGCTGGGGATGTGGTTGATGCAAGTGGTTACACTGAACCAAAACAGGTGTGGGCCATAAAACCAAAACAATAAAAAATTCTGATGCGTGCTCTGGAGGAGAGGAAAAGTGCAAAATTGGGTATAAATTCTAAAAAGCTTTGAATTTACAACACTAAAAGGTTTTACTTTGACACAACTTAGTAAACGCAATTTAAAACTAACTTAATCTAATCTAATTTATCTGTCAGAGACAATGAACATTATTCATAATCATGTAAATGTCACAAATTTAGCTAGTTTTTCCATTGTTCCTGGGCAGGATGACGATAAAAGCTAAGCACAATGCACACAGTACACTGGTACCTTGAGCTCCTCCATGTTTTTTAGCAGCTCTCCCAGGAATGTGTAGTAGTCACCAGACAGGGTAAGCAACTCCATGTAACGGGTTTGCAGTTGCGTAGCCTGAGACAAAGACACAGGATCAGTGTACATACAACGCCACATAATCCCCTCTTCTAACACACACAAATAAATGGCAAAACACATTTTTAGACACAAGTGGGTCACCATATGACTGAAGTTGCTTCTGTGTTTTCATGAGAGACAGCATTTCAAATTTGGTTTCATTACCTCCTGATTAAGATCCATAGATGGAGACTTCAGCATTGTCCTCTTAATGGGGATGTTGAGCAAAGTCTCTAAACCAGAGGTGTAAGAGGCAAGGTCTGTTTCATAGTCCTGTAAAACCAACAATGTTATGAAATTCATAAAATGAAATCAATTCTGAAATGAATGAATGAAGTCTATATGGATATGTAGGCCTCCTCACCTTGATAGAATTCACACAGGCCTCATTGTCCTTCAGCACACTTTCTACTGTCTCCCTCTTTGATTTGATTTCTGAGTTCAGGGCCTTGATAACACAATAATATAAAGATGTCAGATGTTTGATGACTTCACACACATGGACACAGACCCACAAAACTGTAAGCTACAGTTAAATTGGTAAAATGCAGGACACCTTCTGGTCATTAATATGGTCTTTCAAGGCTTGGATGCTGTCTATCTTGGTGGCCTGCAGGGCTTGTTGTTTTTTCCGTGTGGCATCAATCCAGTCAAAAAGGGATGTGCTGGTTTGCTTGTAGTGCCGCAGCTGAGGCTGATACAACTGCAAATCCTGTAATCTGAGCAAGAAGAAGAGAACCAATTCCAAATAAAGCACCATCTTCATCCACCTTCGGTATGTTTTTCAACAGACACTTTGATAAGTGCTGATTAATGAGAGATAGTGTGAAGGACTGAGTGGGTTCCCTTTTACATAAAGCTGCAATGTGATGAGGGCTGGTGTAAAAGAGTTGTCCTGTGTGTAGGGCTGTAATACATGCTTATTTCCATTAGAGAGTAATCCAATTACTTTTTCAATAAATCAATTAATTAATAGTTGAATCTATAAAATGACAAGAAATAGTGAAAAATATCAATCCAAACTTTCCAAGTTCCCAGACATGCCACCTTAAAATTGTTTTACCCCATCGGCAGTCCAAAATCCCGAGGTGGCCAATTTCAGAATTTAACGAACACAAGCTACAAAGAAGAAGCTGGTACTGGTATCACTCATACACACACTTCAATTCAACTTCTAGTGAAATTCCCTGAATATGGAAATCAACTCAGGTGTTTCCATCGTATTTAAGGTGGTCACACTGGTATGATTCAAAGATGTCTGCCTAAGATTCAAAAGTCACTGCTTAACTCACTTTCTGCCGCTCTGAAGGTTAATAATGTCCTTCAGACTTTAGACCAGATGGTCTACAGGTTGCTGAAAGGCAATTCCTCTGAAAAAATTTACTAATAGTGATTATTTTAACATATTCATTCATTAGACTGAAACATCATAATCTCAGGTCTTTCAAAGAAGCTGATACCAGTGAATGTTTTACATTCTTGCTTAATAAACTGTTGTCTAATCTGTTGTTTTAATCAACTAATCAACTAATAGTTTCAGCACTAGCTGTGTCCAGCAGTCCATGTAGATAAACAGTTTAATATCAGGATAAGGGGTTTGTCTCACCAAATTTGCAACATGCAAGCAGCAATTTGCAACATCAGCTAATTTCCTCTCATGTTAATTTTAACTGTAGTGCTCACACATTACTTTTGTGAAACAGACCTCAGATCCAGGCATTTAATTAGATTAGGTTTGACATACGACAACTAATTAGATGGCTGACCACGGAGTAGATGACAATGTGACACACTCCCTGAACCCTGTACAATGTCTGTGAAGAGCTTCACACGTAGACACTGCAGGTCATCAGGTTTGGTGTAATAGTCACTTGTTCTGAAACACAGGTCAAAGGGTTCATGGTATTAACTAGATATAAGAGAGAGAGAAACGTACCTGGTGTCAATCTGTGCATGGATTCGTCTCCAGCGGTCTGACAGCAGGCCCACCTGGTCATTGTATTTGGACAGCATCATGTCACACCTGTGGAAGGGCCCACCCACCTGGCCATTCCAGTGGCTTGCTTTGCCAAACTCTGCTTCCATGGAGGCCAGAACATCCCTCTTCTGATCCAGCTCTGCTTTAATTGTCTACATATTAACACACAGGAAACACCCATCAAATGCGACATCCTTTACCAGTTATCAGGATATTTTAAAGCTATGCCAAAGCTACCAAGGTGTATATCATAAGCAACATAGTGGGACTCTCACGTTTTCTCAAGTTTTTCTCATTTAAACTGATGGATGACCACTGAGCCATGCATTAACATGCACTGTATTCTGTCTAAGCTGCAGCTTGTCAAGTATGAGGCTCAGCTATGAGGAAGACAAGGCTGGAAAAACTGCAGTATTACACGTAATTCTTTTTTACTAGTGCAATACATGTCAAAAGCAAGAAATGTATTGTATGAAAATGTAATATTTTTTCTAAAATACCTTCAGGGTCAACATATACTCTTCCACTTCACTGGGCAAGAGAGAGGTGGTCTCTTTCTCTGTCAGTCTTGCCTCATGAACCTTCACTATGTCTTCAGCTCGTGCCACACTCTCCAGCATGTCTCTTAGAGCCCGCAGCCTGACAGAGAGGAAGAAATGATGAAGAGGTGGAGACAGTCATTCCAGAATAATGAGAATACATTTATTTTGTAGATGACGGGTGAGATCAGTTTGTTAGGGTAGCTCCCTTTACATTTGAGTTTTAGTAATGTGTGAGAAAAACGAGGGTACTTTAAGACACAAAGGAACACAATAACATCTGACAGAGGAGGCAGTATTGATCTATGTCTTCTATGTTGCATCGCTGCTGCTATTACACAATCACTATTACACACACAGTTAAATGCAACTTCTAGTGAAATTGCCTAAATATGGGAATCAATTCATGTGTTTCCATTGTATTAAAGGTGGTGACACTGGTGTGATTCAGAGATGTCTGCCCAAAATCCAAAAGTCTGTTTAACTCACAACATTCTTCGACTCTGAGGGTTAATAATGTTCTTCAGACTTTAGACCAGATGGTCATACAAAGCACCATCATGCTGCAGTTTTTGTGGCAAGGCTGTTAATTACACTATGTTACATATGTTGTGTTCTGTGAACTGTTTCCACTCAGGCCCCTGGAAATGTTGTTAAAGGTGACCCACAAGGATCAATACTGGATCCCCAGCTATTTTCTTCAGACATATAAAATATAAAATATATATATAAAATATTTATGGGCAAATATTTTAATTGAATTGTGGTACCATTTCTCATTTTAAAACAGACAAAATATCATATAACCCACTGTATTTTCTATTCTGGCCAACAGAGGTATTCCATATACTCTACCACAGCGCTAGATTTTAAGGTCTTGCTACAGTATATAAACTGCTGAGACACTCAACACCCTTAGCTGGTAAATAACCGGCATCGTTTACAAGTTTCTCATTACAACACTGATGGGACAGATAAGTTTTTCATACTATGGACTTTTAAATATAAACTGCAGCACACCTATAACTGAAAAGGCACATTCCTCTCAAGGAATTTAACAGTAGTGAATATTTTAACACATTCATTCGTTGGCTTGCATAGGCTTACCGCTGCAGGTAAGCTGATGAGCTGCTCTCCAGACTGCCCAGTCTTTGATTGATGACTCCGATCTCGCTGCGGAGGAACTCGGCTTTATCTGCATCATTCATTCCCTCCAGCTCCTTCAAAATACGCTCCCTCAGACGTAAGTACTCCTCCCGCATCGAGTCAATGTCATACTGCACTGTCTGCAGGGAAACATACATGCAAGTGTAGTTATTGCAATGAATACGGGGTGTAAGTGTTTGGAATAAGATTAGTTTTAATACTACATGCTTTGAGTTCTTGTGTCTACCTCCAACTGATTGATCTTGAGGCCACAGTCGTGCAGCCCGTCGTCTCCAAGGCAGATGTGAACGTGCTGACTCAGCGTGCCCTCAGCGCTCTCCAGCCTCAGTCTGAGCGCGTGCAGCTCGGATAAGCTGCGGGAGGAGGAAACCAGTACCTTCCTCTTCACCGGCTCCGTCTTGGTCACTTTTACTACTTCTTTCTTAACTGCATGCTTCTTCTCTGTCAGTTTTTTCAGCTCCACTCTCCGTCTTTCTTCTTCGAGCCTCCTGGCCTCCTCTTCGGCGGCGGCTTGTTGCTGCTGTATTATAATCAGCTGCTGCTGGTTTTGCTGCTCGGCTACTTGCTGTGCTTCTAATTGTTCTTGATGTGCAACTGTAAGTAGACACAAGATATGTTTTTCATAAATGGTGGAGAAAGCATATAATGGTTAAAAAGTAATTTCTAATTTTCTGGTCCAACAGGTGGACTGTTGTATATACAGAAATATGATTTGCTGCATTCTCAAACACTTCAGCAATAGTTTTTCTCATGCTACAACTTAGTATTATATTATTATATAGGACATAGAGGTTATACTAAACTACATACATGAATAACTAAACATTTCCTAAACTGGAACAAAATATTGGAAATGTGGCACAGATTGAGGAAGCAACTATTCCAATGGCTCCAAATGCAGACTCTAAATTTCTAAACATTTTTTGACAGTAGAAATATAGATTTAGGCATCGGGCAGCTTTGGTGGTGAGTGTGATAAATAAATGTACATTTAAAAGATTTTAATTTACATATATTTATATTAACCTAGCAAATATCACAAAATGTGAAATTGGTCTTTGTGACGACCATTAGTCTAACAAAATTTCTGTATTATTAATGCATGAACTGAAAATTTCTGTTTCATTGATCAAATAATAAAGGATGCAGACTATGATATAGTTCTATGTATTCTATGTCTACACTCAATAAGTCCATCATCTTGTCCTTTGTTACATAGATATTTTTTTTAATCATGAGCAGTGCTGTATATTTTTTGTAATACTGACTGTAAGCAGGCAGCTGCACCACCAGCTGGTCATAGTGGGCCTGGGCTCCAGTGAACTGGTTCTCAATGGTCCTCTTGTCCTCGTCAGCAAACATCTGGGAGCCGTGGCAGCTAACTTTGAACTCCTCGAAGTGAGTCTCCAGGGTCTTGATAATTTGACGGTATTCCTCAGGACGCATCTTTGCTAGCTGAACACACACAGAGACACTATGTTTGACTTATGTCAGATAAAAGGTTAGTAAGTGCACTTCACTGAAAACACAAAACAACAACAATTATGCTTGTGGAGAGTGGAGTGAAAATGGGTTGAAAGTGGTGTTTTTGGCTTTGGGGCTGAAGGTTCCCAGAGGGAACTGGGACTTAATGTGGGGAAATTTATTAAATGAAATGTAAAAATACTGAATGGAAAGTTATCAAAATGTCTGCTGTATACGTTATGAACCCTCATAGAAAGCAACGGCCTGGCGCCTGGTTGAATCCCCTGTAAAACTACAACTTGATATTTTTACGCTGCTTTTGTATGGATTGATCAAACAAGATTAAGATGTAATAATTAATGAGCTTTAGAGGTAAAAGAGGTTAGGCCTGTCCTCCTGAAAATGTATTTTGGCTATCTATATATTCTTATGTATGTGTACATGAGTGCTTTACACTTATTTCTTAGGAGTTGGATTTTTTGGGGGATTTTATTCATTAATCTAAGACAACAGAGAGTTCATTCATCTCTTACCATGGTGATGGTGAGGGAGTTGATGCGTCTGATATCCAGGAGACAGTACTGCCAGGCGATGAGACTCTTAACATTGATATACAGCTGATTCCAGATTGACAGGATGGCCTCATAGTACTGCTCGTTCCTTGGGAAAACACAGAGACAAAGCTTTACTCACCACAGTTAAGGTTTCTTGTATCTCAGACCAGGACCGCAAATTCATTTCATGTTTTCTTGACCCAGAGTTATAAAATCATCATCACGTGTCTGGACCCAAAGCAAACAATTTTTGCGGCTTACTTGTTGGCCAGACTGATGCTGAGCGGATTGGGAGGTGGTACAATCAGGCACACAGAGGGCACGGACATGTCCAGTCCTCCCGGGCCCGTAACGTGCCACTTGCTGCGCTGGCTGTTGTCCTTTAGGATCGCCTCATTGCCCTTACAGATCACCTTCTGTGGAGCCCGGTGAAAATTCATTTTCTGATTAATCCTAGCTGCTTATTACCAGTGTGTGTATGTAAGAACCAGTGGCTTCAACATACAGCCTGTGTGACACTGTGACATGATGATCAGAAAGCTGACCTGGTCCTGTTTGAAGTCACACAGGGCTTTGACGATGATGGGGCTGCTGCTCTTCTCTTCAGGGTTTCTGGGTTTCAGTCTCACAATGTTCTTGGAGCTGTTGACCAGATGTTGAACCTGCCTCTTGTTTTCCATAATCTTCTCTTTCTCCCTCTGGAGATAATGAAAAAAAAAACATGATCAATAATTATTAAACTCACAATGAATAAAGGCTGAAATTTGGAGAGACATTAAGAATAAAACTAAATGTGTTGATTAATCAACTTAAAGGGTGCAGCCCTTCAGTTTTCTTTGCTATCTTTTCTGTCAGATGAACAAGGCCTCAGGAGGAATCTATGCTTAAATTCAGCACTATGCTACTTAAAAAGAAGGTGTTTCACCTCCAGTCCCTTGAGGAGCTCCAGCAGGTTCTCCAGTGAAGTGTTCTTGTCACTGGTGAACTTCTTACGGACCGTCTCGTGTTCCTTCTGCAGGGTGCTGTACGTCTCATTGGCCTCCTTGAAGAACTGTTGAAATACATATAATGTTAGGCAAGGTTAGGACATATCATAGAGATAATTAGGTAGACATTATGGGGTTTCCCACGGTGCTATTTAGTATTTACATTATTTAGTAATGTAACATTAACCTTCAGGGACAAAAGCAGAGGCTCCACTGTTTAGACCACCATATGGCAACTTCATTGATCACAAGGGATGAGAGGTGTCTCAGCACATGACAGCGACTGATCAATCACCTGATACGTTCATTTTGGATCAATTAACGCCACTACGTGTAGAATTTTAACGTGAGGGGTAGAGGCTGGACCTGACTGAAGCAGCATCAATTGCTGTGAGCCAAAGTGTTTTTTCATTCTACACACTGCGGATAATGAATATAAGTCTGATATTCACTCTGCTGGTAGCTCTGTTTTAATCTTAGCCAACACCTGAGGGAATTATCTGTCTCTTTAGACAAGAGAGACAAGGAGAGCATGCGATTAGAGAAGGGGTGAGGAAATATGTTTTTAGAGAAATGAGACGTCCTTTTTTTTGAAGCATTGCATGAAGCGACGTCTGCACGACGTAGGCAGTGTACAGTGAGTTTATCAGAGCTTGTCTGCTTAAAACACTGCCCTCTGCACCTAGTGACGGTGATAATGAGAGCGGTGAAAGTGAACAAACACAGGAAAGTTGGGGGTCGGAAAACCAAAACAATGAGCTAAATGACACTAAAAAGTTCTGTAGAACTGGCTCCATACTCCTGATGCCGACTGGTGCCACCTTGAAGCAGCATCTTGCATTTCCACCTCTCTCTGCGCCTTAGTCACCTCCAGCCTTCCCCTCCCTCTCTTACAATATACTAATAGTCCTGTAGTCTTAAACACCCTCAAAATTTGGGTTCAACTAAGACATAACTTTGGTTTTAAAAACCTTCTCCATCTAAGTCCCATACATAATAATCACCTCTTCCCTCCAGCTAAGGTAGACTATGAATTTACTCTCTGGCAGAGATGTGGCATTCATAAGTTTAAGGATATGTACATAAACTCTATTTTTGCAAGTTTTGCCGATCTATCGCACAAATTTGGCCTCCCTCATTCTAGCTTATTCCGTTATTTCCAAGTCCACCACTTCCTTCAACATCATGATCCCAACTTTCCTTACATATCATCGCCCTCTGGTTTAGATGAATTGTTAAAAATTCCATATGATTCTAAAAGACTTATCTCAAGAATTGGTGAATGTATAGCCTCCTTTAAAAGCATAACACTGGCAAAGATCAGGGCAGGATGGGCAGATGAGATGGGGGAGGACTTGGAAGATGACACTTGAGAGAGCGCTCTATTAAGAGTGAACAACAGCACTTCCTGCGCTAAACTGAGCATTATACAATTTAAGGTCCTACATCGCATCCACTACTCCAAAGCAAGACTGGCTAAAATATATCCTAACACAGATGCAAGCTGCGACAAGTGTCAAAACGCTTCTGCTGACCTGACACATATGTTTTGGTCATGTCCAGCCCTGGCAACCTATTGGTCTTCCATCTTTAAAGTTCTGTCAGAAGCACTGAATATCATTCTTGAACCGAACGCAACTATGGCCATATTTGGTGTCACAGATGGAAGACACGCAACACTAAGGAAAAGTTATAAAAACATAATTGCTTTTACAACATTGCTTGCACGTAGAAGATTACTATTGCACTGGAAATCAGAATATCCACCCAAAGTGTCTTACTGGTTTAGTGATGTAACACAATTCATACAATTAGAAAAAATAAAATATACTATCAGGGGATCCAGGGACAAATTCTTCTCTGTCTGGGATCCAGTACTGAAGCATTTAGATAAACTTAAAACTGTGCCCACTTAATTAACGTGTGGTGGCCATCTCTCCCATATGCTTTTTTGATGGTGATTGTATTTATGTGAATTACTTCTTGCTTAGTGCATAGCTTGTATATTTGTTTTTGTGTAAGTGTATATGTATATATATATATGTGTGTGTATATGTGTGTGTATGCATATGTATCTATTCTTCTATTTTTATTGTAATCAGTTTTAATGGTTTGGTGTCCACCATGTTCTTTAGGGTGGGGGGTGGGGTTAAAATATAAATTTGAGCACAATGATTCCTTTTTATGCATTTTTATGTTCTATGTTGCTAATGCTCAATAAAAAGACATTTCAAAAAAAAAAAAAAAAAAAGTTCTGTAGAGCTGAAGGTCCCTCGATAATTCTCTTATGGTTTGGCGCTACAAGTAACACCTTTACATTATACATAGTATGAGAATATTCACTAGAGCAGCTTTAGGTTTTGTGTTTTGTCACGTTACCTGGTTGTAAGCTGCATTCTCCTTCAAATGAACATCAATGCACTTGGTAATCTGAAGGAGCCAACTCCACTGAGTCTGCAAAGTGTCCCTGTAAGCCTGAAAACATGAAAAAGCACAGAAAGCAAAAGATAAATCCAAAAAGGCTCCCACAATTATAAATGCGTGTAAATACTGTGCTTTTGTCTGACATTTCTACAAAGATGCACATGAATGGATCAGGTCCACACCTCAATCTTGTCTGCAGCTGGATGGTTGTTCCTCAGGATGGTATCCACTTTGGCTTTCAGTTTATTCAGGGCCTTCTCTTTGTCCTCCAGGACACTCATCAGTTTCTGTTACATAAAAAGAGGTTCAATAATCACAGGGGACACAAAACCATGAGGATGCAGCTGGAGCAACACTCTGTGGCATCGCTCTAAGTGGCTGACTGACTGCAGCTGCCAAAATCTAATCTATCACAGATGATTGCTCCCTTATGAGATGCAGATTAACTTCATAAAAAGGCATTAGTGTAATTTACTCTCATAGGACTGCCAAGAATGTTAATCAACTAGAATGAGGCTCTTAGAAATTGATTTGAAACATGGATTTCTGAAGCATCAAGGTATCAAGATGAACCCAGTTCTCTCCTGGCTCGTACTGAACCTTTGAACTTTCAATCATGGCCGTTTTACTAACCGAGTAGCTCTCCTGCTTCCGTGGGATGTACTGATCGATGTTCTTGTCTCCCCAGTCAAACATCAGCTCCTCCTCCTCCCTGTCGTTCACCCACATGATCTCTTTGGACATTTCCTGAATGATCTGCTGGAGTTCTTGCAACTGCTGCGTCCGACTAAACGACATTTTCTGGCATGGGAGAAGGAAGTGAGTGTAAATACATGACTGACAATCACAGCACAATTATTTGTAGTTATTTGTCTCTCTTTTACCTGTAAACTGTCCCATTCTTGGTCCAGAGCATGAAGATTTCCTTTGTCTCCTCTCTTAATCTGTGGGAAGAGAATCAAACTGATTCGGTGACAGACTCTCGAGATGTTATCTTGAAATATGTTGTTTAAGTTCTTTCTGGTTGTCTAACAGGATTTGAATCACACTATGACAAATGCAAGAAAGAAATAGATTCATGTGGCCTCTGCTTATAAGGAGAACAGATTTGGCTTTTAATTTTCCCCACAGCAATAATGACAGTAAGCATGCCAGCCCACAGCGTCCATACAGTGGTGTGAACCCACCAGGTCGTCTCTGGCTCGGTCCATCTCGGTGCTCCTCTGGATGGAGTTGTGGAACTTCTGGTGACTGACGAGCTGCTGCTCGATGGCTGCAGGATCGTCTCCCCAGGGAGCTGTTTCAATCAGACGCTGGGGAAAAAAAAGCCACAGAAACATGTCTGACTAATCATGCTGCAGGAATCAACATGCAGCACGGCACAGGAGAAATGCCCACTGGATATATTTGTGCAGCTAAAAACAAAAGACACAAAAGTTCAGTTTTCTGTGTTTTTTCAAACATTTGCCTGATATGCACTTATTGTCACCAGCAGGTGGTGGCAGAGAAACAAGTTGGATCAGATTTCCTGTGTGTGTGTATGTGTGTGTCAATTTATGAGCCTCTTTCACTGAAATCATCTCTGGAATCTACCAGAAGAAAACTGGCCTGAGAATCAAAGACGAAACAAAACCTTCTTCTCATTTCTATTTCCCTGCAGTGCTTCCCAACAACATGTGTGCATCTTCTTGTGTGTTCTTTTTTCTTTTCAATCCTCAAGCATCACCACTTCAATCCAGTGTGTTGGACAGCACATAGGACAGGAATGCTTCCATGTCCCCACTGTGTAAAGGCTGTGTGCACTGTGTTCTAGTTTAATGAGTCCTATCAGTCAATTCACTGGCATGGTTTACTCCTTTTACTTGTAGCAACACCAAATCTAGCTTTTGAGTATGAATAACCCCTTTTAAGGTAGAAAAGTGGCTGTAAGAAGAGCTATTATTAATGCATTGAATTGCATATTCACATTGTCCTTCATCTCATCTGTGCTTTCATTTGTTTGCAGTTTCCATTGATGTACTGTACATTTCAGATTCTGTGTCACCAATGCAAAATGAGACGATTCATCGATTAGAAATATAATACACATAAAATCTAAAAACAGTTTGAGACATATTCTGGGGGCTGGTTTAACATTATCATGGTTCCTGAGAGTGAAATCAAGATACTGAACACTTATACTGACGGAACAGTCTGCAATCAAAATGTAAACAAACTGGTCACAAAGAGTAAAAAGCCCGGACTGGGGCTCTCACTGTCTTAAAAAAAACCTTAGTCTGAGATATTAATGTCAGTCTCCAGTCTCCCCTACTGTGCATATAAACATACGGTCCCATGAATCAATACTGTACGCTCAAAAAAAACACACATAGGGTCTTTAATCATCTTCAAGATCATTTTAAGGTATTGCATTTAGAACATTTACAAAAAATGTTTTTTCCGCTTCTACTGTGTGACGACAAATGCTACGTGGTTAGCTGTCGATGTGAAGTTCCACTCCTCCTTCCTCCCATTCTGCACTGACAGCCTTGCTGAGATGAAACGTTTTGAATGAATTATGCATTAAACTGTTGCACTCGTACTTGCAAATGTGCTACAACATTTATAAACACTAGTACTTAATAATGTTCAGAACTTTACAGTCTGTCTTTGGGCAGGACACACTTAAGGCTAAATGATACAAATGCAACAATTAAATCGGATGTTTACATCTACTTCGTTGCTATATGACCAATAAGACAATAAAAATCAGGACTGTCGTCTGAACCTGCTGCGAGAGGGAAGTCTCATGTTGTGTGTGCGTGCGTGCGTGCGTGCATGCGTGCGTGTGTGTGTGTGTGTGTGTGTGTGTGTGTGTGTGCACCTTGTGCTGTGCAATCCAGCTCATAGCATCTTGAAAGCTCCTTCCAGGCTCCTCCCAGGCTCCGGTGCTCCCTCTGGTGCTCCTCCTCCTCTGTATGGTGCCTGTGATGGCCATGTGGACCCCCTTCAGCTGGTCTTTACACATCTCCAAACTACAGATTAGGGAAGACAGACAGCACATTTGGCAAGACCTGTATGCATATTATATCAGTTACAGACAGACAACTCAGAAGAGGAAGAAAAAAGAGAGAAGTCAGGGAGAGGTCTTCCTCACGTCCTGACTACGTTGTCATTGGGCTGTCCCAGTTGTCTCAGGTCCATGGCACAGCTCTTCAGCTGCTCGATGGTCTCTTTTGCCTTCCCCATGTAGCGCTCTGCATCACCTGGGTTACTGCCCTGCAAGGCATTAACAAATCACTCAGGGAGGTGTACAAAACTACAGTGCAGAGATACATGTCCAATTCATCTAATGTCTAAAAACTGAAAAGTTTAGAGCACCTGACAGTGTGTTCCTTCTCAGTGCAAATGTCACTGCACCTTTAAGTTGCGCAAAACCTTTGTTGATGCTTTTACCTGCTGGGTATTTTGGATGTGACACAGAGCCAAACACTCTGTCTTTGTTTCCTTGTACAACATCAGTACTTAGGTTACAGAAGGTTTGTGTGGACATGCCAAAAATGTTAAAACTTCAGAGAAAAACTTCATGAGAAACACCTTGAAACTTGACAATTATATGACTTTGCATGATGCACTTCTGGTGAACTTTGCAGAAAGGCAAATAATTCCTGAACACGAAGCTGAGGAGGCGTGTGTGTGTGTGTGTGTGTGTGTGTGCGTGTGTGTGTGTGTGTGCTGTAACTAAAAGCTTGCAGAACTCATCTGACAACATAAAGCCATCAGTGGATTCACTGACAGTTGAAATATCACTCAAGGTTCAAAGCTCTAAAAACAGATCCAACAGAGTGCTAAACAAAATGCTTTTGTCATCAGCCTGGATCATATTACATGTTCTGACACACGTATGAAGGGCCTACTCATCCAGTTACTCCATTTACAACCAAACCACATTTCAGTCATTCTTTCAGCATCTCTTTGCCAGCAGAAGTGAAGGTGAAACCCAATGCCTTCTTCTTTTCAAATAAAAACCTACAGCATGAGCTCTGACCCAGACAGGCTTTTATGAGCAGCGCTGAAGGAAAAGAGCCAATAAGTTGGATTAAAAAACAAGTCATGACTCACAGACTGAAGGGCATATTCGGCTTTCTTCAGGTACTCCTGGCACTGGCCCTGCAGGATCATGGCCCTCTGGTGGATGGCACTGAGGTTGGAGCCACTGCAGGGGGCAGCAGAGTAAACTCATCACCATCAGTCTCATTAGAACAGGCATGTCAAAGTGATTCCATAAAGGGCCATGTAGCTGCAGGTTTTCGTTCCAACCAAGGAGGAGCACACCAGGTTGGAATCAATTAATCAGCTGATCTCAGTCTTCAGCTGATAACTAATGATCCCTTGATGTTGATTGGTTGGCCTGGTGTGCTCCTCTTTGGTTGGAACAAAAACCTGCAGCCACACGGCCCTTTATGGAATCACTTTGACATATGTGCATTAGAATAATAATCTTCAACTGCATTATTTGTCTTAAACCACCAAAATATGACAATTCAGACCAGTCATTCCCAACTTTATTACTATGTGACCCCTTTAAATGATCATTTATCTTGTAGGAACCACAGATTGTCCTGATGATTTTACATGCATTTGAAAATATGTCTATATATGTATGTTTAGCATTTCTTCTCTGCAGCTGTTACTTATCAGCCAACACACATGCCAATAACGACATATCTGCAAATGTCCCCTAAACCGATGCACACCACCACCAAACAAAATGAAGGATAGGTCAAAACATCTGCACTCTTTTCTGCTTTGCACAAATCTATTAACGAAGCTTTTGGTCACAAAAACCTTCCAAAGGTTGAGGTTCAAGACATATCTGCAATAAGATGAAATCAGCTGATATATAGGTCTAGTTCTAATGACTATTGCCACAAGTCTACATTTCCCAACTTCCACTACAATCAAAAGTCCTGCACAAATACCTGCTAATACCAGAAACTCAACCATATGAAATTATTAAGAAATAACTGAACCGAGAGACAGCGTATTTCATCTCAGAGGATCATCACGGTCTTAACATATCGTGATCATGCTGATCATGCTCTCTGGCCTTTCCTAAAGTGGCAGAATGACATGTTTCCTCTGTGGGGGACAGTGAGGGAGGTTTGAAACAGACAAACATGTTTCTGGAATAAGTGAGTGATCGACCAGCAGCGGCAGGAACTTAGCAGTTCAATGTGAGCCATAAATCAAACTCAGCATTCCTCTGCAGGGAGGGACTCAGCTCTGCACAGAAGAAGCTGATTTCTAATTAAAAAATAATAATCTGCAAAAACACAGAAGCTGTAAGTCATTGTTAAGACACTGAGGCATTGTTGCAGTGGCATTGTTTTATTATCACTGTGTCCTATAGGTTATTTAATTTAGAGTCAGATAATGTGGTAACTCCTTCAGCAAACAAACTGCATGCACACTAGCTCTTTGCAAACTTCATAATGTCATGAAGTATGTGCAATGTTACTTTAATGTGTTTGGAAACTGGGACAATTATTCTGTGGAGCATTAAGTCATTAAACACAGTTCCTAATGTCAATGAAACGGATGTAGCTGTCAGGTTATGTCCAAGATCAGAGCTGTGAATTTGCAGAAGCAATGCATAATTGTTTTCGTGCACTCCTGTGGTAAACTGGGTGTTTGATGTGCAAATGCCAGAGCTTTTTGGCTTAATGACTATTACGTGCTGCAGGAGCGAAATGAATACTTGGATAAAACAGGCTGTCACGATAAAAATTCAACAGCATGCAGCTTTTTAGACTGACATGCATCCTCCTGCAGAGAGGACAACAAAATGTCCCCCAGCTGCTTCAGAGAGACAGACAACAGGTGGCGGCGCGCAGCGCGCAGATTACATAGCCTACTTGTAAAATAAACCATACAATAAATTCATACCTCATTCCGCTCATCATGCCGCCTGACATTCCGCTCACCATGCCGCCTGACATTCCGCTCACCATGCCGCCTGACATTCCGCCTCCCATGCCCCCCATCATACCGCCTCCAGAGGACTTGGAAAAGGTGTAGGTGTATCCGTCCATGAAGGGATCGTATCCATTACCGCCTCCGTGCAAGACCTCGCTCCGTGCGTAACTTTGGGTCAAGTCACCTCTGGATCCGACCCTGCGGCCCATATTCAGGGCCTTCTGAGAGCCGTACATACTCATTCTGACAAGGAAACGGCAGCCAACGGCACTCTGTGGAAGCTACCGGGCGGAGGAGAGGCGCAGCAGGTATCCCTGTCTCCACCTGTCCCCACCGGTCGTTCTGGTGCACACTGCCGCCAGTCAGCAGGGGAGGACCGTTTTTGGAGGCGGGTGACCACACCTCCCAGTCTCTCCCCAACCTGCGGAGCCAGAAATCTTCTCCTCCGTGCCACTCCCCTCCAAACAGCTGGAGGCACACAGTGTTTGGTCCCCAGCAGTTGTATTGTTGTGAGGACCAATTCATGTTTTAAAAACTGGGTACAAGTTTGAAAAAGTGCTGACATTTCTGGAAAGTGGGGGTGTTTTGGAAAGCAAAGACATTTTGGAAGTAGGGGGCTATTTGGGAAAAGGGGGACCATTCCATTTAAAAGTTACTTACATTTGTGAAAGTGAAGACATTTTTAGGAAGTGAGGATATTTTCCAAATTGAGGAAATTTGGGGTAGTGAGGGTATTTTAGAAAAGTAAAAATATTTTGCAGAGTGAGCACATTTGTAGGAAAGTGAGGATACTTTTTAAAGGTCAGGACGAAGTGAGGACACTTTTTTTGAAAAGTGGAGAAACTTTCAAAATATTGGCATTATGCAAAGTGTGGATGGTGAAGAGTGACAATATTTTGTGTTGGAGAGTGTTGGAAAACAAGGACACGTTGTCCTCACTGCTTCACAGTGCTGTTTGAGTGTTAAGAACTGGTTTTAAGTCTAAGATTAGAATGACGTTCACATTATGTTAGTTATGTGGTCATGTTGATTAAGGTGTGGGTTAGGAAGTGGGATGCATTATGACCTCACAGGCACAGAAGTACACAATGTGTGTGTCCCAGTATGCACAACTTTATTTAGCAGGATAACGAAAAAAAATGTTTTTATACACAACATAGATGGAAAATAAATGACACAAAGCTGCATAAAAAAAACAAAGAATGTTCTGATTCAAAAATGTTTTACCTTAAAATGAAATTTGTGCATATTGTGCATGTTTTTTTTGCATATTTTGATATCTTGAAACAATGTGCAGCATCTGCAATCTGCAGTAGCTCACTCTCTTTCTTAATTGACAGCTGTAAAGGTCAAATAGCTTCAAGGCAAACTGCTGCAGTGACAGATTATGCATCCACCTGTCAAATTTCAAAAAAAAAAAAAAAAAAAATGCCAAGGTGCATCTCTGGCCTCTCCTCCTTGTGTCTTTTCAAACATTTACCTTAACGCAACACGCCCGCCTCACCCGCTGTCCTTCTGTCTCTCCTACTGGGAAAAAGCTCATGCACTACTTAAACACCTGCCTCCAGCCAATGGGTGGGACTCACAGGAAAAACAAGTTTGGCAGCTGTTCTTGAATTGACAATAACTTTGGCTGAATTTTACTGTCACAGTGTGAAGACTGTTCAAATAATGTATAAGTAATGAAAACAGTCATGATTGATGACTGATCAATGCTTTAGTCTGACATGTCCCATTATTTAGTTTACACTGATCATTTAATATACATCATGTGTTTTGTGGTGAATTGCAGTTACATATAGAAGACACAGGCGTGTTCTCTGCAGTGTGGCTGACTGAAAGTGTTCAAATTCTTGATATGAATCTGAATGATGGTATTAATCATGTAACTTATCAAAATGAAATAGTGGCCTCATGAGCATGTCTTATGCAAATGAATGCAAACGTTTCCTAACTTTGTAGATCAGTGTGACCTTCAAAGTAAGCCCATTCACACACTCATTGATGCTCCATCCACAAATCCAGTCATCTCGGTTTTATCTGTTTTCTTACTTTGAGGTGTGTAAGTTTATCATTACCAGCTGCGACTGCATGGCGTCCATGGTTTTGCCAGGTATTCATATGTTTGTCTATCTGTCTGGAACAACAGTGTCACAACCGTGCGAGACGCAGTCGCAAAACTTGTGTTGGTAGGTGTGTAGTTGAGATCAAATGAATGCCAAGTTTGAAAATGGGTGTGGACCGACGCATGGAAGCTGAGCACTCATGTAATATTATTGTAATGACTATGAGCAGTCAAGGTCAGTGTTGACAGGCATCGAGATTGGTATGATCCCATCGCAAGATGGTGTCTAGTTAGATGATTTGACATCCTGGAACAGCTGTTGTGTTTCACGAGAGGTCACATAAAGATCACTTCATTGTTTGAATTAGAGTCTTTGTTTGTCTGCAGGCACTGTGACCTTCTACTGCAGCTTGAAATTAGCTGGCATAGTGGAAAATCTCAGGCAAATGGTGCTTCGTTGTGTTAGACCATAGACTTTAGAGGCATACTACACAAGTGTGAGGCACACACATATGTACAAGATCAGGTGAGCTCCCCCCTTAATTCTCCACTCAGCTGATGTAAATTTCCATCTGAGTCTCCTTAGTGGCTGTGATTTTTTTATAGGTCATACTAGCGGCATGGCTCTAGGGATAGCAACACTGATTGGTCCACCACTTTGCCTAAAACATCTCAACAGCTATCAGATGGATTGCCATGAAAGTTGTTATGGACATCAATGTTCTCCTCAGGATCATTTTTAATAACTTTTCATTGAGAGCCAAACAGAATCAGGCAAAACTAATGACATTCCTTCATATTCAGCTGTACTTTGTGCTAAGGGCTAATTAGCCAATCATCCTAACACAGCAAACAAAGGCAGTGAACATGGTTATTATACTTGTTCAGCATGTTAGCAGTCTTTGTAAACATGTTAGCCTTTAGCTCAAAGTCTTGCTGCTGGCATGGCTGCAGTCTTGTTTTCCTTTGACTGGCTTCTTCTCATGAGATCAAAACCTCTTTTGAGAGGGAGTTCAACAGTACTGCAAATTACACAGAATTAACCATGTAAAGAAGGAAGAAGAGCAAGGAAAAAACAGGCAGACTGCACAGAGCGATAATCCAAATGGTGTTTTTGCAGTTTGTGAGTGAAGACTGATCATGTGTCACACTTCACAAGTATGCCTTTGTACAGAAGCAATGGACCTTATAGTTCACTAGCACAAGTAATAATGATAGTAAAAAAAAAACAATAACAGGCCCTGCATCAGTCTCCCTACATCACTCTGTCACCCAGTAAAGCTGAGGTGCTAGCCGTTAGCATTCAGCTGCATTACCTCCTGAGAGAGTCCTCACACGTCATCTCGATACCTGTGTACACCCCCCCCCTCATCGCACCCCCAGGCCTCCCTACTCATCTCTGGAGATTTCAATCACGCTTCCTGTCTTCAACTCTCCCCACCTTCACCCAGTATGTCAAATGCCACACCAGAGACAATAAAACACTGGATTTACTATGCAAACACCAAGGACGCTTACAGCTCTTCACCCCTCCCCTCACTGGGCCGATCTAATCACAACCTGGTTCATTTGCTACCTACTTACATACCTTTTGTAATTAAACAACAGCCAACCATCAGGTTATATGAAGACATGGTCAGATGAATCCAGTATGGCACTGAGGGACTGTTTTGAAACCACTGACTGGGAAGTGTTGTGTAGCACTCACAGAGAGGACATTGACAGTTTGACAACATGCATCACAGACTACATTAACTTTTGTGTGGACAACACTGTGCCTACCAGGAAGGTGCAATGTTTCCCAAACAACAAACCCTGGGTGTCCCCTGAACTGAAAACCCTATTCCCTGATCCATGACGCCAGCAGCTCTGTCCTCGCACCGCTCCACCCCCCTCAATCCACATCACGGATGCCACCTCCAGAAGTTCTCCGATGATACAGCCATCGTTGGATTTGTATCGCAGGGGAACGATTTAGAATACAGGGAAGTCGTCCCTAACTTTGTCGACTGGTGTGGACTAAACCACCTGCACAAGAGCAAGGGGATGGTGATAGACTTCCACAGGAAAGTACCACAGACTACACCGGTGAGCATCTAAGGTTTGGACATTGAGATCGTGGAGGAGTACAAATACCTGGGTCTACACCTCAACCATAAACTGGACTGGTTGCTGATGTCCTGTATAGAAAGGGCCAAAGTTGTCTCTATCTACTGAGGAGACTGAGGTCCTTTGGAGTATGTAGGACATTATTGAGGACCTTCTATGACTCTGTGGTTGCATCTGCAGTCTTTTACGCAGTGGTCTGCTGAGGCTGTGGAAGCTCTAAGAGGGACAGAAAGAGACTCAACAAACTGGTCAGGAGAGCTGGTTCTGTCCTGGACTGCCCTCTGGACACCACTGAGGATGTAGGTGAGAGGAGGATGTTAGCCAGTCTATCATTGACAACCCCCCCAAGTGTAATGCTGTACTAACTTTATCTCCACCATCCACCATGTGCAATTTGTGTAAAAACTGTGAAATTCTCTAGATTAGAACTTTTGGCAGTATATTTTTATCGCAATTTTTCTTATACTTCTTTGTGTCAGTATATATTTTTACAAATGTATTCTTTTATAAGTCATTTGTATAAAATGTACATATAGTAAACTTTTATTTTTTATTTCTCTACTCTGTTATTATCTATTTTTTCCTACTGCTATCGCCTGCTGCCTGTAACACCCAAATTTCCCTTTCTGGGGATTAATAAAATCTTATCTTATCTTATCTTATCTTATCTTATCTTATCTTATCTTGTCAAAATGCAGCAGCTATTGGAGAATGTAGTGTGTGTGTGTTTGAAGGTGTGCGGGATGGGCGGGTATGTGTATGAGCATGCAAGAGTGAAAGTAGGAGAGAGAGAAGCAGGAACAGGTTTATTATGGAGCGTCTGTTTGCTGTTTATGATATATTGCACACAGTTGTTTTCCATTTACTCAAGCATAATTGCAGACTTGGGGTGGATGACGGCAGTGCAGAAGAATTTCTTCCCATCATATTTGGGATTTGACAATAAATCCACCAGCTCTGCTCACTGACCCCGCACTTTATTAGTATCGACTTAGTCTTTGAGCTTTTGTGCGCTCACTGTGACTGATTCATGAAGATAATAAACTGCTCTAACATTTTTCTCAGGGAAAAAATTCCAACCTTACCATCATGCTATTCCCTTTGGCAAATGACACTCAACAACACGCCTTTGCCTGCATATAAACTCACACAGATACTACCGTATGCCAAAATCACATTCCAGTGCTGGTTTTTCATTTTTAAAGGCTACACTTTGTGTGCTAATTTGCAGGTCTGAAAGCTCTGGTGTCACTCAAAATGATAAAGTATTGCACTTGGACTCTGAGTCTGCATGAGCATGTTTCAGTGCGTCAACTATACTTCAGAGGAAAAGCATAATTAAAACAGAAGAAGGGGATTGTCATAGCCTTGTGCATATTTAATCTGCTGCACAAACACCTTTGAATCAGTCATTGAATTCAACACATTTACTGTACGTGAGTCTTTTTTCTCCTCTGGCTAAAGGAGTTAAATAGTTCTTGGGTGTGTGTCTGAGGCGTAGGCCCAGTGTTCCCACCCTTTCCCATCTGCTTTCATTCCTCATTACTGGAGACAGGATGAGGCTTGTACATTTTAATGAGTTTGTAAGGTAACCTGACTATCACAGGTAGTGTGAAGGGGTGTATGTGCAGAAGTCCTCTTGTTTGAAAGGCTGGAGGAAAGAAAATGTTGGAAATATTGTGGAGCCTTAACGTTAGAAAATCCTGGAGGGGATTCAATCCGCCAAAGTCAAAAAAGTCGAATGAGTGGTTAAAATCTTTTCTGAACTTTTCTGGAATGTTTGTTTTCTCTCTGAAACCCTTCACATGAGACAGAAGATACAAACTGCTCACCACGCATGTTTGCATTCACATAAAGCCCCTTGGATCCAATACACATCTTTATGTGGGAAAAGTGTGGGTCTGGAATATTTGAAAACCTCATTGAGCTATGGAAGACAGACCTGTTGTCACACCTGCAACAATGCACATTTATGATAAACCAATGGGCTTTTACAAGGTTAAACACATATGAGAATTTCCTTAACATATAGCCTGAAGGAACACTTAACCCTTTAGTATGCCTGAAAAGTTCTAAAACACCAAATCTGACAGCAGTTGATCTGTGTATGGGTGTCAATTAATGTCAGCCTCAGAATTGTGTGCACACTTTCATTAAATAACAGAATGAGAATGTAACAGAGGAAACCTGCATTTGTCTTCCTTGAGCCTTTTCAGACTAATATTAAAGCTGTATATTCAACGCCCTGCCGTCACCTCCAACTTGGCTTTGTCCCACAGGTGAGCTGAAGCTATTTGGCCAATACAGACTCAACAACCAACAACACACCCACGATTGACTGGAATTAAGGGAGGAGTGCTTTTCATTGAAGCTGCTATCAAATGGGACCCCCTTTTCCAACACACATCGACATAAGCACAGCTATGGCATGCTGGCAGTGCTGTGCTGACTCATACGGCATCACAACAAGTACAGACAGCCCGTCTCTTTTCACTTTGAAACTGTAAGAGGAGGCGCGCTTTAATTGTTTTGTTTGTTTTTTTGTTTGAGTGGCTGTCTCATCTTGTCAGATGCTTGGCCTCCTCAGCCTGCATGTCCTGAACAATGCGTGTGCGTGTGCGTGTGTGTGTGTGTGTGTGTGTGTTGTATGTGTGTGTGTGTCTAGGGAAAGTTTTCACTCATTAAACTAAAGGATTAAAAGTAGTGATGAGTAATGCTGATAATAGCTGGTATTCGGGGTGTGGCTGCTTGTCTGACATTGTTCTCAGGATTCAAAGATATAACAGGGAAGCAGGAACATGAGTAAAACATCTTCATGGCTAGACTTCATTGTTTAAGTAACACCTGCTTCACATCGAAATACAGTCACTTTCACATTTTCACCAAATTTAGCACCGACTTCCAGCTTTCTTCTGATCTGCTAATCACCAAAACTGAGCTTACTGGGATCTTTCCAGTAATATGAGAAGACTTGGTGATTAAAATTGTAGTAGTTCACCGACTTCGGCCCAATGCATGTCAAATATCTGTCAAGCTTATTACAACAATATCAATGCAAAATGTCACATAACAAACAAAAAGCAGAGCCGGTTATGCATCCGTGCATGGGTGCAGCCCTGCTGCGTCGTCTCTGCTCAACACCCTCAAGGCATGTCAAGGTAACATCCATGTCTGCACCTGCATAACCAGGTGGTGCAGAGAGGACAAACGCAAAAGTAATTATGCCCTTAAATAGGGAAAATCAATCAGCAGGTTATTTTCTTTGAAGTAAAAATATTTAGCAAAATTTGATTCTTGTCAGGTTCAAGCCACCATCAATCGGCAATCAGGGATGGAAAACACATGTGAACTGTATTAAAAATGAATATGGTAAAAACAAGGCTGTGATGATCCACAGAGGGAACACCACTTCTGATCCTGAGTTCAGTTTTGAATCCTTGTATGAACCTGTTCATTGCAGAGTTGACTATAAAATTTTGCTGTAAGCACTTAATGGTCTGGCCCAGAATATGTTGTGTCTGTGACATGCCTGAAGTTAATCATTCTGGCTAAGCCCCCCGGGTCACAGGACAGCCATTTGTCCAGATTCACAGAGCACTGGCCACTGAGCACAGTGTTTATGCTTACACCGCTTACAAAGCCACCTGACATGAGCTCTGCAAATTCACTGTATACACTGAAAGCTGGTTGAACTAACAACATGGATCCCAGGCAAAGTCAGGACATTGTGTGAAAAAAAACAAATAAGACAGAACGTGATAACTTGCCTCAAAGACAATATATCTATGTTGTTTGAACTCATCAGCTTCATTGATTTTTGTTAATATCTCTTTATTCTGAATTTTATGCAAGTTGGGACAGGAGCAACTAAAGACTGGGAAAGCTGTGGACTGCTCCAAAAACACCTGTTTGGATCATTCCACAGGTAAACAGGTTGATTGGTGACAGGTGATAGTATCATGATTGGGTATGAGTCATTCACGAGCAAGGACGGAGCGAGGTTCACATTCATGTGTGTGATGATTGTAGAAAATGATGTTACTACATGGGCTCAGAGATGTGTTTGTGAACACATCATAATGATAGCATTTTGGGTTTTTTTACATTTTACAAAGCATCCCAACTTGTTTGGAAAAGAGGCACTCAGGTTGAATAATTAACTCAAAGTCATCTCATGAGATGTGAAAATGTAAAACTAAGCTCACTGATTTTGAGACAAGGACTTAAGATGTCAGTTTGAATGAAAAGCTGCTCTATTGTCACGCTGATGGATGTAAAAATCAGATTAGCATTCATTTTCTCAGTTTGGGGAGTCTATTCCTCATGTGGCATGAACACCTTACAGCGGTCTCTGCAGCAGAGTTAGTCTATCGACAACAGACAAGGCTGCTCGCACTGACTTTGTTAAATAATTAGTGTCTGGGGGTAAGGACTGAATTCAATACTAACCCTCTTTACGCTAAGCTTTGTTTTCATTATCATGAAAAGAAACATCTTGTCATGTATTAAAGACAGTGTTTTTCTCCAACTACAAAACACCAGGGTCTCTGCAGAGCTTTGGCTGTCAAACAATGCGTGGGAAGTGTGCTGATATAGAAACCTATTCTAATTAGCTGGGTGAACTTTCAGCGGGCTACTTGATTTAACTCAATGTTCAAGTCAAAAGATTTCATGTCAAGTGGACTCTTGGAGAGATCTGAAAATAAAGACTCAAAATCTTAAGATGAGTGAACTTGAAATACAGAATAGTTGGATTCCACTAAATCCTCTATGATGTTTTATCTTCTTTTAAGAGCAAGTATACAATATCTCATTAGCTTTAAATTAGCTAATTAGCTTTTTAGATTGCTTTAGATTGTTTAGGTTCAGATTTCAATTGTTTTAGGCAGCAACATTTATAAATAACTATAATTCAAACATCTGCATTCAAATTACTTCAATTTTTCCCATGTAGACTACATATTTAATCTTTATCTGAATGGTTATGTGAATGTTTTGTGCATCCCTCATTGCAAGCACTAACAAAAGAAAGAAGGGAGAGACAGTCTGCAAAAGTTTAATTAGACTCTGAGTTTAATGAATTGGGGAATTGTTATCAGCCCGGAGCTGGATCCAAAATCCAACCAGCTATTGGAGCCAAAAACTGGTGAGAGGAGAGGCTGAGACCCAAGCAGACCTCTTCTGTAGATGATAAATGCACCTCATGCTAAACCCATGACATAAATACCGTGTGCTTCATATGGATGATAAAGAGGAAGAAACATAAAAAGACACACAGGCATTGCAGCTACAAAGACATGCAGTACCTTCCACTGGCACCACATGACAGAAGGTACTGAGTTATAGTATATGTGACTTTGTTTTTACTTAATGAAGCACTCCTGAATACTGAATATGCTCATGTCCTTTGGATTTGTTTTGTATACACAGACTATTTGCACACACTTTAAATGTTCTGATACTAACTCTGCGGTGGTGGTTAGGGTGGAGCCGGCTTCATAGCAACCAGAAACCAGAAGACGCACACACACGCAGAGACAGAGTCGTATGCATATGGAAGAGTGAAGACTCTTATTCTAGAGGCAGTCGTAAATCTTTAATACATAGCACACTGAATCATAGTGTGTGAGGAGAAAGAGAAAATGAGCTCTTATTCTTGTGTTTGCACCTGTGCAGGTGTGTGTGTGTGTTTGTGTGTGTAGTGTGTGTGAGAATGAGCATATAAGGGAGGAAGGGAGAAAGATAAGACTCATTCATCGCCTGAGGGACTTTGCATCAAAGGTGAAAGAGGTGACTGTGCAGAGAATGAGGAACTGAGAGGAGCTGAGCACAGGCCGAGTTCCAACATGGCTGCCACCTAACAGCGTTTCTTGTTAGGTTTATATATGAGTGCTGAAATTGCTGGACGTCTAAGTTTACGAGCAGTAGATGTTACAAATGAGAATATCTGTGTCCGCTGTGTGCCGTGCTTCCTGGTTTAATGCAGTATGACCGGAGAGCACCAGGTTGCAGGCTGCTGTAGCTCACTGATCCTGTGACAGAAGTGTACCTGTGCAGCAGGGTGACATGGATATGCCTCCTGGGGGTATGGAGACAGAGCCAGGCAGGGGAGGAGGGGGCACGGGGTGAATGAATGGGAGGGAGGGGCCGTCAGAGAGCTGTCACATGACACCTGAACCAATCTGGGTCACTGATCTAATGGAGACAAACGCTGCTGCTCTACCTGCTCGTATACAGCCGAATTCTAGCACTCCAGGCCTGTCGGTAGAGTACCGATCGTCTCTGATATTTGCAGTTTATAGGACCACGCTGAACTTTTTTGCATGTCTGAGCTCATTCACTACAAATCATGCTCATGTTACATGTCTGCTTTGCAAATCATAATGTGGTGGTTAACATTTTTGAATGTGTCTTACCAACCTTCCATTGAGATCCACTTATTTCACTATATGAACACTGATGTCACATTAGATGTCACACACAGTGGGAATCATGTTCTCCTTTTCTCATTGTCGCACTTAGATTATCATCAAATGATAATGCAACCATGAGTGGACTGCATCAACTCGACAGTAACAAACAAATATGAAGTTTATTGTGATGGATCACTATCTTAACAATGTCTCTAAGGTGCACAAGTTGAGTTTAACATTAAACTGACAGCGGTTTATCAGTCTGCCTCATGCTCCTGCATCTCTGCTGGTTGGTCCCAGCACTCAGCTGAGTCTGCCATGAAACAGTTACAGCATGTTCGGTGCATGTGGCCGTCACCTCTGCAAGTGTTCTACAAAATATCATTTTACTGACAGCTAACTGCACACACAAACACAAAGAGAAGACAAACACAGGAGTTGCAGAACCTTCTTCACCTTCTTAATTGCAGTGCAGGGGACACTGAAACAACACAACTCTTTTTATCAGCACACTCGCTGAAAACCTAGAAATGGTTAATTTTACATTTCTGTTAGTGTACAGATTAAACGAATGAGACAGAATATGTTACAAAAAATATCATTAAAGTCGCTGGTGAGTGTTCTGAACTTTTGGACAGAGCTGTGCTAATTTTTTCCCCTGCTTTCAGTATTTATGCTAAGCTAGGCTAATCACCTACCAGCTGTAACACTGTACACAAATACACACGATTAATATTCATTTTTTCATCTAACGCTTGGAAAGAAAGCATTTCTTGGATGTTGAACAGTTCCTTGAGAACGACTATGTGCAGCAACTGAGCATCAATAAATCATGTTTGTTTGGATACATAAATAATTACCATAATGTAATCATGAAACAGCTGACGGTGATGGTTTATTTTAGCCAAATTTAATTGGATGTAATTTCATTTAACTTAATTCAATTTAATTAATTTTCCTTTTTTTGAAATAGTGCATATTTGTGGAGGGAGGTTACCATTCTGTTTAGAGCTGCCAGAATGCCTGAGCCAGCTATGGTATGTGATATAATATGGGTGTGGTTGGCAGTGACAGAAGGCCTACAAACACACACACACACACACACACACCTACAGACACGCAGCCTACTCAGCTTATTCTCAGCCTCCTCCCCCTTGATCTTAAACCGTAATAAGCCTGTGAGGAGGAGGGAGAGGAGCAGGGTGGGGTGAGGAAGGAGGTGCGAGAGAGATGAGTGTGAGAGCTGAGGACAAGTTGTCACCTCTCTGTTACCCTGTCAGCCACACCCTGAATACCAGCACCGTGTCGCTCAGAGGCATCAGGAGTAAAGTGTTTGCTACCAGGTTCATGCACACACGACTACATCTCCACACACACACACATTCTCACGTCGTCTTGGCTGCAGGCCTCTCGCTGCTGGGGGAAAATCTGTCACTCACTTGGATCTCAAGGTCACTCACAGTCATTTGGGAGCAGCTGCAGCCACATCAACACACAGGCTACAACATTTCTGTCCCTTTGAAGACAAGTGAATCTCACCTCCTTGCTTCACTGCACTTTTGACAGCCCAGCAGCTCTATTTTATTTTCTGTCTTGTTATTCTACTGAAAATCTAATTACTGGAGACAAACTGATGTAGAGTGATCGCTTGACGCCCCCTCGCGGCTGACAGGGAGCACAACAGCCCCAAACCCTGACGTCCTCCCATTGTCTCCTCAGACCAGTAACTAATACTGCCTATTTATATGACGGTTATGAAAAAAAATCACATGACGCAAAACAGCCTCCGTGGGACGTTCAGTAAACGCATCACCATTAACCGCCTTAATAAAAGCTGCAGCAGAATCTCCACTTGATCATTTCATCATAAATCATATTCAGTCGATGGAAAACGTGAATGATTGAATGATACTAACAAGGTTGATACTGAGTGAAGGGGGCACAAAGGGGATCATTGTTGCCTGCAGATGCCCGTCAGTGGTGCAGTCGCCCTTTGAAGGTTCTCCAATCGCAGCGCATAGCGCGACCGAGGGAGGGCGGGGCTTGGTCTCCCCCCATCTCTGCTCCTAGCCCTGCTTTGGCACCATGTCCCATTGACTAGACGGCGACAAACCGAGCAGCGTAGTCCAGCACGTCGCTGGACTCAGCGCCATCAAAGTGGACAGGTGATGAGTGGGCGCTCGGGTACTCTGGAGCTGAGGGACTAAGTGATGCGCACCTCCAGGAGGTCACAGTTTGGACAGGTTTGAGACCTGTGGCGCTCATGGATGAAGGACCAGCAGATGTTTAGTGGACCCCAGTGTGGACGAAGCTCCGTATTCCACTTCTACAGCACCAGCAGGCCTGGCCCAGTTCAGCTCCACATGGATGGATCCCGCTGTAGGAGCTGTACCCATGGAATACAAAGCCCGTGCTGGTGAGCATGCCCGCCTGTCCGAGCCCTCTCCTCTCCGGGAGCCTCTCCACAGCCCTCGCCTCCTGACACAGCTTGTCTACTCGGACATCCCCTGGTCGCTTCGAGTCCCATCGCCATGAGGACGGCTGCTCGGTGATTCGGTGCTTCTGCACACCTGCGCGGACCGGAGACCCCCATATTTGGATCGGGCTTTTGTTGGCTACACATAGGATTTATCTGCACTGTGGGCTTTCTTTGTGTCAAAGGGCTTAACGCAGAGTGAGCGGACGGCAACAGAGCGGGGGCTTTGCTTCACCCGCTGTTGCGCCCAGCTGCTCTCTTTGTGGCGGGGCCGTGATGGCAGCCGGCCGGCCGGACGCGCAGGACCACCCGCCAGAGAACGGCTTCACTCCGCTGGAGCACCCAGTGCCCAGGCTGCTGCCGCACATCGACGGCTCGGTTCTGCCGTCTCTGGGGGGCTTTGGGAAACATCAGAAGCAGCTCGTGGTCCTGACCTGGATACCGGCATTGTTCATCGGCTTTAGCCAGTTTTCGGATTATTTCCTCCTGGCACAGCCCAATGGCACGTGCGTGCAACCTCTCGCGACCCAGAGCAACTGGACCGCGGCGTCCCCGCCGGTCACCGTCCCCGGTGGCGCGCCCGCGCTGCAACTCAAAGACAACGGCACCGGGGACGGATACGGCGACGGCAGCGGTATGCTGTGCGCCTGCAAGGAGTGGAGGCTGGAGCTGCACACGGGACTGAGTCAAAATGTGGTTACCAAGGTAACGAGTGAGCAGCAGATAGACCCACAGTGTTATCTCTATGTCAGAGAAGAGAGCTCTCTCTTCACCACCACCATCAGCATCATCCTCACCACAACGTGTCTTCATCGTTGCTGCCAGTCTCACTTCAGAGCAGAGCCTTATACACAAGTAGTAACAAAGCTGATTGACAAGTTACCCACTGACCTCAAAAGGAGAGGACATGTGTGTGTGTGTGTGTGTGTGTTGAGCTCAGAGGAGACAGCAGCTGATGACTATTCTGTGGGATGCACAGTGTGTGTGTATTAGGGTTGAAGTCAGTATCACATTATTAATAAGCCTTTCCATCAAAGTCTGGCAAATTAAGACTAAATCACATATAAAAGTTCAAATTGACGTTCACTTCAGTGACCTGTGCTTGACTGAGCCAGGCTGGATTTCTAAGTAGGCAACTGAGAACTAGAGATGCACTGATAAACCCTTTCTCCTTCCCGTCCAAGATCTCACCTGGATGTATCTGCATGCTGGTACCGATCCAGCAAACAGAGTGGCCCACTGTTTCCAAATTATGTCCCCTGCTGGGACTTAGTGAATTAAACTAATAGAAGAAATTGAAATTTAGAATGACATTGAGGAAAGAATTATATTTAACAGGGACTGTCAAGTCTGGCCAATATCCCGATAGGCTTAATAAGGTTCGGTTCATCCTTGCCCAGAACCCCAGGGGCCCTGAAAGCTCCAGATTTACTGTACATCAACTGGTTTGGCTAATTTAACTGTGAGTGTATTTGGGAGTATGCCACATTAAAGCAATGACATAAAGGCATTCTTGTGCCTTATCTCATCTTGATACCATGTTGTGAGGAGGGTTCCTGTGCCAAAATCCAGTTCAAAACATTACAGCAGAGCCAATCTGGAGCCAAATCTAGCAAGTAAAAATGTACAGAGGGTTCAAGGAATGGGCCCCCAAGGACCCCTAGAAGGTTAATCCTGCCATGCACTTGTGTAAAATATAAAACTTTAAACTAGATTCCAAGCAAAAATCATTTAGGAGTCAACAGAATTTCCTAAAACGATAAAATTGTCATCACAATGCCGCCGCCCAGCTCTGGCATGCGTGCATGAGTGATCTGTTTTCTCAGATAACGTTGGTGTTAATAGTCCGTACATAATGAGCCCATATTGGCTGCGTTCTCCACATCACCACCGGCCATTTCACTACCAGAACCATAAGTCATAACCAATAATCATCTCCTTCCACTCTCTCCTCTCTGCTCCTCCGCACAGTCGGAGGCTCAGCGGGGAGTTCTGTAAATCATTGTCAAACACCAACACTATTTTCACACGCAGCTGAATCTCTCCGCTGGGCTCTCGTGGATACTTTCAGGGTCGTGCACAAATATAGAGTACACATCGTGCTTCCACATGTGTCCTTGGCTGAGTTTCAGATGCTGAGAGCTGCGGCGGTGTGTGCACTGACCCATGGGTGCAGAGGAAAGAGCGGAAAGCTATTGATTTCTGTTATTATAGACACGTGTCCACGTTCACACCGCTCCCCTCTCACACACATACACGCTTTGTGCTTTCTATTTTTTTCCTCTAAAATGTACATTTGAATATTTCAAAAGCGTTTGTTGCATGTTTGCACACTCGTCAACGCTCATGAATTATCAAAACAGTGAGTCAGAGTTTGACAGGCCTCTAATGAGAGAAGCCCACATCTCTTGTTTCTGTGCAGCTTTCGCTTTAAAACTGCTCAGATGCTTTTGTTGAATTCCCCTTCATCTTGTTACGGGTGGTTTTCTCTGAAAGGTTGACCAGTTTTCCTCTCTCCATCTTTGTGTCTTGTTTCAGTGGAACCTGGTTTGTGACTCAGCCTGGAAGGTGCACATTGCCAAGTTCTCTTTGCTGGTGGGCTCCATATTTGGCTACCTAGTGATGGGTGTCATGGCTGACTGGTAAGCTGCCTCTTTTGTGTCTGTTTTGTGCGTCCTCACAGCTTCTGTTTGTTAACCCTACATGATCCCTTAATCTAAAGTATTTTTATTATCTGTCTAAGATTTCTGCCTCTTAGCCAAAACACTGGAGGTGAATGCAGTTTTGTTTAGGCACTTAAAACCCTTAAACCCTGTACTGTGCGACAGTGGTACATAAAGCCAAATGCTAGGAGGTATTTAATAGTCAACCAAAGTTTTGCACAAATTGGCGATTTTGACCTGATTGTGCCTTTAGATTAAATATCACAGAATCATCAGTTATTTCAGTTCATCCTGTGGTGAACATGAATGTCTGAACCACATTTCATGGAAATCTACCCAACAGTAACTGAGACACTTCACTCTATCAAGGATTATTTGCCAGCCCATCTAGTAGATGAACATATTTAACTGGATAAGTAAATCTTTGACCTGCTGCTGGCATGAGAGGAAAGGTCAAGGGAGTCTGTAGGGGTTTTCCTCTGGGGACCAGGAATAGCTGTACCAAATTTCACAGCAATACACCCTATATTTATTGACAAATTTCCATCTGTACTGACTGACCATTTGGCCAACAGACATTTCCGTCCCTAGAGTCATGCTAAAACCTTTACAACGGGCCTCATGCATGAACATTTTTATATTTCTTCTTAATCTCTCATCCTTTTTTAAATACTGTCTTTCCAAGATCATCAACCTCTCTTTACTTGACAAATTTGTCATAAATGGCTTGTTCCAGTTGAGAACAAGTCTGTTTTTGTGAGTGGTTCTTGCATGAGGCCTAGTGTCCTGATTAGTGTGGCTAATCCACATATTCACTGTCAACTGAGACAATTTCTTTGATGGAAAGTGATAAAAACTGTCCTGGAGTTACCAGCAGATTGTTGTTTTCAGACAGACAATGTTGCTTTTAAATTATTTAAATGATGCTTTTATTATCCCAAAACGCTTTAAATCCAAATCTGCACAGCTAAGTGAGACAATGTAGTTATTTGTAATTAGGTGAACTGACCCTTTAAGGCTGTCACGTCTGCAGCCTGTCAGCCACCTGAGCTGCCTCGTGGGAAAAAAGTCCCTGCATTGTGTCTGGGATCAGTAACCATGGAAACAATGTAAAGAAATGTGCAGGCCGAGGAGGCCTCAGCTCTGACCTGACCCATTGACCTACTGACCCCCCTTAAACCAGGAAGTCCACAGACTCTGAAGGAGACCACGACTGGAACGGCCTCTTCCGTCCGACTGCGCATCAGAAGCCTCATTTCTCAGTTAGTGACATTTTTCAACGTCTTTCTCTTTCTGCTTCTCTCTGTTTTGAAGGTTTGGTCGACACCCCGTGTTGATTCTCTCGGTGCTTTTCATGCTGGTGTTTGGTCTGAGTGTTGCCTTCTCTGTAAACGTCACCATGTTCAGCACCTTGCGCTTCTTTGAGGGTTTCTGCTTGGCGGGCCTCGCTCTCTCCCTCTATGTGCTCAGTAAGTACATGCTTTCACTCCCTCATCCCTGTCTGCTTTTTCATTTCTGCTTTGCAGCTCCTGTATTGCCTCATCTGTCCTCTGTCCTTTATCGTGCTTTTTTAATTATTTATGTGTAAGTAGTGTGGATCCCTGGAAGGGACGTAGAGGAGAACCTTTTATAGGGACAAACCTCACCGTTGCCTTGTCTTCCTATACATAGAAGAAATATTTTGCTTGTGTGATCCCTGCAAACTGACCAGTAATGTAAATGTGAAAAATCTCACATTATGCTTTGAACATTGTCCTTTAACTGTTGTCTTTATTACCCCCAACCATCTTCTTTAAATGTTTGTTATGATTCGTATGTCCAGTTTCTTAGTTAACAGCTGTATAATCATTTTGGCCACATATTTAATCTCTTATTTGATAAAAGCTGGACTGTATAAACACCAGGGACAACAGATGGGAAGGAACTGTTAGCTGTATCTGGTGCAAGGAATGCATTGTGCATTGTCAATCAAATGAAATAAATGAATCAGGGACAGTGATGGAGATGAGTTCAGGGCTTTATCGTACTGTCACTTACAAAGTTTGATGTCTTATATTTGATAATAGATCAAAATGTCATCAATAAACCAAACTGAAGCAAAACTTGCTTTTTATTTTAAAGGTTTTCTATGCAGGATTTAAAAAAACAGCACCAAAAGGTTAGCTTGGTTAGCTTGCTAAAGCATCAGCTTTTTCATTACAACACATGAAACGTTTCGTACCGTGGTAGCTTGCTTCTGGTGGCGTCGAGCCGGCGAGGACGGGCCAAGTTTGAACGTTGTGTTTACAAACAGTAACCTGCATAGTGCTCCTTTAACATGAGGTGTTCATTGTCCAGTTGCTCAGACGATTGTTCCTCCCCTGACTTGTAGTGTCCTCACAGTATTCTTCATCTGTCTTGTCAGTCCCTCAGCCTGCACAGTTTGTAGTAACACATATTGTAGTATTTTCATTATTTATATTATATATAGTAAAAAGTCGCAGTGAAAGCCAAACTTCATTCAAAATCATGCTTACGTTTGTAATCATGCAAAGCACTAAAAATCCAGGCTTGGAACTTATCTTACTGAACAGGATATCATCACTCTTATACATTTGGGGGTTAAATGATTGAGGACTGTCCTGGGTTAGTTAAGTGTTGGTTATAACCAAAGCAGGAGGACAGGCTGGGTCAGTGTCATAGAAAAACATTTTCTGCCTGCACAGCTAAACATTTGGAAAGATGACATAGAAGTAAAGTGTTAAACAGTTACAGTTATGTATTTCACACACTGACATGCTGGTAAAACCCTGCGGGAGCTGCAGTTTTTTTTATATCCCAACAAACCAATTGTTTAATTAGGGGTTTGACTACTAATAGCGACAGATGTTAGAGATGCTCATTTATCTTGGGATGAAATATAGATGATAAAACCCTGCAACAGAAAGACTAATGGAAGATGCTCAGATTGCAGATTGCAGAGTGGAACAGCAGCTATCTTTAGGTGCTTTCATTTAGTGGGCAGGCTACTTTAATTTCACACTAAGAATTTGACATCTGCTTTAAATCAATTTAAAGGTTTGTGTTGAAAAAATTGGTGAAAGAACACAAAAGGTCTGATTTCCCTCCTCCCCATGGAAAATGTTTTCCTCTGTCTCCCTTCTGTAGCTCTGCACGATAGCGACCAAGGTGTTCTTAATGACAGCATTTCATTTTTCCCGAGGTTGCTCCCAGCCCACACCGCATTCCCCACTGTCCCCTCTCCCTGCTGTCATCGCCTCTTTCTCACCCTCTGCAGGCCTCCTCTCTTTCAGGCCAGTAGGAGATTAGTCATACATTATGTGTGAGGCGAGGGCAGACTCTGAGCTCGGCGGTGGGGCGGGTTTTGTCCCTCTCGGCGGGGGTCCCTGATGAATCTCTGCTGAACTGCTTCTAAAAACAAACAAACAAAATGGACGCCTCCGAGCCGTCGGCCGGGAGACTCCAGAGGGTTGAGTTTCATCTGTGATGTTTCCAGACAAACACAGATAAGCTCGTCTTTTGTCACGGCTGTGAATGTCACAGTGGAACGGGACTCGTGTCCGATGAAGGCAGCACTATGGCTGGAGACATAAAGGGATATTATGATCAATGTTATTGATCACCAAAGGGAAAGTGGACATTAGAAAGAATAAAATGTTCAATAAATAATGTTGCAGCCAGGGCTGAGGCATACATCCAACATCCAACATCCAGTCATCGTGTATTCATTCAGTTAACTGTCCAGTGATATTTTCAGACAAGTTTATTCCTCCACACCGGCAGGAATAACATTTTGTGGGGAAATGCTAAATTTCTTTAGATTTCTTCATTTGTAGGCCTAAAGGTAGACACATTTCAATACATTTAGTCTAAAATGTACTCAAGTATGGCTATACAGGGTATACTTAACATACACTGTGTGTTAGTTATGTTAATCATAGCATGCAAGCTGCTTCCGGGATTTAGATTAAATAATGCAGTTACTTAATGAGGTCATTTCAGAGTTATTTACCCTTTCATTTTTCTATTTCTATGTTCTTTTTCTCCCATAATACTAAAAACTGACTGCTGTAAATCTCTGCAGTTTGCTCATTCATGACACACACAGACAGATTGTACTCTTCCCTGTCCTGTTATTGAAGTCTGTTTGCCAAACAAAAATACCCGTAATGGGAGGCAATTTTTCTATATTCCACTTGTTTGTGTGCCCAGTGTTGACAATGATGGGGTAAGTGTGTGTGTGTGTGTGTGTGTGTGTGTGTCTTTTACTGTTTGTGTGAGAGAACAGATTGTATGCGTGCACTTTGAAGTGCAACAAAAGGGGTGTTAGTGTGCGTTTGTGTGAGGTGTCGATGAATCCAGTAGGAGGAACCGTCGGCCCGCTGCCACAGACCGACTCGCTTTGAAGCAAACTTGCATTATGACAGCAGATAATAGACGCTGCCATCCCATTAACAGCAAAATACAGGTAGAATAACAGCACGTTTATATCATGCAACTGCATGAAGCTTCCAATAAACACATCCTCAGAGCTGAATATGTGCTGCGCTAACACATGACTCAGAGTGGACTCTGAATATGAAATTTGTTGTTATTGTACCTCATTTCTGCTTTTAGTGTTTGCCGAGAGGTACAATAGTTGACCCTGCAGGACAGGACGAGTGCAGTCGATCAGTTCTTTGGCAGTGACACGCTGTTCTTGTGTCGGCTCTGCAGACCAGCACATTGGATTTGTAATGAATAAATGACTGTGAGGCTGACGTGTTGACCTCCAGTTGTAATTTGAAGGCGTTCACATACATCCTGGATGAAACAGTGTAGCAGGACAGTGATCCTACACATGCAAACAAGGCAACCATGGATCATGTACATCCACATCAGAGGAACAGTCAAAACCCTTTGTATACAAAGTCTCTTAGTTTTGAGATAAACCTTATAAATGTAGCTCCATGTAGGGCTGATAACACATTTGGACACGGGAATTGTAGCAAATTGCTTGAATAGTAGCTCACCTCTGCACATATAGGCAGTAGGATCATTATGAAATGCAGAGTTTAGCACAACAGCTGCTAGCATAGACATCAAGGTCAATGGCTGCACTTTGTTATCCATGTTGAATTAACTGCAGGTAGTTCAGACTGATGCCTTTGCTTTCTTCTGGAAAAAGGTCACGTGATAGGGCCATGACAAATCAGGGAAAAACATATCGTGACTTACAGACCCAATCAGGAATGGTTGGATGTCTCTGTCATCGTTTCCAAAAGTCTCCATTTCCAGACAAAAATGCTGTCCCTGAGTTTTCAAGCTAAAATGTGGCCAGCAGTTTTTCAAAAGTTGTAGGGGTTTCAAAATGCTGGAGTAGTGTGGACGCTAGGCGTGAACACAGCAAAAGTTATGTGCTTTAAAATAAAAACATATTAGCGATCTGGACTAAGATCTGGAAATGTGGCAAGAAGTCCTGCAGGGCAAAAAACACGAGCAGACAGACGATCACACAGGTCGTACACAAGCTGGCAGTTTAGTTCTGATCTGGAGGAGAAAATAAAGATGAATGATACATTTCCCAAACTCACTGTCTTAAACATCCATCACAGTTAACAAATGGAAACCCATGTTTGACCTGCTGTACTTACAGTAGTTGTGTGTGCACCCACTTTTCTTGTGCAGTGAGGGCTTTTCCAGGCCGTTCCTTCAGCCGGCTTTCATGTTTTTTTTGTCTCCCATCTGGTCATCAGCTGGTGAAACACGATGATGTGAGGTCATGTGACAGACTTGGCATGTTACTGTTTGGCAACAAAAAAAAATCTTGGTTGCTTTGTCTGTATGTTAATTATCCTGCTGCGCTGTGCTGAAACTGGGGTACTGTGTATACAGAGGATGTTAGCGGTCTCAAACTGAAGCTGAAAGCCAGCACTTTTACATCAGAGACTGTGAAAGAAAGACCGAGCCAACATTATTAAAACACACCGCTGCCTTAAAACAGCTCTGTAGCGTTTAAACACAACAGAGACGTAGTGTAGAGTCTGTTAAGGCTGCTGAGGCTGCAGCGAGAAGCAGATCAGATCAGAGAAACAGCAAAACACACATGCTGCACACACATATACTGTATTACGGATGATTGTACTGTAAGTACGCATGTGTAAATGCTGTGGTTGCGCTGTTCCGTCTGTATTATCGTGCCTATCTCCTCACACAAAGACTCTCCCAGCTGCCTTTTCTTTCACCCTCCGTCGCTGTAAAAGCAGCTGAATTTCTATTTCTGAATCCAGCAGCACTCTTGCCCTTTCCATTTTCATTCCATGCTTCCCCTGACTCTCCTCTGCCCCATTCATCCCATCCTCCTCCCTCTCCTGCTCTCTCTCTTTCTCTCTCGCTACCATTTTATTACTAGCAGCACTCTCACCCTCACTCTCTCATTTTCTCGAGGCTCATTTGAAATCTCTCATCGTGCCGTTATCTCTCGGCAGCACGCAGCGCATAATAAACTCCACTGGAGCTGCCAGCAGAAGCTTTAGTTTGCTCTGCTAATGTGAGTGTGTTGGTGTGTGTGTGTACAGCATATTTGGTTGTTGCACCAATTCTGCACGAGGTTTATTAGTCTGTAATTTAGCACCTACCTCAGGGCCGTCCTCCGGGAGCTGTAAGGAAAGAGCTTCTGTCTCTTCGCTTCTTTTGCTTAGTTTTCTCTATATTTTAGCACGCACATTACATCTAATTTCATCTTGCTCTCATGGCTCTCCATTATCTTAACTTCAACTTGAACTTGAACGTGGACTGGACAATATTATGTTGATACCAGTGCTGTTCAGGCGAGAAAGTATTCAAACACAAACCTTTAAGGAATACTCCACTGAATCTTCCTTCACAGCGTACAGCAGGCGTGGTCAGCTTGGATTTACAGCAGGTACAAGCAGGTGCAACTCAAAGCCAAAAGCATCAAACATCCAGAGAAACTTCTCAAACCACTGCTGCAGCATGATCCACTTCTTTGCCACTGATCCATAAGCTCCATATGTTCCCAACAATTATGGCGTCACCATTAAATTAAATTCTGCTACTTCCTGTGGAGCTTCAGAGCCCTGAGGAGGCGGTGGTGGGTCACAGATATAGTGCATTTAGCTCTCCTGAGGGGGAACTATGAGTGTTAGGAACAAAGCGCTTGACGTAGTCAGACTCAAGCTATGAATATAAGGACTTAAGACTTGACTTGGACTGAACAGCTGAGAGACTTGACATGGCGAGTGTTCACTGAAAACAGCCCTGCATTAAAACAAAACCTGTATAGGTTTGATGGTGTTGTTTCAGGTGCGAGAGAACCAACGAAATATGATCGAGGAAGTCTAGTTCAAGTCTTATATGCGTGAGTTTGAAGGCTTGTTGGACGACAAAACACTGCAGTGATGTATCTTTGTCTTTAAAAGCAGCTAGCATTTTAGCTTTCGCATTGATGATCACAAGGTCACAAGATTAATATGGCATTTATAATCAGAAAGAAATCTAGCAAGAATGTGCACTCGCAGATATTTAATTGGCAACCGCAGCGCCTTGCTGGATGATGTTGCATTGCGTTCGGGGAACAGATGAACTCGCTGTAAAAGACAGACTTGGGAACAGCTCTGGGTTGAAACAAGCAATCGCAGAGGAGTAGACTGTGTTGCAGGACCCATTTAAAAAGTTTCCATAGATGTTTTCGTATGCTCTTCCCACAAAATTGTGTCAACATTTGAATTCATGGTACATGCCGTGAATCCCACAAGGGGTTGCTGCAGCAAGCTACAAAATTTACAGAGCTGCTTTTCAAGGCCTGCAGGGAGTCAGCATATGATAGTCAAAAGATAGATTTTCAGCAAATGAGGTTTGCGTGGACTCAAAGGAATTAGGCAGCAGTTGCTTTTACACCTGTGAGACAAGGTTAATATCTTCTTCTGCTTCTTACGCTCTGTCACTGCTCCTTAGAGACATGCAAGTAATGACAAAAATATGCAGTATACTGTATGTAAGTGTGTGTGTGTGTATGCGTGTGTGTGTGTGTGTGTGTTTTTATGAGCTGGGGGGATGACTACTGCTGACTCAGCCGGGGAGAAGGACTGTCCTGTCACGCTGTGCCCTTGTCAAGCCTTCTGTTTCCCATCCCCGCCTCTCTATGAAGTCATCCACATAAGGCAGCAACAGAAGAATATTTTCATCATGAATTCATCCTGTTTGGTCTCTAAAATGCCAGAGAATATAGAAAAATGCTCATCACAAGTTTCCCGACCCTAAGGTGACCACTTCACATTGCTTGTTTTGTCTGATAGTCAGTTCAGATCCCAGAGGTATTCATGTTACGGGCGATATAAAACATAGAAATGCAGCAATCTCTACTTCTGAGAAGGTCGAGCTGGCTATTGTTCGCATGTTTATCCATGGTTGCAGCATGAATCCAGAGATGGCAATGTCAGTCTACAGAAATATCTCACAAACTATAAGATGAATTACTGGGACTCCCCATCAATCTCAACTTTTAAAATATGGATTACCACAAAAATAGGGCGTCGGACACAACAGCTGATCACTTTCAGAGTGTGTCAGAATTTGTTTTGCCTTCAACAGTGAATTCCATGACGTGTTTCAAACATTGACTAATCGAAGCAGAGAGCGCTCGTCAACTGTAAACACGGCAGAGCAAAGAGGAATGATGTGGTGCTGCGAGGTGGAACTGTGAAACTGAGGAAAGGTCACTGGTGTTTCTTCTTCTTCTTCACTTCTGAGGCTTCTGACATCACGCTGGTTGTGAAAGACGGCAGTTTATGATTGGTCAGGGACCAGTGTGTAGTCTGTCATGTCTCTCTGCTAAACTACAGCAAGAATTTATGACTTTATAATCGCCTAATCTGACACAGAGACCATTTTAACAGACAGAAATATTGTGTAGGCTGAACTCGGCATTAAACACTTTGATTTACGATGTTGTCTGACACCATGTAAGAACTGGTTCTGATCGAGTGTAACCCAGCCCTCTCGTAATGCAGTCAGTCTTTCAGCGACGACCATAATTACAACAAGCTGATTTTGGCTCTGATTCACCGCTCCCAACAATTGTTGGGGTGTTCCCGATTCGAGGCCGGTCTGAATAGATTATCTGGCCAAATGATCCTGTAGTGTGAGCGGCTTTGCCACTCTGAAATTGTTTGGTAAATGCCAAGTGTGTGGTCCTGCGTCTTAAGATATGGTACCCATAAGATATAACTTTATTGATCCCACGCCGGGGAAATGACCTTGTTACAGACAGCAATAGTAGCAAGAATAAAGAGACATAGAAAAAGAACAAATAGACAATAAAAAGGAATACATAACCTTTACTGAATTGCCTGGTGTAGTTCTGTAGTTATGTCTGAGGTATGTCTGTGGTCTCCCATGTTTTTAAAATCAGTTAAAATCTGTAAATCATCTAGTGTTAACTTGGCAAAAATGACTGAATTTAGACTATTTTAATAATCGATTATCAAAATAGTCACAGAGTCGCATTCTGTGGCTCTGTGACTAATCATCAGCACTACAACCCTGACTCCATAAAAGTTGAGACGCATTTAAGAACATAAATGAAACAACTGAAACTGAAAACTGTCCAAAGACAACATATTTAATGTTTCACCTCATCAGCTTCATTGATTTTTTTAAATATCTGCTTATTCTGAATTTGATGCAGCAACACGTTTCAAAAAAGTTGGGACAGGAGCAATAAAAGACTGGGAAAGATGTGGAACGCTCCAAAAACACCTGTTTGGATCATTCCACAGGTAAACAGGTTGATTGGTAACAGGTGATAGCATCATGATTGGGTATGAAAGGAGCATCCTGGAAAGGCTCAGTGGTTCACAGCGAGGATGGAGAGAGGTTCAACACTTTGTGGACACGTGATTGTATAAAGGAGATTACTGCATGGACTCAGGAACACTTTGTAAAACTGTTGTCAGGAAACACAGTTAATTTGCAAATGGCTTAATTCTGTCCTATTTATATTTTACACAGCGTCCCAACTGGGTTGCACATTTCTCCCTCTCCCTCACATCTGTGCGCCCTCTCTATACATCCACATCACACACTCTAACACAGGCTGTGGTGCTCACTCTGAACTCATGCTGTTAGAAAGCCAATTGTCTCTCCATGCCGTTCTCATGCCCCAGGCAAGGTTAGCGAGGGAGCAGCAGACAACAGAAAGTGTGTGTGGTGGTGCTGTCAGCCATTTGTCATCAAAGATTACTTTGGCCATCAGATCAGCTGCTTTTTGTTGCGCTCTCTTTGTCTTTAGCCTCCCTTTCTTCCATTGTAGTTTTTGTTTTCCACGCCCTCTGCAACTGTTCACTTTCAGATGTAAAGACAGTGGAGAAGCTGGTTAGTGAAAGGAGGAAGAGGGAGGAGGGAGAGGAAGGGGGTAAGGAGGGTGGGTAGAGGTGGGGGATGGTGGCCTTACAAAGGGTGAGGGAGCCACTTCAGTCCTGATGAGCAAGAGGGGAGAATGGGCAGGAGGGGGGTGGAGGATCAGCCCACAGGGGGGGCAGTGAGACAATCAGCACAAGGAGAACCATTCTCCCACTCAGCTGGAACAAAAGGTCCTTGCCAGTATGTGTGTGTGTGTGTGTGCGTGTGTGTGTGTGTGTGTGTGTGTGTGTTAATGTATCCCAGAAGAGTCGGTGGGATCAGAAACCTCCCCAGAGAGTTGGGGAGTGTTTTTTGTTTGTGAAGTAGGTTTAGGGATGCATTGCCATTACCTTTGCCAAGTTACAGTTGATTTCTCTAGTGTGTGTGTGTGTGTGGCTCTGTCTGATCCATGCCTATTGGCTGCCACATTGACACAGTGCTGTGTTGTTTGTCAGAAAAGGCAGACGGGGAGCCAGCAGTGGTGGAGAGTAACCAGATATTACATAGTGCTTGTAAACAAGCTCTGTACTTACTCTAAGTATGGAAGCTACGTGCACTAATGCCTTAAACTTCATGCTTCTCATATTTTCTACAACTGCACTAAATTTCAGAGGGCATTACATCCTTACATACTACTTGCTTTGCAGATAAAGGTTTCAAACTACCTATTTGTACATAGAACGCTACTGTGAATATAATAACATAGTTCTACTCAAAGCTGCATTCATCATTCTTTGGCCACTTGGGTTCAGTGGAACAAGTTGAAAACACAACATTGACATATTAATTAACGTTGTCATGGCTAATGTGTTAGCAAGCAGTTGATTATTTGCACATCCAGCAGACGCAAAGCAACGTTATCATCCCACTGGATTGTTTGTAGTCACCTGATGACTGTAAGGCTAATGGTCACTCTCCTTTTAGCTCCGATTTGGTCTCCTCCTGCTCCTGAGAAAAACATCTGGCTCCTCAGCTGCTGATTAGGAGCTTTGTCTGTCTGTTGGTGAGAGCTGAGTTTGAGTTGAAAAACCAAAACAATCTGTGCAGCTTTAAATGATCATTTAGGTTCATTTCAACTGGGAATTGCAACGGAAAGCAAAGCATAACTGCGTTATGATTTCTCAAACATAAATCCCAGTTATCAGATCGACTTAACTGTGACAAACCATACTCGTGCTTTCCATGTGCAGCCTTCCAGGTGCGTTCACATTTACATCATGTTGTGTTACTACTTTTACTCTACCAGGGTCTGTCTTTCTCCTCTGATGCACAAAGAGGTTGAAGAGGGAGAAGCAGACAGGCAGGTTAAGGATTACTGGTCAGTGTAATTTCCTTCATCTGTTTTGGTTCCTGCAGGGAGGGCTTTTGGAGACATTAACTCAAAGTCTGTCTGTCTGGGGCTGCAGAGAACAGAGATGAAGGGATTTCCACTAATACCTTTATTTCTTCTTTATCTTCCTGCCTTGTGTTCTAACTAAATCATTTTCCTGCCTTTCTCTTATCCTAACATCTTTATCATCTTTCTGTCTTATTCATTGTTTTGCCTTCCCTCCCTCCACCTTTCTCCATGTGTTATTCTCTGTTCCTCTGCCTGCCTCTAGCTAGTCTTTATTATCATTCCTCTGGTGATTCCATTGGTGAATAGAGGGACTTTTTCTTGTCCTTTGGGGGGGAAAGTAATTTGTATTCTTCCCCTCTCTTCGTACTTTCTCGTCTCTCCCAGTTCCCTTTCCTCCCCCTCTCTCGATTTTTTCTGCACAATAAGAAGTGATGGTACACGAGGCCAGGTTTGTGAATCCTCCCTCCCTCCCTCCCACAATGGTCACCTTCAAAAAGACCTTGCCATATGGACCAGGCCATCTGGACTGTACCATGTTACAGGCAGCAAGGGAGGGAGTGGAAGCCCAGTCGGAGGGAAATTAAGGGAAAAACTCTGACCGAGCAGCTGAACACTCTCAAAAGCTTTGACACTTAGTCCATCCTTAGTTCATAAAGAGGTCCGGTGTTAAACTTGTGTGGTCTCGAGGGAAGGCTCAGTAATAGGAGTCCTTAATAATTCAGAGAGGATATTCAACACTGGCCCCACCATTAAACAAACAAACACAACACACTCTTCCAACCCAGGCTGCTGCTTAGTTTACATGTGATGGTAACGACAGCATAATTTACCTGCTCCAGTGTTGCACCAACAATACAAGAATCTATCATTTATGTGAAACTGAATGTCTCCTCCCTCTGTCTCTCTATTTTAGGGATCGAGCTTTGTTTGCCAGGCTGGCGTTTCTCCATGACCATGGTGGCCAGTTTTGTGATGGTGGGTGGGCAGCTACTGATGCCAGGGGTGGCCGCTCTCTGCCGCAATTGGCCAGACCGGGATGACTGGCAAGTCCTGCAAATTGTCATAATCAGCCCTTTCGTTCTGATGCTGCCGTACGTCTGGTGAGTCCCACCCTCTGAGGAATTCCACAGCAGGGGGGGGGGTCAGATTCTTCTCACACTGAGCCAGGCAATGGCTTGTACAGTGCACACTGCACACACAGTACTGAGCACACTCTGCTGCTACTAACAAACAGTCCTCTCTTTCTCCAATCGTTTGTCATCTTCCCTCCTTCTGTTCCTTCTTCTTGCCTTCGCAACATATTCTGTTCTCATCCTTCTTTGTCTGCTCTCTCCACGTCCTTCCCATCGCTCTCGTTCTCCCTCTCTGCAGGATTTTTCCCGAGTCGTTGCGCTGGTTGCTGGCCACCCAGCACTACAGGCGGTCCAAAGCCATGATGCTGTGCATTGCCAGGAAGAACCAGGTTGACATGACAACTGAGCCGAGTGGAGTTCTTACAGGTGAGGAAGATTTCGGGGGGACATTAAAGAAGATGAATAAGCCAAAATCCACCTTGCTATCAATTTACACTTCATTTTGTTTGATTCATTTCATTATTATCATTTCATAATTCACATTATAATGCAGATTATTTTAATTCATCATCTATGTTATGTTGCAACTGCTTCTTGGTGTGATGAAATGAACATGCAACGAACGCAAAGACACTGACTCACATACAAAGACTCAGCCGTCTCCTTTTCATGTGACAAACATGTTCAAGCAGGAGCATTTCCCAACTCTTTTCTGTATATGATGAAATGCAATTGCAATCAGACAGACACATACAGCACGTGCTCCATCAGATCAACAAACAATTATTTTGATTACAGTTTAATGTGTCTATTACTTTTGTGTTTAATTAAAAATAAAATAGTGAAAACTGCCCATCTCAGTTTCTTAGAGCCTAATATCACATCTTCAAATCTCCAATCCACAGAAGAAAACCCAACAACATTCAGTTTACAATGAAGCTAGGCAGTAAGCGATCACATTTACTAATTAATTGCCTTGCAGCTGTGCAGTCCTTAAAGAAGTAATGTGTTGGCGATTTTCTTCCATTAGATCGCTCCTCTCTGTGCCACCGACACCTCTTCCTTGATTCATTGTTCCTGCCTCACCCAGTGGCCAGGCAGACAGATAGATGATAAGAGCGAGCAAAGGGAAGCGCTATGTCTACCTGAAGTCCCCACAGCACATTACCTCGTCTGTGCTATAGGTCCCTTAGCGGCCGGTCTGTCATTACCCTCTGAAATGAAGGGTCTCAAGGTGTGCGTTTCATGTTTCCTACCAGAACTGGAGCAGGAGCTGCACAAGAAACCCCAGAGGACCTGCATTGTCAAGATGATGAGCACCAGGAACCTGTGGAAAAACATTGTGGTGCTGTGTGTCAACTCGTAAGTGTGTCGTGTTTGTGGCTGGGCTCATACAGCTCCTTGTTGAATTAAAGACAAGATCCGTTGTGTTGAGAGAGCATGAATTATGCATGAGCTCACCCCCCAGAGAGAAATGCAGACATGTCTGTGAGTGTAAAGCTCACTTGCCCCATGGCAGACGCATGTCTCAGGTGCTACCTCCCTGCCCACTGCCTTACTGTTCGTTTGTGTGTTGTTTGTGCAGGCTGACGGGTTATGGGATCCACCACTGCTTCGCCCGCAGCATGATGGACCCGGAGGCCCAGCCCACTGCTCTGTGCCATGCAGACTATTACACCATGGCTGGCATTGCTGTGGCAACCTGCCTGGCGCTTTGTCCCGCGGTGGGGTTGATGGGTCGACGAGGAGGGCTGCTCACTTTCATGATCATAACGGCCCTGGCATCGCTACTACAGCTGGGATTACTCAACTGTGAGTAATTACACGGAGAAATACATGGGAGGAATAGTTGACTGCTTGTAAAATCCTGCAACTCTTACTTATTAATGCTGCACCTGTCAAGCTTTGCATGCTAGAGTTCTCACATGTCCAAAGACTGGCCATGCATTCTTTGCTGTTCGACCATACCTGGTCTCTGCATCCCAGTCCAGGTTTGCAGCCCTCACCATGCTACACAGGACCCCACCAAGCCTGTAACTGCTAGCATAAGCTGTCACCACAGTGGGCCTGGTAGCATCATAGAAGGATATGGCAGGTGCAGATGTTAAGGCAGACTTCAGTCTCCGGAAGGCAGTCTGCTGTGCAGGTGTCCACAGCTGTTCCACCTTCACCTTCAGCAGTTTGTAGAGTGGTTGTCCAACTGTAGGCATGTAGCTCACCATTCCAAGGAACTTGCTTCAGAGCTCTGATTTGTTTTGAGGTTGTGAAAATGTTCTACTTCAGCCACTTTGTCTGGGTCAGGTGTCACACCACCCTCATCAAAGAATAGCCATAGGAATCAACTCTGCCGCTGTTTGAACTTAGATTTAGCTCTGTTCAATATGAAGCCAGCTATCTCAGTCACTTTCAGTACCTGCTCCAGATGTCTATCATGGATCTGATCGGTTTCTATATGAAGTAGGATGTCATCCATATAGACATCTGTTCCTTCCAGCCCCGTGCTTCTTCTTTATCCCAGAAGGATAGGAAGGCATATTTCAGAAAAAGAGGGATGAAAGGGGTTATATTGGGGATATTGTTGTGCAGAGGAATCTAGGAAAATCCACTGGTGTCGTCTAATGATGTGCACACTTGTGGATAGCGCATGTTTTTCCCATTGCACTGAATGATTTAGTTTCCTCCAGTCTTCACAGCACCAAACCTCTTTTCTGTTTAATACCAGGACCATAGTGGCACGCCGCTATGTGGGCTGTGTAACCTTCTCAAAAATGCCCTTCTCTTCCAAAAGATGCAGCTCTTTCTTTACTAGAGGTGGAAATAGCAGTGGTACACGTCTAGCAGTGTGCACTGTGTATGGTTGAGTGTCTTCCCTCAGAGTTATTTTAACAGGTTCAGCCTTTAACAGGTGGCTGATTCTGAACACAGTGTTGACATGCCCCACACACTTCACTTCACTTCACTGGTGACTGAGCAAACTGCTGCTGTCCTTTAATCACATGCACAGAAAATGTGTATTCTTTGCATCTGTAGGCAGTATCAGCTCTTAGCCCTGCATATCTGAGCCTGCCCCCTGAGCCAACTAAAGGTGTGTCTACAGGACTCAGTTTTATAGGCTTCAAGGAGACTTTGACATCTTGATCTGTTCGGGTACCTGCGCCTCTTCTGACTCCATGTAATGTCTGCTTGACATCAGACTAAGAAAGACACTCAGAAAACTCAGAACATCCTGCACTGTTTAATGTGCTGCTCTGCCAAAAACATTGGTCCTTCCTGACTGTTTGCTAACATCGCCTAAGTTTTGCGAGATGTGCACTGATACTGTCAGGTACTAATGCCATTGGAAATTCCTTTTATCACAGTAATTCTATAAAAAAAAAACACACTTGGGTAAGACACACAAATGAGATCAGCATATGTATCTCAAGCCAGTAGCGTGACAGAGCTGCTAAGGTAAGCCTAACCGCTGATATAATGGTAGCATCATGCAGAACTGACTGACAGTGAATTTGTCAGTCCTGAAAAAGCATTTTACTAATATAACTACACTTCCTGATGTTATGCTATCCATTGGTCTTGGATGCATGCTAGAAGTGAGGCATGCCAACATTTACATTTAGCTTACAGCTGATGATTGCACTTATCCATCCATCCATCTATCCCTTATACCTTTGGTTTTGAGTTTTTTTATATTGAAAGAGCAGGGAAAAACCCTCAAAACTGTTTGTACGGTGGATTTTTAAAGTCTCGTTCTTACTAGTGCCCTGTGCGTTTTGCCGTCCCAGCATGCTGAGCTACTCCAAAGCTTTGATAGACCCTCTGTCTATTATTGTGTGTTTGCCTGGGGATAGGTTTATTAAAAGTTAAAAAAATCAGTCCAGAAAGTTATGAACAAACATCTTGGGCACACACTGCAATACAGAAAGTTGAAATTCTACAGTAAACTGAGTGGTACTTGCACATTTGCATGACATCCCCGTGTCATTAAAACAGGAGGGACTGCAGTTAAACTCTCAGTCTAATTGAAGTCTCCCCTCATTCTTCCATTTTTGACCTACATATGCAGTACAGAAGTCATTATTTCAGGCTTCTTGGTAAACTATTCAGAGTTTTCTCGAAGGGCTCTTTTGTTATGCTTGCTTGGAGTCTTGCTTTCCCTTTCTGCTTTTTAATGACATATTGTCCTCTCTTCTTCTCTCCAATGCTCGCAAATGGAATCCAGTGATTGGGAAGTATAGCCTTCGCCATGACACAGGTACACCTATTTGTGTTATACCACCGATTTGTGATGTAAAATTACTCACAAAAATATTCTATTGAACTGAGGATTAGGCAATTGTATACTGTTTTATAATGTGATTTTAAGGTCCTCGTGTCATATTTATATAAGCACTCTAATGTGCGCCCCTGGTTTAATGTTAAACGAGCTGTTGTTAGTGTTTCATGTTCAATGTTTGTGGTTACATTTTCTCGTCCTCCTTTGCACAGTTTTGCGAGACACTCTGAACAGGAAGTTCTCGGTGGCCTTCTCCATCATCGGCATGTTCTCCTCTCACGCAGTCAGCACTCTCAGCATATTCTTTTGTGCTGAAATCACTCCGACTGTCATCAGGTGAGCCTGGATGGTCAACATCTCTGCAACCTTTTCATTACATCCATAGATAAAGTAGCTGATGAAGCGATCTTCAGGCTGTGTCTGAAATCACTTCCTATTTACCATCTATTGTAGTTCTATTTACTACCATTTTATCTGAGTGGTCAAAATACAAGTTTAAAATTTGCACACTTGCAGAGTGTTCAAAATTGTCTGATTAATTTTCTCTTTAAAAATCTCTTTAATCTCTTTATTGAGTTTAACTGACAGTGATTCTAAAGTCACAGTTTGCATGTGTAAATGTGTATTTTAATGTTAGCACAAAATGATAAAGTGCATTTATTCCATGTGGTGTAACTGCAAAAACAACACACTTTGACAGTTACTGTATAGACCATTCTGTATATTATTACAATGTACGGAATGTTTGGGCTCAGCTCTTACTCTAATGTTGCTTATTGGCTCCATCTTGTGGTGCAGTTTTGACTTACAGGTGAGTATAGACTTGAGGCCCATTAAGGGTTCAGTATGCTTCAAATGAACCAATGGAACTAATGAAGTGGCGTCCAAAGTTGTCTGTAAGCAAAAGTGTTTATACCTTATACCTTTATTCATGGTGTTGCATTCATTTTTACACCCAAAAAGTAGTAGAAGTACTTGTAAGAAGAATGAAAAAAGAAAACTTAAGATGTTCCCACCTGGCCAGTCACTGAGTAGATGTGAGTGTTGGTTCATTTGAAGCATACTGATGCCTTAAAAGCTCCTGCAGTTGTAGCAGTTTGGTTCATGCCAGACTAACTTGATAATGGATCTACTACATTTCATCTCTCTCTGCACAGGGGTGGAGGGCTGGGCCTGGTCCTGGCCAGCGCCGGCTTTGGCATGCTCACTGCACCCATCATGGAGCTCCACAACCAAAAGGGCTACTTCCTACATCACGTGATCTTCGCCTGCTGCACCCTGCTGTGCATCATCTGCCTGTTGCTGCTGCCCGAGCCGCGGGGCCAGCCCCTGCCGGAGAGCCTGGCTGACGGAGAGACCTTCACCCGTCAGACTCTGCTCCATCCAGGAGAGCAGCACCTCCTTCTCGCCAAGAGTGACGGGGACTACTCCCGCGTCCACGACACGCCGTTGCACCTCTCAGCCACTGGGGGCGCTACAGTGGCAGTAGCAACCGCTCTGGCAGCGGTACCTGCCTCATACGCCCTGGCCACTGGTGGGGAGGTAATTGGAAATCGTGCCATAGCCAATGGGGTGTGAGCATCATAGCAATAGTCACTACTGTGCTAGTAATTGCTCAAGCATTAACCAGACTGAATGGTGATTGAACTTTTAAGGGAAAAAAAGAATCTTTCGGATGAACCAGATGAACTCGTGTGACGGTGAGGTTTGAGATGGTGACGATAGTAAATTTGTGTAGTTTGTAGTGACGATGATTCATTCAAGAGTTGCCAAAAAATATTGTACTGGACTAAGTTTATCTGAAGTCAATGTGTGTTAAATAATATGAAAGTCTTCAGTGGCATTGGTGATTTTCTTGCACTGCCGTCTGCTCTGTGGAGAATGACTTACAGGCTGAAAGACGCAGACGCAGGCAAGTGAAGAGACAAAGTAGAGCAGACTAGCTTTCAATAATATGTGCTCTGTGAGTTTTCTGTTTGTAGTTTTGACTCGTCGAGAGAGGATTTCACTGCATCTTATAATACTTTATAAGTTATTTTGCACTAAATGTCAGAGACACAATCAAGTGTTTGTGATTTTCAGCCAACACATCGGAGATCCAGGGATTGGCTAAACCACTACCACTCTTTGCATGAAAGGGCACAAATAGTTTTACATGTTTTTTCCTCTTTTTTGTGTTCCCTCTACTAGAAGTCCAATGTGGCACTTTATCCTCAGAGGTGAGGTCAGTGTAGACACTGATTTTTAAAGAAAGCATTACTGCTATTGTTGCGGTTGTATGATGGTTGTCTGATGTGATGAACAGCCGGAGACCTTGGCAGACTGTATGTGTAGCCTATAGAGACTGTGGGTGATGCTAAACAAATCTGAGAGTTGAAAGGACATTCAAGTGACCAGTCAGTGTACTGTATGTCTTATGACACATCTCAGCATTTAAATGGCTTTATCATGATGGCTCTGTTCTTCTAACATAACAGAGAATGTAATTTAAGAAAACAAGTATTTATTTTGTCATGCTGCCAAGGGCAATTTGTTGCTTGAAATACCTCCTTAATTAGCAAATATCTCCACTCCAACTCTCACTCCTTGTTCTCTGTACTGTGGTAATGTTGTAATCCTGCTCCTAGGATGTGTAACTCTAGCCAGAAAGCACAATATTTTACAGTTTTTTGAAATAAACGTTTGTGAAGATTAGAATAGAACCGAGTTGTCTGCATAGACCTGGCATAGTTGTGATTAGTGTACCTTTATACACTTTACTACTATATGTAAGTATCCATTAGGAGTGCATTAAAACGTAAGGTATTTATACATGTGCCATTCATTCATAATGTATGGACTGTCAACCTTACTTTTATAGTATATAAGCACACTGAATAGATAAACCATCCCATAAACCATTTTTGTCCAAATGTACCTGAATCCACGGATCCAAACATCACTCATTTTTTACATCATATTTAGTGCACAGCACAGATTTTGGACACCCTGTATGGTTTACTAGTTTGTATGTTTTCAACAGTGAAACACTCAGAGAGCAAGAGAGAAAAGAAACTCAACCACTAATGCTGTTTTCTAAGTGTTATTTTTTAATATGATGCATTTGTACAAAAAGCCATAGGCCTACATGTTTTGATAATAAACCACTTAATTTATTATGTCAATAAAAGAACACTTGATGTGACTTTGGTGGTTATTGTGTTGGAGTGCAATGACAGTATCAGAGGGAGCATGAAGGTCCAAAGAACAGGAGAAGCACCTGCTATTTTATGTTGCCAAACATGTCCTCAGAGCTCAATACACCATCAGATGTGTTCAAAAGTGTTCAGGGTGAAGCTCCAGCTCCTTCTTGATCCTGTTCTCCACCAGAAGACTGAGGTTGGAATCTGTCATCGGAAGACTGCAACTCACAAAAACTTGCTTTTTGGTCTTCTTTGCTGAAAAACAGGCCATTGTTTCACTTTTAGTTTAGATAAAACATAAAATGATTTGCTTTAGTATACAATTACACTAAAGTTATGAGCCTGCACATTATGTATTGAAAATGAATGGAGGCTAGTGGCTGCTTTGAAAGTCGGCAAAACATAAACAGGATTTGAAAAAGTTGCTTATAAGTGATTTCTGGCTAAAACATAAAAAAATATCATATGTGCAGCAAGAGTGAGACACATGAATACATGCAGTGTCATACATCATTACCTAATCTCTGTGCCAAGGAATTTGGAGCAGTATCGGATGGGTCCCCCATGACTAATGAAGATAAAGGCATTGAATCCTGCAGACAAACAAACAACATGTCGAACAATGGTTAGTCCCTCTGTGTACATAAATCATCAGCTCTAACATCCAAAATGATGTTTCACTTACTTAATGTGTGTTTGACAGTCAGGTGTCCCCAAAGGTTTTCAAACTAAAGGCAATAGATCCCCAAACACATTCTGATCATCTTTTCTCCCAGTGACTCCTGACTGAGGATAGCTTCACTGTCTCCATGGTTTGTGGTATATTCAGAGGATGTCAAGGGAAAACTATACTGTACTGCAACAGATTTATTATATTCTGCCCACTAAGGCACTAGAAGATCCAAATCAAGTAGTATGGATAAACTCAGAACTGTTAATAGATGGGAAATCCTCTTTATGGGAAACACTTCAGAGGAATCGTTTTTAGAAATGATACATATACTAGAGAGTACAGGTGATTTCCTTTCACACCATCAGTTTTGTGTTATGTACGGTCAGGTATGCAATAGTTTTAATTTCAATCAGTTGTTTTCAGCTATTCCAACTAACCTGAAATGCAAGCTAAAAAAAGAGTGGCTACAATAATGAATAAATCAATAATTACCTGCACAGATAGACGCCATTAGTGTTTAAATGTGATGTCTTTTACTGATTACTGTTGGGACCAAACTGTGGAACAGTCTGCCCATAAATATCCAACAAGTAACGTCAGCAAATTCCTCCAAGAAACACCAGAAGACTGATCTTTTCAATCTCGTTGTTCAGTACACGTTTTATTTTGTTGCCTTGCCCATTTTATTGAATCTTACTCATTCTGTTTTAAGCATTTTCAATACAATTTTATATAAAGCACTTTGAGCTGCATCTTATGTATGAAAGTTGCTATATAAATAAAGTTTATTATTGTTATTAATGTGATTTTGAGTGAACTAACCCTTTAGGCCTTCATAAATTCAATCATATCCTGTTACATATAAATAGATACAATCTGTATTTCATCAACATACCTGTCTAAACTGTAGGGAGCCCGTATGACAGCCCAGTGATTTTTTGATCCTAAGTTATATCACATTTCCCTCTAAATAGACCACCTTAGTTGCCCGACGGGTCTCGTTTTACGCCGGATTAACCGGTCGATTAACCGGTGTTTCAGATGAGAGCCTACAAAGTCCACATATGAACTTGGTCCAGCCACTCGTTCACTCATTAAGTCGTCTTGTGTTTACTCACATATTTGCTGCTCATTGAGACCGCCAGGTTGGACAGGACCGGAGTCGAGCCCACCCACAGGAAAAACCCGCCGCTGAGCTTCATAACGTGGAAGTGTACGACCTGCTCCAAAATCTTCTCCGAAAAATTGTGCATTGTAATGCCATCAAGCGCGGCTCCGTGGTGTCTTGTGTCGTTCATTTTGTTTAACTCCAGCTACCTGCGACTGGCGACCATCTGAACCCGCGCTGGCTGGCTGTAAACAGAAGCGGCTACTTCCTGGTTAGAAAAAGATGGCAGCCCAAAGCAATCGATCCATCGCGCTCAGGCGTGCAGCACTAGCACAGCTGATCATAAAATAAGATGAATGCAAGTTAGTCTGGAAGGGTATTATCCGCAGAGCAGAAGAGACTCCCTAAAAACGTATTGTGGTTGTAACAGTAGTGCAAATTAAAAGTCGTCTGGTAACCTACATTATTTGTACAAAACTAAAGTAGGCTTAACTCATGCTTCATCGTTGAAAACTCCTGTATGCACTCAGACCACGAGAGATGGTCAGGCAGCTCTCTAAATGCACTGCCACAGTTTGTCCAGCAAAAACAGCGTTCATCCAGCTGAAATACCAAGGCTGCGTTATACAACTGCATATTTTTCCCGTTTTCTTAAAAAACACTCTACAGCTGCCATTACAGAGTATGCACTGTTGCATGCAGTGTGTATATAATTGGGACATACTACATTGTCACAACATTTTGCCTTGAACTTTGATCCGCAGATGGTATTGCTCCTGCAACATCATGATTGTGTTGCTCCAGGACCATCATTGTAACTGACCAATCATGCTGATGTCAGAGCTTTGCTACTTGGAGAAAAAGACCGGAAAAATGCACACAAGGGGGAAGTTATCCTTTCTAACACATGGTTAATGTGTCTACCATGATCTTTTCCTAAACCCTACCAGGTAGTTTTGTTGTCTAAACCTTACCAAAAAAAGAAAACAGAAAATAAATGAAAAAAGAAACTTGAAAATGAGTCTAAAAATAAGACAGCAATGTACTATTAAGCTCCACACCCAGTCTCCTGGGGCAAAGTCCTGTGCCTTACACATTGACTCGTTCCCCATGCAGACTTTGTAGCTCCTTGTTGAGCTGCAGTGATGGTCCTGGAGCAACATTAATTATGATGTTGTAGGAACCACCAACACTGCGTTATCAGATAAACCTACTAAATAGCATGTCGATATAAGTACTGGAACACTGGACACACGTTTTTAGGGAGTCCTCAGACCAACATGCCTCTGGATGCAACTGAATAGACTCACAACCACTCAGAGTAAGGAAACGTGTGTTGTAGCATTTAGGAATGATAAAATGTTGAGAGACTACACCATGGAGAGATGAGCTGTGATGATTTAGCATCGATAGGTCTGAGAACAAACAGCTTCCATACTTCCATATTTTGGTGTCTAAATGACTAATAGGTAGCATGGACGATGGACATTTGTCTGACAGGCAGAGGTACATGAACATGAGCTTGCAGATTCATGTGGTTCCCAGCACAGGCCTGAATATTATCTTTATCTGAACAATTCAATGAAATTAAACGAAATGGGGTTTGAAGCCACATGTAGAATGAAACAAAAACGAAACAAAACGAAAAAAAGAATTGCAGCCACAACGTGACAAAGCTGTGTCTGGTGGAATCCCGGGTCAGTCCTTATAAATTCTCCTTCACATCTTTCCATGACCTCATGTTTTCCATTGAGGTCAAGGAAAACTGTTTAGGAAAAGACAATAGATTTAACTTTTTGACTATCTGACCGCAGCCCAAGTTGCAGTAGCCTGCTCCATCGCTATTGTTTCTACCCCCTTCAGCACTGACAAAAAACCCTTTCGCTGACTGACATAAAACGCATCACTGTTGGTATGCCAGCATGGGAAATTCACCAGACTCCAGATTTTAAAATTCCAGTGTGCTCCAAAATACAGACAGATGTGCCTGGTGGTGAAAGGCTTACTCAGCATTGTGTGTGTGCTCTTTTGGTAAGGGCTTGAATGTAACAGATGTTGATTTATATGTAAAAGTCTTGCATTGCCACTTTACATACATATCAATGTGTAATGTTGCTCGGGTACCACTTTCTAACAAGGGACCAGGTCCCTTAATAAAAGGGCTTACAAGTTGTAAGCAATAGATTTCTTCATGCCAATAAATCCTTTTCAATGAATATCATCAATACTAATCGTGTACTCTTCAAAATTAGCAGCTAATTGTACTGCCTTTTTAAAACGCATTTCATTAGCCTTGTATTAGCCACAATAACAGCAATTGTTAGAGAGTAACATAAAATGGGAAAGAAGCCACCCACTTGCTTTATAAACATTTTATTTACAAAACTTTTTACATTGAAATGAAGTAGCAATTCCAACAATTAGGTGCCTAATGAGAACAGAACCTTGACTCCAAGCAAGTTTGGACACTGTACAAAACATAAATGTAACAGAATGTGACCATTTGATAATTCCTTTACACATACTGTATACTCAGGTAAAAACAGTACAAACACAATGTCTTTAAAGTTGTCACTGATTTTTGTAAATATCTGCTTAGTCTGAATTTTGTGGAATGCTTTAAAAACATGTAGGTACAGGTAGACAGGTTCACTGGTAACAGGTGACAGTATAATGACTGGGTACTTAAAACAAGATGTATAAAGCACATTAAAACATAGTTATATTACTGGTTCTTTTTAATAAATTGAAATTAACAAAATTAAGTCTTAGTGTAAATATTCAGTGTGTTAAAGGATCGCTCAATTTTCAAGAAAGTCTTCCACTACTTTGTTGAATTCATCAGCATACTTTAGGTGGAGATTGTGCTTACCCTCCGGTATTAGGTGTAACCTAGATTTGGGACAAAAAACAAGTATAAACATGTCACATGCCATTTCCTGAATCTGAGGTAACTGAGATATTGTTGTTGTTTAATTGTTTGTGTATGCATGTGCGTGGTCTCACCGTGATCCCTTTATGTGTTTAAGGAGACACTGTGGGTGGAAGCTGGGCACCATGGGGTCTCTCTCTCCATGGATGATGAGGGTTGGACAGCTGATTAGGGGCAGATGCTCCATGCAGATACTCCCTGATGAGGACATTAAACATTTTGGTTTGACTCTTCTCAGAATCAGAATCCGCTTTATTGGCCAAGTATGCGTACACATACCAGGAATTAGACTCAGTTTTTCGCATTGTTCTCAATGTACTTAAATAAATGACATTCATTAGAACAGCACCAGGATTTAATTCCCATATGCAGCTTTTATAGAAAAGTAGCACAGATCTTGTGGCACAAATAAATATCTTCCATCTTAAATTCCATTTGTCTTGTGTGTCCTATGACACATGCCCTATCTAAAAACTGCAAACTCACAGTATTTATATGTACAGTATAATACCAATACTTTCCCACATCAATATAACAACTTCCTTTATAATTGCATCATGACTCCAAAACATTTCTCTTCCATCTCTCGATTTCATTTTTTCTTGTGGTTTTCAGTTTTATTTTGCTTTACTACACTTGTGTAGTCTGTACCAACATGAATGTATTACCTTCTGGTCTTTTTGCAAATTGTGTGACCCCATCCACCCAGGCCTCCCAGATTTTAGCAAAGACTTCTGCTCCATACACCTCCTCCATAGGCTGCCTCATCTTCGCACTCCAGTTGGAAATATCACGGACCACTACGCATTCCCACAGAAACCCATGAATACACAATGAGACACGCAACACATATTCATTTAAGATGACACCATGCACAGTTCATACCATTTAGGACTACACTGGCAGTTGCCAAAGACAATGAATAATAGGAGCAGGAGTACCATTGTAAAGCTCGAGGTCATGCTGAGAGATAAAGGCATTGGCTCCCCATACGACCAGCTTCCTGATCAAGTCAGGGTTGTTCCCTGCTGCAATCAGAGCTGTGATTCCTCCATCACTCCACCCAAGCAGAGAGAACTTCCTAAAGCCCAAAGCCTGTCAATAAAATGGAAAATACTGTACATCACTAACAAAGTGTCTATTGTCTCAAATGCACAAACTAATGAACATGCAGAGGTGAGTTACCTTCCACTCCTCTAATTGTAAAATTAGGTGATCAAAGCACATATTTTGTGAAGGTGAATCACATCCTGTGTCAAATTACAGTAAACTATGGAGGCTCACGGGTTTAAAAATTACAGATGCGAAAAGCTTTGTGGATGGATTGCTAAACCTAGTATTGATTAATATTGGGGGCGGCTGTGGCTCAGTAGGTAGTGGTTGTCTACTAACTGTCTACTCGTAATGAGCAGGTGGCCTGGCCACCATCGTATGAAAGTATGTGTGAATGGGTGAATGCAGACTTGTGCAAAAAGCACTTTGAGTGGTTGTCAGACAAGAAAAGCACTATAGAACTACAGTCCATGTATCATTAAACTGTGCGGTCAATTTAGCAATCAGGTTAATTATCAATGTCAAAAAAAGAAGGAGTGCTGTAACATGCGTCCTGTATGTGGGACTTGAGGTATTACTTTTGCTTTAACATTTGAATAGGAACTGTGCAATAGTGAAACACAGAGGCTTGCTTCTTTTCAGTCTACTAAGTGCATCATAAAGGTGTTTTCACTAATGTTCTGAAGGCAGTTATTAGCCCCTGAAATGAGAAGACAATTTATCAATCCATGCTCTCAGATTTCCACACCTATGTTCTTCTTAGTAAACTATGGTATTCAGCTTGGTAATAACTATCACCCCTGGCTGATCAACAGGCAGATTAGACCTTCATCAGATCCAATGCATCCTTTGCATCCCTCTCATAGAAGTCAAGGGGGAAGTCTCTGTCAGGGGGGCGGGACTGTCCGTAACCACGGGGATCCACGGCAACTATAGTGAAGCGCTCCTTATTCAGAGACTTCAGCTGAGGTCCAAAATCCGTTCGAGTGCATCCTGTGATAGAAGAGGCCACACTTATAGGATGTGACAGAGAAGACCACTGAGCAGAGGTGTGTTGATGTATTTACCCAGAGCACCAGGAAGCAACAGCAGTGCGTGTTTCCCTCTTCCTGTCCGCTCATAGTACAGGTCCACTCCATTAACATGCTGCCTGCCTGAGGTCACTGAAGAGCTGCAGGGAAACAAACAGGCAGACTGTGTGAGTAATCGTCATAGCGATGAAAAAGACTGAAATAGCTAGCTAGTCTAGTGAAAAACACTGGCTTTCATTTGACAGTCCAATAAAACCAAAAATGACACCAATCACATAGAATACATATCTCTACAGATCACAGATAATAACATGGCAATAATACACCTTTCTTGTTTCATTAAACAGGCACAGGTAAGGGCTGGTTTTGCACATTTTAGCATTTCATTAAGTTAAATTTGATCTTTATTTATCCTTATCTTTATTTAAGAGAAGTTTAATGGACTTGATAATTCCTAATCATTGGTTTGCTTTGTTTCAGAGACATCGGTCCATGTGTGTTTTTTTGTTGTTGATGACTGTTAACTGAAGACTTGAAATAAATCAACATATTCTTGACTATAAGCACTTCTCCTGGCTCACGCATCCATACCGATGCCCCATGATGATGAACCTCCTCCTTAACAGATAGCATAACTGCTGCATTAAATGATGGCTCCCCTCATGACAATAATTTAGACAGAAAACTTCATGTGACTTTCAGCTTGCACACAAAGAAAGCACGTCACCATGAAGTTTGTCCTCAAAAGCTGTTAGTATAACGTTACAAGATATGTTTGGGTAATTCGAGTGAATGACGTTTTCCTTCAGTGCTGTCTGTCAGAAAGCGAGGTTTGTATGTCTGATGAGCAGAGTCGAAGGTCAGCAGGGACACCAGAGCTGGAGGCAAGAGGTGGAGTGCTGGGTGGAGACAGAGGTGGGGCCATTTGCATACTCATAGATCCACGCTTACTAAATGAAGGCATAGGTCTAAAGCAGGGCTCGTCAAAGTCCAGACCTTGGCCCGCATCCAGACCAAACAGAATATCAATCCAGACCCAGCCCATGTCGTCAACTGCCGGGCGTGGGTCACATCGAGCCCGCCACATTCCCATCTGGCCCACAGAATATTGATGAATTTAAAAAATGTGTGTATCTAATGTTACTCACCGGTAGAAAAGGTGCAATCAGTGCTGAAAGTGATTGTTGATTAGCTTGCCAACCCCTCACAGAGGGAAGGTTTTTGTTGAGATAAGGACTCATTCATTGGTAGTTGAACTACAGGTTGTGTTTTGAGCACTGAGCTCTTTTCTATTTCAGCATCTAATTATCATTCTGGATTTTATGTGTTTTTTTTTTGAGTCTGTTCACACAGACTCATAAAAATAACATTAATTTCATAAGAAAGTAAAATTCTTAAACAATAATAGGCCAATTAGACCTAAATAAATAAATTTTGGATAAATTTTGGCTCATGGACAAATGTAGTTGAGGACCCCTGCCATACCTTGTGTAATGAATTGGCTATAATACCTTATGAAGAGTAACATTTTCCATTTTGAAAAAAAATATACTATTGATAATAAATATAACAATAATTTGTTAGTGATAGTTAATATTCAGTGTAGCTGGAGATCATTCACAGTGATCCTGTCCTCAAACTAACGTGGATTTAGTGGATGGAGCTTACTCATTGACATTGTTGTCATGGTGATGTTAACTACTGGAGACAGTGTTGTGTGTTGTTGCAGCAAAGTTCACACATTGACGTTACACCAGAGACCAACTGTCTGAACCTTGTGTGCCTCAGTCCCATGCTGGCCCAATCACAACAGATTAATTCATTGATTAAATGTTATTTTATTATCACCAACTGTTCTGGACCTCTGACCCTGAATAAAAATCACATAGAGACCTTTGAGTAATACGCTTGAGAACCTGGTCTAAAGTTACATCTAAGCCATTTTAAGGCAAGAAAAAATTCAGAAATATGCAATTTTGATTAACACAAATAAACAAACTCACAAACATTCTTGTAACTTTAACTGAATCTTATAGTATGTTCTCCGCTCTAGGTTGTGCATTGTTACAGCTATTTCGTATGGATCCCATAAACTATACTGGCATTTCGTCCTGTGTTTCTGTACATGCAGCATGCAGCAGTTTCACAGTTGGCACAGTTTGACCTGCTGTTAAACACCACCCATGCTGTGATTAGGGCCTCTGACCTGACACTTGGCAGCAAGTGCACTTGAAGACATTTATCAAAATTATTTTCCGAAGTGATTTCAGCCACCGGAAAACATATCAGCAAAATTATTTCGTGCATACTGGCTGATGAAACTACGCCATCTAGTGGATTTAAATCAAACAAGCCTTGAGGAAAATTTGCTCCCTGGTTAAAGTCCGCTTAGGAAGAAATGTGCACGTAAGCATGCAAGCACGGTTAACAAAGTGCAAACAGTTACCAGTATGGCTGGGTCGCTGACATTGCCCTCTTAATGTCCGTTCTGCATTTAAACAAACATCCTCGTAGTAAAAATAACGCCATTCCTCAGAGAAGGGTCCAAAGGCAGTCCTTCCCCAGTTCTGTGTGCCAATGAGGTAGAAGGGTTCCGCAACGGTGTTGGCGTTCCGTTAAGTAATATGCAGTAACGTAAACGCTACGTAAACTTTCACTTTAGCAGTCCACCAAACTCAGTTTCTGAAAAACAGTGAGGCGAGAAATAAACAGTCCAGTTGCTAGATTTTCACTCAAATTCCATGTCCGAGGCCGAATTTCACAGTTTGTTTCTAGTCTTCAGCCGCCGTCATTACGGGCAGGCACTCAGCAAAAGGTCACCAGTTAACAGAACACTACACGTTAAACCGAAACCCAGAACCCTAGCTGCTTTCCTGGCAGTGTTCCCAGCATGTGGGGGAGACTGGAGCGAAACCGCAAAGGCCTAAAGCTAACGTTAGAATTTTAGCTTGTCAAATATTACAATAGCGCTGATAATGTATTCATATTTGTATCCAGAATAAACGCTTTGTTGCTTGACATGTATTTACTTATCAAACTGCTAGCCTATTAGCTTACTACTAGAATTTCCCATTGAGGTTAGCCAATTAGCTAGCATTAACTTACAGTTTACTACATATAGCCTGTGGTGGCTCATTAGCCGTCAACGTCTTATTAAACAAATGCTGTTATAATAGACTTACGACGTGTGATCAACTGTTGTTGCCATCTCGTTTTCATGGGAAGTTGGTGCAGACGTGTCCATTTGTTGCTAAAAGTTGATAAATGACAACACTATTCGTTTGTGGGCGATTGGAAAACCAGCTTGTGGGCGCGTTACCGCCACCTACCGGATTGGAGTGTGGAACAGTAGACTGGCAGACAGAGAAACAAGTTCTCTGCATTAGCCCTGTTTTCTTCAGGTACTTAATTAGGTGACTATCTAAATTCCTGATGACACATCCCAACAACAAAGAAGTTCTTTATAGTGATATTTTGCTTTTCCAATGCTGTCCCTCCTTTGCTCTTCATAGATGCATCTTCATGTGTGCATCTACCAGATGAGTTGAGTTATTCAGTCACTTGAGTTATTCTTTTTTTTTTAAATTTTTTATTCACTTTATTAAATTATTCTCTGCATTTCACCCATCACTGTAAACACACACATGCACATGCAACATGCAGTGAACACACAGGAGCAGTGGGCTGCCACCACACCCAAGTTTCTCCAACCTCTAGGCCACGGCTGCCCCCAGACTAGTACATCAACATCCTCATCACTTTCTACTCCTGCAAAGCCAAGAACCCAGATGAATCAAGCCGTCAGACTCTAATCGTGCAGTATGTATAGCAGATGGTGAATTTCAAAAACAAGATCTTGTCTACATGATAGCCCAGATGTAATGATTGTGGGAGCATAGATATTGTTTATTTTTTCATTGCAAGGCTAATATTTGATGAGCAGTCCTTCCTTACACAAACATATCAAATGCTTTTTCTTTTGGCTTTCCTAATTTCTGATCACTGCAAAGAAAAAAAGGACAAGATGGAAAACTAATGGTACAGAGTACTGTGGTCTAATGGATATTCAACAGCAAAACTGGACATCCAACTATGAATTGATCTCTTCCACTAGTTTCCATACACCTCACTGATTATTAATGTAATTGCTGTAAATCTGCTTGCCTTCATTCATCAATTGATCATTGATCATTATTTGTTTATTTAATTTGAGTAAATCAAGAACATGCATGAAGGTACATTTTTAAAGGTTACTCAAACATTTTTGGAGTAATTTAGTGTTTGGAAGGTTTGAATCTTTAAAAAAGGAAATGAAATGTGAAAATGCATCAATATTATGTAAGAGGAAATGTATATTGTATACCCCCCTGCTTTCTTTATACACAAACATACACATTATAAATCATATTACGCAGGTTTTAAAGTATATTAATAACTATCATCATAAAACAAAATATAAATCTACATGAGAGAAGTTAATGGTGTTTATTTAACTTATGCATTTAGTTTGTTCCTGTGTTTATTTAGGCTTGTGCTACTTAAAAATTCCTGAGCAATGTTTTTATGTTGTTGATAAAATGTTGAGAGCACAGAAAGTTGAAATATAAATGTATTCATACTGACCAGCTACGACTGGAAAATGCAATGAAGTCACAGTGAGAATTTTAACGTAGCTCTGAATAGTTTGTTGGGCTTGTTGGCTCTTGGGTGACTCTTCAGAATAAAGCCTGCAATGTTCAGCACCATTCTTCCCAATTTAACAGTTTACCAGTACAGCACGTACTGACAAGGGAACCGACTAGGTTTGAAGTACTTACCGATTAACTACATTTGTGTTTTTATTTTTGACTTTTTTGAAATAAACAGATTCAGGGAAAAGAGCATTGTCAGAAACATAGCCTAGCCTATATGCTAGTGTGTATGTTGTAGTAGGCCTACTTACAGTAAGAGGTACAACATGGTACTTATGGCAAATTCATGTTTGCTTATAATTTAGTGACTACAAATTCTATTAAAGGAGCAAATTTAGGCTAATTCAGGTGTGTTGAGACTGATTTACCTTCACAGATCAGGACCCATATTTATCATGCAAAAACAAACCAGTGCCTGCAAACATTGGTGCACGGGCCGATCATGTTTTGTATCTAGTTACATTAGCAGCTCCACCATACAGTAAGTTTGACTACTACAGTTTGCAGCAAGCGAAGTGGCACCAGGAGGTTTTATTCTCAGAAAATCACCAAGCAGATACAGCTAACCTCTTCTGTACTTATTGTTCTATACAAAGAGAACATTGTGCAACAATCTGATAACCTTCACAATGATTTTGAATTAAAAATACATGTTAATGGGGGCTGTACTGTGTCACTTGTTTGAAACAAATAAAATAGAGACACACTGCAGTGCTTGACATTGATTTACCTACCTACAGGCAGTAGGCTTCATCCTCTGGGAAACATGAAGATCAGTGCAAAATTTCATAGCAATCCAATAGCTGTTGAGATATTCCATCCGGATCAAAGAGGTGGACAAACAGACATTGCCAAAGGACCAAACACTCTTTGGTCCCAGCTTCACAAGTATGAGGATCTTCTGCTTTTATTCTATTTTTTTTTATATCACCACAAATGGTAGGATAGTTTGGGGTTTTGGACTGTTGGTCCAACAAAACAAGCAATTGAAAGACATCATCTTAGACATTTAATAGAACAACCAATTCATCAAGACTTTACAGTTTGATATTGTGGTGTTGAAGCAGACCGAGCACCTAGAGAATATCTGCCAGGTGTAGCAAACAAACTAGCATCGAACTTGAAAGTCACTCCTGAGTTAATGCCTCCTCTTTCTCTTTTTAAGGACCGATTTAATCATCAACACCTCACATCCTTTATTATCTGTGCAACACAGCCCCCACCTCCTCATCCCACACTCACAGACACACACACACACCTACACACACAGTGATGCTCTGACGAAGGTGTTTTTTCTCCACCGTCTATTCAAAAAGGCCCTTGTATCTAATGTGTGCTGTGTGTGTTTATCAATGGGTTTGACCCGCAGCTCGCGATGAGTTGTTCAGACCTAGTTCTCTGAGGCAGGCAGGCAGCTTTTTGTAAACGCCTCCACTCTCCTCTGCCTGTCAGAGCGTCTGAGCTGTGCCACGTACTGAACCACACATAGGAACACAAGAAAACAAGGCTGGGCTAAAAATACCTCGATCACCTCAGAGCGATGTATTGAAGATGAAGCAGAATTTACTGGAAATGCAATGACTGAAGTAGATTCAATTGAACGTCCACTGAGAATCAGCGTATCATTTAAAATAAAGAGGGGAATTCTTTGTTCTAAGACAGAACGTTCGAGTTCAGAAGCAGTTCGCACATTAGGAAAAGTCATTAAAACAACAAGGTGATAAAACAATGTTAAATGTGAGGAGTTGCTGTTTTTCTTTGTTTCAGATATTAGTAACCTGAAAAGCTTTGAGTTTTTAGCCACATCAGCAGCACGGCTCTAGATATGTCGGCTGGTCGGTCCACCACTTCACTGCAGACTGAAATAAATGGGCAACTGTTGGATGGACTGCCATGAAATGTGGCATGACATTCATGCTCCTGAGAGGATGAATCGTACTGGCTTTGGTGATCCCCTGACGTTTCCTTTAACGCCACCAGCAGGTTGACATTTTTGTTTTGGAGAAAAATGCTTTGACAACCATCCATGGCCGTGACATTTGGTACAGATATTCATTGACTAGAGGATTGATCCTGCTGACTTTGGTGATCCCCTGACTTTTCCTCTGCATTCACCAGCTGGTCACATTTTTCACTTATTCACTAACATAACATTTAATGAATCTACAACAGAGTACATAAATAAAAAATGCCTTGATTGCCTCAAAGTGATGTGTAGAAGGTGTTGCAGAGTTTAACAGAAATACAGTGACTGAATCCTAAACACTGAGAATAGACACGTATGTTAATTCCCCTGAAAACATGGTCTTGAAACTGAAGTATTTTTTCTATGAAGTAAAACACTCATCTGAAAATGTGCAAGAATTAATTTCATACTCAAAAACCCAGCTTATCTGATTGTGTGTGGTTTGATCAGATTTAACTATGGCCTGGCACTGTAAGAAAACATCCCCGCAGCTGTCATTGCACTTTGATCTTGAAATGTTGAATTTCAAATATTGGTACATCCTGAGTGGTACATAGCAATATGTACCACAGACACAGACCAAACGAAAATACAGAAGAACTCTTATGTCAAGTAATGGAAACTGTCTAAAAATGTCGTGTTCATGTCGGACACAATCGGTCAAATGAAAAATGAAAGACTGCATTCTGTAATAAGACTGTAATCAGACAACCCCCCTGCTTATATACCTTGAGACTATTATCGAAGTTGAGATTTATTGCAAGTGTATTTTGAGCCTCATTCAGAAGATCTCCTTGTACGGTATAACACCTCAGCAGATACAGGGAGCCAGGCGTTACCCAGCGTTGGATCTGCTCTCTGCCCTCTGGCCCTCAACCATCTTTGTCTGGCTGGTATGTGCCTATCGCCCATCCCATGACCCACTCCTGTTCTAAATATAACTATCCAAGCATGGCGTTTCACTGTTAAGGTCACATTACGTCATCCCAAGCAGCATATTCTCAATCAAGCAGGCTCAGGGCATGAGCTGCGGACACGTCGAAGGGTTTATGATCTACTGGGGTGGCTTGAAAGCCATGGGACGCAGTAACAGCTAGTGACTGACTGTCCTCCTGGGCAGAGGGCTCGACCGGAGCTAAACACCTCCGGAGCAATAGATGCACAACCTGAGCAGCTTTAAAAACCTGCTGAGAAAAATCAAGACTGTGTCCTAAAGTTGATGTGCTTTTCTTGAGACTTTTGGCTGACATGGGCAATGGAATAAACAAGGTACAGAAATATCTCCATTTAAACAAACCTAAATTACCTTGTTGTATCTTCCCCTATATCCTTCTTTTGGCTCAATTTTGAACTTTCTTTAGGTCCTGCCTGATCTTTATCTTGGAAATATCAAAGGTAAGATGTCCCACCTCCTGTCATTTCAGTAATTGATTTATTTTCAGGATAAAGTAGTAGAATATGTTTCAGTTCCTCATACGGAGGGGCATGTGGTGAGATGCTACACTGAGCTCAGTTTCTATAGAGTGGAGAGGTCACAGTGTACAGCAGAATGATTGAAGTAATGTATTTTGATGTAAAAAAAGAACAGTGCTTTTTGCCAGTATGTGGGTGTGCGGGGGTTGGTGTGTAGCTCTCTGTCAGCAGCTGGAGGACAGCCACGTGAGGGTTGATGTGGGAGGGGATGCCCCGTGGTGTGGGGGTGTCCCCGGTGCAAACTATATTCCACATCTTTCCATAAAGCAGTAAATGCAATCGTTAGGTTGTTTTTTTGTGTTCAAATGATGAGTACACAGGAAACGTCTTATAAATACAGATCACTTTTTGTAACCGTGATGTGTTCAGGAAACCATTGCCTTTCATATTAGTCAGGCCTGTGATCTTATTTCGTCTATTTAGCTACTTATTTTACAACGTCTCAGACTTTTGTCTTTGTACAACAGCAAGTGCGAGCAAGTATGAGGAAGAGTAAAACTTAGCGAGTAGTTTGTAAGACTTTTACTGTGCAAGGCAGAGCAGTAACCACAGAGGGAGAGAAGCTGAATAAAAATTCAAACTAAGGTTTTCAGGCTGGCCAGCAAACTGAGTAATGCCTTAATTTGATGGCATCTAAGGCAAAAAAATATATATCAACGTTAAAAAAAATGTAAAATCACGATCATAGAAACTGCGTAATATCTAGAAAGACCTAGATAGTCTCCAGGGAATGGAGGGGAAAATAAACTGAGGAAGTAGCGGAACAAATTCACTATTTCATAGATTTAACTGTGTGATTTAAAGATAGCTTTTCCAGACCAAATTCTATTTGCATCAAAAGCTGAGATGGCAGTTACTGCTCCCCTGCTAAGCTGGCTGTGTTAGCATTAGCAGCATGGCTTGGTTTGCTTGGGGTTTGTCCTACATAATATAGTTGAATTTGTAGCCCTCCACCACAATTTGTTATGTGGAATGAAACAGAAATACTATATAAGATGTGGGGATTTGCAGATAACAGCTGGGGAATATCAGCAAGGAGGCCAAGCTTGACCTTTAGCTTTAACCAGAGCTATCTCACCAGCCAGATGTCTGTTTTTATCTTTATACTGCTAATTTTACATGCTGGTTTCACAGGAATGATACATTTCTGTGGCATAATATTTTTAGACGGTGAAACAGTTTTGACCAAATACATAATGAGTGGGTTTTTTGGCTTCATATGGCAGTGCCACTGGTCTGCCCTCAGCAGAAAGACAGCTCTTACCAACTTTAATGTCACGTCAGCACCTTGACACCCCATAAAAATATTTGTTTCATGACAGACACACTTTTATGACCTTAAGGTCACCGGCTTGCAGTGTAAGGTACACAATCAGATTGTGTTTCCTCTGCAAGAGTCTTTGCAGTGCTCATCTTTGTCTTGTATAGGTGGCATCAGCATCCTGCAAATTTGCAAAGCATGAGAAAAAAGAGCTCAAGACACATCTGTCCAAGGTAGAAAACATTTGGCTTCCTTTTAAAGAACAAAATTTGATTAGAAGAATTACTGTTTCTTGCTTTTGGCCCAAGCTGCTGGACTGTTTTAGAAACACTGGTTTTCCGGTTTTTCTTTCAGTTGAAAACAAGAGCAACACTTTTAAGCCATAAGGCCACATTTGCTTGGGAAACATTAGAGGAGGGGGTTGTTGTTGGGTAAAAAATGCTTAATTTAGGTTGGACCTTGCATGGGGTGACCTGTGATTGGATGGAAGCAATGTTTGAGATTTCTTTATTTTCTTTGTGATCCGCAGATGCACGAGATAAGGAGCTGTTGGCACAGCACAACATTACCCACATACTGTCAATCCATGACACAGCTGCACCCATCCTGGAGGTGAGCTATCTCCTGTGTCTTCTGTCGGCCTGTGCGACCCCCTTAACCCAACATTAATCCCTCCATAAGTAGACCACTTCCCTTCAGCTCGCCACTGTTGTTTTTCCCCTCAGTGTCCCTGCTGCTTAGTACTTGTTCTGAAAGTGTTAAAGTTTCTCAGACTCAATGCCTTCATTAGATCTACATTTAACAAAATATTGTAATTATTGATTAATCTGCTGATTCATTTTCCAGTTACTTGATACTTTCTTGAGTTTAAAAAATGTCAGACAACAGTGAAAAACATCCCAAAACCCAAGATGAACCCAGCAGCTTTACAGCACTTAATGCTAGAAAATTAAATTAAACAAGTCATCATTTATCAAAACTGTTCATTTTCTAATGATTGGCTAATTGTTTAATTGACTAATCGTTGCAGTTCTACACCCTTGTTAACCTCTGAGGTATCATTCTCAACTATTTATTATATGTTGGTTATTATATGTTCATTGTAGTTGTGTTTTGCAAGGATTAATATTAAGAAAAAGGGTGTCAAGTAAAATCCTATACACAAAAGTCTGATAGATTTTCTTCAAAGGCTTTTGAAATAGACCACTTCAATTGGTGTGAAAGTCAGATGTTCTTATTTTCAATTTTGCACGGAAATTCCATTTAACTTGAATCATTCTTGACCTGGAATTCACCAGATTTTACCAAATAAGCGGTCTTCTGATTGACTGTGATGCTTCAATATTCTGTGGGACCCAGGTGAATATCTGAAAATGTCTGTTCTTTTCAGTCTGTGTTTCAGCCATGATGCAGATGCAGGCCATTACACCAGAATATGACTTTAGCTCAGCAGCTTGTCCATTAAGTCTTGAAAGTGGAACTACATTAAAAAAAAAAAAAAAAGGTTTCTGGCTTTTCATGCTGCTTTTAGACTTGGCGATTTGAGTAAAAGAAGCGGGAAAGATGCTTATGCTTTTCTTGGTTGTACGTGAGCAAGTGAGTGTGAGAAGGACAGAAAGAGGTGATTCAGCTGTGAGAAAGTGTCAGGTTGAAAGTAGAAATCTGCTGTCACTGATTTCCATTCGATAACAGATGTAAGAATATAACTTCTGGACAGCTGCAAAATCTGTTTGTGGAGAACCAAAGTTCAGTTTCGCAGTTTTGATTTACATGAGACTTCATCCTTCCACAATACTAATTAATGATCCATCTGAATTTCAACTGAATTGTTATTTCGTTTGAGTGAAATTTTCCTCTTTCCGTCTCCGAGTCCGTTTGACTTGGTTTTTGAAAATCTTGATCTTCAGTGTCCGCTTTCACAACTTTCATCTTTTCTTGTAGAAAGCGAGCATGAAAAGTGCTCAGAGATTTCTGTCCACTTTCTCCATCCATGTTTGTTTCATTGAACACTGAAGAGAAACAGCAACTTGTATTACAGTATCACTACCAAAACTGGTCAACCACCAAAACTTTAAAAAAGGTTTTGGACCCGAAATTATGTCTGACTCCCTGCACCGTGCTGTCCTTCAGCCAGCAGCTCATTAATCCCAGCTGCTCTTCAAATCTTTGATCTTGATCGCAAGATGATTCTGGCAGCTTTTTGAGTTCTGTGGCGTAATGATGACTCAGGTCTGTTTTACCGGTGTAGCCCAAATAGCCAGATGGGATGGTTCATTTGCATAGTCAAACTGTTGACTGATTGATTTCTTGGAAGACAGCATGATGGGTCCTGAGAGAGGAAGGTAGAATTTGCAACCACCAAGTCTCTGAGGTCAGATGTGCCGTTTACTGTACAGTTTGTGGCTCTAATTAACATACTGCAAAATAACATGACAAGGTCAGTTTTACAGAACAAAATCTGAGCCTCACAAATGCCTTTTCACATGTAAAGAAAATACATTTCTGCAATTTTCCACAATTTGCATGCAGATTGTTTGGGATTGTCATCATGCTCTGTTTATGGCTGCATTTGATTTTACTGAGTAATGGTCATGAGGCGTTATTAGAGCAATGGTGCAAAGATAGGGGACTTTTCCATATGCATGTTCTTCTGTCAGTAATTACAATTTCCCTCGTGAGTGTTGCATTAGGGTACATGCCTTGATATGTGTACATCTGTTCGTGCTGAAGCCTGTGCGTGCATGAGTACTTTGTGGTTGGTGTGTTCGAGCTAACCTGTCTGGAGCACTTCCAGAGTTCAGGGCGTCCCAAAGGGCTCAGGGGTTTTTGCAGCGGTGCAGTCATAACGGGACGAGGTAGTTTCTGTCCACTACGTGTACCATCAGCTGCCAGGTGCACAGTACAAAAAAAAAAACAAAAAAACAAAAAAAAAGCACACATAGGCGAACATCGTTATGTCATGACCTGCCACACTGACAGGGTCCGAGGGGCAAGGTTTCAGGTGCCGTCCCCATCTGTGAAAAACAGGAAGTGTGTGAGAGCCGGCGACAGGACGAAACTCTTGTGACACTTTAACTATTATACATTAATTAATTCAACAGGTCGGAATGCATAAAATACTCTTTACAGTGTTGTTTGAGTCTAAACTAGTCCCCCATCACCTTCTAGGATATGACGTACCTGTGTATATCTGCTGCTGACCACTCTAAGCAAAACCTGTGAGTACATGATTGTGTATTGTATTGTGTATATTGTATTGGATTGTGTGTGTGTGTGTGTATATTCATACAGAATGTAAAAACTGAATGTAAAAACTGATGTAAAAAATGATCTGATACTGATCTACCAAATGATGATCTATGGCAGGTGTAATTGCAAAAAAGGAGGAAAAGTCCAACAAGAGTCTAATTTTAGTTTAATGGTGCAGAATTTGTATAAAATTTACTTTTCAATATCATTTATAAGTTAGCATGACTCAGGAAAGACTTGTGAAAGAGTAATGATGTCAGATAAGTGCACCAAAATGTTTTCAGTATTGTGGCTACAAGCACTATTGTAACAATAAAAAACATTTTTTGGTATTTAACATACATAGTGAGCCTAAGCCTGAACTGAACAAAAAGAATTACAAATATTCTGACGAGGTGCCAGAGTGTACTGAACGAGCGATTGGTAAATTAAATATTGGTGAATCTTGTTAAAAATATACAGCATTTTTAGTGCATCTTGTTTGTCTGTACAATGTACATTTGATCGTCCACACGGTTTTATGAAAGCATTTATGAAACTGGAAGGGGGAGAGCAGAGGGAGTTTTATGAAACTATGTAAAAATATTGCCAATCAGAACATTTATTTGAAAATAAAATCACATATACTGCCCATTACTGATTGATTAAAATCAGATAATTTAAAATGCCATCTGGTTGGAGGGCAGATTCATCAGCTGATGTTTGATGGAATAAACATTGCAGAATACATAATTAGTACTTAATCAAGTGGAATCTAATAAATATACAAAATAATTCATAGAGGTTCAAGAAATACTGTTATAAAAATATAAAGATATTTCAAATGTGGTGGTTTAATACATTTTTCAAGTCTGATACCAAGATATTTAAATCCACGTTAATTCAGTGTGTTTAACTTTACCAGGACTCAGTACTTTAGAGACAGCATCATGTTTATCCACGAGTCCCGGCTCAAAGGAGAGGGCTGCCTCGTCCACTGGTGAGTGGAAATAAAATTACTGCTGGTCAGTTGTTCCTAATTTATGTATCAATGTACTAATCTTAAAACAAAACTTCAAATTGAGTGATTAAACAGGTACTTCCATTCGTAATTCTGAAAATAATATATGTCTTTTATGTCTTGTTTTATCTGCACATAATTATTTACTGTATTGTACTCTATCTGTTTTTAAAATTGAAAATAAGTCAGAATATCCTGTCCATCAGAGTGAATGGTATAAAACTGGTGTCGTTTGCAGATGAGAAGATTAAAAGGAAGCAGCATTAGCAGCTGATTTTTGTTTAAATGATGAGTATTTGGCTCAAGGCGATCTGGAAGTCCTCCTGTTTTATTAACCCAATTTTCATTTTCAACCACATCACTGTCACCAAACAGAACAAAATTTGGATTAATGCTTTCAATGTAAATTTCATCACCTTTCATCTCTTCACATATCAAACTTGCAAATTCAAGCATTTAACCACAGCTTTTGGAAAAAAGGGGTTTCACTTCTTTGTACACTAAACAAGAGAATCTGAATATGTGCTGATCACTACAACTACCACCATGCCGTGAAAGCCCTGCGCTCTCAGTGTTGCAGGAGTGTCCCGCAGTGTGACTCTGGTGGTGGCTTACATCATGACGGTGACGGGTCGTGGCTGGGTGGAGTCCCTGGCGGCGGTGAGGGCGGCTCGGCCGTGTGCGGGGCCGAACCTGGGCTTCCTCCGGCAGCTGGAGGAGTTTGAAAACACAGAACTGACTGAAGTGAGTGACTCCCCGCTGATCTCACTTAAAGTTACCATCATCAAGGTTTCAGACTTTTTCTGCATTTCTGCAGCTGCCTCTCTATAAATTAGCTTTCTGCCATTCCCATGTGGGATTCAGGTTGCGTATCCATGTACAAGTGGCTCACAGGAAATGATGGAAACATGTATTGGGCTTGGTACGGAAGTCAGTGCATGTGACAGACAGCATCTAGTTATGAGCACGCAACAACAGGCCGCATCCGACAGTGGATGATTGCGGTTACATTTACATGTACCCATTCAGCTGCCAGGATCATCAGTGGGGTACGCTTCTACGTCACTGCAGCATGAGGGTGTTAGGTTGCTCTTTAAAGTCTCTCGCCCCCAGTGGACGAAAAACACCTCATTTTGACTGGAAAACTGGCACCTACATCACTTAAAGCCAGGATATGCTTAAACCCACTTGTTCTGAACATCCACATAGGGGCACACACTTTTCAGACCGCATCTCCTCACAGCCAGTGTTGCACCCTTTTGCACACAAGAGAAACGACAAAGCTAGCTGTGTGATGAAAATGTTTGAAGAAGAATAAAAACCACTTCAGCTCATCTGGTCGATCGCTGTGTGAAGTAGGCGTGCTTAATCTGATTGTGACTTTCGGGAAGTTACGGTTCGGACATCTGAAAAGTGTGTCGGCAGGGGGTTTCAGTCACTGTTTGATGATCTGACAAGCCCTCGAAGCATGAAGTCCAACTTTAACTTCCCTCCTGTCTCTTTTTCCCCCTCAATTGGAAACACCCTCCTTCTCTTTAATTCTGCCTCAGCTGTCGTTTATTCATCTGACTCACTTGTACACTCCCTCTGCTCTCCCCCTTCCAGTATCAGGCCTGGTGGAAGGAGCGATACGGGAAGAACTCTTTCAATGATAACAAGGAGGTGGAAACGCTTTTAAGTCAGAAATCTAACAGCGGCCGCAGCGGCGATGGCGTAACGACCAGCAACGCTCCTGCGCTGGGCACCAGTGGCTCCTGAACAAAGGGCTTCCGTCGGTCTCGTCTGTCCTGAACCCAAGCAGCCGAGGACTGTGGGTTTCTGCTCGGGTCACTGAACCCACTCAGACCAGACCGACTTCTGACCTTCATCATCAGTCCTGCAGAGAGCAGCTACAGCAGGGGCGCTGACATGATCTGTTGCATCTCATGGCTGCAAAACGGCCAGGCAGTCATGTGATGGGAGGGGGTTTTATGTCATGTCTGTCCCCCTCGTCATGTCTTGGCTTGGTCCTAACTGTCAAAACAACATGCACTGCCAGTCAAGCATGACACCAAGCAAATATGTACATAGAGTCCACAGTGAGAACACATATTTAGCTGAGTGCACTCCCCGTCAGTTATGTTATGCTGTGTCTTACTTGAAATATGAGTATTACTTTCTATTGGCAGTGTGGAAGCTGAACACTGTATCTTCCAGTAACACAGTATCTGAAACACTTCTCTTTTATGTATGTTTATGTTTAGTTTTCTTCCTTAATGTATGTTTATTTCAGTCCATATGGTTTGTTTTAATGTGAAGAGCTAGCAGAGTTAATGATTCGCACCGACATTTCTGCGCCATCTTACTTACATTTGTGATAATTTGCATTTCATTTAATTAAATATCCATTCACATTAGATTTAATTCCAGATTAATAATCTTTTTTTTTAGCTGTTCAGAGCAGTGGTTCCCAAGTCGGGGGCTGGGACCCTCAAAAGGCTTGAAAAGCAAAAGTTAAGTGAAAAATAAACAAAATGCTACACAAAATGTGAATATGTAGAGACTTTCTTTTGAGTCGCTGGATAATTTTACGCATTTCAAGCCATTAACAAAATATTCAGACAAGGATAAACAACAGTCTCTGCTTGGTTTGGTCACAAGTAAGTGGTGGAAGAAGCATTTAGTTCCTTTACTGAAGTAAATACCAGAATGTAAAAATACTTTGACATTGTAGTAACCTGCAACAAGACTTTATATTTTCTAGGCTGATCACTAAGTAGCTAAGCTGCTACATAAATGTAGTGCACATACAGAAATATCTCTTAACCCCCCTTTTTTTAAATGTTCATGTTTATTCTGATTATTTTTTACTCTTTATGTCAGGTTTATTGTTGCTGAACATTTATTCATGTTTGTTTGATCAAGTTCTTAACCTCAGTGTTTTTTTTTCATCTTGTTATTGAGCCCATTCAGGCTCGATCTCTGCATTAAAGGTGCCATACAAGTACAACTACCTCAAAACTGGTTTGTAAAATATGACAAATTGTTGTAGTTAAACTCCACTGAACTACAACAGAACATGAAGCAGTTAAAATGAGCTCCACCTCAACCACTTACATGCACATGTACTCTGAGAGGGGTGGGGCGGAACAGTGGCACTGGCTTTTTTAACATTAATGCATCAACGATCCAATTACTTTACATGAGTGTCCGCATTTTATGCTATTTCTTGTACTTCATTACTTTTAAGAGGGAAGTATTGCACTTTGTAGTCCACTACTACTACAGTTACTAATTACTTTACAGATGAAGATTTTATGTCAAAGACATGCTGATCAAGAGTGGTGCCTTGTTATAGATTAAACTATCCAGCAGTACATCAAGTAGCAGGAGCTACTACACTATAACTGGAGCTATTACAGCTGCACTGTTTCTTATAGATTAATGCATCAATAATGATAATCAAACATGGTCATTTATCTCCTTTATTACAACACTGACAGGGGACAGGATGAGAGTTTTTTCTTGTAAAACTTTCAGTACAATTTGCTTTTTTTAACTTTTACTTAGTGAGGTTTTGAATGCAGGATTTGGATCCTTCTTCCATTGCTGCCATAAAATAAATGACTGATTTCGAGGGTTTTATTATTATTATTATTATTACTAATTTCTTTTTTTAAAAGTAACGTTTAAAATAAGAACATGGTGAGCTGTAGACATTGTGCTGTCTCAACGACCCGTTTTCTAGGTATTCTATACATAGCCGGTGTAGAATAATCTTATCTGGCAGCCTGTTCTTGTCGGTGTTAGAGCTGCTGTTCTCTATAATCTTCCACTGGGAACAAACTTGCGCTCATGTTTTTGTGCATCACTTCTAGCTACTGCAGGACCACTCTACAGTTACTTTTCGTAAAGCTTTATCATTTCAAAGAATTGTTTTTGTCTCCGTGCTATGATTTTCCACGTGTGCGGGTGTGTGACACTTGTGACTGACGCCGGCAGGGTTTCCCCCGTGTCTTACTGGAGATCGGCCGCTGTGTGTGCGCTGATAAGCTTCGCAGGAGAGAGGCAGCGGCAGCAGGTGCGTCCTCCTCAGCATCCCCGGCTGTGTCTCCGCCCTCTTGCTGCTCGCTATAGGCTGGAGGATTTAAGCGGGCCCGTCGTAATGATGAGGGCTTTCTGACACTTACTGATTTCAAAACTTGACGGGTTTCGAGTTTCGCAGGTAAGACCAGCTCCATGCGCTCTCAAGGCGCACATTAAGGCCAAGTGCGTGGGAGATCAGGGGGGTTAACCTAAAAGTTTTACTGAACGTTTGATACACTCACCCTTCTCTGCTAAACTTACACTACTTTCAAAACACATATCAGCACACTGCAGTGCAGGACCTCCCAGAGGAGTTGATGCATGCGCCTGTTTGGACAGAGATGAACGCAGAGATGGATTACGGAGGCCCTGGGAGCAACGGGAACGGAAAGCTGCGCCAGTGGCTCATCGAGCAGGTGGACTGCGGCAAGTATCCCGGTCTGGTGTGGGAGAACGACGAGAAGAGCGTCTTCAGGATACCGTGGAAACACGCCGGGAAACAGGACTATAACCGGGACGAGGATGCCGCGCTTTTCAAGGTAAAACACCCGCATCCTCCTCTCGTCATCCAGCCACATTGAAACATGTGACTTTCAGAATAAAAGTCAGAAAATGAGTGTATAAACTGGCAAAACGCATCGTTTCAAATGTTCTTAAAGTCTGACAGAGATTCAAAGTGGCATAAAGGGAACACAGAATTATTATCATTATGATGCTTTTCACAAAGTAGGTCTATAATCCATGCACATACCTTCGTGCTTTTAATGTCTTATGCTGTATTTCGCGTTAAATGCTTTAGACGAAGGCTTATCATGTGCAGCACTTTGCATCATGTATTATTATATTGCATAGTGTGAATGAAATGTGCAATAGAAACAGGGCTGCAACGAGTGCTTTCACTGCGTCGATTAGTCTATCGATTACGTTGTGGATCAATGTTTGGTCTATTAACTGTCAGAAAATAGTTAGACAAGTCCGACACAAGTTCCCGCAGCCTAAGATGACTTAAAAAAACAGTTTTTCCTCTAAAGAAAAAATCTAAACCAAATACAAGACAAGAAAACACACCGAGACGCTGAAAATGTCGCGGATTAATTTTCTGTTGATGGAGCACCAAATTACACATTACACTGCGTATAAACTCCACCATCTGTAATAAACTCTATAATAAACACTCCTTTTGTTGAGAGGACGTCTGCTACCTCGGAAAGCTCATGTCTGCGGGCTCTGCAACGCAGGCTTCACGTCTCATCCTCTCTCAAGCTTTAACACGGGCTTTCTGTAAATTGTGCCGGTGACCTGTGTGCAGGCCTGGGCGCTGTTCAAAGGCAAGTTTCGGGAGGGGATCGACAAGCCGGACCCGCCGACCTGGAAGACTCGTCTCCGCTGCGCCCTCAACAAGAGCAACGACTTTGAGGAACTGGTGGAGAGGAGCCAGCTGGACATCTCAGACCCGTACAAAGTCTACCGCATCATCCCCGAGGGAGCCAAGAAAAGTCAGTCCCACACCAAACACCTCATGTTTCTAACAGTGCACAGCAGCGTAGAGATTACAGGCTGGAAGTTAACCGAAGTGAGTCAACATTTGCTTTGAAATGTCTGTTTTAATGCAGTCAAGATATCAGTTGTTACGGTAAACTGGGTTTGGAAATTCTCTGAAGACACGTGTGGTGATTGATAAAGGTCACTGACTCCTCGGTGCAGTCAAAACCACCAGAGAAGGTCACGCAGCGTTGAGACCTCGTTTGTTCATATTTTATTTTATTTTTTTTCTATTTTGCATTTAGGACCCCGACAGGAGGACAGTCCTCTGAGTCCTGCGAGCTACCAGGTGCACCCTACCTACCCTGCCCTGCAGACTCAGGTGATTTTCATACACATGAAAATGAGTGGGGTGGGCTCGATGGGGAGGGAGAGGGAGAGAGAGAGGGAGGTTGAATGTGAAACTGAACCAGTGGATGAGAGGACATCCTGTGCATTCATGAATGACCTTGGGCACACCAGATCTCAAAGACTCTCTGATGCTGACTTCAGGTGCTGTTGGAAATGCTGAAACTTAAAGGGACTCATCACAGACTTTCCAGATACCCGGAAAAGTGTCTGTGTTGTCCAAATTACAAGGATGTGACATTCAGCTGGCGCAAATCATGCAAAAACCAAGTGAATAACGGGTGTTTTCCTGTTTCCAGTCTGTTTGCGTCTTAACCATTACCATATATTTATGTGTGGAATCTGAATTCGACCGGCACAATGCAACCATCCAAACTTTTGACTACTCACCAAAATTGTTTCTTAATTTTTGATTTTTTTTAACTAATATTTTATTCAGTTTTAGCTCCCTGCATTCTTTCAGAGCTGTATATCACGTACAAAATACTAACCTTACTAATTACTAACAATGAAAATATATTTAATTGGTTTTCCAAATGCATCACCATTCAATCCTGCTATGAAGCTCCACCTCTAAAAAATAATTTCACTTGACAGCAGAGTCCTCAGACCTGACGTTTTCAAATAAAACATTAATCACTGAAAAAAGCCTCATCATCATATCCACAGCTTCAGTTTGGAAGGCGGAGCACGCATGTGTCCAGTAGGTGCAGTCAGATCACGTTAAGCTGATCATCTGTGTCTCTGTGTGCAGGTATCACAGTACATGCCCACACCAGAGTGTGGCTGGAGAGACTACTGTCCGGAGCAGGCCGCATTGCCTGAGCTGCCCTTCACCCAGTGTCCCTGTCCCCCCCGCAGCCTGCCATGGCAGGGCCCGTCCATGGAGAACGGTACCGTACTCAGTATTCATATGTCGACATTAGTGTCCTTGGCAGTTTGAATGCTGGGTGTGTAAATGTTCATATGTGCTTGTGTTGAGCTCTTGCCTGCTCCTCTGTGCGTGCAGGATACCAGCTCAGAGCCTCAATTTACTCATACGGTCCTGCTGATAGCCAGCCCTCGCCGTTCACACTGGACGCCAGCATCAGATCAGCGGAGGCGCTCTCAGGTAAACAAGCACTTTCATTTCACTTTTTATCCCCACGCACGATGGAATCAGAAGGAGAAGAAACTATTTGTCTGGGTGACTTCCTTAACTGAGCACTGGATGATCTCTATGTTTAGCTCTGGAGACTTGTGAATAAAGCCATAAATCAAAAACCAAGCAGTGAATACATCCTTACATAAACACCCTGGAAATGTCATAGTATACAACATGTAAGTCTGTATGTGCAAGACTGTACTTTGTTTATGGCCATATATAAAGACATAGCTAAAGATGGAGAGGCCTTTTAAAGTTTACCTTTTTAGGTTACATCCACTTAGACATCTTAAAAAAGACTGATCAGTGCAAAACTGCTATTTGGAAAACGTGGAAAACTGCACAATGTTTTAGCAATCTTTAAAAATGCTCTGATTAGCCTGAAGAGGGCGCTGTAATTAAAGATAAAGTTAAAAAAAGAAAAAGTCAATCGTGAATATTTTGGATTCTTATACTTATTGTCTGATTAGGTATCACTGGTTGCATAAACCCTGAAGGCCGCCTTTTTGATACACACACTGGGCGCTACCTGCCGGCATCAAAGCCTGGAGGCTAGGGTTAGATTATTTACTGCCCCCTAGTGGCCAGAAATTCATGGTTGCTATGTTAGTGCATTCAGAACATAAAAATAAGCTTAAATGAGCTTCAGTTTAAGGCTGAAATGTTTTGGCAATACTTCAGACATGGCTGATCTGACTGGACTGATGGAGGAACTATACTTAAAGTTTAACATTTCATATCGACACAAATCTTGCAACACAGATTCTCGTACTGTAGTCTCAAAAACAGAGACTCCAAGTACTAACACATCACTTGCATTTAACCGTTTACCTGTCTGCTGACTGGCAATTAAATGAAGATAAAATGAAAACTAGTTTAATGCATCAGGAAACGTGTTCAGTAACCTCCACCTGTGTCCTCTTCTCCTCCAATCAGATTACCGCCTGCATGTGTCTGTATATTTCCGAGACAATCTGGTGAGGGAGGTGACCACCTCCAGTCCGGAGGGGTGCCACATAACTCCCTGCTCCCCAGAGGACAAGCCCTACCTGCAGCCTGGAAATCCCGAGGTGGTCCCCCTGCCTGTGGACAGTCTCTCAGTCCAGAGGAGGGCAGAGGAGTGTCCCCCGAGTCCCCCGTCGCCCCTGGAGAGGGGAGTGTTACTGTGGATGGGCCCTGAGGGGCTCTACGCTCGGAGGCTGTGTCAGAGCAGAGTGTACTGGCAGGGAGGACTCTCCCAGTACGGTGACAAGCCCAACAAACTGGAGAGAGATGTCAGCTGTAAACTCCTCCACACGCAGGACTACCTGACAGGTGAGACAGCAGGAAAGACCTGCAACTAACCATTCATTTCTGAATCATTCCATCAGAAGAGCTGTTGTTGATTAGTTGTCTGTGTCAACAGTCCACACCCAAAGACATTCAATTTACAACGATATTTAACACCAGATATCCACATTTCAGAAGCTGGTAGCTGCAAACGTTTGGCTTTTTGCTTTTGGAAATGATAAACAATTGATTATCATACATGATTGATGATTAGTTTTCTTCAGAATTAAAGCATGTAGCACAATCCTCTCCAGTGAGTAAACACGGTGGACTGGAGAAGAGTCTCACTGGCGCTTACACAAAAGTTCCCAATCAATTTCATTCAAGTTTTAGTTTGTTTGTTTTTTTAACCAGCGGGCATTCTGGAGCACAGGAAAACATGCACAAAGTTCTGGCTAAAGCTAAGCTAGCCTCAGTTCGTGCACATCGTGCTTCATCATTTGAGCATCTGATAACACTGCTGTTCTGAAAGTAGTTTCAGACTCCTCAACGACTCGTCTAACAAACTGAATGAAAAATTATTTCACATGTCGCACAGTAAAAGATTTTTATGGTGTTCCAAGCTGCAGCTGTAGCCGGTGGCTGTAACTGACACATCTTCTGTGCTCCTTTAGTAAAACACGAGCATTTGTGGCCACTATCTTTATTTGGAAAAAGAGCTTCAAGTGGAGAAATGGGTAGAAATACTTTTTATAGCAGCACACTAAATATTACCAGTAAGTCTGGTGTAGATTTGAATTCTTTAAAAGGAAAGTTTGTGTGTGTGTGTGTGTGTTTGAACTGCAGCTCATTTACTGTCACTTTAGATAACTATCAGCTAAAACCAAAGCTAAAGAGAAAGACCCTTCAGAAGTCCCTATCACATAATAACTGCGGTTGATAAACTTTTTAAAGTAATGTTTCATGATGAGGCAACAGTCACATGACTTCTTCGTAGCCACATCATCCCCACCCACATGCTGAAACAGCTCCAGCTGTGTAAGAGCCTGACAGCTAGTTGCATTTGCATATATGGTGTGACCAGTTCTTTCCATTCGAATCATCCCAAAGGTCGCATCACCTCAAGTGAAGTTCTTCTGAATTCATTTGAATTTTACCATTGGAGGTGGGTTTTTTTATATCATTGTGAACAATGATTCGATCTCATGTCCTTCCTGACTATCAGAGATCCAGAGCTACGGGCTCCATGGACGGCCGCCGCCTCGTTTACAGGTCCTGCTGAGTTTTGGAGACGAGTGTCTGGACCCGCAGAGACAAAGACGGACCCTCACTGTCCAGGTGACTGCTCACACTAATGTACTGGCACTCATATTGAAGCACTGTCTAATAATCAGCCCTACCTCATGTCTCCTCATTGTACTTCCATTCGTGTCATTTTGCACTTGAGTTCAATGAAACGTCATATTTGCTGGGTTGAAAGTTCAGTCTTGAAAGTTTAGTGTGGTTTGAAAAGTGAAAAATCAGACTCGAAAGCTAAAACATGGGCTTTGAAGGTCTGTAGGAACCTCTTCCCATCATGTTCGCTGCGTGTCATAACTTTAAATTCAGTTTCTGAAGGAGCACTCGCCTGCTTCCAGACCTTTGAATCAGCCCTCGCAGATCTTCTTTTCAGTGCTAAAATCTTCTATCTCAGCTTCAGCTCTTGGGAGTTCTGACTCTGTTTCAACCAGGGAAGACTTGAAAGCCAGAAAAACAGAAACAACCCAAAAAGCAGAGGTTCGGCCAATTGTGTTCGAGCCATTCTTGGCCAGTGGTGTTACAGTAATGGCAGATAACCAGACTGAAGGTTTCACTTCATTACTCAGTCTGACAATGTGCTCATGCTAGCAGGTTTCTGTTTGGGAGGAGTTGCTATTTTGCCCTAAACAATCAGTAACAAGTGATGTCCCACTCGCATCCTCTTCAGAAGCTGCAGTTTTCCTGATCCCACCTACAAAGCTCTGATTGGCTTCTTGTTTTTCCATCAAGTGAAACGGCCGTCAATGAGCATGACTCCAGACCTGTTTGAGGCTCTGAATAGCTTCTGACAGTTATTTAGGGGTCTGCACTATTATTCAGGCTATTATTGTTAGTTCCATTTGCACATGACAGGTTCACATGTCAGATCTTCTCCCTCCCTGCTGAGAGAGCAGACGTTAAGCCCTGAAACAATTGCGTCGCATCTCTGCTGGACCGGTTCAAAAACCTTCAAAAAATCTTTACTTAACATCCACTTGCTTACTTTTCCTGGGACTTTCAACTCCATGTCAGAGTCCTCCTCAATGGTTAGAGTTTCTGCCCAAGTTCGGCAGGTCCATGCAGTCTCCTTGACAACTGAATAAACATCCAGGAGGAAGACCACAAGTGCATCTGAAAGCTGTTTTTTTCGGAAACCTTTGAGTGAAGGTTTTTTTGTCAAACCTGAATTCAACGTTATGAAACACAAGAGCAAAGCAGCTCCTACAGACTTTCAATGGTTATTTTTACATTCAAATCCTACTTTTCACTTTTCAAACCATTGTTGAACTTTGCAAACGTACTTGTAGGCTCTCAAATATTAGTCAGTATAAAGCCTTCTCACTCACCTGCGCGACCTTCCTGTGTTTCAGGTGGAGCCGCTGTTTGCCCGGCAGCTCCTGTACTACACCCAGCAGATGGGCGGCCACTACTACCGCAGCTACGAGCACCCGGGAGTCACGGACCACATAAACACCCCTGAGGACTACCAGAGGGCCATCACACATCACCACAGCAGCAGCCTGCAGGAGTGACCTCAGTGGGTTCAAGTGACTGTTGAAAACGTCTAGATGCAGCAGTGAGCTTTCACACAGGAGACCAGCAACAAGAGGACAAACCCCAACAGTGTTATACATAACAATGGACATTTAGTGACAGTCACTGTTTGCCTTGTGGGCTTCTGTTTTGTGTGTGTTTGTCAGTGTGTGTGCAGGGAACCAAAGTCGCAGTGTTATTTTTCTTTTCCTTACTGTATTTTTAGGGCATCGTGAATATTTTCTGTACTGACTATGCAAAGAAAACTGACAGCTTCGGTGATTGTACTGTAGAAAACTGTGTGATGAATTTTAGTGCCTTAAGGGGATAGTTTGACGTTTTGGGAAATACGCTTATTCTTGCCGAGAGTGAGATGAAAAGATGGATGTTACTCTCAAACTCGCAGTTCAACATGTTATATTTTGCTTGTTTAGTCTGTATAAAAACTGCAGTGCAACAACAACAATTCAACTTTTATGGACGATGATGAGACAGACTATTTCTCGACCACGACCAGTAATTTCCTGGAGGCTCTGCTGGTTGCCTGGCAACTGCTTGAGGAAATAGCTCAGTACATAGCAACAAAGAAAAGAGTGAATTGTCATTTTTGCCCTTTGTTAAATTCATAGAAAATCCTAAGCAGACACAACATCATATGTTATATGAGAGCTTTAAGGTGCTGGGAGGCAAATTATTTACCTTTGGATTGAGCTGGGTTAGCTGTTAGCTTAGCTTAGCATAAAAACTGCTAAGCTAGCTGTCTTCTCTGGCAGTGGCTTCACATTTGCTGCACAGATGTGAGAGTTGTACGGATTTTTTCATTTAACTGTTCTTCTAAATAATTGTGTTGCTAGGAGACACTATCACCAGCGTTTAAGGAATGAATGATGTTTTTTTTTTTTTTCGCCTGGCTGCGTTTGTGAGAAAACTTTCAGGGAGCTGACTTCAGATAAGCTTGTTCAACTCAATTTTGTATCAAATGTCTCAGGTACATGATATATTTTTTAATTCAAGTGTCATATAGCAAATCTGAGAAATGATTGGAGGGAATGGTTGGAGATTTTTTTTGCCTTGAATGAGCACATTTCTATCCTAAAAAACAATAAATGGCTGAAGTGCAAAGAGTAAGGACCTCTGTTCAACTGCGTGAGCTCTTCGTATATGTCAGTGCTACTTCTGTGTGTGTGTTTCTGAACAGGAAGTGTGGTTCAGATGCAGGATGAGGCTGGTTAATCAAACACTTCACTATCACAAACAATGTGGTGACATCACAAGGGGAGGAGAGAGAGGAAGAGGTCGGCCACGCTTTCCGAGCTGCGCTGGAGAGACGGCCTTCCTGGCTTCTACTCGCAGATTAGAAGAGAGTTTCCACTTCATGGAAAATAGTCACAAAAACCCACAAATACATTTGTCACTGCCGCAAAATTGTTTACAAGAAGAGCGAGGACGATGACGTCGCTTGATAAGGTGGCTTTTGAAAAACAATTCAGTCAGTTTACTTTGAAAGCCACTTCCTAATGAGGCCTTTCAGCATGCAGACAGCTTCAGAGTGACCCTTAACACCAACAGCACATCAGAGCTGCAACTAACAGTCATTTTCATTGTCCAATCGTGTTCAGTGTGGTTTTGATTAACAGGTATATTGTTCAGTACATACAATTTAAGAAAAAAGCTTTTAAAAAAGAAGGCAATCACAATGTCCCAGCACCTGAGACCATGTCTTCTAGCTGCTTGCTTTTCCCAAAAACTCAAAGATTTCAAGTTTATTACAATATACACCACCGCAAAGGAGCAAATTATCCCTTTTTACAGGCTTTAATTGGTGAATATTTGTTGCATGCTGTTGCCGTTTGGTTTACAAAATGGCCTGAAATGATTATTGAAATTACTATGGATTAATCCTATGTCAACAATCAATCAATTATCTCATTGTTTCAGAACATTAGTAAATGCTCTTTAAGTACACACTTGGAAAAAAAATGCAGCAAAAATATAATTTCAAGGGTAAGTCTGGTGATAGCCCATGCTTTCTTATTTTTAGTCAATAAATCCCATCAAAAGACCCAAACCAACAATGAATTGATCAATAGGTGTTCCATCATTACCATGAACACACACACTGTAGTTTATTTTGACTAAATCCCAAGGACAACCAAATATGGATTAATCCGCCACTGAAAATAGTCCCAAACTCTCCTCCTATGTGAGAAATATTTGACAAAAACTACAGTGAGCAGCTGTTTTAGAAAATTAATGAGCCTTTTAAAAAAGGAAACTATATATTTGTGAGCCATTTTGAAAGGTTTACGTCATCAGTGGGAACCAGCAGGCTTAAAGCTGAGAGCCACAGGCAGCAGGAAAGTCACAAGTATTTAGAAATGGACTTAGTTCACACTCTTGGTTTGGGTCTTTTCATGGGATCTGCTGACAATGACAAGAAAAATATAAAATATCACCAATTTATCCTTTACATGCAGTAGATTTAAGACATTGAAATTCTTGCCATTAATCATTGTTGAAAACTTCAGCTGGTGTGGATACAGACATTTTCAAGTTTTTATTAATTGAAGCAGATACATGTATAGTTTCAACTGGTGAAGTTTAAAGGTTACTGTGATGCTTGTAGATGTCTGAAAAAACACTGTAACTACGACTGTAGTCACTTTAATGTAGGACACATGTAACATTTCTTTAAAAAACAATATCAAAGGCTTTGCAGTTTTTCGACAGCAGGTGGGTCCTTGAATGTTACTTTTTACCTCAAGTGAAAACATGTTTTTGCACATTTCAAAAAGGGGGAAACCTGCTTGCCTTGGACGTCCCTTAAACTTTACGCAAAGCAGAGAAGGTCAGATACGGACTTTTCCATTCAGACATGATTGATAGCTGTTACATTTTTACAAGTAAGATTATCAAAATGATCACTCTAGTGTATCAATATTAGGCCTGATATATTGAACCAATATGTTAGTCATTATTTTGATGTCAGGATAAGATATTTTAACAAGATTATTGTCCCTTAGCTAAAAGGGTAACACTTAAATTGAAATCCACCAACCACTTTGTATTATTAATAAGTACTGTATTGACTTTTAAGGGCTGAACTTAAAGTTATTTTAGCAACGATAAATATAGTAAAATACAGCTGTAATAACATGGAGAGGCTACAAGCGTTGACACATTAATGAACACTGCAATGTGTCCTTCTAGCTGCTTCTAGCGTGCTACAAACCCTTTACGTGTTTATATAATGCTTAGAAATACTCATGGTTACAGTGTTAATATAGGACAACCCTGTCAACACATTTCCAGTTTAAAGTCTCTGTGTTTGTTGCTCATCTTGACAACTTCTCCTGCTGCATGAATACACTTGTTAGACTGCTCACTTTCTCCATCCTTTTAATTACCCACTCACTCACTCACTCACTCACAGTGAGGAGAAGTCAGATCAAAGTCTAAATGTGTTTTGCAGGTCTTGTCACATTCTCTCCTGAATGGAACAGAGTACTGGCAAATAAAAATAACAAAAAACTCCCCCTTCTCACCTCTGTTACTGTAAACAGAGAGCTGGCGGAGAACGGATAAGGCTTTAGGCTTTGAACTGGGTTTGTGAATGAATCCGTGGGAGGACAGAGAGCTAAGTTTAGAAAACAGACAATCAAAACAACTCCTGCCTGCCGTGCACGGCTTTCCCCTAAAAGTAAATGGGAAACAGAGACAGACGCAGCAAAGGTTTGAGGTGCATGATTGTAGACAATAACAGAAAGTTGTAGTGACTGGATCACTGAAGTGTACAGGTGCTGCTACAACACAGCAGCACGTCCACATTGTCCTCAGATAACCCCTCACGTCTCGTCACACTTTCTCATGTGAGCTGTGGGCGAGTCTGTCTCCTCTGCCCGAGTGATTAGACCAGCCACAACCGTACCGCTCCCTTTCTAAGTCCCTACACCCACCGCCATAATCACGCTTTCTGTTGCCACCATCTCCCTCTGGGATCCGGTTAGAGCCTCTTCTGCTTGCTGCCCTGAATAACGGCCTACACCGTCCCCACCCTGCATACGCCCTGCACTCATGCTCCTCCAAGAGAGCTAGACGCTGACATGCCAGACAGCATGACTGAACTGGTGAGCTGGAGCTCCTGAGATGAATGGCTAAACCATAGACCAACTGTCTGCAAACATGCACTGATGCAAAACGGTTTGCGAGAGTGTGGTGACGAATGGATCCGTAGACAAGTTTAAAGACCGGATGGAAATACTCAGAAGTGATCATTTTGCAAATATTTCTACAGTATAATTAAAACCAGAACAATCTAATCTCCAATCAAACAGCTCTGCATTGAATGTCTCATTTATGACGCTTTCAATGTTCTTTCTTTGACACCTGTATCTGACCTCCCTGTATGTACAGATGTATTAATCTACTCTGCATGTTGAACAAATGGAACAATTTTCAGTACAAATATATCCAGTGTTACAAATAAAGTGACCAAAAAACGATTTGAAATGTACTGTGCTGCATTTTTAACACCTCTTTCTGCAGCATCTCCCATATTATAGCTTGAAAATGAAGACTAATATATGATATGCTGCCTGCCATTCTTATACCTCAGTGGTGACTGTAAATCAATTAGCCAGCTGAACAAACTTCAACAATGTCTGTGGAGTACAGCAAGTTTCAGACAGTCACCATCAAACCATAAAGCAACTGTCAAACGTGTGCAGCTTCATGACAACAAAGCAAACGCGATCTGCTGATGAAGACTGTGTCATTAGGTCTGAAGCAGCTGAAAGAGCAAGTAAGTGGACCTCAAGTCAGAAACAAAACAAATGAAAACGCATCATTTTATCCTTAAGTGTTTTTTTTACTTTATTGGGTGCAGTACAAGGCAACAACAGCAACGCAGAGGACAGATTATTTCAGCGTGCAGATTGAAGACAGCAGAGTCTGCAGCTTGGTCGCAGCCTTCATCCCACTGCTGACCCACAACTGAAACAAGCTATTAGCGACCATTAGCAACACCGTCTGTTAGCTGCATGAGTGGCCATATGTGATTAGCATAACCATCATGACTGGGACTGTCCTACACAGTAACAATGAAATCAACTCATCTAGTGTCTTTAAGATAAGATAAACAGGCATTTTGTGTCCAATCTGGTGACACAGAGATTGAAAGTGATATTGGAAAAAGTGATGAGTTACAATAAGGTGATAACTGAAAACACAGATTTAAAGTTCCTGACTGCACACAGGTAAGAAGCACAGACAGAGCAGTATGGTGGTAGACTGAGTTTATCTCTTCACAGGCTGGATGCAGGAGGGCTGGAAGCAGGTGAGCTGGAGCTGCATGCTGCTCTTAAACTTGTTCAGCAGCTCTTCCAACAACCTGGCGGAAGAGATACAAAAAACATCAATCATGTGAAACGACTCTTAACATCATGAAGCAAACACTGAAAGGTCACAGTCACTTGTATTAGTAACATGGACCAGTATGTGACTCACTTCTTATCAGCTCCACTGTGTAGCTGAGGAAGGGCGTCCAAAGCCAGTTTAAAGCTTGCACTAGAAACAAGATGTTCAGTTAAAACTTAATTTAAAAAAAAAGAAAGGTTATTGACACTGGAAAGCTGGAGATAAAGATCAGAGTGCAACCCCGCCTCCAAAAAAGAGTTGGGACGCTGTGTGAAATGTAAATAGAAACAGAATGTGATGATTTGCAAACCACTGAAACCCCATATTTAATAGAAAATAGCACAAAGACAACACCGTTTCTGCTACTCAGTTTGCGGTCTCCTTTGTCATCAATGGCTGACAAGTTGGGACTGCAGGCAGGTCAGTAGCAGCTGGACTCTTTTGCGATGGAGCCCTGCTGTTGAATACATGCAGAATGTGGTTTGGCATCGTCTTGCTGAAATAAGAAGGCCTTCCCTGAAAAAGACATTGTCTACTTGGCAGCATACGTTGCTTCAAAGCCTGTATATATGGTTCAGCATCAATGGTGCCTTCACAAATGTGCAAGTGACCCATGTGCCATGTGCACTAATGCTCCCCCATGCCATCATGGATGGCGGCTTTTGAGCTGCATGCTGATAACAGTCCTTCTCCTCTTTAGCCTGGAGGACACAGCGTCCGTGATTTCCAGAAAGAATTTCAAACTTTGACTTGTCAGACCACAGGACAGATTTCCACTTCGCCTCAGTCCATCTTAGATGAGCTCAGGACCAGAGAAGGCTGCAGCGATTCTGGATCTGGGTTAAACGCGGCTTCCTCTTTGCATGACAGAGTTTCAACTTGTTTCTGTGGCTGCAGCGATGAACTGTGTTCACAGACGATGGTTTCTGGAAGTGTTCCTGAGTCCATGCAGTGACCTCCTCTACAGAATCTGTCTGTTTTCACCGCAGCGCCGTCTCAGGCCTGAAGATCTCGGCCAGACGATGAAGGTTTTCAGCCTTGTCCTTCGTGTGCAGACATTTCTGCAGATTCTCTGAATCTTTAATGACATCGAGCACTGCAGACAATCAAATCCTCAAATCTTTTCCAGTTTTACTTTGACAAACATTATTCTTAAATTGTTGCACTATTTGGCAGCGCAGTCTGTCACAGGGCGGTGAACCCCTCCTCATCTTCACTTCAGAAAGACTCTGCCTCTCTGGATGCTCTTTTTATACCCATCATGTTACTCACCTGTTGGCAGGTAACCTCATTAACTGTGAGATGTTCCACCAGCTGTTTTCTTTTAGCATTTCACAGCTTTTCCAGTCTTTTGTTGCCACTGTCACAACTTTTTGAAACTTGCTGCTGCAATCAAATTCTAAATGAGGAAATCATTTTCAAAAACAGAGACAATTCTCAGTTTCAAGATTTGATATTTTGTCTTTGTGCTATTTTCAATTAAATATGGGGTTTCAATGTTTTGCAAAGCATCACATAATGTTTCTATCCATGCTGAAAAATTGAACTCTCCTCATGAACTCATACATGTTGACACACACGCGCATGCAAGCATGCACGCACACACAAACGCACAGCAGAACCAGATTACTTTCACTTCCTTTCCATAACCCACAAAGTAACATAAATAGGGATTGTAGTAAGGGATGTGCGACTGGGAAGATTTATGTTTGTGACATTCACTACCATAAATCACTAGGCACATGTATGTGAGTTCCCGTCTGTGCCACTATGTCAATGCGTGTGTGCTGCTCTTACTTGCTTTCAGCGTTTAGGTATGTGGATATAGCATCTGTCAGAGCGCAGACTTCAAGCCGAGCCTGAGGGCGATGAGGGATACATAAAAAAAAAAAAGAACATCAACTGTCAGCAGTTGGTAGCTTGAACTGAATAATGGTGTTATCAGAAACAACAGGTAAATCCCCATAAAGTGTGAGGGTCGACTTATGAGTCAGGGTCTTACTATGAGTGATAAACTGCTCTGTAACTGCGTGTGTGTCAGTGTGTACCTGCAGGGCTCCATTTTTGCTGAAGGAGGACACACATTGCATAAGACGACACATCTCGTCCGCAACCGACTCAATAATTTTTGACAAAACCCGTGGAACCAGGTCCTTAGAGACCGTGAAGACCTGAGACAGACAAGGTTGGTGATGAAAAGATAAGACAGAGGACACCGGAAAGAACAAACAAACAAACAAACGAAAAACAGCTGGTAAATGTAGGATTTGATGAAAAGGACCAAAGAACAAGAGAAGTTTTCATGGTGCAGACGCGGTGTGGAGGCTGTTTGTACCTCTGCATGAACTGTGATGATGTTGACCAGAGCTTCCTTCAGGTAGTTCCTTACACCTGAGGGAGAGGAAGGTGCAACATGAGCAAACATCCAAGTAGACTGGATGATGAGATGCTAAAAGAGCTAAATGGAAAGCAGTTGTATTTTAAAATGTCTTTCACCATGCAGATACGAACAACAGTCGCTGAAATAACAAAGTGTGTGGTGCTCCTCTAAATAAGAGATTTCTATAGCCAAGTCAAAAGCCATAAAGTACAAGCTCTTGACCGAAAACGACCAAAAATCTTTGATTATTTCTGATTAAGAATTTCTGGAATTGTAGTGATACGAGGAGGAGAAAAGTAGCCGTTTACACTGAAGGTAAATAATGTTACGGTTTTATACTGGAGGTCTAAATGGCCACTGCTCTGCCCACACCAGTAACCTGTCATCATGTTTTATTCAAGCTAACTGTGTATACAACAATAAACGGTTAATCTAAGTGGCTGCTCAGTGAAAGCCTCATAGTTCTAATGCTTGACAATTTATCTGGACCACTGTCACTTGTGGCAGAGATGTGAGTGACAGATGGAGCTGGAAATGTTGCTACATGCACAATTGTTTGGATTTGCACAGTTGTGTGAAGAGAAAGAGTAAATGTGTCCCCTTGAAGTTTAAAATATCTAACAGTGAAACAACAGAGGAAACAACAAACTGAAAGTACTGAAACTGGCTTTGCAGCACCCACACATCAGCATGAGCCCCATACAAGAAGCGCAGTAGTGAAAGTATCATATCCTAGATCTGTGCCCAGAATGTTCCTCTTTCACAAACACACAAAGTCCCACTTGCAGGAACAAACCAGAGCAAGGCCCAACTTTCGATCAATCCTGCCTTTACGAACTGTGCAATGAGCTGCTGCCCATCTGAAAAATTCACTCAGCGCTCACACACACTGTGGCATCTCGCCTCACATCCTGTGCTAAGGTAAACCACATATATGCATTTAAGTTTCACCTGGGTTCGGAGTGCATCTGGTGAGCAAAAAGTCAAACTTATCTCATGTACACACACACACATCGCTGCACGCACCCACAGCTGAACACAAAGGCCATGAGACTCTTAAGGGGGCCAACACATCGATCTCAGCGGTGTTTACAGTAAGCCATCAAAGAGCTGTGCTTTACTCATGACACATGAGAACCACAACAACACAGATATGCTGAGTTCTCATGCCGCAGAACTGTTAGGGGCTGATTTCTGATATCACTAGGGTCTGCAGGTGATTTCCCCCCACCCATACATCCCAGGTTTTATCATGACACACGAAGAGGGAGTACAGACTGAGAACCTCTCACTGAGCGTGCTCCCAGTGAGGCGGTGCTGCACAGTACCTGTAGGTGTTTGGCAGTCTCTCCAGTCAAAGTATCCGGCGTAGATGCCGGGCTCCAGGGAGCCTGCAATCGGGTCAGCTCGTCTCTCAATGTAGGCCTCAAACAGATTCATGTCCAGCTGTCGTACAGCGTCCGCACTTACCTGGGCAGGTCAAAGACACATAATGTTACCACAACCAAAAGACACAGTGTCTTTCTAATCAGTCTGATCAGGCTGGAATACTGTACAAATAAAACTGCCCATCAGTAGATATGTGATGTTTATTGTTGTTTAGTGACGTTGTCCTTCTTTAGCTGCATGTCTACATGTATTTGTATCATGAGAGCTTCTGACAACCACAGTGAAAAACCTGAGATCAACTAATGTACATTTGTATGAAGGGGCTGGGCGATGGGAGTGAAACCAATATCAGGACAGACAAACGAGTGTATTTCCAGTCATGATATGGGCTGTGCTGATACAGCACTTTTCTAACTTAGCAGACAATTTGCTCTCATTCACCTGTTCAACAGGCACACTCACGTCCTAATGGGAGCAAGGTTTCAGTGTCTAGCTCACAAACACTTTGACATGAGGAGGCTCAAAGGATTAAAGGACAACCCACTTTACCTCCTGAGCCGCTGCCAAATGTCGTGTAAAATCCCCGGAGCCCAAGATACCATTTTCAAATTGCTTATTTTGTTTAACCAACAGTCAAAATCCCACAGATGATCATTTACAATGAAACAGAAAAAAGCATCATATTGTCACATTTCAGAAGAAGGAAATGTTTGAGCATTTTTCCATTATAAGACAATGGTCTTGGTTCATTTTATGTTGGTGGACCAATTAACTAAGCATTCCAGTGTGAATGATATGACAACTGCACGCAAAGCCACATACATAAAGTGATGTTCAGTGACTGTAATGAACCATTTCCCACTCTCATGAATTACATCAGCAAGTCCTCAAAGCTGTAAAACAAAAACTTTGATGACTGTTTTCATCCGTTAACTTAACATATTTACTTTGCTGGAAATATTTGTTATTTTCCGGCGTAATTTGTTTGAGTTATCAGCAGCCCTGTACGGTATGTAGGTGTGCGATGGGAGATGCTTCAACTTTTAACTGTATATCCTGTTTGTAATATTTAGCTGCTTCAGAGGAAATGTGTGGAATGTTTGACTTTACTTTCACAAACATTTTACAGCTCTTGGCAGTGATAATGGCACAGCTGTGGCATACAGTGAGTAATTATTATTTAAAGATTCAAATCTAGACAAACTGTCGCCCATATCTTTCTCTCTAAATATTAAGAACACAAGATTCGTTAAAGTAAAATTCAACCTTTCGAAGAAAATGACGTTCACTTGTTTTTACAGGAAAACCAACCGAAGACTTCTTTGCTTTGTGATTCAGCCATTAGTCATCATGTGCAGTTGTGTGAGTGTTTGTGAGTGACTGTGTGTATGTGTGAATAGGAGAAAGGGGTAAAAAGTAGAACTGAGCTTCCAGGACAATGACCTTTATTTTAAAGGAAAGAGTCATATGTCTGCTCAGAAGAGTGTGCGGGACCTTCAGCACCTCTCACCATCTTTAGTTTTAATGACAACACAGAACGCTTCTCATCAGCAGTGCGGGACAGAGCGCAGTGCTCCTTCCTTTATCTGAGGTCCACACAGTTCAAAGCACAGCTGTCATTAATGGAGCGCCACACTGACCCGTGTGATCTTCTCGATCCCCGTGAAGCCGTGTTTCTCGAAGTGATCGGCCAGGTTCAGGAAGGTGTGTTTCTCCAGGTACTGGCAGTTACTGAGGATGATGAGGAGACGCTGCTCCTATACACACAAACACATGTTCATACTTTTAGACTTGTGAGGACTCTCATAGACTGAATGCGTTCCCTAGACCCTGACCTTACCCCCCCATTCCCGCCTGTCCTAAAGTGTCCTTTGAGAACAAGCCCCAGTTTCCAAAATGCTCTAATTTTCCAAAGAATTCTAAATGAATTTCTTAATCTAATCTAAAATGCCCCACCTTTCAAAAAATATTCTCACTTTCCAAACCTGGACTAATTTTCCTGACATGTCTGTGCTTTCCAAACAGATCTGCACTTTGCTGAAATGTCCTCTTTGTCCAAAATGTCCTCACTTCTCAAGGTCTAAAACTGGTACTCCCTAGCAAATAGGTACAAGAGCATAAACACAATAATTCATACACATTCACACAAACACTGAGGACTGATGACAGAATGGTTGGCCTACATTTTCATAACCACAAATGATGTCCCCATTGGCAGCAATTTGTTTTTGAGACTCTGTCTAATCAAGACTGCGGACATACAGACAAGGTAAGTGTCTTCAAAGGGCTGACGTGGTGATGGCAGTATGTATGTGGCCATCTCTTGCTTGCCAAATAGTCAAACACTGGAGTTTATATCCTGAGTATTAACTCTGGTCAGATGCACTCAGTCGAGTCTGGTTGTCTAACCATCGCTACACATATTTGGGCTGGGGAAACCCCGTCTGCATCTTGCTCCATTTCCCTTTACCAGAAACACTCTACGCCCTGCTCTTCCTCCTCATCCTCCTCGTCCTCCTCCCCTGCGCTTAACCCCCTGCACCAACATCTCAAGCAAGTTACAGGAAATGAGGACGTATCTGCTTCTTGTCCACAACCAGGAAACAGCCAGATAACATTTTGTGGTTTTGAATGAGTGACACACGTGTTCGTCTGGTTGTGTGAAGGAGAAAGCCCGCACTCTGGTGATGCTGGCAGTCGCCAGATGTGGGACTTCAGGTGTATTAACCCCAAACAGTTTCAAGGAAATAATACAAAAATGTCGCGCTCACAGATGTGGGACTGAAGCCGTCCTGAATGCCAGGGAACCGATCTGGAGAGGACAGGTCCACTGAAATGTTGCTGCACACACAGGAGAGATTTTAACATGTAACATGAGTCGTGCACACTATAACCAAAGATATAAATAAGTCATCTGAATACTTACTGAGACGTATCAATGTCAGCGTCTGTTTTAGTGCTCAGCTGCTCCAAACAGTTGATGAAAACCTGTGTTGAGCACATGAACACACTCATCAGGCATGATTTGAAAAACAAACTACTGGCATGATCATATCGTACTCTACAGGATAAACAGATTTAGACGTCACATGATGTAATTATACATGTCAGTCTGGCTGCAGGCTGATAGATCTTACCTTCATGATGTTGACACTGAGCTCTGTGGCCTGGTCCTGGACCTGGTCCAACTGCAGCACCTGATGAAAAGACAGTGACACAAGTTCACTAAAATCAGAGGCTGGAGAATTCTATAGTTTTGTGCTTTCATTGTCATGATAGGTTGTGTTTGTTCACAAAGGTTTATGAAGCACAATCACTGAAGCTTAAGATTGCTGTACAGTTTCTTTATCAAATATAGGCCTGCATGAGTGTGGCTACAATCATAGTCAGAACTTTTGCGCAATGATGAGACCATGATGAAGATGATGATTCTCCACCATCTGTGAAAGTGCCACCTTATCACAACGAAAGCAGTGCAATTACAAAGTAGTCTCAGGGATCTCGTGCAGTGAATATGTTCTGAACTCCAGCAGCAACTGTTGGGACCGCAGAGAATAAGATTGATAAGATAAGATAAGATTTGACTACACCTTGACTCCCTCTAAAAGGAGCAGTGTGAAGGACCCGGGGACACGTTTTGATGTCGGTCCCTTCTTCAAGTTCACATAGGGTATACTCAAAGATACTCAAAGTGCGTTAGCAGCAAATGATTGTGATTGGCCAAACAGATTACTTTGATGTACCAGTGCAAGCACTCCAAACACAAGGTGTCAATGGCAAGCTGTGATTTGGATCATCATACAGATACTTCTTGATGATTACAGGGGATTATCTCACATTGATTTCTCCTGCTTTGATCTCCAGCGGCTCTTTGAGAGACTGCAGCATCTGGACCATGCACTGTTCAAACTGTGAAGGCTGCAAAAAACACAGGGAAGAGAACACGTAGATTACAAAAAGCAGTCTGACATGTGACTGACAGTTCATCTCTCATTAGGCATGACGGGATTGATGCAATAACACATCCTTACCAGGCTGGTGATTCCCTCATTGTCTACAACCCAGTCCTCCTTCTCAGCGAGCCTCTTGACATCTGAGTGTGTAAAACGCACAAATATGAATTGAGAGGACAATTAATTTAAATCTCTCTACAGTTTATTGAAGTCACAGACATAAGAAAAAGGCTCACTATATATGAAGTGTGATCACTTCCATACAGGATTATTACAATTCAGTTAAAGCGTTTCTGAGGAAAAACCACAACATGATATACAATCAAACTCTTTCTGACCAAATCACAATTGGATGTGTGCAAGGCGATAAGTTCAGTGAAAACCAGTCACTCCTCTCTAAATGACCATGTCTAACCGCAAGTGAAACTGAGCATGTCTGGTTTTAGTCTCATAACACTTTCACCATTACTACGTGGAAGCTGTATGAGGTAAAAGGTGACAGTTGAGGACACTGACCGCCAAGTACTCAATGGAGGAATGCAGCAGTCTCTTCACTCTCTGCCTGAGTTTGTGTAAAGGATAGTGTTATTAGAAATCTTCACTTCTGATCTGTTACTGTTTCCCAAGTCCATACAACATACGACTTGTAAACATTAAGTGTTATATGCTAATATATACAAATTGTTACAGTACACTGTTTATGAAACCAATGTACAAGGGGTGGGTGGTACACTAGTGTCACGTTCTGCCATGATTTTGCAACACCGCCATTACCATGACAAATGTTTGAGCATATTAAAACTAATATGCTTCATTGTGGCTGCAATAACATGTAGGTAGAGGGCTACACTTGTACTCATAGAACTGGAGTTACACCCAACTAACTACTATTTTCACTATAGATGTGAAAGGAAACATTATAAGCAAAGCATGCCAGTTTCTCTGGTAGTCTTCATCTACTCCCACCATCCGAGGAAGAGGATACGCTGTGGATAAACTTCATGGAAATGTCCCCACAACAATAACAACAACAACAGGAAAACATTTAGACTACATGTATCCGCTAATCATTTTACTTCAGACTGCTTTGAGTGGAGTATCCCTTTTATTTTTGTAATACTGTGATATAATACCACCACTGTAAAAACAACAAACTATCCTGATCTACATTTTAGATCATACCATCCATTCCTACAATACACTTTACTATTCTGTGCTAACAAATGATACAGTGAGTGCACCAACAGACACCAATAAAACTGTGAATTAAGAATGACATAGCCAATTAAACTTAACAAGAGAAAGCTACATGTGTTTTTGAAGATTTAATCAAGATTTATTTTTTAGTCTTCCAGTGTAAAAACACTTGTCTAGTCTACAGATGAAAAAACACATTTAAAATCTAAATTGACCAAAATTCAGGTGAAAACAGAGCAATAAAAATACCATTTGCAATACAACTTATAAGAGTTTCCATTTTTTGCCAACTAAGATGACTCAGCAGCTTATTTGGATTTTGGACATAACATAACATGGCATAACACGTGTCTGGAGGCAAAATCCAGGAAGTTCAGAAATTTTGTGAAACAAATCTTTTGTTAATTTTTCATGAAGGTCACTCAGAGCCTTTGTCTTACTTATACCCTCTGTGCTCCATTACCTCTCCTGCTCACCCTCACCTTCTGTAGTGTGCAGCAGAGTCACCATGAGGCAGTGAACTCTCAAATCCAGCAGCAGATCCTGGATCACCTGCAGCAAATCATTTGGGATCTCCAGGGCAGACAGAGCCTCATGACAACCCCTGGACGAGAGACAGGAGACGCAAAAGAGAGAGCGAGAGGCGTGAAGTTCAAAATCCCTGCATATGACCATGTGAGAACAGCATACAATCAATGACACACATATTCAAGCAATCAGTGTGAGAACCTGACGGTGTGTATGATTTGTGTCAGCCAGGCTCCAGTGAGCTCTGTCTTGGTCTCCCAGCCTCCGTAAAGACTCAGCTCCGCCTGTGGCATGGTGGTGGGGAGGAGAGCCCCGCGCACCAGCTTCACCAGCCGATGGGTCATCTCCTCGATCATTTTCTATAAAGCACAAAGCATACACACAAATGACAGGTTTAGATGGTATTCATTAAAAAAACTGTGGGGGTGAGAAACACTGTCAAAATAACATCTGTGTGTAAACAGTCACAATGAAGCATACTTTAAAGTCATTCTGTCTCTGTCTGGCATTCTTCTTGGACTTTTCCACCTGCCCAGATTTCTCTCCAGTCTGCAGAAGAAAGAACAAACAAGAAACACTAATGTCTATAATTATCTATAGATCAAAACAAATCTTCCAGATTTTTGTAGACTGTCAGTCACATCAAGGAACCCAGTGTGCAGACAGACCTTCCCCTGCTGCATTACACCTATGAAAAGGGAACCCCTGAAAGAAAATCATGAATACTGGTCTGTAATGTACAGTTGCAGAGAAAAATGATTTTATTCTCATCAGTCTTGTCAAGACAATGTATTTTCTTAACCATAAAGGGCCAGTTCACCTAAAAAAAAACAACTTCTAACTGTTACCAGTTTCCACAGGGAATATTTTGATTGGCAGGGTGTTCTATGTATTATCCAGAGTAACAGTCGATTTGTTTTCTTCCATACTCTGCACCACAAATGAAATTACTACCACCTCCATTGTTTTTGGGTGGAGAGAGGAGGATTTCAAACTATCTGAAAGGCAAGATGCCACAAGAGGGAAGTGGGGAGAAAAATGTTGTGATTAGAGTAAACCCTGTGAAGTGTGTTGAATATGGTAGTTCTATATTTTGTGTGTCTCTTCATTGTAACAGCCTCTCAGGCATTTACCTCATTGTAACAGCCTCTCAGGCATTTACCTCACTAAAAAGACTTCCATTAACATAAGAGATCCAAAGCTTCCAGAAGTTGGGCAGCTGACCGATCACCACATCTGACAGCTTCTCCACAAACTGCACCTGCTGCGGGGTTTCAAAGCGCCAGGCTGCAACAAAGACACATACATGCTGGATTAGACCAACCCACTCACTAGCAATACTTATCTGTGCTGTGCAGGATGACCTAGCAAGTTGCACGGCATTAGAATATCAGAGTGCTTGTGTAATTCAAAGAATCACAGATGAATATATTTAATTTCCAGGCACACCAGGCTCCAGTTGTTTGTTTTTTTGTTTGTACATTTACTGTACTGCCTGACATGCTGCAGCTCCGTTACGCATGACTCTTATATACCGCGATTTCCCCTAAGCACTGAACATGGCAAAAAGTGTCACACACACAAACAAACAAAAGCACAGTCAGAGTGAGGCTCAGACTGGGAAGCCCCTCCCAGGCACCAAATGTGTGGGTGAGATGTCAGATGATTGTGGTGCTCACTGCTGGGTCGTGGTGTTCGCAGGCTGCCCCCCCTCTTCAGAGACGCAGTGTGGCTGAGCCTGCTGAGGGCTGACGGACGGGTATCCCCCTCTGGGTCCAGAGCTCCAACACCCACTGACAGACATAACGAAAGAAGGAGGGGCAGGCAAGAGATGAGAAATGAACTCGGACGAAAAAGAAACACATACTTCAGATATCAAATAATCAAATAAGCCATTTTCATAATTCCACATTCCTCGATAAGCTCGGCAGGCTTTCACACCAAACAGTCCTCACTCGCCCCTCTCGGCCTTTCTTTATTTGTCTTCTGATCCGTCTCTGCCGTGGCCCACAGCTGAGAGAATGTCCCGTTGTTTCCAGGGTGAGGAAACAGAGCTGTGGGCTCTGTGAAAACTGGGGTGAAGTGGGTTTACGTCGACCACACTGGGCTCTGTTAGTCTGATCCTTATACAACAACGAGAGCTCCACTAGATGGCAACAGGGAGCTTTGCAGCTGTGACGAATGAGAAAGCTGCAACCATGCACTCCTATCTCAGCTAGCAAGATTACTTTAATGCTGTGAATCCATGAGATAACTTTAAGATAACAGAGTAAAGGTGAAAGTTAAAAAAAGAGAATGAAAGTGAAACACTGCAGAGCTGAGAGGGGATCGAACTTACTACAATGAAAATGAAACTTATAAGACAGGTTTGTGCAACGCTGCAAAACGCCTACATGTAGTTAATCTAAAGGAAGACAAACGGATGGCCACATTTCCAAAACATGTGTCTGACACACACGGAGAAAAGTGCACTGGTGAGTCACAGACCGAGTGTAGTGTGTATGCAAGTATTGAGAAATCCCCAAGCAAAGGCGCAAACATGGTCGAGCCGGCCGTGCACACAACACAGCCATGCAGTCTAGAAAATGTAAGGAAATTTTCATTTGAGTCATCCGAGTCTGTAAACACACTAAGTGTTCTCACATTACACTTTCACACACACACACACACACACACACACATTGACACACAGCCCTTATAGAGCTGTGCAGAGTCGGTCTCTGTGATGTTTTTCTCTCTTTTTACAGGGATGAGAGCTGCTGTTGATCCAGGTGTCAGCTGAACTCCCAGCGTCCTCAGAATGCACAAAATTTAAGAAGTATGCGTGTGCATGCGACGGTCGAGGTGTGTGTGCAGGGCTGCTAAACTATTCATTATGCTGCTGCGCTGTTTCTTGGCAAAAGTTTGAAGGTTAAAATATAGGAAGCGCTGTGTATGTGTGTTGAAGACACTGAGACAATATGTGTCACCTGCTCACTTCCTCATCAGGTCTGATGCTTCTCTGCAGGCAAGATGAGTTCCTGTTCCCTAAGGGGTCACTGACCCTGACCACAACCACACACATACACCCACACACATGCACACACACACACCTCACTAACTCCTGTTTTCATTTTGTTTATTTCCCATGCAAAAGAATAATAAAGTCACTTTTCACAGATTTGTTTTAGATTTTCACATGTATTTCAAGCATACTTTATGTCCTCACAGACCAAAAAGCTGTGATACTTTCTGTTGACCACCGTATTTTATAGCAAACAAAGTTCTATTAAGGTGTTGACAGCTCAGAAGATGTGCAGCCAAAACATATATGGGAATGAAGTGACATCTGAGCTCTGGATTCCCTCCAACACAATAAGAGAGCAGCAGATGGTAAAACTCGTTTTAGTAAGTTAGTTAATTCTTCATTTTTTTTCAGATTACTAAGATGAACAGATGACAGAGAATGAACATAAAGCTCCTGACTGTCTTGGAGGAGAAATAAAAAACACTCTTAAGAATATGCCACACACTGATACCCATGCTAACTGAGGCGTAATAATAATTAACACGTTTCTCCCAGAGTGGTATGACTGGGTCTAAAATCACAACCGCATGTTTTCCAGTCAAACCTAAGAACACTAGAATTGCTCTAATTGTTCACTGACAAAACTATTTTCCTAAGAACAAAATTTCCTGCTAATTGTATTGATATTGGCAGAAGAAGCTCTGTTCAGGAAGTAAGACTACTGCTGTTTATAATTGAATCGGGCAGAGTCAGATTGCAGCACCGGGGCACGATGGGAGTGTTTAGACATACGGAAGCAACTTGCGCTGCTATGCTTCCTCACAAGAAAACTCAGGCTTCGGGCTTTTGTTCCTACAGAGACGGATGAGCCCATTTCACGTTTAAGGCAGTTTAGATGGTAATTAATGAAATCATAACTGCACCAGAACGGCCTTTCACCTCATATTCTGGACTGAGAAACACAAAGACAGAGAAAATGACATCAGTTACTGCAGACATGACTGATCCATCACAGAAAAATAATCCCTGCCACGTGTGATGCTGACAATAGTACAAAAGATGGCTTTTAAATACACTGAGCTGGTAAATGTGATACGAGAAGGCAGAGGAGGCCGCCAGCAGATGGGGAGGCTGTGAGGTACCAGCAAGGGGGATTCTGGCTATTTGAGATGGGGGGATAGTGGATGTGGTTTTAGGACGGTGGCTGTTCAAGGGCTGCCTCGGTGGAGGGATATTTCAAGAGGCACGGGTTTCGTGAGCAAGAGGTGAGGAGCAAAGAGCAGGGATGGTAAATAGCTACCAGGTGTGTGTGTGTGTGTGTGTGTGTGTGTGTGTGTGTGTGTGTGTGAGGGGAAGAGGTAGGGACAGAGGGGGTCTCTGTGAAGTGTATCAGCAGAGGGGACAGGAGATAACTGGCTGTGGCAAACAACAAGAGTAAAGTGTGTGCACCGTACTGTATATGTGTGCACTGGTGTGTATGAGCATGCGTGGTCCTGTCATTATGACTCCATTTACACCTGGTATTAAAATGTAAAATGCGATCGTGATTCAGAAGAGGAAAAACTAATGTTAATGCAAGGTGTAAATGCATTATGATCAGAATTTGATTGGATCTGCCTGACCACATCTGGAGGTAGTGTGGCTGGCATTGTGTTCGGATCTTAGGTGGGTGTAAATGCAATCCACGCCTCTAATTACGGATTATGTTTATTTGGTGCCATGAAAGGACCAAAAGATGCGTTATTCAACAGAACTGTGTGAAAAATGAAGCAATACAGGTGGAAAATGAATGATATACAGTAAGAAATCACTGTTTGCCACAGTGGGCGCTGCATTCAGCTGTGCAGCTGGTCTGCATAGGAATATAATTTCTCTTTTCACAGAGTAGCTGACACACCAGACTGCATCACACCAGGACAAACTGGCACAATGTTTTTTATACAGAGAAAAGAATAACTTAATGTACTCCATCTGCTGAATTTACAAGAGGGGACATATAATTAAAACATCTTCGTAGACAGCATTTAAGAAAGTTTATGAAGTTTTCCCTTACTCAACAACTCACAAAACTCTGACTGTTTTAAGGGAGTCTGGGGCTGATTTGCCACACCATGAAATGACTCACATACAGGTTTTGCTCTGGAGGACAGAGATTGGATCTCAATGAGGATGAATTAAAAATAGCAGCTTTACACACTGAACACAAAGGCAAGATCTGATCATTTATTATCCAGATAATGTAACTGTATACAGATGTACGTGTATGTATACTAAGACTGTCGTTCGGTCGTTTGTTGAAACACTTCAGGGTACCCTGTTGAGCTTTTGACCAGTTGTCATGCTGTTTTGATGAGGTCCTTGTTGTGTTTGTATTGTGTGTCCTACTAGCACCCACAACAAGCCCACAGGAACAATGCTGGGCTGTAATGTGTTTCTGTCCACTGACAGAGTCACATGATGATCACTGGCTCAAATAAACAGCTGCCGAACAGTGAAGTAACATTTTTCATCAACACTCCAGCGTGACTTTTTGTGTTATCAGAGGTTGATCTCTTAGGTACAATAAAATTGAAAGTTTCGAAGATTTATGTAGCAAACATCAACCAGTGAAAGACTCTACTGAGCACGTTCTATGTGTCCAAAAAGCTGGAGGCCTGAAAAAGATTTTGCCATACACAGCAAAAATTCAGTTTTACAAATGTTTTGATGAGAAACACCAAAAGTAAACTTTTGTGTTTATTTATGTGAAAACTTCACAGGGTACCTTAAAAAAGACCTACATTTACATTTTCCTTACAAGTGATCTAATGTGGTTGTGCGAATGATGACTGTCCCCTCTCAGTGGCAGAGGTGGAGGCAGCGTGACGTTATTGACACCACCACAGAAAAGACTTAGCAAGGAGGTCAGAGGAGACTTACAAACCTGAACTCGACAGTGGATACCGCAGCTCATGGCCTGCCTGCTGGAATCAGTCATGTCTGATTCCTTTTCAACATGAAGGTGATCTTCTTCTACCTTTACCAAGTAGTTTCAGTTGCCTAAACTAAAATAGAGCTGAACCACAGATGTGGCAGATTGGGAGTCTTGTTTGGAAAAGTCATATGGGTCACTTTGGAAGACACTGGGGAATGCTTATTTTGTTTATTTATATATTGTCAGCATTGTATATAGAATATTGTTTGGATCTAATGTTTCTCTTGAATCTCAAAGTTGGATTTTGTCTTCTACTGTTATATCGAAGTAAATAAACTAACTGTAAACGTGTATTTCTGTGTATGTGTTTCAGTGTATTTTTGCAAACCAGTAATTTTCAGAATAGTTGGGTTGCATTGATTTGCATGCAATTTCATATTCACTCCCTGCCACATGTTGCTCTGCTGTGGAATGCATGTGAGGACTGAAAAGGGGCCATCCCTGACATGATGATCAACATGATATTTAACTGTGGAGAGGCATGGAGAAAACCAACCCCCAGATCCATCAAGCCTGAGCCCCGGAAACCACTGTTACCCTTAGCATTAGACATATTTATGTTCCAGCTGCACTCTGTGAAGCAGCCACCCACTCACAATGTATTTGTATGGGTGCCTTTGTGTAAGTGTGGGTACAGGAGTGTGTGTGTGGGTGTGCGAGCGTGGTTGGCGGATCGCTGTTCTTCCTGAGCGGACGGTTTCACGTTCACATTTTTCTGCTGGCTGATTTAACAGAGGAACAGCTTAATTGGGGTTAATTGTTCCAATCCATCTGTGAAGCTGTGTGTGAATGAGAAAGAGAGTTTGTATGTGTGCGTGTGCAGTAACATGTCAAGCCCTGAAACCCAAATCCGAAGCCAATGCTGCCTCGCTTTCATCTTATTCATACATTCATGAAAAAATAAACACTCGGGCCTCAGGCAGGGGAGGGCGGTGATAGAGAGGGGAATGCAAGCAGAGAGCTGGTACGATGCAGAGGCAGCTGGCTTTCTCTCTTCCCTCAGCTACCTTCAGACTCACATGACTTATAGCTGTTTGATTGGAAATGCTAAATAGAAACTTTTCACTTCATGTGGAAAGTAAGTCAGCTCAGACATATGTGTGCTTATGCGAGTTAGTCACCTCTCTGGCCGCTGATGAACTCATCTCTGCAGTCTTGCATCAGCTGCAGGATCCACTTGTGCTGAGCGTGGATGCACAGCCATGCTGGGTCACCTGGGGCATGCAGGTCAGACAGGTACCTGCATGCGCAAAAAAAAAAAACAAAACCCACAAAGGTGAGGAAAATTAACAATGAAAGAGGGGGGAAAAAGGGAAGGAGGAGAGGGCTGATCATATCTAATTTTATGAAGCAACATTTCAGCAACTACTGCCTCCTTCAGGATAAGGGCAAAAAAAATCATAAAAAAAAACAAACCCTAACCCACATAGAGGGGCTTCTTAAGAAGTTGTTCCAGTACAGACGAGCAGAAAAGCTTTGTGTAAATTGAGTCAGCTCTCCAAGCTGATGAAACAATTCACTGACTCCTCTTGGCATCTGCATTTGTTGTGTCTCTACACTAACTTGGTCAAGTTTTTCATTTAATTTGTCCAAACGTTTATATAGAGTGTATTGGTTCACAATTAGCTCAGAAATAGCCAAAAAAATGTATCCACATTTTAGACAACAGAAAACACAAAACCAAAATGCACTGAACCAAAATAAGCAAAATCACAAGAGAGAGAGAGACATCTGGATGCTTGAATTCAAATCAAGCTATAAAGTTTACAAAACAATATAAATATGTCTCAAAGAAACATGTTTCATACTACTTAAAAAAGCAAAGATTGATTGCAAATCAATATGAATCCTTTAAAACCATAAGGTGTCAAATTTAAAGATTTGGCCAACCCAAAGAGGACGCAGCGAAAAAGACAGGATGCGTCAATACACTGATGATTTTAGCAGATACTACTGGTGTCAGCATATAAAAGACATGAACTTGCAATATGAGCTAAAAAGTATAATTTCTGTAATTTATCAATAAAAAGGTTAAGCTATGTGTGCGACGTTATAATCACAAAAAAATTAGGTTAATGTGTAAACACAAAAATGAATCATATAAAAAAGTCAAAGCACAATAAATAGAGAAAAAGAAGAGAAAAATATTTAACAAGAAAATCTATTAATGAACCCATAGGCCCCAAAGAGCATACAAACTTTAACATACAAAAATCTACAGTGAAACAGTGAAAAGACAAGATCCAATCTGTTCTCTGCATTAAAGCATGCAGAGAACACATACAAATCCAGAATCAATAAATAGAAAATAAAAAAGGGACTTTTCGATCCTATGCCTGAGCCTCACAAACACGTCACCCTCTTATCCATCTGCCCCTCTCTCCCCATAATCATCTTTCTCCCAGGTTCCTTCCTGGGCATCACTCAGTGACCTGTGGGATGACGGATGACTCACTCTCTGAGCTGTGGCCTGGCTCCCTCTACTGTCCCCCTATGAACCAACTGCTCATTTGTTTCTCATTAGGTGGCATCTTTCTGAAGTTTGAGCGAGACTCACGGGCACAAGGCACACGCACGCACATGCACAAAGCTCCCACCATCCACGGCAAGAGTAAACAGGAGCTGAGTGGGCGTTCAGAGCCGTGCCTAATGCTGCAGGATGAAAGATGTTGCCGTGTGGTTGAGAACTGGTCTCTGTGATCCTGACAGGTCGGTCTTAACAATAATAAATGGGGAGAGACCACAAGTATGAATGGACAGAAGGAGAGAGGGGGGAAAAAGGAGGAAAGACAGGCAAGGAAGAAATAGAGAGAGAAAGAAGAGAACGGGACAACAGAAAGTTGAGAAGATTAGTCAACATTCAGAGAAAAGTGAGAGGCAGACGGAAGAAAGTGGACGGAGGATGAGGTTCTGGTAAACGGTGACACCGACAGACATCAAGGAAACCAAAAGGAGAGCAATGAAGGAGTATAAGAGATAATATCATGACTGTATATTTAATGTACACAGACGGTTCGCAATGCGGAGAGATTGTGAGAAATGAGCATATTCTGAGAAAAGTGGAAAACTCCACTGAACATGTAGATGATGAATCTGTTATTTAAAAACAAAGAGCAGGAAATGTATGAAGGCAACATGACGACTGGCAGGAATACAGGCACATCGTATGAAATAAAAGTGTAAAGAGACCTGATGTATCTCTTCTGGTCGTGCAGAGTCGATGGGGTCTGCAGCAGTTTATCCAATAAGAGACTCCTCAGAGCGCTGATCCTGGTCTCGACCTCGGCATACACTACAGCAAAGTAACATTTTTATTCAAGATGAGAATATTCAAAACAGAGAGAAAAGTTGAAAAAGAGTGATATTTTGCTCAACTTCATCCATTTATTGAAATAAAAACCCCTAAAGGAAAACAGAAATTATATACCTTTTTTGAAAACAGGGACTTCAGTGTTGCCAAAGAGAGATTTGGCTTTCTCGTAGTCATTGATCACCACATCGTAATCACCCTGAGAGAGAAAGGTCAGTTCAGTTTTTTTAAACTTATCAATCGTGACACATACTGTGGATTTAAGCCTCTCTGGCTCCACCAACTGGATGACAGCCATCCAATCTGTGCCATTAAACAAATATACTGTAAATACTGGGACACGCTGTCTTAAAAAGAACTCTGATGTGATTAAAAGGGCAGCTTCAGAATCCCATGATGCTCTTTCCTTGTAGGGCTGCGGGAGTTCTTAAAGCAGCTTCAGACCTCTAAGATTTAAAAAAAAAAAGGTGAGGAGCTATGTCCACACAATGCATGTGACACCAACCTGCAGTTACAGTCCCAAAAGCAATAACAGTATTTATGATACAGAGAAAAACTGCCGAGAGGAACATAATGTAATGACAGAAAAATGACTTTGCTGCTTGTTTCTACAGTCTGTAGTTGCAGCAAGGTTTTGGATTATTATGTTTTCATTGTAGCTGTTCTCTTGGGTTATGTTTAAACAGTGTTTATGTGCTGCTTGTCTTCTGTTGCTGTTTGGACAGTTTCCTGCAGAGGAACAATAAAGTAAAGTTAAGTGAAATGAGGTGATGAGGTGACACACGCTGGAGGACCTGAAATGCAATGGAAAGCTTCTCAAGGGAGCCGTTGGGTTTTATGATTGCCCTGCTGGGCTTTATAATAAGTGAGGAACATTAACCCGCAGATTCTGTGCACCCCAGCGTTCTTTGATTATGTTCCCATACTTTGAGATGACAATGTCCTGTTATGACAGCTAAATGAGCTGAATGAAGATTAGTTTCATGAACACCGAGATGAAAACAATGACCACAAATAAGCAGACCTAAACACTGTGCTGAGGGAAGTTCTGAGGGCGCAGACTGTAAAACAGATTTTCACCTCCTCCATCACTCAGGGAGCCGAAGGCATTCCCTCTTGAAGAATGATCCAATGTCTAACTACTCTCAACTCAGGACTCACATGACAGCATTAAACGTGTGCTGGCGTGGAGGCAAATTGAAGCTCTGTTTATTTTGCAGCACATGTGCTGGTGTCTCTGGTGTTCTCTGGGGACAGTACCTTTTGGATGTTGCGTTCAATGTTGAGTGGCAGGTTGAAGAGAAACTTGAAGCGCTGCAGGACGTTGAGTGCATTGCGTGTGGAGTCAGCTTTGTCTTTCCGCCCCAAGACCTCCTGGAAAAGAGTATCTGCAGTATCACTCGCTCCTACGAGAGAGACGGACAGAGAAAGAGGGAGTGAGTGAAAGAGGCAGGAGAAAATGAGAAACTGGGATACTATAAAAATAAATGTTGATACCACATTTCCCTTTTAATGTCAGTCTCTGGTTTTCTTCCTGCTCTGTGTGCTATCTGACGCAGTAGAGACCGAGCTGCTAGGGAGAAAGTGACAGCTATCTCTGAGTCAGACAGCTTAGTGGAACCTTTGCACAGCGAACTGGCTTCGTGTGTGGCCTCAGATGTACCCTCTAACAGGGGGAGGAAAAAAAACAAGTTCTTCTAATCAAAACAAAACCCCACCCCCAAAACAAAATCCCTGAAGGAAAAACAGCATGGGACCGAACAGAGGAATATTTCACATTTTTCACTAGAAAATCTCAGTTGTCGTGAAGGGAACGTTCCTATTTTGTGATTGGCTGATTGGTGCTGTGATGTTTGACGCATGGGTTTTTTTTGGGGGGTTATTGGTGGCTTGGGCCCACAAGTCCGGGGCTGTGGGGATGAAAGCTACGTCTGGCTGGGAGGTTTGTTTACTCTAGACTCCGGGAAAAGGTGCAGCTTATTGACCCTCCATTAGAAAAGTCACATTGTCATGTATGAGATGAGAGGGTGGGAACACAGGATCAGCAGAAGGATCCGCTTGTCAAAAAGGGAAAGATCAACAAAGGCGACTGAACATGCAGTGTGTTTGGTCTGTGGACGGTGCATCAGTGGCTGGTGGATGGTGAAGTTGGGCAGCATCAGGCTGTCTTTGACCTTTTTGCTCTTTTATTTGAACAGGTTAAAATCAACACAAGGACATACTGTAAAAAATAAGAAAATCAAGAGGGAGAGAAAAACCAAAAGCATCTCTTTCATTACCTCTAATTAAAAAATAAAAAACAACACCAATGTCAAATATACAATATATACAGATTAAAGAAAGAAAGCTATTGAATGATATATAAAACAAAGTTTAAAGGGCTTTAAAAAAATATATTTGTATTGTAGGATTTGAGCATGACATCTTGTGATCAGTAAGTGTGACTTAATCTCAACTCAAGGTCAACTTAACTTCTTAACTGTCAGCAAATGAAGAAAAAGTAGGCGAAGGATAAGATCAGATCATCTTTACACAGAAAACAGGGGTTACCATTTCCCCTGTGTATGAGCTCTTGTTGTCATTTATCCAACTTTCCACACATGATGACACATAATTCCAGCCCCTGAGGGAGACTGTGAGCTGCAGATTGATCTATTGCTCTGAAAAAGATGGTCACTGAGTCTTAAATTGAAATTATTTTGTCACATGTAAGAGTACTATATCATCCAGAAATGGACCCCAACCAGTATATTTGGGAAGTGAAGATTAGATGACTGCTTAAGTGAGTGGATCTGTGAAGTCACTTGAATTAATGACCTGCAGGACATATCTTTGGAAAACATCAAGGTAAAGTGTAGGGAAAAAATTGAAACACTGAACCTGTACAGTGACATGAGGAGTGTAATAAATAAAAACCTCCTGCAGTTCTCTTGGAGCTCTAAATGAAGAGATGCTTACTGTTGAGGATGTTTTCTAGTCGTTGGGTCATTGATCCCTCCACCTTCTCCGTACCATCAGACTCCAGCCTCTGGTGGATTGCTGCAACAAAAAAAGTCAGTATCAATTTGTACTGCGATGGACAAAATACAGTGAAATCAGAGAGAGAGCAGTGTGTGGAAAAAGAGAAAAGAAAAAAAAATGCAGAGAAAAAGCGGAAAACGGTTCTCCACACTGTGGAGTGACCAACGTGCAATCCCCTGAGACAGGAACATTTTCAATTTCAGGAACCGAAGGTAAAACAATAAACAGGCCCTACCCCAGTGGTAGATGGGAGATAACCTCGCCGATCTCCGCCCACAGATGCTGCTATTGAACCCCCCCCCTCCCGCTTTGTGCCTGTTCCCACGCAACAGAGGACCTGACCTTGTTCCAGTGTGGCGACTGTACTGGATCAATTCACCTAGGCAAAGCCATTCACAGCACAGTTTTGTGGTCTTGGGACATTTGTAGCCCTCTGACCTGGAGGTAATGTGAATCTAAAATGTTTCAACTCTCTAAAAGTAACAGTTGGGAGAGCAGAGCTGGAGGTCTGGATGCCAAAAATGACTGTTGCTCAGGGGAAGTGGGAGGAACTCTGATGGCTTGTATCCATCACTTAGCGTGAAGAGCTTTGCACGGGAGAGGGAATCCGAAAAAAGGGAATGAGGGGAGAAAACATAGAGGGAGAAAAAGAGGCAGAGCGAGTGGTGTGGCTACCCCAGCGAATAAATAAATGGTGTGCAGTAGTGGGCAGCTGGGTGCTGAGAGCTGCAGTGTGGGTTTATTGACAGAGTGGAAGAGAGGTGGAGAGGGCTTAGGAGACATTCTCATACATACTTGTGGAGCGATTCAAATATGCAACAAGCAGACATCTCAAGAATGAAGTTGAGAGACAGAAACATGGAAAAAAAAAAAAAAAGGACAACGATCCTCTCATTTCCCTTCTCTCCACTTCCCTGCCTGTCTTCTCTCGCAGTTGTTCCACCACAAATACTGGTTGTTAGCAGAGCCTGGACACAGCAGAGGGGGCAGGAGGCAAAGTGAAGGGGGAGCGTTCTGTAAATAAATATGTGGGTCCATTCTGACAGACAGAAGCCTCAAGGCAGAGACTGAGGTATTCTTAAAGCACACTGTTCAAACATGCCACGGACATCGCCGGCCCCTTCGTGGACCTCTCGCTGTTCACAGACCAGCTGAAAATGCGGCCAGATGCAGGTTCGGACAAAGGCGCGTAGACGTGGGAGTGTATACGGGAGAGCGCAGGATTGATAGCGCTCAACACACAGGAAGACACAGACACACACACGCACACACAGCAGGTCTGCTTCACATCTCCACACTCGCCCCTGCCCTGTTGCCAGCTGTGTGTCCTCTGCATCTGTCACACACTGAAGGGCTGATGACGCAACAGCTAACCTAAACATCAGGTCAGAGTCCGGATAACACGCGCAGCCAGGACCTGAGGAAGAGCCGCAGCTCCCGCTTCACTTCCTGGAAGCGTTGAGGAGAAAAAAAAATGAATAAGAATAAAAATACAGTGTCCCTGGATTCTAAAGCTGGAGATGTTTTGACTCCTGCTGGGGCTGGGCGCTCAGGGAATAGGCCCTGGGAATCTGGCATTTTTGGAACACGGTAGCCGTTCTGTTTCCTGCATCACTGGGAGACTTCCTTTTCACACAACAATGAAAAACCACAAATTTCAACATTTTAATAGAAACAACCCTGGACTTCCTGACAGGCTGTCAGTCAGTCAATCAGCTGGAGCAGCTCTGTCTCAGCAGCATGGCTCCATTTGTCACTGAGGCTCCACAACCAAACAGTCTCCATGCCCTTAACCTTCCATCTCTTTCACCAGCCTGTGGTGGTTCACATGGAGTGTTTACAAGACCACTTATTCCCTCACTGGAAAAAAAGCCCTTCTGCAAACAAGTAGAATATTATATCAAACAAAAAATGGGGAAAAATGACAATGTGTTTTCTTGAAGCTAGTATAAAAATCCGCCAATAATAAAACATTATCTGACCTAAATGTAGTTAGAAGGACTTGATATAAACCACAACAATTTTTAGGTGCTTGAAACTACATCATGTGATCTATCTGGAGGATCTAACCTGACTTCAGGTGCATCCTGTCTGACCCTGAGACCCCAAGTGAGTGATGCTGCATTACGTCTCTGGGTCAAAGCCTCAGGTACAGTACTAAGCCTACAGTTCCCAGGGGCACAAACACATTAAAAATTCATGCAGTTCTGATTTTAATACATCGGTAACACTCGATTTATATCCCCGGTTGTCCATCCATCTTTAGATCTTTAGCTAGAGTTGATTTTTTTCCCTCTTAGATTTGCACATCTTAATGTTTCATAAGCTATCGTACAACAAGAGCTTTTTTCCTTTGTAATCAAGGGTGCACTCATTCAACTTTTAAACTCTTTTCTTTTAAATAATTCAGATACCACAATATGAGTAATCTGCTGATACAGATTCTCGATCTGATACCAAAGGACTCTTTCTTCCAAATTGAAATCTGTATACCACAGATCATTTTTATGCAAAGTACCATGAGGCCAGGAATTACTGTGGTGCTAAAACTTAAAGAATGGATGCTGATCTGGGTGCAGCACATTCAGTGCAAATCTTTTGAGGCCATGCAACTTGATGATGTACTTCTCATCTGCCCTTTGGAATCTTTGAGAATACAACCCTGCCACAAAAAGCTGGCTCGAATCCCCGGTCTTATTTATCCATGCGGCAACAAGCAACATTAGTTAACTCACCCAAACAGCTTGGTGATTAACAGGATTTGTGGTTTGCAGATGCAAAAGTTCATAGTTCGTTAAGAGACATATGATTGTATTTTTCTATTTCTGTTGGAGATGGTTTGCTGTACTGGAGAGCAATTAAGAGGGAATTAGTGGGGACAAGAAAAAGAGAGGGCGGGAGAGAAACCCCGTGGATGGTGAAGTCAGAGTCCTGATGTTTTTTCTAAATATTTTTGATCCGCCTCATTTCTTTCCCCAGATTTGGCTCCTCTTCCTTGTTTCCACCTTGCCGGCAGCAGTATGCTTGCATTACAAAAAAATACCTCCAGACTTCTATTAAAGTCATCAATAAAAATCTCACATGCAAGCTGAACTGAAAATAAACAGGAGCGGAGACAAAAATGACTCGATGGTGACTGAGAGGGCTGGAAGCACTACGGCAACTTCTAACGTGGCAGATTCGAAACAAGAACACACAAGGCCCCTGTTAATTTCTTTTTTTCACAGCTCATTTCTTTTACAGTTTCACAGCTACATCTCAGGTGAGGTTCATTTGGAACAACTCAGAACAACAGAGACGTGCCAAATGCTGCTGAGGGACAAAGAAAGGATTCACAGCGGCTCAGACAGCTGTGCTAACTACGCCTGGCAGTGAGCTATTGCAGAGCTGTCTCGAGCTGGCTGGCTGCTAGCAGCATGCCGGCTGGTATGTCGGTTTGGCTGACCATACTTAGTATACAGAATATCTCCACTTGAGCTATCCATACTGGTCTACCACTTCATTTTTTATGACTGAGGGACAAATTTTGGCCAAGAAAGGATGTTGCAGTGCTGTAATGAGTCACGGTGAGAAGACAGGAGTCAGGAAATTTAAAAAAAATAACTTTTGAGTCAAGTTGCTGCTCCAAAAATGAGGAGTGTTTTCATGAAAACTACACTTAAAAAGTGGGACTTGTTTGAATAAAGTTGCAAAGGGAGCCTGTTTCTAGTCGAGCATTGATGATCTTTTATAGCGTTTCTGTTATAGTTATTCAGTCCTAAAAGTGACCTACCAGAGCTTCTAATAGCTGTCGTACATTATGTTGTGTTGCCATGAAGGAAATGAACTCATGACAAGTGAAAACAAGTGGAAAGCACAGAAAATGGCAAGCTCATTCAGACCTCTTCCAAAATGGCTGACCATAAAACACTGAATTTGGACAATCTGGACAGATTTGAGATTTACGTTTTAAGACAGGATTAAATAATTTTTGTTGCTGACATACTATCACCTTCTGAAGTTATTATGATGAACAGTTGTATATGTGTCCATAGATTTGTTATACTTATTTATTTATAAGTGCTCATCCAGCAGACAGAGCCATGTTAACATTCATTTGGAGTAGCGGTAGAAATATTATCTCCTTTTAGCTGTGTTTTAAAAATGAAAAATACTGACGTGTGCAGCTTTAACGAGGTAATTCAAGCTCCACTTTTAAAGGAAGAAATGATCTAAGGTTGAGAACTAACTGATGAGTTTGGCAAGTGAACGATGTGCAAACTTTCTCCAAACATTGTAAATTATAAGAGCTGTTATTAAGGTAAAACTATTGGAAATCACTGGTTAATGTAGACTCACGTTCAATCATTTGAACGTGATTCAATAATACATTTAGCCATGTTAGAGTTCTAGTTTAATTCAGTGTCTTCCTTACATTCTAAAAGACATTTTCCAAAAGTGCTGGTGGCAAAGCAAGCCAGGCATCTTATAATCAGGGTCGATTTACATTCAGGCCAATACTGTACATCCCATCCTGTTACACAGCTCATAAAGCATCACTATGCCCTCTTGGTTCACAGGTCACTTGAGTGCATCTATGGTGTACTACTTCCTCCATCTGTACATTTCCCATTGGGGCAGTGGGCACACAGTAGGCACACTCAGTCTGAACGTGAGAATGACTGTGCATTGTTCCCATTGGTCATATTGGGTCTGTTATCAGCACTATCAGTCCTAATACTCTGGCCTGCATTGTGTTGGTCTGCTCCGTTTATTTAGATTCAGCCACTAACAATGAAAACATCGCCTCTCTCCCAACCAGGGCACAAACACACGGAAAGCAATAATAATAATGATGGAGGCAGAAAAGTGTACGTATAAATAGTAAGGGGAAGTAACTGAGCGGCCATGGCGGGAGGAGAGCGTAAACAGACAAAAGTATGAATGATGAAGCAAACAATTGATTTGAGGTACCTGGCAGAGCGACAGCAGTCAGTCTTTGCTACCTTCAAATCTTTTTGGCATCTGAAAGTCAATGTGGCCAAGTGTGTGTGTGTGTGTGTGTGTGTGTGGGTGTGTCCAGGCTCCAGGGAGACTCAAGTGAGACTGTGTGTGACAGGTGAGAGCTGATCTCATTTTGATGAAGGTGAATTAGCCGTGTTGTGGTTGGCTGGTGTTACTGTAGCAGAAAGTGGAGGGTTTTCACACAGCGTCCAAATGAGCCTCTTTAATCAACCGCCGCTAGACCGCATGCGGAGGGGGGGGGGGGGTCCCGAGACACGAACACTTGCACACTTAATCCAAATATCAAGAGCTCTTTTTTTGAGCAGAGATGAAGAGTGATGATTTGGAAGTTTGTGTATTAATTGGAGACCATTCGGTTTGGTTCCACAGCACACAAAAATGTGTTAATCCCTCTCACCTGCCAGAGCGTCCTGGGCCTCAAAGAACGTACTGAGGCCCCCTTTCACGTAGGCCAGGCTCCCCTCGTTCTTCTTAGTGGCCTGCTTCTTCAGATTACTGGCTGCAATCTTCAACTGCTCAAAACTGAGGAAACAAAAACAAAACAATCACGGCATATTATATTAGGCTTGCAATTTGTGATTACTTTCATGAATTTTTGGTCTTGTTAATTGATAAACTGTTCAGTCCGTAACATGTCACACAAATAAAAAAAAATGCCCTTTGCAAGAGTCCAAGATGACATCTTCAAAAATGAGTCCAACTCAGAGTGTTAAAGTGAGAAAAGCAGCAAAGTCACCAACAAATGTTTGCCTTTTTTTTACTTAGTAACATAATTAATGGATTATTAAAATTGTCGTAATTTTCTCATCACCTAATTAATATTTTGCCATTTTGTTGATAACAGACACTTGTTTCACTACACAGCTCGCACACAAGCCTGTAACTGAGAAACACAACTGTGCACACATTTTTGGTCAACGTGAGCACGTGTGTCTGTGTCAGTGTCCTGAGTGAGGTTTCCTCCACAGGAAGAAACAGTCACCCGGCGAGGTCCAAACAGAGGCCCCTGGTCATGCTGGATCCTGGGGTCTGGGTTACTGGAAGGCTAAGCATGGGGAGAGGAAGCCAGGAGAGTCCAAAATAACTCTCCTCTGCCCTGACATGACAGTCAACTGGGCTCGGGGTCTTTGGGTCAGCAGGCTGCCTCGTCGACATACCGAACTGTCCTCTGCCGGACTGAAAGACCATGTGAAGATTCAGCCAAGAGAACAGAAGCTCACCATGAGTGTAATAAAATCAAGAGTAGTGGGGTGCCAAGGTGAAACTGTAGCGGGCATGTCTGTACTGTATGGGTGTTGCTGATGTTTCAGCTGGATTGCAAGCATTTAAAGCTGCAGCAGGAGCTTCAGTCTAAAGCTAACGAGCCAACTCGCTACAAGCTATAAACCCTGCATCAGAAACAACACTCTTGTTGCTGATGGTGCACAAGTGTACTTGTAGTATGAATCTAGATGTATTCCTTAAATTGATACTATCAGACACCTTCTGTACAGCTGCATTTTTAACCATTCAACCTGTGTCTTCCATCAGATAATAGGATAGTCTAATGAGAAACACGTTTGACCAAAATGACAAAAAGGTTAATGGGTTTGGCCAGACTAGATTGACTGAAATAGTCAATGTAATCTGATTGCTAAAAAAAGACTGAAACAGTTGAGGTTTTCTCTGACTAAGATAACACTAAAATGCAGAGACTTTTCGCCAGCTCAGACTTGACTAGAAAAAAACAGGATGACGTTGGCTAAATATCATACAAACTAAAAAGGACAACTGACACAGGACTAAGATTAAGACTAAATAAAAATATGCTGAGAACACTACTTCAATGCAACTGCAGTTTACTATCATCAACAAGTAAAAGAAACAGAAATACTCACATCTGAGAGGCTGGAACCTGAGTGTGCTGTCTTTTCTTGAAAAATTACTTAAAAAACTAATTGATGATCAAAATTGTTACAAGTGAATTTCCCATCGATTGACTAAACAGTTAATGACAAATTGCAATTCTACTGCAACATAATCCTCTGTTTGGCTTGGTGAAGATACAGAAGGTAACGCCTCTATCACAACACACGGATTCACCTGCCAGCAAGGAGTGTTCCTGCAAGAATGCTTGTGGGGGTAAATGAAAACTCTGATGTCTGGAGAACCTGTGTCAAACACAGATGTTTAACTGTCGTTTTTGTTTTGTATTTTCCACTAGTTCTTATTAGTAGCTACAAGGGATGGTAACTTAAGGTTAGTGATAACAAAGGACCGACCTGGAGCCTGAATGGTTTTCTATGAGGTACCAGGTGGCAGAGAAGTTCTCGCTGGTGAAGTCTCCACTCATGCCTGGAAATGTCAGCTCCATGTCTTTCTGTGGGATTTTGCCTCTGGGAGAAGACAGATACACAGAGGTGAACACAGAAAAAAGGCTGGACACATGAGAACCCTGCTGTGAAAAATAAAAGATGTACAATATGTAAACAGTAGAAAAACACTAAGGGCTGTGTAGTACAGACTGTAATGACGCTAAAATAAAGAAAAATAAATGTAGAAATATATTAATGATAAACTGTGAGTGAGGAGGGCTTGGCAAAGGATTTGTGTAAATGTGAGATAAATTTGTAATATGATGTTTGGGTTAGATTTTCCAGCAGGGGGCAGTGTACTGTTGAAAAGTACCCAGTCTGGGAGAGCTTGGCGTGGGAAGTGCAGTGTGTGACGCCTGGGTGCCCCTTGAGGACCCAGCACTCATTAGGGAAGCTTGATCTCTACTAATGACCCGTGGCCTACACAAACCAACCCCCCCCAACCACCCACTCTGCAGTTATACACACATGCAGAAAAAACGACGCATGCACGGTACAGTATTAAGGTCTAAGAAAATCCATTTACAAGAACACAGCGGTGACGTATGCACAAACGAACTCATGCAAAGAAGACCAGAAGTACTTAGTATTGAGTACATGTACACACTAATTCATGTATCTGACATTATATCATTTCTGCAGAGTTGCTGCAATGGTCAAATAGACTATAACAAACAAACTACAGACGTTTAAGTGCAAGTTTCCTCATTGATCAAGTGCATACATGCATATATGTAGGTTTATATATGTAGGTAGAAACACACATTCACTGCAAATGGACTAGTAATATTTTGGGCTCTGAATATTATTACTGCAGGTGGAGATGTTGCAATGTGTATGAGGCACTATATGTACCTCTATCAAAGATCACAGTTATTTTTTTTTCTTTTAAACCCTTCAGTTTCATCTTAAATTCATGCTCAAGAACTTTGAACTAAACTTTTCTGTAAATTCAAGTACTGTTTTAAAATGGAAGTAAATGAGGGTAGCTGAGGGCACTCTCCAGCCTCGTAACCCTAACCCTTGTCCACATAGCATGTGTACCTAAATGACAGGTCCTGCCCTGTGACCAGATAAGACAAGTTCCTCTACACTCCTGGCCTGAGTTGCACCAGCTGTTCAGCTTGTCCTCAACTACGTTCACAGTATTGTGTAGCTGTGCTTCACTAAAGTGTGTTACACTGTTAAAACCGAAGCCCTTCGTCATGTGTCCTTGCTAAGAAACATTTGTAGCACTGTGCAGTCAGAGAATTCAAAAATATAAACTCTGAAGATAGAGCAGCTTTGTCTGTAACAACCAATATATTCTAAACTTACATGCAAAGGTCAGTGGAATGTGGTTATATTGTTTTTATATTTGTTTTATTCTTCGTACATATGTATATAGAGAAATATATATATTTTCTATTGAGTATGGATAAAAGGAAATAAAGAGGGAAATACCCAATTATGCTTATTGTCATTACTTGTAGTCAGTTGAGCCATACTGTGTCATTTCATGAAATATCACTGATATGAATGGCCCCTAATAAAAATCTTGCCAGTTTCTGGACACTGTTGGTCGACTGAGGCTAGAAACTGTTATCACTCACTGACTAGGTCTGATGAGTAGAGTCTGCACATTATATCTCCAATTCACACATTTTTCATTAGACAGCATTTTAGTCTGAGTATCAGGTCATACATGCTGTCCATTCTCACTTTAACTGTGTCATACATTGTGTTTGTGTTATGCTAGTTTTGTGTGCTGCTGAATGGTTACACCTTGCAGTTAAGCTTGTGGAAATATAAAGTAACTAACAACTTAGCTCTATGTACAACATACACAGAGTCATAGGTTGTACCAGCTGAAAAACCATCCAGTGACATCACTGTACAAAGAGCACAAGAGTGATGCTCTCTAACAAACAGTTCTTCCATTTAAATACTTAAAAGTATATTTTATCCTAAAACTCTCCCTGACCACATCAACACAAAGTGATAAGCAGCACAGATGACAGTGTGTCCATATATTACTGCCAAAGGAAATTAGGTAGACCTTTTATGCTGGATGTTCAATGCAACCCTGAGACATGAATGAATGGTACAGCCTGTTTATGGGGGTCTCGTCTCTGACCGCAAGCGGTCACTTGCCCCCGGCCCCCCTAAACCAAACAAACACTAAGCTAGAAATGCCAGAACCTGACAACACAAACTATATATTACAACTCCTGCACTCCCTGCCAGGCGCGTGGGAGGCAGCACCATGCTGCCTGCTCTGAGGCGGTATACAAACGTGTGTGGGTCGCTGCTTTAGTTCTTTCCAAATCCCTTTCTATCGTCGTCCTCTCTGCTTTATACACAATTATTCTGTTTCCACTCCCTGTGAGCAGCGGTTAGAGGCAGTTCAGCCATTGCTGTGTTGGCATAATATTTCAAACGCCTGCATATGGGGAGAGTTTGTTTCTGTTTATGGATGTAAACCATGACTCAATGGCTAGAGCGCGTGTGTTTATGACGGTGTGATTGTGCTGAGCGATTTTTGTGTGCGTGTGTGTTCGTGCGTTCTCAGGCCGTACTTGTCTAACTCGATGCCCAGTGGATTGCTGGGTCGCAGGGAGAGGGGGGAGATGCCTTTGTTGCGGTCAGTCCTCATGTCGTAGTAGTTCATCTCATCCACCCACACGGCAGACTGGTCCAGGATACCTGCAGGACAGGGCAGGACAGGAGAAGCGAGACACACGTCACTGAGCTCAACAACACATCCCAGATGTGCGCTCACACACAAACACATGGACGTACGCGCTCTCAAACACATTTTGCACACAAACAAACATGCGCATTCATGCAGCACAACATATTATACTTTACTTTTTATTTACTTTATATTTTAACTACAAGCCCAAATCCAAAAAAGTTGGGACTGTGTAAAATGTAAATAAAAAGAGAATGCAATAATTTGCAAACAAACTCTGTTTACCGATAGCAAACGTACAAAGTGTTCCTGAGCCCATGTAGTAAAATACCGAACTGAGCCTTTCCAGGATGCCCCTTTCATACCCAATCATGATACTGTCACCTGTTACCAATCAACCTGTTTACCTGTGGAATGCTTTTGGAGCAACTTTCCCAGTCTTTTGTTGCTCCTGTCCTGACTTGTTTGAAACATGCTGCTGCATCAAATTCAGAATCAGCATATATTTACAAAAATCAATGAAGTTAATGAGGTGAAACTAGAGCTGCAATGATTGATCAGTGACTTGATCTTGTATGTAATTAATTTGCCAAATATGTTGATGACGGAATAATCACTTTGAGTAATTTTCTAAAAAAGTTAAAATTCTCTGATTTCAGCTTCTTAAATGTGAAAGTTTTCTGTTTTCTTCACTCTTCTATGTCAGTAAACTCGATATCCTTGGGTTTTGGACAAAACAAGACATTTGAGGATGTCAACTTGAACTTTGGGAAACACTGATCAATGTTTTTCACCGTTTTCTGACATTTTACAGACAAAACAACTTACCAGTGATTTGGAAAAGACAGATTTACTGACGGTGAAAATAAATTTTGAGCTGCAGACCTAGGTAAAATATTACATCTATTGTTTTTGTATTGTTTTCAATTGAGTATATGTTAAAAAAAGATCAGCAAATTCTCACATTCTGTTTTATTCATGTTTTACACAGTGTCCCAATTTGTCTGTAATCCGGGTTCTACTGTGTATTTCTCTGCGTCGTATGACTCGAGTGATTGAAGTCGTACACAGACACAGAAGCTTCCAGGGGACGCACGAGTCAATAATTGGAATAATAGAATCAGATTGTAAAAATTAAAATGAACATCGTTTGCTCATTATCCAAAATCACTGACGTGTGGTTGACTTCAGCAAATCATGGGAACAGGTGTGTTCAGCAGTTTTGGGCTTTTTCAGTCTGCTTGTGTTTTGTTTTGTTCACCAAAATAGGGAACAGTTTCTTTTTTTCTTAAGTGCCTGTGTTTCAGCTATAGTCAATGGAGCGCTCTCACCCACCGTGAGGATTCCTCCCTCTGTTGCTCCCTTTTTTTTAATCCTGATAAGGTTTGTTTTGTGAAAAAGGTTCCTTATCTGAATCATGTTTGTCAGCATAGAGGGTGTAATACAGATTGTAAAGCCCTCTGGGACAAACTTGTATTTTTGGGCTACATAAACTTTACTTGACTGCAACAAGTGCTGAAACAATTATTATTCAAATGCTATTTCGAGAATTGATTAATTGTCTGTCTTTATTGTTTATCAAGCCATAATGCTGGTTTCAGCCTCTTAAATTTGAGGATTTGCTGCTTGTCTCTGCTTTCTGTCACTGCCAACTGAATATCTTTTGGTTTTGAATTGTCGGTTGGAAACAAACAAAATGAAGACGTCACCTTGAGCTCTGGGAACTTGTGACGAACACTTTTCACTATTTTATGACATTTTATAGACTAAACATTGACGGAATCAATTGAAAAAAAATGAGTTTAAACGCTGATGTAAATAAGTATGAGCTGCAGCCCTAGTCGCAACCTATCTGTTCTTGCCCAGGCTAGCAAATCAAACAGATTTTTTGAGTCATGAGTCTTACCAATCCTCTCCGGCCTGAGCAGTTTGAATGAGACCGTGGAGGTGCCGAGACCTCCAGACTTGGTGGTGACAATGATCTCTCCCTTGTCGTCTTTGGCAGGACCCACGCGGCACACTATCTTGCTGGCTGACATCCACTCGGCTGTCAGCAGGCAGTTGTGGCCGCAGATCGACAGACCTGAGACGGAAGACAGAGGGAAAAGGTGAAACGGGTGAGATACAGCCACACAGTGACAGCACAAATAAACAGAACGTAGCACAGACACACACAGACGATCTATAACACGAGGAGCTCGTTCACACAGAATTGCCGTCTATCCGCAAGTTTAGTCAAACTGTCATCGAGGGTCAAAGTTCAAGTTGGGGTTACGATGGGTGTGGGTGGCCGTGACCTTCCTTCCTCTCTCACTCAGCTCCTTTAAGCTAACGTGTGTCACTTGAGTGCTAAGTGGCCCATTACTGGCACAATGCGCACTCTGCGCCTACATCTGTCGTCTTCTTTTTAAACCCTCTTGAAAACTATTTGGACACTAGAAGACAGACACAGAGATTACTCTGACATTTCCAACTGAGGGGATTCAGCAAGCCTCATGAGTGTATAATCAAACATCATAAAAGCTTGTGAAAGCTGATCAACAAATAGCCCATAAAACCGTGAATAATATGCCCATTAGAGCCCCATTTCCTGCCTCTGTTCTCTACTGGCCACTTTGTTTGAATACATAAGCACTCACACACATTTGTGCATATCTAATTGTGTAATTCCAGCCCCCAGGGACATTCATGGTCAGAAATAGACCTGTATCACAGGCCAGAGCACGGCATGCCAAGCATGGAGTGGTGTGTGAGTCCTCTGGACTCTGGACTCGAGGAGGAATTGGCGAACATGAGGGAAAATATCAGTATAGAAAAAGTGTGACGTTCAAACACATAATGAGAACAAGATGGAGGCAGTCCATCTGTGTGGCTCTTGAAAACCAGAAAAAAAGACACACCACCACCAACGCTTTTTTCACATGAATGCGTGTTGATAAGCGCTTGAGTTTTTGTAACTCGTCATCTGAATAGAAGACAAATAGACACAGAATTTCACAGAAGACATGAAATTTAATTTCATTACTGCAAAATATCTCAATATTCTATTTGGTTTAGTTTTTCTTGACTAAAGTGTTTAAAGAGCATTTTAAACCTAAATTACATGAATGGATGCATCTAATTTCAAACTACACTATGAAATGTTTGAGCACATTTGTCATTTTTGAATGAATTTTCTTTTGCTTTGTGCCAACAGAATTTTAGGAACTTTATAGAATCAAAATACTTTTTATAATACAACACTTTAAACATTTAAATAAGCAGCCACTTCAAATTACTAATTATTGCTAAAATGTACTCAAAATGTAATATAATTTTTCTTCAAAAATGCTTGACATACTTTTAGTTTTTTTTAACTCAATTTATGAAGCTGTCATGAAAGTAACAACTGAATAGTAATCAGGCGTCCTGTCCACTTACGGATCGTATAAACAAAAACAAACTTGACACCAGTCTGTTTAAAAAAGGGCTTGCTGTGGTTTGTTGATGGATAAGTTAATAAAATCAGTTAATACGCCTCAAGTCACAAAATACTCTACATACTAGATCAGAAATTAAATGACAACACAAAAAGGAGTTATATTTACTCAACATCCGTGTCTCTCTTTTTCAACAAAAGTGACCACCACAGACAATAAAAACATCACCTAAGAATTAGTATTTAGGGTAAAAGAAATAAATGTTAATTACATAATGTGTTGACATCTTATACGCGTATTTTTACATCTGTTTTGCTGATATAAAAATATATATATACTGCATACTTATCTTGACATATTTATTTATATACCTACATACATATTCTATGAAGAAAGAGAGAAAAAATATGAAGGGGAGCATTGTAAAGGATGAATATGGAAGCTCTTCTTTCCCAATGAAAATCAATATTGCTGAACAGATATTTATTTTTAAAAATTAAACAAACATAGAACTGACAACATTTTACCAAGACAGAGCTGCGAGTGCGGTTAGTCGTGTGGTTCTAAATGTATTACCGATGAGGTCGGCTGGGCCTGTGCCCAGGTTTTCTCCACGGATGGTAACTTTGGTCCAAGCCGCACCCTCCTTGGGCGAGATGCCCGTGACCAGCGGGGGCTGACGGGCACGAGACATGGTGGCCTGAGGCAGTCAGGAGCACTGGGTCGATCAGTACCTGGACATGGGAAAAGACAGGCAGAGGGAGGCATACATTAGAGGACACGATGACTAACACTCAACAAGCACCATACACTGACAGTTCAGTCAACACATATGAACAACATCTTATAATGAAGCAATCCATGCTTAAATCACCAAGTCTTTACAGAAAATTAATAAAGGGTTTTGAAAATCATTTAATTTTTTTTTGTAATTTATTAAGTAAAAACAGTTGCTGGTTATAGACTGGAATTAAAAAATCAGACTCATAGTGCAAATAATCATTAGATGTAGCTCTGGAAGCTGAAACAACTTAGAAATATATAATACAAGCCAAGCACTGCTGTAAGAATGAATGAAGCATAACTGTACTAGAAGCATCTGTAGTGAACAATACCCACCAGGTCTTAAAAAGGGAAAAAAAATAAAAACAAATGCTGAAAAAAATAATGTCAATATAGAATAAAAGCTGCTCCTACTTGAAAATACTTTTTTTTTTTGTTTTTAATACACCAGCTGCTATTTCTAACAGGACAAACAGATATTTGAGGCTTTAGAACTGACTGCGGACAGCAAAATACAAGCAGCATTTGGCTGGCAGATAGTGTTAATTTCCCACCCTGTAGGTCTCCAAACAACGTATGCATTGCAGCAGTTATCTCGCAGATAATAGGAAAAATAGAGAAGGGAGCCAAGAATGAAGGAGCAGACAGAGAGCAGGGAGGAAAGGAAGAATGTAAACCTCACAGCGAAGGATAAATAAACCTGGACTCTCCAATCATTCCACATAAGCCCACACAATACAGTACAGATTATGGTACAAACGAAGGAGCACCCATGCAAATCAGTTCATGTAGGGGCTGAGCAAAGGAAGGCAGGGAATCATTCCAAATAAAAAAATGAAAGGATGTATTTCAGCAGCACAGATGTTTGCTAATAAATTACTGCCAGGTCTCAGAAAGGCTGACCAATCTAGACTCTGTGAAGCAGCTTGAGCGAAGCTTCCGCCCTTTTGCTCCGCAGCCAAAACACGTTCTCCACAAACAATGCAGGAGTTCACACGGACCGGACCTGCAACGAGTTCGCCGTGGTCACCCTTTGCACAGTTATATGGTCAGTAATTACGTGTAGGCGTACAGCTGAGGTGCAAGAAGACTTCCAAGAGCCAAGGGGGGGCGTCAAAATCAAAGGAAATCAAAAGTGAATGAGCACAACATTGATTAGTCTACTTGTTAGAGAGACTTTCCTGTAAAAACAGCAGCAGCCAGTAAAGAGCCCCAACATCTGATTATTCTACTTATGAATGTATCTATGGTGTGGGGGGGTTCGTATTACTAGATTAACAAAGCCATAGAAACTAGTTTAAAGTTTATAGTTAAAAATAGCACAAAACATTAAAGTACAATTTCCAAGAGAGCAATATTACATCCTCAGAGTGCTAGTTTGGTGTGGCCTGCATTGTAAAACCCAAACATATTCAGAGAAACACAGATGAGAATCTGGGACGAGCAGTGTTTGGCATTTTGGTTTGATAAATTACTTGAAGGACTGTAGTCTGCAGTCTGTCTGTCTTTTCTTAACCCTGGGGTCAAGACCCCATGTGGTTGTCTGATGTGTCAATGTTTTATTAAAACTGCTTTAAAAAAAAAAAAAAAAAAGGAAGGAAAATTGTAAATGTTAAGTTGATTAAAATGGCCCAGTACAACAGAATCACTAACCCGTGAGTTAGTGATGTAGTTGTGATTGTAGAGTAAAATGTTGTCTGAGAAATACATACATACAAAGTATCCAAAAGCCAGTTACCCAAAATAAGGCTACAAATTATACATTTCCTAGTTCATATACCCTTCTTTGAAATGAAGTGCCACCAGTTCTCAACACATCAGCTGCTGAATATTTGCGTCATGGCTCTTAAATGTCAGTAGACTTCCGAGCTCAGATTTTTTTTTGGAACAGTTTGCAAACTGTGAGAATTGATGTTGCGGAACGTATGGCACTTGGCACAACAACAACACAGAAGCACAAAAAGCTGCAGTGAGACGGCAGCACACGCATTGACCTAGAAACCTCCAAGAGCGGGAACCTTTCTGGGAAACTTTTCTGTCACGGGGGCCCCCTCCGTCGCCTTGACATCCCAGAGTTAACGAGAAAACTCCGACGGGATTTACCTCGGGTTGTTGCTGCGGCCCCCGTGCTTGTCAGAGGAAATGGAGGGGCTATGTATCTGACATGGCGAAGATAAGAGGTTAACAGCACTAAAACAAGAGCTTGGTATATCCTTCATCAATCCCATATGTTTAGAGTGGGAGCGGCGAGGGGCAGAGGATCTGGATCTTTATTTTGTACAATTCTGATTCTGCTTCCAGGAGTGTTTCAAGCCTATCCCACCCCCCTCATCTTGGAAACACACGTGCACAAACACACAGATAGCCTGCCCCCACACTAACACACACACACACACACACACACTCTCACACACATACACGCTGGGCAGAATGACAGCTCAGCTAGGTTGCGTGCGAGGGGCCTGAGCTGGTGTTGTGTGGTCTGTGTGTATGTGGAAGGATCTGCGGAGAGGTCTGGGCAGTGTGTGAGTGTGTGTGAGTGTGTGTGAGTGTGTGTGAGTGTGTGTGTGTGTGGTCTGGGTGTGTGGTCTCTGGCGCGGGCCTGGGGAGAGCCTGCTGACGGCTGGGATGAGAAAAGAGCCGCTGTGTTTACTTTACTCTGGGGGCTGTGCATGGACACGGGAACACTGCCCAGACCCCTCTCTATAACACCCGCGTGCGTGCGCACACACACACACACACACACACACACACACACACACACACACACCAAGTCAAACAGAAACTAAGGGGACTCTTGCACAAGTTTCATGTCACACAGCATCACAAATAACCTGTAAACTTACTAACAGAAACTATAACTTTATACAAGTCGGGCGCTACATGAATTAATTTTTCCTTAAAGTAGCATGAAGAAGAAAACAAAAGAAGAGGTTTCTGAAGCTCCGACTGGAAACTTATGAGGTAGGCTGCAATTTTCACAAGAGGGATAAAGGTATTAACCTCTAGGGGGCATCAGAGGATCCCCGTAAGATCAAACCACTTTCTTCCAACATGTGTAGAGCCATGGCATACTGTGAAGGCTAAATTTAATCAGTGACAACACAAAACCAGATTTAGCCCCTTTCCTCTCGCTCGATTCTCTTCCAACCATGATGCTGTTCGTCCCCAGCCCCGACCCCAACCCCTCTCTCTCTGGTAATATGGCTAAAAAAGGCAGGTTTGTTTTCCTTGGAGGCTGACTAACAAACAGCAGGGTTGGCTCGAATCTGTGTGGTAGCTGTGGAAGTCTGAGGCTTGGGGATCTTCTTGCAGTGCTGCTAATAAGTGACAAGCCTTTCTTGGCTTGGTGCTGGAGTATGCAAACACAAAGAGTTTTCATTAAAGCGCTAAACAAATCTTTTTGTCACATGAAACCATTCAGTTTCCAAATACTGCAGCACACCCCAAAAATGCTCAATGGTCTCAGCTAGAAGGATTTTTATTCTACATAAGAAAGAAAGACAGCGCTTAGTCCCCCTGTACCTGCTGGTCACTTGATAGTGTCATGTAGATTTTCAGACTGTTACAGGTTGATTTTCTCTTGATAGGGTTTAGATGGCAGTAAACATCACAAAAGACGAGTCGTAGAAAACAATTACAAAATCCCAATTAATTTCATATTGCCTTAAGAAATTAACCAAACTTCTGATAATGATGATTTGGTTTTGAGTACCTGCTCCGATGCATCAAATCAAGTGTTCTATTCACTGTCTGACTCTCCACAGGTGTTTGTTTTAAGCACACCGTGATTAACAGGCCTGCAGGGAAGAGCGTTTACAGGAAACAGACATCTACATTTTCCACACAGGACTATATCATTTGTAACTGCATGTAACGATGAACAGTACTGTTAATTGCGGTTCTATTGTTGCTGTTGCTAAATTAAAAAAAAAAACAACCTTACAGCAAGTAAAGATTTACTTGAATAGTTGAATCAGCATCACAATATTAAAAAACTTCAAATATTATCTAATGTTCTTCTAGGACAAATCACATAACATAAAATAAGTCGTATTGATTGCCAATAATTGTGTTTCACTGCTGCCCAGTATATTAGACAAAAGTCACCTGAACTAATTTTGCAAGAGTTTCAATTACAAATTTGCTTGGAATCATTCATTTAACCAAAAGAATTTGCAAAAACAATAATCTTACTAACAAGACATGACTCTACCAGAAGTCGATTAACAATAACATCAAATTACCTAGAACTGAAACAACTGGGTGATTAATTGAATGCAAGGAAAATTCATCATTATTAGTTTAAGTCATTTGTAAGGTAGACAGATTCAGAAGATTCAGCCTCTCCAATGTGAGAATTTTCTGCTTTTCTCAGGTGTTTATCATAAATTGAGTATTTTTGGTATTAGACTGTTCAGACAAAATGCTCTGAGAAACTGTAACAGAGATATATCACCACCTTCTGGCATTAATAAATTGAAATAATTGATTAGAAACAATACCATTTGTTAGGAGCCTGATATAAAATTACCACCTAACCTTCTCTAATATAACTGCAATCCCCTGGTTCAAATCAGGGAGCTTTGCTGCATGTCACAGCCCCTCTTCCTCCACTCTGTACTATCAAATAAAGGGAGGAACGTATACCTAAGACAAAAATCTGGTCTGGATTTAATAGTCTTCCAAACAATGCAACAAAATCAATTACCTCCACTTAGATCACACACACAAGTCCTCCAAACTCTGACATTTAGCTAGCTTCTTATTTCAATACCTTCTAAACAGGACAAACTCTCTGCAGCACCACGGACATGAGAATCTATCTGCCCGACCCACCGGATCAACACACACACGCTGCCACATCTATCTCATGAATAAGGCGTTCATACCTTAGATCATATGCTGCTCTCAGCTCAGAGGTGACTCCCATATGGCAGTGATTGGCAAGTGTGTGTGTGGAGGTGTGTGCGCAAGAGAGAGAGTAATGGGTTTATGGGGCACAAAGGGACCCATTTAGACAGTTCATCACCCTCACCCCCTCCATCTTCCATCAGAGCAGCGGCTCAGACGCCCCCCGCCCCCCCACGAACACCATTTCACTCCGTGCTCCCCAACATTACACAAACACCAGATTCCATCAAAGATCCCCCCGACTCCTCTGAATGGACAGAGCGAGCCAAACATCACCCAGCCTGAGATGAGTGGTCTGATCACACAGGCTGGGCGAAGCTTTGAACAATCCTCCACAGTGTTCGCTCACACCCAGGCCACCACATGCCTCTGCGACGGGCAACGGAGCTGATAATGCGTCTGCTGTATCGTATTTCAAATAAATGGATCATAAATAACATGGAGTGTGCAGGCTCAGTTTGAAAACAGATGCTGCGGCCACTGTCCAGTCACTGAGTTCTTCCACAATGACTCAGCTTCTCCTGCCTTCAGAGAGTCCTTCGAGACAGAGGAAGAGGACGGAGTGATCAGATGTGTGCCTCTGGCTCACTATCCGACCATCATGATGTCTGCCCACAGGCTTTGTTATCTTTAGGGCTGTCTGTTTGTTTGTTTGTCAGTCTCAAGCGCTTTTTAGAATAAGGCCTAACGAAGTGAAGTCCCCAATTTCCCATATAAAAATCCTGGAACAATAAACAGAAATATGAAGTATAGGCCTGCAAATGCAGGAAGATGTTTTCAGAGGATTAAGAGACTGGAGACAGACGGCTTTGCCCAATGACATGGCGAAACGGAGAGATTTGAACCTTCATGAACCACGCTGCAACACTGCTGCCCCAGCTGCTTTACATAAAAAGCACATCAGTAGCGTGAGAACCATCCTCACAGTCACTATCATGAATTATACTAACACTGCTGCTTACAATACAAATCAACAATTTTATTTAGGGTTGCAACTAATTAATAATATTTTAATTATGAGTGAATCTACTGATTACTTTCTCTAATGATTACTTGCTGACAGGGACTCAACTATAATCTGCCAATTATTTTCTCAATTAATCATGAATAGTTTGTTCAATAAATAAAGCGTCAGAAACAGGTCACTGTTGACAAATGCAAGAACACAATTTCCCAGAGCCCAACCTGAAGATTTCAAGCTGCTTGTTTTGTCTGGCCAATAGTCCAAAAGCCACCAGTGTTCAATTATGACCAAAACTAAAACAAAATGCAGTTCTTTTACATTTGTGAGGCTGAAACCAGTGACTGTTTGGCACAGAAAGATTAATGGAATATGAAAAATGTTGCAGAATAATTTCTGACAACTGACTCAATTAGTAAGAGTTATAAAATCTAAAAAAAAAAAAGAATAAAAATAACAGTAATAACAGTAGAAAGGTGATGTGTTAAAAGCTTTGCTTTTGTCAGATTTTTTGCCAGTCAGTCAACAGTTCAGGTATTTAATTTACAATGTAAAACAAAGAAAAGCTGAAAATCCGCACATTTGAGGACCTGGAGCCAGCAAATGTTTGCTGTGCTTTTTTCTTGTAACTACAAGCCATAATCAGTTATCCAAACTGTTGTTCATTATTGTTGTGGAAATTAACTAATTAAATAACCAACTACGGCTTCAATCAATTATTTTACTTAATGAACACTCACAGTGAAAAAGGCTGTTCCGGGAAGTAACTTGTCCTAAAAATGTTTTTGTTTGTTTGGTCTGACTAACAGTGTAAAACCATATATATTCAGTTTACTATAACATAGCACAGCAAAAAGCAGCAAGTCAAATAAAAAACTAAGGAAAAAATGCTTAAATGACGAACTGAGTCATTTTGTGTCAAATTGTGTCACTTTATAATCAACTATTTGTTTCGGTAAGTCTGATCTTGATCCACACTGAGTAAGATCAGTCCATTAGTACTGAGCTTGTCTACTGAGCTGTGCTGTGACCTGTTTTCCCAGCCCAAAGCTCCTCTGTCTGTCTGTTCAGGTCCGACTGGGTCACAGAAACCATGCTGTGAAAAGCAGTGGTCCAGCACGCCTGTCAGCGGGGAGGAGGCTACCAGGTGGGGCAGCCTGCAGAGAGCAGACAGGGGTGAGAGAGAAGTGCCGCTTCACAAACAAGGCTCGGCCTGACCCCCGTCGCTCGATTCACCCCGAAGTCTACGAAGCAGCGGCACTGAGGAAAAGCCTCAAAAAACACAACCCACCACATTCCACCAAAACAAACAAGCAGGGCCACCCAAATTTTTCAATTAGAGCCCAAAGAGGGGGGCAGGAAATGGATCAGTGTAGCCTTGCCCCCGCCATCCCCCAGCCAAGCAGTGCTGACTTTGGGGAAGAGAAGGAGATGCACAAAGCTCTGCAGGCTCTTACTGAAAGCCTGACGACTTGCTAGCATGGATGTCGACATTAATGATGGAGGAGCTCAATGACAACTTATTCCTGTGACATGGCGCACGCCTGCAATCGACCTGTCAATCAATCAGTCTCTTTCGCTCACTAATGTAATCAATCTGTTTAACAAGTACGCATGTAAAAAGCCTACTTAAAGAAAGTATGTTAAAACAATATTTGTCAAAAGTACACAGAGTAGGGATTATATAGGCTTAGGCTCTGTTCTGTTTGAAAACACTCCAATTAATGAAGCTGAGCTCAGAGAAGCATCAAATCAGGGAGGACATGAGGGTTTATTAAGTCATTTTAGGACCTACCACAGCTGAAACAGTGCTTTCTTGATTTCTGAGTAATCTAATATTTCTAATACAGAAGAAGCAGAGCTCATGTTATAACTGAATACTGCAACTAAATGTGGTTTTATAAGAAAGGACTTTTAGGAACATCAAATTTGAATCTGATCACTTCCATCACAGTTTGATGTTGTCCCTTGTGTTTCAAACAACATTATCTACTCACAATTTTCACCACTAAATGATGGAGCATGCTGCAACTGAATGACAGTACGTTCTCTCGCTGAGGGTAAATGAAAGTCATGCTTTGCATCGTTTTTTTATTTAACCTATATTTAAGCAGAAAATCCCTTGAGATTAAATACCCTTTTTTTTGTGGGAGACATGGCCGAGATAGCAGACCCTTACAAAGTTCCAGCAATTATAAAATAGAATTTGTCAAGAACAGATAAGGACAGTTTTTAAAAAAAGAAAAAAAGAAGAAGCATATTAAAAACAGACCTAGGAATAGCGATTGCACTCTTCAATTGCACAGTGTTTTACCAGAGATTTGTACTCTCCCAGGGAGACAAGCTAATTCAGGTGTAGTGTGTTCTCAAGGTTATTCCATGACCACGGTGCAAAATAGGAGAGAGCTGCTCTACCAAGTTCAGTGCAAATCCTGGGTACCTGGTGGAGCAGCCATCCAGAGGAGTGAAAATCATCACAGCTGTTGGTGAGTGATATGCGGTTACTTAGATATGAATGGAGTTTACCTATAGTACAGCTTTGTAAATAAAATATGCTAATACTGCTGTCTCCTTAGGTCTAATAGAAACCAGGAAACAAGATCGTAAAGTACACAGTCATGTGTATTGTGTACACAACAATGACTTGGATATAAAACCGAGAGGACTGCGATACACAGAGTCTTGGCAGGGAGAGAAGTGTAGTAGGGGCAGCATTCATGTCAATGATGTTCCCATGGTCTAGAACACTTCAGAATGTAGCCTGAACATGTGTTCATCATCTGCTAAATTAAAGCAGGCCTAATTTCCAGTTGCTTCACAAGGTTTTCAGTGCACTCTGAAAGAGAGCCTGTCATCCACCCAATTACTTAAAGGATGCTCTCAAATAAATCCCCTCCAAAGATATGTATGAATGCACCCCCTCACTTCAGTTTATCCTACAATCTTATCTGTGGGTTTGAACCATACAATGGAAGGAAAAAGTTAAATGAATTTACTTTAAGCAAAAATGCCAAACATGAATTGGTTCCAGCTTCTCAAAACATTTGTTGCTTATTTGTCATACATGACAGCAAACTGAATATCTTTGGTTTTAGACTTTGGATCAAATAAAGCAAGTAATTGGAATACATCTCCTTGTTGTGGGAAATTTTAAAAGACATTTTTCACAATTCTCTGACGAAAGGATCAATCATGCAATCAAGAAAATAATGCGCAGATCAATCAATAACAAAAGTGATCATTGGTTGCAGGCCTATTGCCTATTTCAATAACAGAATAGACGCATCAAGTCTTTTAGAAAACTCTTGGAAGAATTACAGAGCAACTACCTGAAATCAGAATTAATGGGAGCTTTAAACACAAGAACTACACTAATAGCGATATCAGTGTAATGTCTACGTCTTTTTTTCCGAGCTCACCATAGCCTCACACTGATATGAAGTTACACCTCTCACACTCACTCACACGCTGTTGTGTGAGAGCAAAGAGGCGATACCATCCCCACCTTAACATAGCTGAAATTCGCAGAGTGAAAAAATGTCACATTAAAAAATAGCAAGATGACTCCTGAAGAGGACTGACATTGAGTCAGCCAAACAAGCCAACAAACTGATGGCAACTAAACAAATAACTGGGTTCAGTACAGATGTTTATCTGTCTTTGTCTGATTGAGTCATGACAGTGAGGTTGAAATCTGTACTTGCAGTCAATTTGCTTGATGGAATGACTGAACTTTAAATATCAACCAAGAAGAAATCACTAATTATTGTGAACATCAACTATTAATGCTTTTAAAACCTAACTTAAAGCAGTCTAATATTTCCTTATCAAAGTGGTGTCCAATCGGTGAAAGGATGCCTGAGTCTTATGAGGTCATTTGGTAAGATTATGTTTTGCTCATTCCCATCTGTGTACAGCACATGTAATGTTTTCCAAGCAAGCAATGTTCTCCATAAGTAAGGTTCAATACATGTTCTTTGCTTTTATAGAACCCTTTGTCATTATTTCTGTTAAAGGACGGTTAATTACTGTTTTTATTGGAATGGATTGCACAGTGTTTATAGAGGTTGGGAAGAAATTAGGACACCTGGCAATGAGTAACTAGTGTAGATTCTGTTTCAAGTTGTCACAGCCATGCCTTTGTAATTGCCTCACTTGATGTGAGAGATGTATCCAGCACTTGGTAGAGGATAGGTGTGGGGGCTTTGCTTCGATTTACATTTGGTATATTTGCACGGAATACTTTCCTTTAAAATACAGTTAAAAGTCTGTGGATTATCCAGACTGATTGAAAAAACAAGTTGCTACTGAGCCAATTAACATTACAGATAGTATGAATGAAACATGTGACTCGATATTTAGAGACAAGCAAAAGACAGAGAAAAAGGAGGAAAGACGGAGAGGGATATACGTATGGTCCGTTTACTAATTTTATATAAGGCAGCTAACACCAGAGCTACACAGATGTAGATGAGTACCGCTTGTTATTTACCATAATACGCTGACAGCTATCACGAAGTCTTGAAATGTGTTCTTCTGCATAACCAACGCACCATCACCTCTAAGGTGACAGATGTTTTGAGTTTGATTTTCGTTCAGCTGATCGCATTTCCGTTCAGTCGGTGCAAGATGACTTTGGCTATATCTGTCATCTATTTCTATGATCATCTATGACATGGTTACTTCGTCGCAACCCATCAGTGATTTTACAGAACGGCTTTGTTGACAAAATTGACATGTAACGTTAGCTTAGAGCTAACGAGCGTTCGCTAGCAAACCATTCGTTATGCCGGAAGGGTTAGCAGAAGATGTCATTTGTGTTGGTCGTAATCTTACAAACCGCTTACATTATCACCTGGCCTAAAGCAATTATTTTGACTCTACTGTAAGCATTTTAATAGCAAATATCTTAGAGAAATTGTTACTTACAAGTGACAGCAACTGGACCGCTGGGCCGTTTCCTGTATCCTGTAACTGCTTCCGGCTTACGTTTCTCAGCCGCAGCCTTCAGAATAAAATGAAATGAAACTACTTTAAATTAAAAATAAAGAAACTCTAATCAAAAACAAATAAACACAAGTAATTACAGCTGCTGATTAGGTTTGTGGCAAAACTGTGACTAAGTAATTACATGGTCAAAGTCCTGATATCCATGTAATTTGCCAATTTAATCGCTTTTCATCTTATTTTGACACATCGTACTCCTGGATAATACTGACCGTGTAAAGCAATCAGAATAAGCATGACCTCAAACAACAACATTAAAATACTTCATATATGTTAATGCATCAATAAACATAATTACAATCCAACAGTATACAATATACTACAACAGGACCCTTGGCTGATAAACCGTCTGCATGTACATGTTGTCTCAGTTTTAAATGTTGGACTTTTATTTGTGACGGTGTGGTTTTACCTCGTGCTACTGGTAAAGATCTGAATACTTCTTCTGCCACTGCAGCCTTGCAGACACCCTGCTGTGTACAGCAATACTAACTGCCTGAGCAGACTAATCCATGATCTGCATGACTTTCTCCATTTTTAAAAACATTAGCCTTCTACATCATACAGTCCTGTTGGAGGGTTGTTGGTTCTGTACCTTGGTCTTTAAGGAGATATGTATGTGCTGTAACAACATCTAATGAGCAGTCTGAGTGTATATAAAATCCAAATGCAAAGAAACGGCATTATTAGCCTGTATGCTCCTCTGAAGTGTTGGATGTCCTTTGTGTGAGAATTCTGAGGCCAAATGGGAGCTCTGCTTCTTTCCTCATCTCTCTTTTCACGGTGCATCACTGAGGTATTTCCACTTGTTCTGGGAAAGGCGCAGCATCATTAGAAATGCAACAGAGACCACCCAGGCACACACTAGAACACTGATACCATTACATTTATCTCACCAAATTGTGCAGGGCAGAAAGAATTTCTGTGATAAGGCAAGGCCCAATCCCTGGGGAAACCATATTGTCCAATTAGACAGGGTAATCTGATAATTGGGGGATCAAACTGTGACTTGGGAGTTTGTACAGATGCTGATGCAACACAGGGGCTGTTTGTCTATATAAACAGCAACTTGCAGCAATGACGCTGGAAGATTTTGATCTTAGTCTCAGCGGTGCAGCCTCTGCCACTGAACAAGAACATTAGTGGCATATCACATACACCAACTGGTGAATCAACACATGAACAGGTTATTTGGCACATTATATGTGACATGTGTTGAGATATGAATATAATGCATGGGGAAATATTCCAGGAGAATATTTTAATATTCACCACTCTCATATGTGTTTGTTAAATATGACGGTGGAGGTAGGACATGGTTAGCCTAGCTGAACATAAAGACTTGAAACAGCTTTGCTCTGTCCAAAAGTAATGGAATCCAAATACCAGCATCTTGCGAGCAGTAATCAACGCATTTACATCTCCTATACTTGTTTAACCTGCTCAAAAGCCTAGTGTAAAAATGACATGCTGTGATTTTACTCGGGGTGATGTTGGAACAGTAGCTGTGACTTGCTATTTAAAGTCTTTATGCTAAGATAGGTTAACATGCCGGCTGGAGCTTTATATTTAACGGACAGATATGAGAATGGTATTGATCTTCTCATCTATGTCTTTTCCTTTAAACAACTAGAGGCCTATATTGCTGACAATATTCTCATTTAGGAGAGGAACATGTGATGCATGCGGTGTTTTTAAATAGCACATGCTTTCTGAGCAGGTGCCCCAGGTGTGCTCCAGGGGGACACTGCTGGTTCCTTGATCCTTGCTGTGACCCCCCAACCCTCTGTAATCTACATCCCGTAATGGCACATGCTGCGCTGGCACCATTGCTCATCCCTGAACCCTATTGTTCATTGTTTGTCTTCTCCAGTTTTTTCCCATGGGCCCCTGGCCAGTGAGAGGAAAAGGTCACTGTAAATATTGCACTGAAATCCTCCCTCCCTCCCATAGAGCTCCTGAAGATGGAACAGGCGACCAGTGGGTGAGCACTTCCTTCCTGCGCAGGGCATTTCAACTGTATGACATCAAACAAGTATGAATCCGTCAGTGTCAAAGATCGCTGCAGTGAGATCACATGCTCATGTTAACATTACAATAACCTGGCCAGGTCTCAGCTCTTTGTGAAGCACACCAGATAGCATAATATCTACATATGTGGCTCAAAGCTGCAATTTATCAAGAAAACTGCAAGTATAGTAAAATACTTCTGTTTCCTCATTAGAAGAAAGCAAAGCACACCTCTCCCACAGCTGCTCTTTAGGCAGTCTATGTAACTGTTAGATGGGTGGGTAATATGTCATTAACTAGTGGGCATGAATCCAATCCAGACTGTGTTTTGCACCTCACAAAATACACAAAATATGGATTCCAAGGGAAATTAAGAGAGCAACCTCTGACCCATGTGTGTCTAATCGCTAGCCTGTAGCACTGCTGTTAATATAAGACGGGGAGATCTCAAATAAACCCTTGATATTTGGGTTTGTTTTGTTTCTGAGTGGCGCTCCATCTCCTGCTGCTCCCCTTTCCCGGAGCAGTCCAGTTCACTGGGCTCACATTTTGGGATCCGGAAATCCAGGCCTGTGCCAGGCTTAGCTTGGAAAAGCGTCCAAATGAACACAATGGAAGACGGAGAGTTAAGGGGAACAGAGAGCCTTTCAGTCTGAGTGCTGACACATTGCTTGACACAGTGGCTAGATAACACAACCATTAAATGGATGGAGAGATAACAAGGAGAACAGGACAGATTTTACACCTTAGATGATTTCTCCCAAGACCCTAAAGGGTTGGAGCTATTTTCTCACCTCGCTCTTGTGATATGTTGCCATGCAGATGCTGTAGCATTAAAACAAAATGGTTAAAAATAGTCTATAGTGTCCTTGTTACTAGATAATCCACAGAACATACTGCCGGCAGCTTTCACAGGAAGCATTTCTTCAGAAAGTAGTTCCATTGAAAACTATTTATAGCATGGTCTGTGGTGCAGGACTGTAGCAACCAATGACAATTCAAAATATACATCAACAGTATTATCATTGGGGATTTAGGAGCTCTAACAACCAAAGAGGAAGTTGCATATCCAGTGCACATTGTTCATTTTTGCCTCATCCTTAAAGCTGTTCCAATCAGTGTTTTCACATTAGCATCAATTTCAATTAACTTCCTGTAATGTGAAAGGAGTCACTTTAACTCTGAAGCGTGTTTTAGTGTCTTTCAGCTCAGTGTTTTGGTTCAACCTCACTGCTCTTATCAGCCTCATTTTCAGCCACAGCAGACAGCTATTCAGCAAAAGAAACGCCTCCAAAACCCACTGTACTGTACCTGCCCACCACCATTTAGCAGCTAAACAGCCTGATATTTCCCTCAGGAGTTGATTAAGACCATCTTCATCGAGTGAACACAAACATGACTTCAAATGAATGCTACATCCTGTAAAAGTTCACCACCTGTTGCATTGCCCCAAAGTGGCTAAAAATAATATATATATATAACTGAAAAATGTAGAGAAAATATAATATTGAAGTTGATCATTGGGTGGATGGGTTTGCAGTTGGAAATTTGGACTGAATATTATGACCTCCTCCATTTTAAAATTGTTGCTATGCTAAAACGTTGCTATGGCCCTGCTGTAGACAATCCACGAAGTGACAGACACATTCTTTCTGGGAAGACATGTCTTCAATGTTTGAAGCACCCCAAATTAATTTCCATTCACCAAATTAAACAAAAAACATTTAAATGGCAAAATATCACAAGAAGAAAGTAAGCAGGTATGCTTTTTATTTGTGTAATAAAAAAATCAGGGAATCAGGGAAGATTGGAAAATTCCCACAGTTAGGTGTAAGAATCTGAAGAAAAAGAGTGGGTGTGAGAGGGTATAAAGGGGCATTTTCCCAAATATGTTTGGGCTCTTACCACCCAGGTTACCATAACATGTTCCTTCCCTTCTCATAACACCACTCCTTCGGCCCCCCAGGCCAGACAACAGGCTCCTGTGTCTCAGGAGGCACAGACAGGATCGGCCCTGAGAACTGTGGAGAAACTCTCTCTGGGAAAAAGGAAAATGACCAGACTGGAAAACTAGAAATTCGATGAAAAAGCCACAGGGGTGTTAAAGATGACCCAGAATAACTTGCTCTGACACATATTGTCTTCCAAAAAGTTGCAGTGTAACACCGCCATATTTGACATATTTCACTCTTACGTGGTCATCGCTCCTTGAATGAGTAACAAAAATTCGAGAGGAAACAGCTCTCATGCACAGGGGCCAGCTGAAGCCATCGATGCATGCTGCAGTGTGTGCTCTGCCTGTGATGAGATGTGACAGGTCGGAGTGTGTTCAGAGCTGTTTGTGTTTATAAACAGGTGGACTTGGTTACAGCGGGGGTTATTTGTGCGCTGGATGGGCCCGTGCCAATCGCAATCAAGAGGAGAACATAATAAAATCATACGCTGATGTTATATGCTAAGGCTCTGCTTTCTGTCGTCATTGGTCAGATGTTTTGATTTTTTTTTTTATTGGGCTTATGCTGTCATATTTTCATTAGTGAGATTGCATCCTTTTTTGAGACATTGAAACTGTAGCTACATCACTAAATTGAATTTAAAATCATAGCTTATTATATTAAAATACATTTTTATTTTTTGAAAACATAAGTGAGTTTTTAAGTCCATGCAAACCAGTATATGTCCTGTTCGTTTTAGGCAGCTGATGTGTGTTTCTTGTCTTTGTTAAATGTTTTTATTGAGTTTTGTATTCAGACCTGGAAAGAAAATAAGTTTATCTCCCTGATGACAAAAATACATTCTACATTCTTTACATTTTGACATATTTTACCATTTTGTAAAACATAATGTGTCTCACATTTTAAAATTTTACATTTTACATGTACATTGTCAAGTTAAATGTAAGTTAAATATATTAAATTCTGAAAGGTGAAAGACGTGTATGACAGAGTTTTATAAATGTTCTAAAGTATTAGCAAGTAAACTTGAAATAAACTATATATTACAGTATAATTGGAAAATGGCAGACCTATTTAAAAATTAGGGGATTAAAGAAGACACCAAGCATTAAAAACACCACATGACACAAAGTGAAAATAACATTATATCTTTCCACTGTGTGAAAGGAAGAGAGGGTCTTAACTTCAGTGAGCCCTCTAATGCTACACATGGGTTTTCTATCCCATGGATCACCCCTAAGGATTTAACACACTCAGGAGGAACTCAATTGCCCTCAGTGAATATTAACTGGACTTAATGTGCAGCATATTGGCTCACAAATGATTTAATATGTCTTCATTTCCTTTGTTAAATCAATGACAGTTAGGATTCAGGCCTTGGCTGACAGCCTCGCAGTGTCCTCAGGATTTTCCCTCTTTTCGTGTAATCTAAGTACCAGCAGGAAAAGACAAATCGTGGCTACAGCCCAGAAGGGGGCGCCCAAGAATGTCATTTCTGAGCTTGGCCTCTCTGTGCTCTTGTTGTCTGTGGAGGAGAGCTACACATGTACAGTGGATGGGAGGTGAACAGACAAACACAGAAAGGTTTGCTCAGAAGGTTAAAGACGATGGAAAATTTGAATGAGAGTAAAGTATTGCAGAGTTAACATACTAGAACCCTGTCCTGTATGTTAGGTTCACTGCAGAGCAAGCCTTCACAGGTGATGGACAAAATAATAACAAGACAAAATAAGAGCACCGTACAATATAATGCAAGCCAGTAACAACAGCACCACAAAACACCACCCAAAATGACCATTTAGTGGGTATTGTTGGAAATGTTTTAAATGTTGATTCCTCAGTTTGGCATGACACCAAAACATTGCTTTTATTGATACATTACACTGAAAAATATCAAGGGCTTTTATTTATTTATTTATTTATTTTTAGCAAAGCTCCAAAATGTTAAAAGCTGTCAAAACACAATCAACTGTCCAAGAACTTCATTAGATAAAACTGTGTAAACTTGGCAAAATGCTGATTTAAATAAGGAACTATCTGATGAAAGTAAAACAAGATTGCAAATGTGACCAAACACATACACTGCCAGTTTTCCGTGTTCAGGTATATTTTCATGGATGCCAAAAGTATTGAGCCTTCATGTCCATCCTTACAACAACAACAATAATAACAACAACAATAATTACAACTAAAATAATTTTATTTCTAACGCACTTTTCAAATGAGAGGCCCAATGTGACTTCCTGTGAAAGGGAAAAGCCAATCCAATAACAAGATACAGGCTATTGGAAGAATAGCATCAAAGCCAAAGGAAAACAAATAATTCAAACAAATGAAAGCAATAGAGTGAGATCTTTAGGTGCAAAGGTCAAATAAGTACACGAAGCCAACAACAACCACACCTCTCCGACACAGAGAGATGCTGTTTATTGTAGGATTGCTGTGCTGGACTGTTGGAAGATCTTGTTTTAGTCCAAGTGTTAGAATGGACTAAAACAAGATCTTACACATGTGATGCTATGTAGAAGATAGAAGCCAGTAGGAAGGTGTCTATATTTTGGTGTCAGATTCTGTGCACTTTTAAAAAGTGTGACTTTGAAGAGCTGAATGTCTGCACAGGACTTCAAACTGAAACTAGAGCAGAGAAAGTCAGTACACTGCAGATGAGATCAACCAATAACGACGAAAGTCAGCAAAAAAAAAAAAGAAGAGAAAAATCTGACTTACATTGGGGGCATAAAAATATACGTTTTAGAGTGTGTGTGTATGTGTACACAAAAACTGTCTGTGTATACATTACAGTGTGTGTGTGTGTGGGTGGGGAGTTGAAGCAGAGAAGCTGTTTGTAGTGAAAACAGTGAGAAAGAAGACACAGAGAGGAAGCTAAACACAGGCTGCTCTTTGAAGTACAGAGCAGGGTAATGCTATTGTGAACAGGTTATTTAACCAACACAAACACGAGTTCAATGTTAGCCTGGGACGTATCGGAGCATCTGTACATCTGCACATGTGACAATGCGTGATATAGTGGATGGTGTATTACTGCATAAATAGTGCAGATTAAAGGTGATATGTCTTAGCGTTAATGTGGAGGCTATAAATTGCACTATTAATGGGTTGGAGGCGGTGAGAGATTTCCCGTGTTAAGTGGATGAGGTAGTGTGGCATACAGGAAGGGAAATAGCATGTGTGTAGTTCAGTGGGAGGTGGTGGAGGGGATGTAAGGAGGACTATAGGATTGTGTATGTTGGAGAGGTGCAGAGTGCGCAGCGGTGCAAACTGAGGTCAGTTTCAGCCGAGTAGCCTTTTAGCTTTGATCCCTCAGCTGAGCTGGATGAAAGACATCCTGCTTCCCTCGCCAAGGAGGGAGGAAGGGGAGGCGAGCAGGGGGGAGGACCTCAGTTTTCTACCTGACAAATATGGCTTGATGTAGCACAAACTGTTTCCTCTATTGCACGGATAATCTCTTATTTTCATCTGTCTCGCCTGTCCTCTGCCAAACTTTAGTCTCGTCCTCGCCCACGCCGTTCTGTAAAAATCACCCCCCCTTTTTCCTGCTAATATAAATCCTGATGGGCTTTATCAATGCTTTGTCTCTCTATCTGTTCTTCCCGGAATCCCTCTCTTCTGTTGTTTTTCTTTGCAGTGCATTCAAAATCTGAACTTTGATCCTCCCACGACCTGTCAGAGAGCGGTCGCGAAGCCTGGAGCAATCCGCTGTGTGCGTGTGTGTGTGGCCTTCTGCTGCAAAAGTTCATGTCAATCACTGTGCGCGTGAGCAAAAAATAATTACTTCATGGGATTATGATGTTCAGACTTGATTCACTGTGTCACTAATGTACCTTAACAATGCATGTGAAAAAGTCCCGGTAAGGATGCTGCTGCTTCCAGTCAGGCGTTGTAACGATATTATGGGGAAATCTGGTTGATTAATGGATCACTTTGACCTATTATAAATTGTCTGAAGTTGTGAGCATCATTTCTGTTAGTTAAGATAACATGACACACACATAGATCTGGGAACACAGGAACATCACAACAACATAAAACAACAGTGAAACAAAGAAGAAACAATCAGATAGTGAGACAGGTTGGAGACAACAATTTACAGACTGACTTTCAGATTTGACCTAATGTACTTCCTCTAGTTCAATCAGCAGGGACAGCACAAGTAACAAGCAATATTTTTTTGTTTATAAAAGACTTGACCCTAATAAGGTACTTTTATTAATGAAAATCAAGTTATTAACCCTGTTAAAATGTCCATATGCTGTATTTTTATATGCTATAAGATATGTCATGAGTGACATCAGCAGTCAACGCCATGCCTCAGCATTTCCACCATGAAACTGCAGTGGACCAATGGCAGTCTCACAAACACAGATTCAGACAGAGAAGGTTTCATCCTTGACATAGCTGAGGAGGGGTATCAGAGGAGAAGTCAGGTGTAGCTATTCGTCTGTGTTTTGCATGCTACGTTTCACTGTTTCCAAACGGTGGCGGGGACGTGTTCTGTTGTCGGCTGCAAAGTTACAAAAAAGAAGAAATGGTGCAGTAGCTTTTTTCCAGAGAGGAGTTTTGAAAAATTTGAAATTGTACAGAGACTTCTTTAGAAGCCGACACTGTTCCATCCATTCATCCCGGGGACACAGCGAGTGCGAGCCAACATGTTGGTGAGTTTATTTTTCTTCTGTTTTGTCCTTTGACTGATTGTCTCCGTGCTTCTTGCTCTCTCGATGTCAGAAATGAACGGTGCACTGTGGAAAGTCATGTTTACATTCAGTATTAGTCTACTCATCAAAACACATTGTGGTCATTTTTTAGGTTTGACAAAAAGTGCTGAAAGCAGTCCTTCCTCTTAAACTTTTGCAAAGGATCTTTTATATTGTAAATCGTGCTTTGTTTCCGTTCATGTTTGCCATCCATGCAGTCCTCTCCTTCACTGTCTTTGCTGGCACTTTGCTATGCTCGTTAGCTCGTTACTTCCCACAACTGTTGGTCAGCAAAATTACTTGAAACCAACCGCTGGATGTGAATTGCACCTCTTGCGTGCTTGCTTGCACAACACAACCCACTCATAAAAACATTGGTGGTGGTCAAAAACTCCACAGGGTACCGTTTTAACTTGTTGAATAAAATGTTATTATGATGAATGTGAATACAATAGATCTGAAAGTTGGAACCAGGTTGTAATAAACTGTCCAAATCTCACGTTATCTTTTCACTTGTCATCATTTCTCATTTTGCTTTCTCTCTTTGCCCTCACCTTTCTGCTCTGAGCTGAGATACTTCAAAGTGTTTCTATACATGGGAAAGAGCAGACACACATGGAACATAAAAGACAGGATGGAACTATAAGTTCAAATACAAAAGGGCTCAAGAACAAAGAGGATTAATAGAGGGCCACTTTCCTGTGCTTGACACTGGAGCAGTAGACCATAAATGTCCTGTATGCTCTTCATTCATTTACTCTTGTCAGATTAGAGTTTGTAAATGTGGGAACAAGGAAAACGGTCATCTGGAAAGAGCGTTGAAGTTCATTTATCACAAGCCGAATAAAAAGAAGATGTGCAGTAACACTTCAGGACAGTGTGGGAAGCGTGCGTGCTAGCATGGAGGTCTATTAGAGGAGTGGGAGGATGCAAATGACCTCTGTGAAATAAAATGGCGCTCCAAACAAATCTTGAGAGATAATCTGCCCTGATGTGACATTATGGGAGTAAGTGAGCTGATCTGCCACCCATTCATCCTGAACCTTTTCACACTGTGTGGGAACACGTAGCATGCATCTGCACAACAGTAATTAGCGCGTCCATAACAGAGCCTTTGAGAAGAGGCTGCGCTCCTTAAATGACCCTGTAAACACTTTTACATGAGATTTTAAATTGCTTCCTTATACAACAATACAAATCTGAAAAGTAATGATGACTCACATACGGGATGGACACATGCACACAAGGAATGCAATTTTGAAATAGTCTCCTTCACAATGCATGATTAACGCTAGCATAAACAATGCAATTATCACCAACGAACGTAAATGAGATTTAGATTTCTGAGCTGTTTACAAGCTCTCTAATTTAGAGCTCAGCCTTGATTGATGTCACACACCCAAATGCTAATATGTCCTGAGGAGAAACACAACATCAACTGACGAATGGCCCTCATCTCTTTCAGCCTGTTGCGTCTTAGAACGGGGATGGAATCACAGGCTATGTTGCATAATAAGACAAGTCCTAACAGCTGGGGATCTCTCTAGCTCTCTAAACTAATCTTCCCTGACAACTTCTGTGCAGCCAGGAAAACACCTTATTCAATGAACTGATAAACAGGTTCTTCTGTGATGAGTTAATGCTCAGCTAAGTATGAAATTAACAGCAAATAGCTTGTTTTTCACAGGTGTTTGTGATTTTGTGCATACAAGTATCCCATACAAGTATCCATGGATGTTTGGTATAAGGAGAATTAAGGTCCTTTATTGAAGTAAAAGAAGGAAAGTGTCAGTGCAAAAATATTCCATTACAAGTTTAAGTCATTCAACATTTATTCATGACTGCACAAATGTTTTCAACTAATGCGCTGACAAATCAAAAGTACTCATTATGCAGAAATGCCATTTTAGAGAGTTATTCCATCCTCCTTCACACATAGCTAGTGGACATGACCATTTCAACCACTTTACAGTATATGAATAATATCTGGGAACTTCAACTTACAACAAACATTATAGAAGATGATCATGTGCTTTGTATGTAAAGTCTTCTACAAATCTACAAAAGTACCAGGTGACGCTAACTTGAACTCTTGAGAAAGCCGTCAATGTTTTTACCACTCTTTCATTTAGACTACTGCAAGTCTCATATTCATAATACTAAGCCTTTTTCACAGAGAACATTTTAACACGTCTTAATAAGAAAAGCACAGAATAAAACTCATCATGCCTTCCACTTCCATTTAGCCGCTTCAGATTCAGGGTCCCAGTCATTGGCGGTTGCAGTGATTTGGTGGCCCCAGGCAAAGACCAACAATCAACCAACTATGCAATCATAGCTCCTGAACTGAAACTTTTTGCTGGCATCATGCTTTCAGTTAACAAACCCACCAAACTAATCATGAACAGTCGGTCAGCTCGAGGAGCACAGCGGCACCAGGCTCGGTGCTGGTGACTCATGTGTGTACCATCGGCTAACTCTGCTGGGTTTACGGTGATGGCCCCCGAGCCCCTCAACCTCATACACACCCAACCTCAATCACCTCTGTTTGATTGTCATTTTGGTCACTATGTTTAGAAAAATTCTATACAAATGAGTGTTTACGAGGATGATGATTATCATCGTAAACATCATTTTCTTTAAGTGTAGTGGAGGACTAGCATAAAACAGTCATGCTAAAGTAGATTCCATCAGTAGATGTACCTCTCCTCTCCTTTGGTGACCGGCAGTCTTAACAGAGGTGGGCAAGACCCCTCAAGACATATAAGTGTCCATAAGATACAGAAAAGGTAGGAAACTCCAAAATGAATCTCCCACTCCATATTTAATTATCTCCAGCTCCAGCACAACCCACCCCCAACCCCCTGGTGTGCAGCAGGAAATGGAATGTGAAGCATTTGCATTGGTTAATACATTTCATAAGCGCAACAATCAGAGTATCATAGTAGATTAACGATTTCCTCAACGCGCATCCATCACAGGTCTACAGCCAGTTGACAAGGCACTCGCTCTTTATTTTCACACACACACACACACACACACACACACACACACACACACTGACATGTAGAGGCAAAACATATGCACTCACATATTATCAAATAAATCACATTAGCATACAGACACTAGCACAGAGAATTCCTTAGAATTGTGTAGGTGTGACCGTTTGTACACACACACACACACACATGCACATGCACACACACACACACACACACACACACAGTGATATGCAGAGCTGTGTTGTGATCTTTCAACACCCAAGGATTGCCCATCGCGTGTGACTGCAGTGCAGAAGGCGAGTGCACAGGGAGGTTTCTTGGATGTTTAATATGTCATCCAACCTGTTTCAGATCATAATGAGGTGACAGTTGGATTGTTATCAGGGAGCCAAACAAAGGCAGGATTGAGACTGCTCATTGACCCGGGATCAGCCCGGCTTTATGGCGCAAAATCATCAAAGAGTAACGCATAATACAAACTGTTTGCAAAATACTCCAAGTACGACAGAGTTTTTTATTCTATAGAGCCATTTAAAAAACAGTCATACAATACAGAACATGTCTAAATGGCTTTATCAAATGTTAACCTTAACTCCTGAACCAGTATTAGATACTTGAGGGACAAAGAAAAATTGTCACCTGACACTGTGTCATTATGTTCTGTCAGGTCTTTTCCAACATGTTCTACAAACTAATTGTTTTCACTGGTATATTTATGTGAAATACCTGACACTAAAGTTTTGACATGCCTCGAGCATTCCTATGACCAAACATACCACCTCCACAGGTACACATGTAAACACCTGCGTGCTGCTGAGTCAATGGTGAGTCGAGCTCCGAGATGGCTCTCCTGTTCTCCACATGCTTTCCTTTGTGATGTGTATGCATGTTTTTAGTTTGTGCAAATAACAACAACTTTTTTTTCATTGACTTAACTTATTATTTCATTGATAATTTTTAATGACTTGTTTTCACAGGGAATTAACTAGATACTGTAGCATCCATTGTGTTGTTTGTTTACCAGTTGCCATTACTCATGGCTAATAACTTTTCCATCGTCTTCTGAAAATGAACTTGTGGTTGCATTCATGCCTTTAAGGGCTTGAGCCTAATCTATGAAACAATGCAAACACAGATACTCCCAACAACCCTCGCATGAATCATCTCAAACATGAGCAGCAGTCTTGTCACTGGATACAGGGATGCTATAGAATAGAACAGCAAGATGACCTCCCCGCGTGGAATCGCTACAAAAGAATCATCCGTACACTGATGAATTAATTTTTCTGGCCATCTCAAACACTCCAACATGATTTTGTATTAGCACAATTTGAGCCATTACGTCTTATAAACATGGAAAAGTTTGTAGAAGGCGGATCAGTGAATTATTTTTGTGCTGTTTATCTGTGCGGGGAGCCAGCAGGAAGCCAGCCAGCTTAGCCAGAGAAGGACACTGATGCTCGTGCGTTATGGGCCAAAGAGGCCTGAAAAACCTTTCTGGCATATAGGGCCGATGACTCACTTTCATTGGAATGACTGAGGCACAATCTTGGAAGACTGGGTCCAGTCCTCTAACTATATACTCGGTCTGGGTTTACTTTTGTTCACAACAACCATGCCTGACAAGCAAAAGCTCTGATTTTTTTCTAAACTGACCCCATGAGGCACCTAAGAATGCACAGTGAGTACGTTCAACTAGGTCATGTGTTTGCACCATCGAGACCAGCAAATTTGTGTTTGCACAATTGCATGCATATGGATTCGTATTGTTTAAAGCCTTTGTCTTACTTTGTGTCTGAAAAAGATCGATGACAGATCGAAATGTTGCAGAAATAAGTTAGCATATGAGCATGAAGCAGTGAGTTGATTCTAGTTTTTGCCTAGAGTGTGATGGGCATTACATTGTAATGATAAATACTGAACTGACGTATAGATGATATTTAAAGCCAGTCCTCAAGGTCTCCCTCAGTACTGTAAATCACTTAAAACACCGGCCTCCTGTGTCGACAGCAGCAGCGGCCGCAACGGCAGCGGCAGTGTGGGGCTACAGGCTGCAGTTAGTGTTTCACCGTAGAGGCTGTGTGGTCCTCCAGTCTCCTGCTATTAGTTTGTTTACAGAAGTTAAAGCTGTGAGCTGCTGAGTGCCCGGGGCCAGCATTCCAATACAGTGGCTCATACAAGCATGCACAGGCACACTCTGCAACGCTGTTGTCTCTCAATACAATGTATGCAACCCCGCAGCACCGAGCAGCATGCCCAAACTCCCAATACGAGCTCTTCTTTTTTGGTTTCTCTTCTGAAAAGAATCCATCCCTCTTCTTCAGGTACACAGTTCCTCTTTAGCTGTTTTTCTTGCTTTTTATCCAGATTTCAGAAGTGCTTTGTTCCCCACTTTGAATATAATCCACTCAGTCATCAAACTCATAACGGCCTCTAACAGGCATGGATGGAAAGTGTTGGTCTGGTCTATGCGATGGTCTAAACGGCACGTAATAGCTGTTGAAATCAGCCGTTACACATGTATTTGAATGTACAGGTGAGATGTCTCGCGCTGATAAGATTCGGCTGACATTACTAGTCGGTTCGCGTGCATCATATACAAATCATCCACTTACTGTGATGAACTGTCATGTAAAAGTTCACTTTGGAATAGAAAAACTCGCAGAGTTAATGAAACTAGCAGTTGATGGATGTGATGACACATGGCTGTAATTAGTTATGGGCCTTACAGCTACTTAAATCTATTTCGGTCTTGCGGGAACACACAAATATGCAGACATAATTCCTAAATGAGATATACACTTATGTGAAGAGTCTGTCTATCCATCTATAGCACGCACTCTTACGTACCAGCATGTCAAGCGAAAAGAAAGGAATGTCAGTAGATTTTAAATGCACAGCCATAGGAGCAAAGCAAAAATTAAACTGTACTACAGTAATTAGCCAGGGTCAAAGGTTATTTGAATAATGCTGGTGTTTTGAAAAGGCTGTATCAACTGCCCCTGAGCTAAAATGGGTGTCATTTCGCATGCTGATAATAATGCCATTTTCATCTCTCAGTCTTTGTCTGAGGAGTTTAGTAGGTAAACTTCTGAGCTACTTATCAGTACAGGTGTTACACATGTTGACTGGAAGCCTCGATTTTGAATGGTTACACACCTGAGTTGGTAATGGACCCGCTTTATCTCGTTTAAACAGTTTTGATTGTTGATAGGCAGGCATGTTCACACCTAGAATCAAGAACATTGATCCATAGCTTATCTGCCTTTGTTCTCTTAAACTATAGTCACATATAAACTATTTTCTGCACAGTCTTACAAAGCATTGGTGAAAAGTTGAGTAATCTCAAACCAAATCCTTATCAAACTGCATATACAGGGTCGGTATCAGGCTCTTGTGCAAAATAACTCTTTGTAGAGCTTCATACTTTGTTCAGTCCTTCATGGCAGCAAACAAGAAAGTGATCTTTGGAACTTCTCCCCAGAACCATTTCACCCAGGTCGCTCCACACCTGAGAGCTGCTGGCATCGATATTTCACTCTCCATTCGACAGCCATAAAGCTGTCGTCTAATTAAGGTTAATGTGAATGCTTAGTCATTCACACAAAGCAGAAATTTGGACAGTATGCTGACACACCCTGTGCTAATGGCCACAGGTATTGCTGAATTCTCCGCTACCCGGAAAAGGCCCAGGCCCTTGAACAGAGACGATGGCCTCAGTTTACAGTCAGAGCACTTTGTTACTCTGCAGTCACGCGATCCAGAAAAATTTGAATAAACTCCTTTAGTGGTCCACCCTCAGTTTCAGACAGCTGTCAGTTCATCTCTGCTTTTATAAACTTCTCAAAGCAAAATACCAATAATAGAGATAATTACCAAAAATAATGATTCTGAAGTAACAGTAATGACCCCATGTTGACAGATGATGAAATAATGTGAAGAATGAATAACAGTTTGGCATTTTCTTAGACTGTCATGTCATTACTTATTAATCTGCCTGTAACATCAGAACTTCAACACTATGTAAAAAAAAGTACACTCAAAGGTATTTTCTGTATGTATAATTAGAACGTAGTAAGAATACCTTTATTTACTCAGAATTAGTAAGCTGAGGTCGTAAAAGGGTGTTGCAGTAAGTTGCATTAAACACTTTCAAAAACAGGAGTTACACAGTATATTTCAGATGTTTTTACTTTTGTTGACAAATTTGCAGAGTTGCAAAGTTTTCATTATGTGCATCTCAGTTAATGTCTTCAGTTGCCTTTTGCAGACACATCAGCAATCTCTGGACTTTCTCCCCCGTTTCAACAAGACATTTAGATAATCTTCTTAATTTAAAAGGCACCCTGTTATAGACTGGTGGCCTTTCCAGGAGGTACAATGCATGCAGGAATACTGTAGGTACCACACACACACTCAGGAATGCACACAGACACACACAAAAAAACGTTTTTCTGTTGTGAACTCATATCCACACCTAGATACACATGATGTGGGTTATGCTATCTCATCTGAACACATATACAGCAATAACTCTCTGTGTGAGCACTGTGTGAAATGTGATATTGAAATAACACATTAAGGGGGGCACTTATATGTAGTATTGTGGAGAACAACTCAATCAAAATAAAGTTCAGTTCAGTATAAACATATGAGACTTGCCTACTGACTCACAAGTTTCATGAAAGAACGTAAGAAATGCTAAAAATACACTGCAACTCTGATTTGGAAAAATATACTTGAAGAAGTTGTGCAGACAGACAGACAGACAGACAAATGTTGTATTACAAATATACTTCCAGCAAGAAAAGTATGACAGTTTTTCCATTTTTAACATGCAGCCATGTGCCACTAATGGTAAAGCTTGTATTTGAACATATTTACCCACATACAGTGCTGTCCTGGGTAAATGTGAATTTGTGAAAGGTTTACCAACCTGCCCGCTCCATTTACATAACTGTCCATTGTGCTTGCATCAACAGATGGATCGGCTTGCATACCCTGCTACTTGCTGACACTTACATTGTATACCACCCTTTAGGTGGAGATAACCTACAGAGTTATCGCTGTGCCTTTTTCATAAGGTTCACTGCCCAACCCTGAGGCCACATAGCCATTGTAAGATATTTCTGCTGAAGCCAAGTCTCATTTTCTGATTCACACCATGTTGCCACATATGTATACACTCTGGAAGTTCAGTTAAGGACACAGAGTAGCCTGTAAATGTAATGTAAATGTGCAGGCTGCTTAACACTACTCAGCTAATATTGTCATGCATGACATCTGGGTGCAAGAAGTAATCTACTTATTTATGACAAAAATGTCATAAGAAAAACAGAAAACATGCCCATTTCAAAATTCAAGATTTGGTAAAACACACAACTAGGGGTGAGGAACATGCATGAATTACTTGAAAACTGATCTCGCCTCCCAGAGGGAACCCACTGAGGTGCGACCAAAAACTCAAGCTGCAACATCTACAAAGTGCAACTGTTAATTTCACCCCTTGATATGTAGGAAACAGAACTTCCCACTTAGCCACTGGATGTGCTTTCAGGTGTATTCATGTCTTGTTGTCACCTTGAGGATACCAGACACCACAGGAGGTGACTGCTCCTACATACAGATATAGTCTGGTACACAACCCTGAATAATCAACACATTCACTTGTCACATACAAAGACTTGGTCAGGCCTCCTTGGCATCACTTTTTAAGGCACTGGGTAACCTTTTAAGGTCATTCAAGGTGCAGGGCTCCACGGTCAAGTTAGCAATAATAAATATGCAACATCCTCACAGCAAAGGCTGGCTACACTTTCAAAATAAGACAAGAACAGTAATAAACATGTGGTTAACGTTGTGAAGTAGTCACACCTTGGCGAGGTTTAGGAAAAGATCGTGATTTGGCTTTTAAAAAGTAGATATGTGACTTACATGCAAGTTATGTTACTTCACCAACAAAAGAAATCAACCTTCATTTTCAGTATCAGACGAGAGACAACCCCCAGTCTCCTGGATGAAAGTGTGACCCATTCAGCTGCCTCACCTTCCTCCAAATGACACCTTAGGAGTGCTAAAGGGGTACCCAGTGATGGCAAGGGGGGCCTGACCAAGAGTCCACATGTTACGAGTTGGGAGTCGGAATGGTTGGAAGAACCACAACATATCATTTTTACACTTTTGTGCTTTTTGTACAGGTTAAATTAATGAGACACTTAATGAGCCCCTGCATCTTTATCTTCTGTGTGGTTGCCATAGTCAAACGTTACAGTGGCAAGTGAAAAAAAGTTCCATCCTACATTTGTTTTTGAGAACTTAAAAATAAAGTATGGAAGCTTTATTTTATATTTGTATGGTGCCATTCTGTTGTGTCGGGATCAGTCGGACTATTTACTGTTTTAAACAAAACATAGGAATGTGAGAAACAGTAAGATACTGAAATGTTCCTAATTAAAGCAAATTATTGCTAGTTTGAGGTGTGTGTGTGTGTGTGTGTGTGTGTGTGTGTGTGTGTGTGCGCGTGTGTGTGTGTGCACACGCACTTGGGCCTCCCCTGTCAAAAAAGTCTGGACCCCCCACTGACTGGAAGTGCAGGATTAGTTTCAGGGTTAGAGCATAAAAACAAGATTTTTGGAAATAAGGGTTGGTGTGCAATGGCCATGAATCAATACGCATGACAGTTTGTGATTTTAACATCCAAATACAACAGATATTTATGACTGACGCCTACAGCGCATCGCAGCAGGCTGTAACGACGTGTTTGTGCTACATATGTGAACAGGATAAACATGATATTGGCAGACCACTCTGATGACGCCTCACTGATTCCCCTGGGAGCCCATTTGAGTTGGGTGACACTCATTCATGTAATTCAGCATGTTAGTGATACGGCAGTACAGATGACACTGACCCATGTCAAACGTGTCATTTTTTTATGTAATGGGGATAATTTATATAACCGTGCACACAATACGACACGTAACAGACACCTCAGAAGTCACTCAGAAGCTGGATTGTGTAACTGTCATGTTCCCAGAGGCTGATTTTGTTTGTGATGTCTCCAGAGAGTGTCTGTGTCTGTAGATTGTGTAACTGCCACATGTCCCGAGGCCTCCGCCTGTGAAATATCTATTTTTATCACTTTCTCCACAAACCCAACGGGCATCATGTAACAAAGAAAGGAAATGTTATGTGTTTGGGTGTTCATCCAGGAGTGCTTCAACGCATTTCAATGAAATCAAACCGTTAATCAATTTAATTCTTTTGTGTATTTTTGCAAAAATGTGCTCATGGTGACAAGTTGCAATGAATTTATTGCACAAGTAGACCCTCGTTCATTATTTCAATTAAGAATTTTAAGATTGTTAATGCCCTAATTGATGGGATTTATCCCATCATAGATTTTTTTTCAAGCTTCTTTTAATGATACCAGCAATAAACCTGCTTTACGTCCTGGAGACACTTGAATTTGACAGAAAATCCGTACCAAGCTCAGATTTACAACCACAGAGTCCTGCATGAAGCAAACCTGTAAGATTAAGTTTTCTAATCTAACCAGTAGATGGTTACTGGACATGTGACAGTAACACATGGTGAAGACTAAGACTGTGTGAGTGTTGTTGGTCTGGCTGGGTAACCACAGGGCAGGTGAAGTAATGCATGTCAGTGAACCCACGCAGGATGGCGTGTCTGGCAGAGGAAGCTGCTACAGAGGTGTCGAAAACTTCTCTCCGCTCATTTTTACTCCACCTCCCCTCCGGCTTTTCTTTTCCTTTGTTTACCTCCTGGTTCAATTTTCAATCTGCATCAGAGAGAGAGAGAGAGAGAGAGAGAGAGAGAGAGAGAGAGAGAGACCTCCTCACTGAATGTCTGTTCCAGCCAAAAATTGTGCATAAAGTATTATACACAATTTTTGTGTATATTTGTGTATTATAGAATTAAGTACTTTGTAAGTACTGAAACCGTTAAATGGAAAAACTCAGTTCATTTACAGTACTTGAAGTAGCAAGATTAGGGTGACACGTGGGAGTATTTTTTCACCCTAATCTTGCTACTTTTACATGGAAAAATGGATTTATTCCAAACATGATGGGTTCAGATATGAGGACACATACACAGTTGTTTATTTCTTGTTTTTAATTTTCCCTCCTATCCTTTCTTTCTGCTCTTTCTTGACCTCCATCTCCACTCTCTTTCACACACTCTGGGCCTGAGGGTAAAGGGTGAACCTGCTGAACTACTGAGGTAAATAAAGGCTGGGACGACGTGTTCTCTCATACCGTCTTTCTCTGTCTGTCAGTCTGAGGTTTTCACACTCCAGATGCCCTCAGACACACCTAATATCTCCACAATGTAAAACACCCTCATACAAGAACAGCTCTCATGGTTCACCGGCATGCCAGGGGAGCTGTGAACTTTTGGTCCTGGGTCGATCAGTCAAGAGGAGGGGAAATCAGGGCACCAAAACCAACATGTACCTCCACTTAACCTGCAAGTGTCTGAGTGACTGGCCAAACAAAGGCTGGAGGTAACACCCACAGCGTACATGAAGTGTATCTGCAGTCATTACTCAGGCCTATCTGCAGCTGCTAACACAAGAGGGCTGACCTTAGCTGTGGGAGAATGTGCATGTGCTCATGCATTATATCACTAAATCCAGTCACGAAAGGATTGTTTGTGCAGATAAACAGCCTTCTCATTTGATATCTCACTCTCAGCAGTCCGGAAAGCACCTGAACACATGCAGCTAACTGCATGAGAGACACACAAACACCTGCTGGTTTGGGAATGCATGACAAGCTATGTGGCACTCAAGAACCTGCCTCTTATTGTGGGAGGTAATAAAGCCATGCATATGCAGAGCAGGGATGTCTAGCACCCTCATTGTGCTGTCTATACAGCTGCATTCAAAGCAGTGAGTCGCTGAAGAACGGGCCTGCTGTAGATTAGACACCGTTACAGCGACCCTTGCGGCTAATCCGTGCACGCACGCCACCGGGAATGTTCCACTCCCAAGACACGGGCTTGGATTAAAGCTGGGAGTTATCGACATGTGCAGCACACACACAAAGAAAGCCCCATTAACATAGAGAACGACATGAGCTGCTCTCCTTTGTGAGGGGCAGATGAAGCCGAGGCCCCACTTCTGCATAAACAGAAGTCACAGGCAAAGGAGCAGCGAGAGGGGAAACAGACAACAGAGATGACAAGAAGTGAAATTTGTTCTCAAACTCCAAACCCCTACACACCGCTGAGCCATATTAAAATGACAAAGGCTGGAAACTTGCTCTTTATGTTGTTGCCGTGATTCACCCTCATAAACTCGGAAAAACACCCTTTCATATTTACAATATGATTTTCCCAATTTCCCCATGGGGATCATTAAAGTTTCATCCGTCTTAAAATGACTGAGTGCATTGTTGTGCTCTAACAACAAAAACTACTATTTACAGTTGTGTACACTCTGAATATGCTAATATTAGAAGGTCCTTGTTGATATTAAGTTGCAGCATCTCTCATATGATCCAAATCTCATGTTTCAAGCTTAAAAACCCTCGTCTGTTTCTATTTATAACACAGATTCCAAAAAAGTTGGGACTCTGTGTAAAACATAAATAAAGCAGAATGTGATAATTTGCTGATCATTTCTGACAAAGACTCAATTGAAAACAGTACAAAGACAATATTTTAATGTTCCCTCATCAGCTTCATTGATTTTTGTGAATATCTGCTTATTCTGAATTTGATGTGGCAACATTTCAAACAAGTTTATACAGGAGCAACAAAAGACTGGGAAAGTTGTGGAACGCTCCAAAAACACCTGTTTGGATCATTCCACAGGTAAACAGGTTGATTGGTAACAGGTGATAGTATCATGATTGGGTATGAAAGGAGCATCCTTGAAAGGCTCAGTGGTTCACAAGCAAGGATGGAGAGAGGTTCAACACTTTGTGAACACATGATTATATAAAAGATGTTACTACACGGACTCAGGAACAGTGGTTGGGAGACAGTAAAATTCCATTACAAAAATTCCAAAATGTGCCCATTTTGACCCATTCACACAGGGAAAGGTCACCTAGAGAAAAATGCTTTTGAAGACACAGTCCTGCTGCTGGTTTCATACTGCTCCACCGATGCTAAAAAAAAAGGCAAGGAAGAAGATGTCTGCAAGCTGGCAAACATGGATATAAACAATGCAGAATTTAAGATATTAAAAAAATCTGCTTTGCAAATGCATTCACTACATTTACTAGACCTGAAGAATACCGTGTGTCATAGAGAGAAACACTGAATAGAAAATATTTGTTTACCAGAAAACTTGACAGGGCACCTTTAAGAGCTCCAGATCCCTATGAAAGCTGTTAACAATGTGTTCTGTGGGTTGCTCAGAGTGACAAGGACACTGTCTCTGAAAAGACATGTCGCTGTTCCTTTTTTTTAATGCTTTGAGCACCACAAACAAAACTGCATCAGTTCCATTGTACTGGGATAAAGGCACAGTACTCAGAAAACTGTAAAATGTGGCTAGACTCATGGCTAGAGTCTACATGACTAGCCACTGCATGAAGTAAGTGAGAATGTGTCCTCATCATGTGAGAGAAATGACCTTTGGATGGTTTTCACCCAACTGACTTCATCTGTGTGCTATTTGAGGAGCAACACAACACAATGTTAACATTCTGTATGCAAATATGTGTGTGTTTTTGTGACCCTGAAACTTTTCCTCTGACCGCTGACCTCACAGTAGTCTCGGCGAGTCAAACAGCAGTCCAGTCGAACGGCAGCCTGTCACGGGCAGCGCCAGGCTGACAGATGGAGTGTACATTATGAGTGTGTGCAACCACTCTAACCAATTAATCAACCGCCCATGTTTGTGTCGAGCTCCTGAGGCTCAGAAAAGTTCCAGAGTTGGGTGACTCATAAAGCTTGGCTGCAGCTGGATGCTTACAATGTGTTTTCTTCTGCTCAGGCATTCATATTCAATATCTCGCCAGGCATTGTGAAACCTGGGAGTATCCCAGCTTCATTAATCCAACTCTCAGACAACAGCGTGGAAAGACAAAATGTTTGAAACACTTGTGTTAGTCAACTAACTGCCTAAAGTACCTGATTGACTCATTGTTTTGAGCCGAATCAAAACAGCTTGACATGAGGTCAAAGAAAAGCTCCAGCAAATGCAGAGCAGCAGCCAGTACCTCAGCCCGAACCCGTGTCAGGAAATACAGTCAAAACACATTTTCCATGCTGTGATTTAAAATCGTGCAGATTATTTGCACACAACCAAATCTTAAAAAACTAAGAAGCTTTGGTTTTATAATTTGCTCAAACACAAATCTACTTGATTCACACTGTTTGTCTTTTATAGTGTAAAATAGCCCCATCCATTAATTCTGTACGACTTTTAAGATCTTTTAACTACAAATCGTCATGACATGAATTAAAAACATTGTGAAGATCAGGCAAAACAGAGAGGAATAAAAAGTGACCCTGATTTGCATTATGTTTGCTACCCACATCAAATGTCGGTTTCTCTCTTTGCTAGCCATGCTGGCAAACTCTTTCTAACCTAAACCAAATACTTTTAGACTAGTTCCCTTAAAAAATACTCATAGTTAAAAAAGGAAGCACAAGATGGACAAAAATACTACAAAATCTAGGCTCATTTACCATGTTTTTCCAGAGCTTTCAACCACATCTCATAATCAATATGGAGGGCGGATTGTAACCCACGTCTCATCTCAAGGAGGGTCAGATGTGATCTTTGAGGTTGAACGCTCTGGAGGAAACAATAATTAGAGGTTGACTTAAGTTTTTTTTTTTTTTTCCAAGCTCAGAAATGAACTTGCTCAGTGTTGTTTTTGAAATGTTCACATGGGGCAGTGAGAGTCAGTCCTGGGAACTCCACCCTGATAGTTCCTGGGGCATCGGAACCAAAACTGATCCCTGCAGGTAAATGCAGGTAGCATGTTCCCTGAGAGGTTCCTGTACAAGTTCAGGTAGTGAAAAGGGGCCATGTCGCTGTAATTCACGGTAAGGTACTGAAACCATGCAACAAAAACAGCAATCTTACTGGTGTGTAATTAAGCAGCTGCTGAGGTGACACGAGGAACCACAATGCTCTGGCTGCTTGAATCATCTTCCTAATGTTTGTCTAGCAGCTAATCTCCAGCAACTGAGGTTGTGAATGAATTCTGCAACCTCGTCCCGTTGCTCAAGTTGTTTTGTTTACATTTTTTGTGACGTTGCATAATAACCCAATTTTCGATTTCAAGATAGGCCAATGTTGCAACTAGAGAGGATATGCTACGAGCTCTCACGTCTGCCCGATCCTAGCATTCTCACTCGTGCGTACATGCATAAAAACGAGCGCTGCCGTTCTCTGCCAGGCAGGAAAAGGGAACTGCTCTTCAGACATGAAGAAATGGCAGGAATTCGATCAGAGAATGACAAACACAACAACACTTTCAGTGATCAGTGGATCACACAGTGTTGAGCTACACCTTGGATGATTCATATCTGAATACAGTTTGTTTAAGACCTCAACCACACCCTGATTAACCAAGCTTGTTTAAGTTGCTTTAACTTAATCATTAGCTAACTTTTAAATGTGACAATACAGGTGAACATATTTCATTTTCACCTGCTACCATCACATCACGCCGATTTGTGGGTTTAGAATGCATGTGTGTTTGAGGGTTTGTGCTGTAAGATGAATGGGATTTTAGCAACGTTTTTCAGCACAGTTCTGATGATTTTGTGATTGGTTTATTAGCATGTAGTACATATTGATGACAGCAGTCACACAGTGAATGTTCTCAATCAGTCAGCAGCCACTGAGCTTCCGTGGGCCTCTAAGGTTTGGGTGTGGCTGAGGCAACAAGGTCAAATACGACACGAGAATATCTTGCTTTACGTTTGCAAAATCATGTAAGAAATTATATAAGGTCTGAAGACACCAAACATGACCTGGGTTTTTGTTTATTGTTGAACTACACAGACTCAGAAGCGCAGTTGTTAAGTCATATCGCTTGTTTTGATAAAGTTGTGAACTTTGTCATGTGTGGCCACAAGCTAATTCATTTACAGACAGTCATTAAAAGCATTTGTCATTCATAATCGCTAATGTAATGAGACATATTGTGACCACACAGTCGACACATGCTTATAGGTTATATAATTTTTTTGATCACATTGTCTATAAACAACCTAATCATGTAATTTACAGTGAAATTAAGAAAAATGCCATTTTTTTATGTAATAGTTCATATGTTCATGTTTTTACCTTTAAAATCAGAAATGTTAAAAAAAATCACACATTAGAGAACATTTCTGTTTACAACCAGCATTATTACAATATGAGCCGTAAATGTCTGTGTAAGAGAATACCAGCTTCACTGTAAGTATAGTAGCTGTTTGTGTGTGTGTGTGTGTGTGTGTGTGTGTGTGTGTGTGTGTATGCCCCATGGCTTTACAGTATCAATCCTCTGCCGCTTGGCTCCCATATTATGGATTGGTTGACAAGCGCGGGCAGGTTTTGGCCTCATGAAAGCCCTATCAGTGTTGACAGAGAAACAGATGACCTGCCGGCTCGGGCCAGCACAGTGGCAACACACCCGCTGAGGGGAAGAATTGCTCAATAGGCTGATAATGCAGCTCATGCTATCTCCTGCTGATTGCTTTATAGCTGTGTATCCAGGGACAGTTTGTTTTAGAGCTTAGGTGATCAAATATGGCTGAATGTCACTGCAGCGGCCCTTGCTTATTTTTATAATTTTTATAAGAGCATGAATTCTCATTGCGTATTGATCTTGTTATCTGCTCAAACAGGAATGATCGTACAGGTTAATGAATAATAAAGATTGTCAAAGACTGTCTGTGCCATATCTGCTCCTGAAATGATATTCACATCCAAACAGCAATAAAGGATTCCAGTGACAGTCAGCAGCTTTCAGTGCAAGCACCAGTAGATCACAGTCTAGTGTCGCTTCACAAAAAACGTCCTGGATTCATTCTGTACTCCAGAGGATGTTGCATTACAAGCGGTGCTATGGCAGTTTATGTAACAGGCCACATCCTGGTCTTAATTGTGTTGCCTTGTGAAGTGGGTCATGTCTACCAGTGTGTCACATACCCAGTAAACACTGTCCCCAGAGAGCTTTGATGGCTATTATGTGGAGCTGAGCAAAGAAATCAAAGCAGACGTCAACTGTGAGAAGTGAGAGAACAGTGTGTACAGTGAATCCGGATTGGTTCGCCCCAACTATTCATAAATCCATCACATGTCCTTCCAAAGTTTGTAGTAGCTGCTAGCAACTTTCACACAAGTGATTTACTTAACTGAGTTACACCAAAAAGAAATGTCTTAGCTAGCAAAAACTTTAGTCATGTGTAAATGGGTCACTAGGAAACGTCTGTAGTGCTTCTTCTTTACACTGATCAGCTGCATTTATGGCAAATTTGATCAAGTCGGATACGTTGTCCATATTCCACATTACATCTTTGACCCGGTTGTCCTGTCTGTTAGCAAGCTAACATTAGTTTTGTCAGTTGGTTCATTCAGCTGCACAACGGTTCTAACTGGAAGTCACAGGATGTAAATATTGAGTAACAGCTAATTGCCGCACAAGAACAAGTTCGTGTGGTGCAACAAATTTGAATATAGTGACGTATAAATCTCCCCTCAGTAAACACTTTAGTTTTAACCCCTCTTAGTCTGGCAGATGCAGAAGGAATATCCTGATCACTGAAGAGCTTGCTGTTTTCCAAAGGCAAACCTGACCAAAGGAGTGCATTGCAGGGCTTTTTGTGTGTCTCCTCTTTTCCTCTGGGACCTTCAGTAATGAGCCACACAATGTGGGACGATGTGCCAAATGGGTGGCCTGGGGCAAGGAACACCAAGAAACCATCAAGTTTGGTGGTTTGAGCGCGAGCAGGGGGAGCGATTGGTTTGGTTTACATTGAAATTAAGGCAGAGAAATGAGAAACTGCTGTTTACATTTTAGGTGGACTGTTCTCTGTATTTCCATCCACACCCAGGGAAAACCTATGTCAAGGAGTTATGAAAAATGCAGCTTGTAATTGAACATGTGAAATGTGAAACAGAGCTTCGCTTCGCTGTAGTTTACAGTTCAAAATACAGGCATTATAGATTATTATGACGTTCAGTCACCGGTGCATGTGGACCTCTAAAATGTTTTCTACAATGTAACATATATATATACAGCAAATAAGCATAAATACAGTAAACTTACTTTACATTTTGGATGAACTACTGCTACTGAACTGTTGGATTAAGAGAAAAGTAGAGTCGTTATCAGTTCTAGTCATGTCATGGGTTGACTGAGGCTGGAGGAGCTTAAGTCTTGGTACAACTTGAGTCAGGTACAGGACGGCATGAACAAGTCCAAAATCTTTATCCGAACTATTTTTGAATATTGAAATCAGTTTTTCAATTTTCCTCCATTTTCTAAATGCAAAATTAGACTGATGAGCAGGGATTTGTTGGTCTAAAAATTATCACGATGCTAAGGTTGAAACTGAAGTTAAAATTTAAAGGTTTTTTGCCAACCGGTCGAAGCAGATGGTCGCCCACCCAGAACCTGGTTCTGCTCGAGGTTTCTGCCTCCTAAAAGGAAGTGTTTCCTCGCCACTGTCGCCAAGTGCTTGCTCATGAGGGAATTGTTGGGTCTCTGTAGATAAAGAGTTTGGTCTGTACCTGCTCTAAATGTAAAGTGTCCTGAGACAACTTCTTTTGTGATTTGGCGCTATATAAATTAAATTGAATTCAATTGTTTCTGATATGTCTAGATTTCATATAACTGCTGAAATGCCTTTCAGTGACGATATCATTATGCAAATAGCATTTGCTTCAAGTTGGGTGACGGACAGGGTACACCCTGGACAAGGCCCAGGGCAATTTAGAGACACCAATTAACCTAACCTGCATGTCTTTGGACTGTGGGAGGAAACTGGAGCACTCTGAGAAATCTCACCCAACATGCAAATGCTACTCCAGCAGGTTTGGACGCAGAGCTTTCTTGCCTTGAAGAGACTTTGCTAAGCAGTGCACCACCATGCCACTCCATACATAACTTTAAACATTTTAACTTTTCAACCAAATTTTGCATGATTTCACCCAATAGAACTAGATGTCTCTTCGTTCACAAATCACCAAATCAGTGTTTACTAGGAAGTGATGTGAGAGTTTGCCTGAGCCACTGTTTATTTTTGGCACCCAACTCAAATATAATGACCACCTTGAGGGTGTTTTAAGTAAAGACTCAACAGCATATATTCACATGGGCTACATGAAACAAAGACATACATGTGCATTCTCCCAGCATATTCTTCATAGGTGTGACTCGGTGTCCGTGACAAAATTACCACAGGGTGTTGTGTGCTCTCAAAAGGGATTATTATGCAATGACAAGGAAGGCCAATGGGGCTGGGGGAGTCTCACCTCATGGAAACCATAAACCCTGTCATCTAATCACCGACAACGAAAGAAGGACAAAGATAAGTGATTGGACTCATGTAATCTCCTGCTGTCCCCTGAGGATTTCACTGCTGGTCCTGTGCTCAGCTTAAGTGTGAAAAGCTACAAAAAGCAGGTTGGGGGAAATGTGAGGAGGGACGGAAGTGTCTTTCACCATTTTTTTTCATCTTAAAAAAAATCTTTTTTCATCAGGCAGCCACTGGCTTTCATTCATTTCTTCATTCGATTTTGTCAAATGTAATCATTGTATACATTTGAGAATCTATGCATGCCAGTGACATCTTATATATGCTCTTATAAAGATTTATACACTGTATATTGTATATTTCAAATTTTTAATTCGTTGTGTTTCAAATTTACAATCTCTTGGCATCAGAAGAATACTGGTAGATACAGTATGTACCAGGATGTATAGCTTACATCTGTGGTGCAGTGCAGAGTTTTAGATTCATTTGAGATATTTCACAATGATAGTGCTGCTTCAACAACATATCTGTCTGCAAATATATTTTAATTGTGTGGAGAAATCAGCAAGAGCCAGTGGTTGTCTTGATGGAGGGCAAAAAAAAAAAAAAAAGTTGTCAACACTGCAACATGTTTAATTGTCAGCAGTAAAGTAGAGCATGCATGTTTACAGTAAACAAGCCTAAACCTGCAAGAACACTGAAAAAACCATTGAAATAACCACTTCCTCAAAGCACAGTCTGGTGAAACAGAGGCAAAATAACTCAATTTAAATACAACATTAAGTTCAATGTTAACAAGTGTTTTTCTTTCTATCACTGATACTATGGCCAGTCCAGTTTTGCACTGTAGAAAATATCTAAACAAATACATGACTTAGTTTAGAGAGTTCTTTAGTTAGTAGTATGAAAAAAATTGTATGCACAGCATTATATCATTATGGAGACATCTATCAATCTGTCTGTCCTTTATAGACACGATAGCTCGAGAACAACATATTATTGAAACAATAATAATATTCTATGTTTTTCTAATTGTATCTTATTGTAAACAATCCCATAATAAGACCAATATCATCAATTGATTTGACTTACAAAGCCTGATATATCTTAACCTCTGTGCAATAGAGCTCTGCCCTTGTTCAAAAACTAAAAACACATCCATGAGCTACACTGCTGGGCTCTTCATTACCATGAACCCGGCCACATAAGTTTTATTTGACTCCAGCATCCGACTGCCAGAAATACTCACTAGAGCACCAAATGTATATTAATCCACCGCTGAAAATAGTCCCCAACAAATGCTGCATTTACTCCTGTTTGAGTAATGTTAACAGCATTAACAGCAGCCAGCTGTTATTCAGAAGCATTTTAAAAAAAATAAGAAATTGTATGTGTATTAGGAACTAGTGTCAGAGACAGTGTAGGAAAGTGTAGGAAAGACAATATTAAGATATGGACAGACATGTTATTGAGTTTTGTGTTTGGGATAGTGTCTTAATATTGATTCAAGCCCTGTAAGGACAATGCTAACTTAGCAATGTTTGCTAAAGACTAAATTATCTTGACTTTATTGGTGGTTCTATTTAATAATAGGCAGCTGTTTTATTTGTCAGGATGCCTCTGCTTGAACCAGAAATCAGTTTGAATGAGAAGTGATGGGGCTCTCCTTGGAAACTGTGTCACTCAAGCATGCAGCGCTGCAGGTGTGCATGTACATGCACCTCGGATGACGGTGTCAAACTCTATCAAGGTGTTGAGTGTACACCGACGGATGGCACGCAAGTTTATTTATATATATCATTTGTCTACTTCTCTGTAATTTTTTTGTGTTGTACGTGGTTGCGTATGTGTGTATTTATGCGTGTGTGAAAACCCAGGTATGCTCTGCCACCTCTAATTAACTTGGTGGAGATGTGTATGACTCAGCAGCAGTTGACAGCATAATCACCCTGTGGCTCACCTGTTTATTTGCGCAAACTCACACTCACGCACACACACATTGGCTGCTAAACACACTCACACACACACATGCTCACACACACACAGTCGTAGGCTGGCGAACCCTTTGTGAACCCCTGGGAGAGTTCTCACTCTGCATCAGGGTGAAACTCTGAGTGTTCCGTGGCAAATAAACGCAACTATAAAACACAGGCATGCCATAACCCATCGCCAAATGCCAGCCGAGGTGCATTCTTGCCACTGTGAGCGTGTGTTTGTGTGTTTGTCTGTCTGTCTGATGTAACCTGGCAGCTCAGGTGCAAACAGAGGGCAACATGCCGTTTAGAGGTGGCAACCTGCAGCCACGGGGAAGCGAGAAAATTAATGTTCAGGGAAGTTAAGCAGCAGCTGTTTAAGTGAAACAACACATAAACAGACTCAAACAAACACCCTGGTTTCGCAAGGCAGGAAGTTCCTTTTAATTTCCGTCGATGTAGCTTCTTCAATCGATCGGACTCTCAGTGTATTAGTGCACGTTAATGACTTTCCATAGCTGCACCCACCAGGTGAGTCCAGGCCTTTTTTTCTTTTTAACAACCTGAGTCTCATTTCAGTCATACTCTCCATTGTTGGTTCAGTCATGATAACATGTTACTCACCCGAAGGACTTGTCACCACTAGAAACGTCTCACGAGGTTAATTACTAGAGTCAGACACAATGTGTTTTAAAGTGAAACTGAAGGGGAACCTATCCATTGCAGAGGTCATCATCATTCCACTTGGTGTCTAAGCCCTGAACCAAGTCACAACAGGCACAAAATAGGCTCGTTTTGAGATGCACGGTATATATGTTCCCATATCTCAACAGAAAATCTGAAAATAAGATGTTTCCATAAGAAAAAAGGACAAAACTGTGACAAAAAATTTAATTTCAATGATGTAATACGTCTGTAATGGCACATGCAGCATGAGATTGATTATCCTCTTGAGACTGCAGCGTGCCTACTATTACATACATTTTGTTTGGTTAAAAATACAAGATAGCTGGTTAGTTCTGTTTGACTCTGAAGTGGAACCCAAAGGCTAAAACAAATTAAGGACACACTTAGAGGATGCACATACATACATGCACACAAATACAAACTAAAACACATATGTATCCATGCAGTGGGTACACTCGTAGATACTGTATGTACACAAGTTACTGTATACAGTATTTAGTTATACTAACTGCCACTGCATCTAATGGGCTATGTAAAACAGGTATACATGCTTGTGCCCTCAGAAATAATGAACATGCCTACACTTTCATATGAACAGTACACATTCTCCCTTACACATATATAGTATGTTATGTGGTATGAACAATGTTTAGAGACACTTAAATTGCTACTAACTATCCCTCCCATTCTTTCCTCTGCTTTCATATACTTACATATTCACTTAAAATATGTGTGTGGGTATGTACACTGATAAGTCATTAAAATGTGATGGCTTTGCTTGAGCTATAATTTTTGCAAGTGACGAGACACCTGGGGTTTTTTAGGGAGCAGGAACTGTGGAATGTGACCCACTTTCCTTCAGCCAGAATGCAGGCAAATTACCTGAACATGCCCGACACTTTTTAGGAAAGGTCAAAAGGTCTTTTAGTTCCTGCTGCACTGGCAGTCTGTTGTTTGACAAGCAGGAATAACACACAGTATCACTGACATAACAACAGACAGGTGAAAAGGACTAACATTTTCCAAACGCGGTTCATGACCTTCAATGGTATGCTGCAACAATCACAGCCTCGTCATACCTTACCCTGCATCCTTTACCCTGACCTTTGAAAAATAACAACTTGTCATGTGCCAGGAAGCACCATCAGCTCTGCCAAGCTCTGGTGAAAGTTGTGAATTTAAAGAGATGCAGGTGGCGGCACAAAAAGATCTTAAAAGCTGAGCGTGGAGAAAAGTTCGCCACTCCTGTCGTTAACATCTTCCACTAATCCCATCAAAGGAGGAAGAAAAGGCTCTGGTGTAATCTGTAGATAAATAATCACGCCTTGTTTACCGAAAAGTTGATTAGTGTATGAAGTACTGCCAGGACAGAAAAAAAGAAAAAGAAGATTAATAAATACAACTTCTAAAGAGAAAGGCAGGAACGAATTCCAGTAAACAAACACTTTTCAGTTTGGTCGAAAAGTGAGAAATTTCTTCAACGTCTGGGTTTAACTTCAACTACATGTAGATTCAAACATGTGCAGTCGCAGGTCCTAACTGCATGTTATAGGCAAGATAGGGGTTATTCTCTATTTTTGTTTTTGTAAACCTACAATGTGTTTGCCCATCTCTCAACATTTCTGTATCCTGTCTGTGGTTCTCAGCCCCACGCCTATTGGTTACTGATCAATACATAAATCTTTAAAAACAACTCAGAAATATGCTAGTTTATTTTTTTAAAAAGGTTCAGTAATCTCTCAAACAGCTGGTGATTGTAGTTCTTAATAAATATTACACTAACTGGAGGAAATAGTGCATTAGCTGGGGACTATTTCCAGCTGCGGAACAATACACATTCGGTGCTCTACTGAGTATTTGGGGCAGTAAGATAGTTTACAGAATGTGGGATTGAGTCAAAATGTGTGTGTGTGTGTGTGTGTGTGTGTGTGTGTGTGTGTGTGTGTGTGTGTTCATGGTAATGAAGGAACATATCACCCAGTGCAAGACTGTGGCTCACTGATATGTTTTCAATAGTTTTTGGAAACATAGACAATACTTGTTAGCAGAATCAGTTCATTGCTAGTTTTGTTCTATATTGGGATTTTTCGATAAAGAGGAAACACTAGAATGTTGCCAGGCTTATCTTTTGAAACACTTTATATCAATTGGAATGCTATATTGATGTGAAACACATGTACTGTGTGTGACCTGGATGTCCAGAAATGTTTTCTGGCAATTTTAGCCCACATTTAGCAAATGTAGTTTTTACTCACACATACAGCACATCCTGAGGGCTTGGTCACAACATTTTGCCCTAGAATCAGTTATTTTTAATGGAAATCCCACAATCATAGGATTCGCTCACAAAGGCCATGTAACTCTGTGAAGCACTTTCACATGGAGGTTAACTTCAGCTAACTCTGACATGCAAATTTGTGTCGTGACCTTTGAAAGAATGGAGGCAACCAGAAAATCCACAATGCAAGAAGCCATTGTGTCAGTAAGTTGTGTGTCATTTTGCTACGCTTTGGTGGGATCAGGTATCATTGGCCACATCAGTGCTGCTATTTCAGAAAAAGCTGTAAATATTGAGCTACAATGGAAGGATGCAAGTAAACAGCCTGTCAACAACAAAACAACCTCTGTGTGTGAGTGTGATTTTTATATTGTTCTTTTGAACCAATGCTCTTGGAGTGGAGCCATTTGAACTCAAATCACTCCCCGTGTAAGATAAAATGTAGCATGATGAAGAATTTGTGCTGAATCAACACTCATGATGTTGATCATGTGGAAGTATGAACGACTGATCTAGGCCATGACTCAAATAAGGCCCACGCAAACTCGCACAGGTAATGTGTAACCTGCTTTGCACAGGTGTGCTGTACAAACATCACACTGGTTTAATCCTCCCACACGCTGTGACGGGGAGATGGAGGGAGTGATTTCTGAAGATAAATGAACGGACAATCTACAGCACAGGCGCTTATCAGATATAATCAGATGGCAGCGGTGTGTAATAGTCTCTAATGAATCGAACTAAATCAAATTAACCGCAGGGCTCGTACAGATCAGCCCTCGCAACAATGAAGCCTGTTTGTTTAAGTGTAATGTGGGAGGCGATAACTCCAGGGCTGCTCCCTTGGAAACAAAATAATTTAAAATGTGCGTTGTGTAATACCTTGACTCCGCATCAGGCTTTATGATTCAGAGTGAGGCATCACCTATGCCAAAATCATCAAACAGTTTTAAGACTGAAAAACAGAGCTGGGATGAGGAGAGAACCTGCTTATGCACACAGAAACTCTGCATCTTATACAAATACACCTGGAACACGCCCAGTATGCATGGCAACTGGGCCTAACAACCACTTAAAACACAACCACAAAAAAGAGGTGTTTGCAAGCTTCTGGGATTCACTACACCCCGGTCAAGTCTGTCGACAATACCTGAACAGCAAAACATGAGCACACAATGTTAGTCTGTTTGATGTTCCCCGGCTTTTTTTCCCCCTTCTTTTTTTTAATCTTTCCTTCAATAGAGGAGAGTCTGAAAGGCAGAGCAGATATGTTTAAGAACACGGTTCGCGGCGGTAAAAGCCACGGATAACAATAAGCGTTTTACACTGAGCAGGAATTGAAAGAACTTGAGCAGAGAAACACAGAGACAATACTTGGCTGTGAAAGAGTGACGATCACTCTAACATGCTAAATCTCTGCCTTTGTGCCCTGAAGCTTTGATGCCAAACTTCCAGCGAGCCTCTTGATGGGTCTGTTTGCTCTTATTCAGATATATTAAGACTTTCCATTATGTGCCGACTTCAGAAACAGCCTGTGGTATTTGCTCAAAGATTAGTTTACTTAAAAGCCCAAAAAAAGGTCCCGAAATCAGAGAGGAAAACCTTCCATTGACAGAGATGAGAGGTAATCTGTGCATGGTCGAGTCATTTCGAGGCTCTCATAGTGCGTGTATACAGATTTTGTGCGTGCACGTGGCTGTTTTTATGTGTTTCTCAGTGTCATTTGATATTAGATAAATATGTATTGAAAGTATTGGTCTTTCAAGAACAAGCAACAGGAGTATAAACTTCTTTCATACTCGTTTCATAGTTCAAAACACTGTTTACTGAGACACACAGAGGTTAGAGCCAAACAACCTCTGAGGAGCTGACGCAGACCTGTCAGGCTTGTGTGTGTGTGTGTGTGTGTGTGTGTGTGTGCAGCATGTGTGTGTGTACTTTTAAGGGCATGTATCCGAGCTTGTTCAGGTGATTTGTGTGTTTGAATGTCGCCTACCACTGTTGCTGTTCAACCAGTGAGCAGTCAAGGTTCATCTGGGTCATTGTGGTTCCCTGAGGAAACTGACTGTGCCGGCAGCCGGTGAGGCCAACGAACATCACTGACCTTTGACCTTTACCCTCGTCACATGGCTGACCTTACCAGATGATTGACTGCAGCCTGGGAGTTACCTGAGGCTCACATGAGCTTCAGCAATGTCAACAGACAACGGCCGTAAGTGGGATTTGGGTCTTGTCTCAGACCAATAACGTGTCAAACCACAGTCGTGATCCTTCCCTAACCTTAACTTAAAGTTTCACGGGTCAGTACCGACGATATCAATGGCGAACTAAAAGACAATGTTTAATATCAAAGGGGTCACCCACAAAGAATTACAGTATCACAGAATCTGCCATGCAACTGAGCCTTTTAGCTTCTTTCAGCTCCTTGTTTTGATTTTATGACACATTTATTATATGGTTTAGTCTTATCAACTACATCTGCTGCAGTTGGTTTCAGCAAAAAAGCTCTGATAAACCCTTTTACAGGGGCTAACTGGCGAAGAAAGTGGAACATCTGGCAGCCAAGAGCCAGATATTTTTTCTCAGAAGTTGCTGGAGACCAAACCAGAGCTAAAAGGACAGTGGAAAAAGCTACTGTTTGCCAAGACTTTAGTCAAAAACAACATTGAAATGATTTTTCTTCCAAGGGCATTTTTGTCAGGGTGAGTTTGTCAGCTTGTTTTGGTATTTGGACAATCCCTTAGCAGCAAAAAACATATATCTAATGCAGCTTTAAACCAAAAATTGAAACTTTTTTCAAATGTTCCTTGACAGTGCAAATAAAATCAAGAAAACAATTTAATATGTTAACGTGTACATTGGACTTACCAGCTGCTTACACACACATACAATCGTGGTGAGACAATATCACAAGTGCTATTCCAGATGCTCCATTTATGTTAGATTTCGAAACATCTTTTCAGACACTTCTCCAGCAATGTACAGAAAGTTATTGAACCAAGCTTAAATCATAACATAATCATACAATACTTGGCATGCTCAGCTGTTGTGGAAATGACTCATTTTCAAATAACTTTACTATTAAACTTTTAAAAAGGTTGCCATCGACCATTTTTCAGGATTTTTCTGAATCATGCAATATCAACAGGATGTTTTGGTAGTTTGTGACACACACTCGACTATAAACATACGCAAACAAATGCTCCAATTAGACAAGGCATGAGTCACTTGTATGTTATGAGAATCATTATGAAACAAAGACACGTGAAGGGAGTGATTAGGTTTTGGCAACAAAATAAATTTGTTAGGTTTAGGCAACAAAACTACTTGGTTACGTTAAGAAAAGATCATGGTTTGGTGTAAAATAAGTATAATAGTTACATATGTTACTAAAAGACATTAAGTTATGTGCTTTTCTCCTTCTTTATGCTACTTCATTTGACATGTTGTGAGTGGAAACAGGCTGTCTATAGACGTCTATAGGACTACTCTGCACATTGATGATACTAAAGGAATACCCAGTTACCCAGTACCTTAAAAAGTGATGGCAAGGGGTCATGACCAAGCATTCATATGTGATGAGTTGGGAATGAGAACAGGTTGTGTAAATTCATCTTAATCTAATATGTCTGTGTGCATTGGAGCAACTGATTGAGCAACATAGATGTACGAGTGTGAATGTTTGTGGTTGATAGCTTGCATATGGACGGACACATACACACATACCGTAGCCATACTCACCTGTGCCATTAACCCCCACACCCCCTCCTCCCATCAGAGGCTCTTTGGAAAGAATGTGAAGCAATCAGTGATGTCTCAGAAGGTTTCTGTCTCTCAGGACCTGACATGCTGTGTAAATACAGCAGGCAGGTTGGCGGGTTCAGCTCTCCTAAATAAAAGGCTGCAGCAGTAGATCACATCACTACTGAAAAAGTGCAAGGAAGTATTCATCATGTACTATTACACAGTAAACTTCAATTCTAATGAGAAAAAAACGAATCACAAACGCACAGAGACATGTACAGTCAGGTCCATAAATATTGGGACATCGACACATTTCTCATCTTTTTGGCTCTAAACACCACCACAATGGATTTGAAATGAAATGAACAAGATGCAGACTTTCAGCTTTAATTTGAGGTATTTACATCCAAATCAGGTGAATGGTGTAGAAATTACAGCAGTATATGTGCCTCCCACTTTTCAAGGGACCAAAAGTAATGGGACAAATTAACAATCATAAATCAAACCTTCACTTTTTGATACTTGCTTGCAATTCCTTTAAAGTCAGTTAGAGCCTGAAGTCTGGAACACATAGACATCACCTGACGCTGGGTTTCATCCCTGGTGATGCTCTGCCAGGCCTCTACTGCAACTGCCTTCAGTTCCTGCTTGTTCTTGGGGCATTTTCTCTTCAGTTTTGTCTTCAGCAAGTGAAATGCATTGGATTCAGGTCAGGTGATTGACTTGATTGACTTGGCTATTACAAAACATTCCACTTCTTTGCCTTAAAAAACTCTTTGGTTGCTTTCTTGTTGTCATCTTGTTGTGTGATATGACATGTGACAGGACATGACAAATACATGTCATAACTCGTGGTTTCTGACCTTTGTTGTGTGGTAACTGCATTACACATTTGCTGGGTGACTTGTGGGTCACTGCTTAGGTGTAACTTGGCAACATTTGTGTGTAGTGGCTGACTACAGTGTGAACACTTTGTGTTGTGGTTGCTGCAGTCCACGGTTTGGTGTGGTCACTTGTATGTTGCTGCTGTTGTGTTTAATTGTAGCCAATTAGTTGTGTTGTGACCTTTTTCGAGTTTGGAACATCGTCACTATCATAAATAAACTGGGTGATCGCAGTTACATATGTTGCTGGATTCTCCAGAACGTAGAAAGAAGTCCAGGATCTGTCATGTGAATCTCCTCAAGCCTCATATTGAGCGGGACACTGCTGTTCAGCTGGTTTTAGTGGCTCATGGTAACCAAGCAGATTACCATTACCAGGTTTGACGTTATTGCACATACGCTTTTCAGAGGGTGACAGAAGTAAGTAATGGATGATGGTTTGTTGTGATCTAGGGTAGTTCTACTAAGCGTAGTGGTGTTTTCCACCGGGCACAGCTGTGCTGCAGAGCTGATGGTGGCCATTCTAGACAATGCTTGCCATTCCACCACGTGCACCGCAGCACGTTTCAGAAAAATATCAAATCCCCAAAACCTGAGCAAGTCAACAAAATCTGGCAGGTAAAATGCTCTGTTCCTGAAATGCTCGGGGTTTGAAGCTAAATGAAGGACCATAAAACACCATCACCAGCATATTGCTGTCTCTTTTTCTGGTACTGGTTAGAAGCAGTCAGTTGCAGTAATCAAGCCATGAGGAGATTAATTCAGTGGTAGCAGTCACTGAGAGAGAGGATGGACTTGTGCTTAGCAATGTAAAGAGAAAACTGAAAATATTAACCTTTCATCACCCAGATTCAATGGAAGATATATGTGTGTGTCAGCAGTAAAAGACATTGAGCTTGTGGAGGATACAATGTAAAGGGAGCGCATAGAGAGTAAATAAAATGGGCCCTAAAATGAAACCTCGAGGTACTCCACAAGTGATAGGGCCAGACGTAGAGGCCGTGCTGAGTTTTCAAATACACTGCCTGGCCAAAAAAAAAGTCACCACCTGGATTTAACTAAGCAAATAGGTACAAGCCTCCTATTGGATAATTACTGCATGGGCGATTATCTTTCAGCTGGCAAGTTATTTAACCCCAGCTGGTTGCTTCTCATTTCCTAAACAACCATGTCGAAAGACACCTCCCGTGGTCGTGGAAAAGATGTTAGTCTGTTTGAGAAGGGTCAAATCATTGGCATGCATCAAGCAGAGAAAATATCTAAGAAGATTGCAGAATCTACTAAAATTGGGTTAAGAACTGTCCAACGCATTATTAAAAACTGGAAGGATAGTGAGGACCCATCGCCTTCGAGGATGAAATATGGCCGGAAAAAAATCCTCAATGATCGTGACCGGCGATCACTTAAACGTTTGGTGAGATCAAATCGAAGAACAACAACAGTAGAACTCAGGGCTATGTTTAATAGTGAAAGTAAGAGCATTTCCACACGCACAATGCGAAGGGAACTCAAAGGATTGGGACTGAACAGCTGTGTAGCCTTAAGAAAACCACTAATCAGTGAGGCTAACCAGAAAAAAAGGCTTCAATTTGCTAGGGAGCGTAAAGATTGGATTCTGGAGCAATGGAAGAAGGTCATGTGGTCTGATGAGTCCAGATTTACCCTGTTCCAGAGTGATGGGCGCATCAGGGTTGCTGCAGTTGGTCAGGTTGAGGTTCAGCAATAGTACGTGCTCAAAGAAAGAGGTCAGCTGACTACCTGAACATACTGAATGACCAGGTTATTCCATCAATGTATTTTTTCTTCCCTGATGGTATGGGCATATTCCAAGATGACAATGCCAGGATTCATCTGGCTCAAATTGTGAAAGACTGGTTCAGGGAACATGAGACATCATTTTCACACATGGATTGGCCACCAGAGTCCAGACCTTAACCCCACTGAGAATCTTTGGGATGTGCTGGAGAAGGCTTTGCGCAGACTCTACCATCATCAATGCAAGATCTTGGTGAAAAATGAACAATTACAACACTGGATGGAAAACAAATCTTGTGACATTGCAGAAGCTTATCGAAACACTGCCACAGCGAATGCGTGCCGTAATCAAAGCTAAAGGCGGTCCAACGAAATATTAGAGTGTATGACCTTTTTTTTGGTGGTGACTTTTTTTTTGGCCAGGCAGTGTGATTCACATTTACCACAGCTTGAAGACAACAGTAGGTCATTTGAGACTTTAAGGACAGATTCTGTGCTGTGGTGATCCCTAAGGTCTGATTTGAATCTCTGCACAATGTTTTTATTGTCTAAATAGGACAGAAGCTCTGTGAGGACATTTTTTTTCTTTTATTTTGGGTAGGAATAGGAGCTTTGAGATGAAACAGATTTTATTAGGGTTGGGCTTGGTTGGACTATTGCCCGTTTAACATAGAATGGGACGATTTGGTTTCTGTAAGACTGCTATTTATTGTAAGGGAAATTGTGGGACCTACATGTCTAACACTTCCTTAGTATTAATAAACAAAGTCCAGGGGATAGGTGATGGACTTTGTGTGAGAGATTGCATCATAAGTGTGGGACAGAGACACAGGCTAAAAGTCAGTAGGGATGGCAGAGCAGGAAGACTCCAGAGAGGGATTGTAGGCAATAAATAAGGGAGTGATTGGCCTTTTTTATGGCAGCAACACCAGTACAATGAGTAAAAGTATGTATTTTTTTTCTCTCTATGGCCACTCTGGGACTCCATGTGTTTGCTATACAGAGGTAAGTATCCAAGTGCACAAGCATAGTACGCTCTATACAAAATCTTATGTAATGATAACCACTTAAAAAGCTCAAAACCAAATGAACACTAATACTAAACAGCTACATTAACAGAGCACTAGCGAGGAGGAAGGCTAAATGCTGAATATCAATAGCTATCACTGAAGAAACCAACATGGGTGAGTTAAATGCTAGCACAGAAACTGTACCTTCAGAAGTTACTTTTACAGCACCATATCTTGTGCGCAAAAGTTAATTATCTTGTACAAACAAGATCATTCATCATGCAGCATATTAAATGAAATCCTTGACGAGCAATACACAAATTTAATTTTCAACAGATATGCCTTCATACCAATAATACAGTAGTGTCATTTGACCCATTGTTTTTATGTGATAACATTGATTAGAGCAGCTTTAATTAGTTCTTGTCTTGAACTGAAGAAAATAATACATTGACAAGTCCTCTGGGGATCATGAGCACCTGCACCACATTTCATGGCATTATGGCAAAAAAAAAAAACAAAAACAACCCCAAAACGATTGTATTCACAATAAACCACCTCAGACATAAAGTACACTTAATCATAAAGGTTAATATGCAAATGTGGCACTGATCTTTTCTTTGGCATAATCAAATTCTTCATACTTAGTACACAAGAAGGAGATTTCTAGAAGGGTTTCAGTTTTGCACACAATTCAAATTCAGAAATCCATAATCCAAATATTTATTTTGTCACTTCCAATTGGATTTTAATTTGCGGGCTAACACTAGACAACAACTGGGCCTACATCTAGGTTGTGAATGTTTACTTCGGTGCTGTTCAAGGTTTGTATATATCAGTGATGCTTGTATACAGAACTGTTAAACAGGCAAACTGAATTATGATCAAATGAGAAACATACACAACTCAGATTTTCCATCAGTAACTAAAACTCATCAGTTATGTCTGTAAGAAACTGAAAGACTTTTGTGGGCCTCGAACAGCATGGTGGACAGATGACATTTCTGGGTTACAGGGCATTCAACGGTTACTTTCTCTAACTCTGCCGGCAACCATTGTCAGGTTTAAAGGTCCTGGTACTAATCTCCTGTCATAATTACCTTGACAGTAACATCGCTCTTCTAACTGCTGTCAGAGTGGCTGCTGACCTCTGACCTGAAGACGACCTCTGATGACCCCTCACTTATGTCCTCTGTTCGTATGCAAAGCCCATGTCATTCTGCCAACTGTAGGCTTTGGGTGAAGGATGGAGAATGTTTGTTGTGGCTCTTTTATCTTTAAATAGAGTCCACTTAAATTTCCATAAAAACACATCTGAACATTTTAACCATCAGTAGATTTGTATGTCTGCTTTGTAGCTGTTGACATGGGAAATGAGGAAAAGTATCTGGCTAACAGCTGTTATAGTGCAGTTACTAGCTAACCTACAAAAATGTCAAGACACTGTCTCAGTTGTGTTTTTTTTTTTAGCATTTTTTCTCTACGTCTATTTATAGCTCACCAGATGAGGACTTTTATGTCTCTCATGGACAGTAAAACATTCCAATAAAACATTCAAATGATAGTCCCTCAGCAGTTCTTTATAGTGTTTACATAAGGGTCCTGAAGAATGCAACACGTATTGAAAATGTGGATTTCCAGAAATAAAAATAAAAAGGTGTCATACCTTGTAATAAAGAGAATACAAGGGAATTTCTCGATGCACTCATCGCTCTGTAAGTTGTGGTCAGGCTGTAGCGACATCCTTGTAGTCCATTTGGTGTGTTCAGTTTTTGGTGTTGACTTAACCTGAGCAGGTTTTGAGCTGGAGGGAGGTGAAGAGTCAGATGTTTGACCTCATGTGACTCATATCTAACTCTACATAGATTGTATGACCATAAATGGTGCTACAAATAGTGGTATAAGGGAGTGCATACTTGTTTTGAGAAGAAGCTATATTTTTAACATGTGTACCTTAACAGGCGCATAACGGGCCCTCTTCGGACCAGATGTAACCCTTATTATCCACAATAAAGGTAAGAAGAATCTGATAAGATATGTTACGAATTTGTACCAATTTCACTGGAACTACAGTTGTTAAAGTAGGTTACAGAAACTGGATAAGGAAATTCACTCAACACCACTGCAGAGACCAGAGTTCAACTCCCAGCAGAAGTGCTGATCCTATTGGAAAACAATAGTCAGTGCTTGGTGGGAAGACAGTAAGGGATCGTCCCTTTGTTGCATCACTTGTGATGCCTTAAAAGGCTGTGTCTTTTCTAAAATCAAGTTCAGATTTATTAGAACAAACACATTGACTTTTTAACCTTGTAGCATAATCCTAAATTACATATTTACCGCTATATGTGAGGCCTCTGCTGCCTGATAAGACAACAGATGACTGCTGATATATATATATTGCTGTGGTGACAGTACAGCCAGCTCAGACAGATCTGATCATGAAATGTCAGTGTTGGTGTGTCCTTAAGGCACCGGGGTGCTGCAGCACCCACTTTGGAAACCACCGGTGTAGAACTAATAAAGGCCGTAGTGCATGTTAGAAATGCTCCCTGGAATAGTACAAGGTAATTTCAAAGATCCTGTTGCATTTATACTAAGACTTTGAATTTAAACTTGAATGGATCATTAAGGATCAAATATTTAATTTTCTTCCATGTTCGAATTTTGAATAAATCTTGACATCCCTGGTCTAAACTGTTTTTCCTATCTTCCTGATACCTAAACTAGGAATTACCAGCAACAGGGGTACACTGGCTTGTCAAAAAAGGAAAAAATGTAAAATTAACTGAACTGAACTTAATTTTCTAAATATTTTGTAGTGCAATATGTTCTGTCTAAAAGTGCATTTTGGTTGTTTGGAGTATAAAATTACACTTAGGATGGCGATAAGGTTGTACTCTTTAATGTACTTCAAGAGTTCAAATTCTGCATTACCTTATCCCCAGGCGTAAGTTCACCAGATAAGCACAGGCTCTGAAACTTTCTGAATACGGGTGCATGTACACGGGCAGGAGTGTCCATGTGTGCAAAGTGCAAACGAGAAGATAAGCGATGCAGTTGGAGGCCGAGCCAGGCCGCCATCCTGTGATGTAACAGCTAATGACAGTAAATGAGTCGAGTTCGTAGCTCGGGCAGATCAGTGGCTCCCAGAGGAAAAGAGCCCGCGGTTCACTCTAAGTGCTGTGTTGTTATTTCTGAAGTGAATGGAGTTTGTTATCACAGCTTTGCCCCCCGCCGTCGCTCTGCAGAGCCACGGAGCAAAACTCCTGCTGCGTTTCTCATGCTAGACACCACATGCCTGCACACACACATACATCCACGCTCATGTGAAAGGTGAGTGCATGCATGCACACACATTTCTGTTGCATTACATGGCGGCATGTGGAAGAGAAACTGAAGGTAAGAAAGATGTGTTTGAGGTTAGAGGAGCTCATGGCGTGCGACTCGCCTGCTACCGCCATGACTCTGCTTACATGTTACTTATCTTATCTGGTTATCACGACAAGAAAACACACACATACACAGATGTGCACACACCCACAAACACACACACACACACACACACACACACACACACATACACACAAACACACTCTCTTTTTGGTATGTACCAAAGTAACCAGTATTTTGGCAGGTGTTTCCCAGTTTCCTTAATCAGGTTAAGATAATCTTCCTTTTGAGCACACAAATACACACACACACGCACACATGCACACACACACACACACACACACACACCAGAGGCAAAAAAAAAAACAAATAAAACAAATACATTTACTCAAGTACTCTCCTCAACTTTCTTTTGCTTTAATTTTGCTTACAAACACATGTACAGGTAGCTCAATATTCTACTTGTTTTCCACTAACTTTATCTGACAGCTGTAGTTACTTGTCACTTTTTGATTTCATATTCCATACTGATGATGAAACGTATGTATGGAGTAGTCAGACACCTGATGTTTCAATGTTAACACGTTTTCAATAAAGTAAGAGCACTTTTACTTTTGACACTTTAAGAAACAGATGCTGGCTGAAGCATGTCCAGCCCTCAGTACTTGGCTGCTTGTGGAACTTGCTCTGCCCTCAAAGAAAACAATAACATCAACCAGCGGAGCAGGTGAGTGTTTGTGTCGTGCGTCACTCTGCAGCTCTGCTTCACTCCTCAGAGCTGCAGCGTCAGACGTGGGCCGTCAGTCGACGGGACCGAGGAATGTCTGGCTCTGCATACCAGCCTGAGCCTGCATACGTCAGGAGGCTGGAGCAGCCGCTGGTGTTAATAATGATGTGCGTGTCTTCTTGTGTGGGAACATGACGATTGTAGTGGGGTATAAGGTCTATTGTCTGGCCAGTGGCACGAATAGCCAGATTAGACAATCAGACAGAACACATTGTACAGGAGATCCAAACTACAGAATACGGCAGTAACGATGCATCTGGGTTTGTCACAAACCGACAGGGTTTCTCTCTGGAAATTTGTTTGCCAGGGCAGTAAGCACTGCTTTTCCCATCTAGTAAAAACTCAGAAGGCTTCATTTCCAGGCAATCTGATGTTATTAGAGCAAAGCAAATGTATGATGTGATCAGTCACTTGCTGAGCTGTATCTGACAGCATTATATCTCATGATTATTGTTGTTACTGAATGCCTCACTTTGCTGTGAGAAGTAGCATCAATTCCCTGATGATTAATCGGCTCAATATTAGATTTCAGAAAAAATTCAAGTCAAGTCAATTTAATCATATAGCCCAATATCACAAATCCCAAATTTGCCTCAAGGGGCAGAGACCGTCAATTCAGATAAGGAAAAGCTCCCCAAAAAATCCCCATAACAGGGTTTTTCTGTGGTGCCCTGTCTGGAATGCTCTGTTCCAGACAGGGCACCTCCACAATAAAATGTTGTGGGAAACCCTGTGATGAGTCATCATATGATTTATTATTATTATTATTATTAACCCTGTGTGTAAGCTGCAGGTGTAAACTGATCTGACACACTTTGAAGGTCAGAGGTGAACAAGGTCTCACTACTTTAAAGAAAATACGATTTTAAGACCCAAAGTTATCACTCAGCAGATCTGCTCTACATTCAGCTGTTTGTTGTAGCACAACAAATGAGACATCCATGACATGTTGTTTTTGCCCCAGAAATATCTAAGATTCCATGTGGAGCCAGAATATTCTGCTAGATCAGTCTTCAACAGAGCTCTTGAGTGAAAAGCTCAAGAATATTTGCCCTTTAGGGGAAATTTAGTGCAAATACCTGCAGCATTAGCACACACTCTGTGAGCTCTGACGCAAACCCAAGATACAGCGATGTGGGGTATGCACCTGGCCCGGACCATGTGATCAGCCGAGTGTGATCACACCTGGGAGACAGGCTCAGGTGAGTTTGGAGAGCCTGTCAATCACAGTCCTGGTCACCTCGTGGCAGTCAGCCAGTTCAAATTTACTGCCTTATTTGGGTTTAAACCTAAGCTCCTGTTCTGACATCTGTCCTACATAAACATGCAACCACATATTCTACACACTTGTATGAGTATGCACGTGTGTGTGTGCGCACGTGCGCGTCCACAGATATTGCATGCACAAACACACGCACAGATTATCTTGAATGTTTATACAGAACAACTCGAGCACAGATCTGATAAGGCTTATCTGATCCGAGAGTACAGCTCATTAAATCAAGTGTAAGAAATTCTCACGCACCTGTGTGCTGCAGAAAGAATGTGTGTGCTTTACTACAGCCAGAAAATGACTGTAACATATTTATGTCTTTGTTTTGCAAATGACGTTACAAGGCTGCTTTTTTGTTCTCTTTCAACAGCACATTCCTTCGACTTCATTTTCATTCTACTCAAGATGCCATTAGCTGGTGCATGTCAGGCCCTACCAGGAAGACTATGTAACACAACGAGTGACAGATTACATGGAGACACGAGCAGCTGTTTTGTAGTGACTAAGAATGATAAGATTATGGTGGCATGCTTTGAGGTCTCAGCCCATCCTGCTGCATCAGCTAGCTCATCTTATATGTTTATTTCCTGGATTAGACAGCAGATATTAAAATTTGTGTATGTCCAACTGCTTTTTTTGAAAGTTATCTGATATAAACACCAAGAGAAATTGTGTGTTTTCCAAAATCTTGTCATTTCACTTTCTTGCATTTATTCATAAGGACACACATCAATCACCACTTCTGTAAATGAGCCAATGTTAGCCAGCTGGTTAATTTCCAGCTGCAGACTTTTAGGCAGATGTTTTGGAACCAGTGAGGTGATGCCTAAAATGTACAGACAGCAAATAAAAAGATGCCATAAAGACAGCATCAGAGCATTCGCAAGTCAGTTCAGAACTCATGCAGAGCAACAGGAAGCAGTGAAACATTAGTACTGTATAATACAACAGCAATATCTACTATTCAGGACATGTTGCCGTGCAAGAAAGCCACATAAAGCAGCCAAACACAACCAAGCAATACAGATTACAGCCATTTTTGACACATGCAGTGCAGCAATAGGCAATAGGACATCAATATATAACAATCATGGAGAAATGGAGATTGACAAAAATGTTACTTGTAAAGTTGCAGTTACAAGTTAGTGAAACGGTGATGTCACATACCAAACACATAAGCCGTGCAGCACAGAGTTGTGAGACACAACTTCAGAAGATCATACCAGATTGTACTAGCTAGTATTCCATGCACACCTCAGCCATGAAAAGATGACCATTTGACAAGGGGCAAGACATGGTATAAAGTTAAGATAAGCAGCAGGTTAGCCAAAAGAAACAATAATAATTCTTTTAATTAAACATTTTCACATCTGACTTTTAAAACGCCAGGTCTTGAGACTTTATGTGAAGGTATGGGAGGTGGCACAGTTTCTTGATTTAGCTGATTGAGTAGCACAATTGAGAAGCTACAAAAAGTTTGATTTGCTGAATTAATGAATCCCTCTAAGAGCAGATCTTGTGGATCCATTGCTGGAAATCTTCTGCTTAATCAAAGCACTAAGGAGTGCAGGAGCTTTGCCATTTAGGATCTTAAACATCATGGAGGTTTAAGTGTATTTCATTAGATTTCCCAACTAAGGATGTCATATTTGTCAAAAATGTTGCAGTGATGGTGAGCACTGAGTTTTATTTCACTGTGGTCTGCTTGTACACACAGAGAACGGGCTTAGGTTTTGTGCCTTTCGTTTGAGTGCAGCTTTTCATACAGCATGCTAAGTGGGGGATGATGGTTACTTTAAAAAAAAAAATACGCCAAAGTATTCTTAACATCAAGATATAGGTGTGAACCATTAAGCCATTTAGCTAACCCTAACCCTTCATCAATTGTTGCACTGAGTTTAGAAGCTGCTAGTTCAGTAAATTAGGGTGTTTCACAGCCCACCCTTACACACTAAATCGTATCTGCAAGATAGGACTCCAAATCAGCACGTACATGTAGATATTGTAGATATTACAGTTGGTAAATTAGGAAATTACAGGTGGTTGACAGTATCAAATGCCTTTTTAAATCTACAAATATTATCCTAACAACACCTCCATTGTTGTCCATTTCCAGTTTAGACTTGTGATTTCCGTTGCAGATTAGGTTGTGCTATACTGCTGTCATTCAGGACACTTGATTGACATTTGAATAGCCAGTTGAAACTCTGGAAATGTTGTTGGTTAGCCTATTTTTACCTGACCAGCAAAGGAAGTTGTTGTTTTGCAGTTGAGCTTGAAGGTTTGAGATCAGCCGTTTGTGTGTCGATGAACAGTGTTGATGAAGGTCTCCTTGCAGACCACTCTGGAGGAGTTTGGAAAGTTCATCATGTGGGGGATCTGGCATATTTTGCCCTCGGGTGTCAGCAGAGCTCCCAACTGCCTTGGTGTTGGCGCTCTCTTTCTCTTTCCACCAGAGGAACCACCTCATCAGACTGGCCCCTGGGCTCAAGACGCTTGAAAGAGCACAAAGGGAAATTAGGTAGGTAATCAGAAGCTATATTTGTAGTATTTATGATGCTTGTGTGTACCTGTATAACATGGTAATCACCTGCTGTGGTGGGTTTTGCTGGCCCCCCTGTCAAGTTTGAGGCTAGACAGTGGGCCCAGGCACTGATACCAGGCTGGATGAACATGTTGAGCAGAGGACTTCTACCAAGTCCAAAGTGTTTTTGTGCAGCTTCATTCCTTAGCTGGATCAATGAGTTCAATTGATAAGTTCATAAAATGACATTCAGGTTTTTAAAAAGGGGGTAAACAATCCCCTACAGCCATAAAAGTTAGTGTAGAAGTTTGTGATAAATGCATAGATGAGCTGTTGCCAATGCACCAGTCCTGGAAATCTACTTGGACTATTGGTTGGAAAAAACGAGTATTGTCTTCCTCATACACACATTCTCTATTTCCAACATCTCCATGGTAGTAAACTGACATTTTAGACATTTATTAATCAACACTGAGTAGTATAGTGTCACATAACAGTAATTAACCATTGCTCTGAGGGACTTTTGGTAAAAAAAAAAAAAAAAAAAAAAGAGATTAGGATTATTTCTTTTTTATTTTTAGTTCCATTGTGGCACTTTTTGTGTACCCTGACGTTAAATTATAGAAAATAAATGCAATTCACTATGTAGCAAGTAATGAGTAAATTTTGACGAAGTCCTTCACTATTTGCTATGAATTTTGGGCCAATTAAGATATTTTTCAACTTATAACATTTTTACCAAGTTTAGCAAGTAACTGCTTTAAGCTGCTCCCACATTCTCCCAACATTAAACTTCTAGAAAAAACTGTTAGCCTTCAAAGACATTTCACTTTTTAGAGATATTTCAATTGCACATATTTCACAGATTATCACTTCAACAATGAATGCTGATGAACACCTTGAAAATTCACTCAAAAACAGAGACATATGAGGAAATAATAGAATTAGAGCTCGGTAAACTTTGAGCTAAGACACACGCTGCAGACACGATGCCTATGATGCTAGCAAGCTAATAGCTCCAGCTAATGTCTGTACAGTCAGTGAACTCATGACTCTTCATGGTGATTAAACAGATCATGAAAAGACTGCAAGGAAAGTTTAAAAAGACCTCACACCTGTAGCAAACCACAAAGATTCCTCTTTCATAGTCAGTTTATGAAACAGGTTAGCATGCGTCACTAATTGTTACCAAGGAAACACAGCTCGTACCTTTAAGTTAACCTTGTGGGTAGGGTGGCTACCCCTTTAGGCTAAAAGCTAGCTTGCATTTAGTTTTGTATCGAGCCTAATTTAAAAATAAAAGAATGCTCACTAATTACAATTCATTGTCTGTAATTGGAGTTGGATTAACAATAATAATAATAATAATAATAATAATAATAATAATAATAATAATAAAAAGTTATTTGTACATATAATTCAGATTTTGCCTCTCAAACAACTTCAGACAACAATCTCTTAAACATTACATGTTAGCAATATTGTTAAATCTCATGTTTTGCTCATTCTTGAATACATTATTAATTACAGAACACAAATTAGTAATTTACTTCGTGAAAAATGTTATTTTTTTTGCTCTTCAATTGCTAAACTTTTAAGTTTAAAGTTGTTTCACAGTTTTTCCTCCTGGTACTTACTGGCCACCATACATTAGAGTAATCCTCAGAAAACTAAAAGTAGATTAACTCATTAAACCAGTTATCATTGTGACAGTAGTATTTCGATGTTTGTCAGGTTTGACAGAAGACCCATTGTAAAAAGCCAAGAAGAATAAAACAGTAAACCCAGGTGTTGCCAGTTTAAGCCTGAACGCCAACACAGCACCAATAGGAGCTGTGAGTACATCTTGTTTTTTTGGTTTGTTTGTTTTTTATGTACAAGGATGCACAGATGGGATTAGAAATGAGATGTTGAGATTTGATCCCATGCAAGCATGTGTAAAGTATTTAGTCATTCTAGAAATACATACCACTCCTGTCTCAGCTCTTAGTTCAAAAGGTAAAACATGAAAAGGCAAGCAATGTTTGTCATGCAAAAATTCATTTGAAGATCAAAAGAACAAAAATCTAGTTCTTCTTTTCTTTGAAGCGTTAAGACCTCTCAGGGAGCTTGATGTACTCTTAAAAGGCACACACACATTTTTGGCGAGGCAGAAAACAGCTTGTTAAAAGCTTAGTGACACTATCTGATTGATTATTTTGTGGACTGTGTTGTCAGTCTATGCTGTGCAGTGTCCTATAGTTGCTTGGCCCCGTCAGATCAGATCTACAGCCCCGCCTCCGTGATGTCACACACCTCACTGTGCGTGCCAACGCTCACCCGCATGCGCTGGCACGTTATAGTCGCACGCGTGATAATGTGGTTACAGCAGAAGCAGAGCGGTGATGAGAGGACTGATAGGCAGCAGGCAGACGCAGGTGGAGCTGCTCCACTGAGTGTGCAGAGGAGAAACCTGATCGGATTGTTGTTACATCCCTGTCTCTAACTACTGCTGAAACACAGGACTCTGAGGACATCATTTGAGCCACAGTAGCATTTAACAAAGTGCTTTTCTTTTCAAGTTCAATTCGCAACTTGGTAATCATTCACATTCAGCAATCTCTTATCAAAAGGAGACATACTGTAGATATATTACATGGAAGTATGGAAGGGTAAATATAAAACAACAAATTTAGGTTGAATACTGGGAATTATCACCAAGATGTGCTCCCATTTCTGAGGAAAAATACCTGGAGGAACTTCAGATTCGTAGCATGTGTGTGCTTCTGTATCTGTGGGTGTCTATACTCCAAACCTCCAAAACATTCATTACAACACAAGTATCAAAGCTAAATGCTAATGTCTGACCCTGACATGCCATTATTAAGTGGCAATTATTTATGGCAGTAGGCCGAGATATGAAATGTACACTGCAGAATCATCCAATATGAAAGCAATTCTCAAGATAACTCTGCTCGGCGTTCTTCACATACACCTTAAAAAGCCAGTTTTCTGTTACCTCCAGTTTCCTCTATGATTGCTTAAAATGCATGATAACCAATCACTCAAAACAGTGTTGGCACTGAAGTATGTTGTTCTTCCTGTCAGATGACTCCATGAATGTGAAATTTGATGTTATCAAATCATTTGAGTTTTCGCAGCGCAGAAACGATTGCTGCCTGTGATTTGACACACTCAGACGCTGTCACCTGACTTTGACCAATCAGCAGATGCTACAGTCTGTTACCACTTTCTACATTTTTGGGGTTTAACAGACTCTAAATGCCAAGCTCAGACAGAGCAGACATAAGTTAATAGAACAGTTTAATGAATGTTCAGCAGGTAAACCAGCAATGAGTCCAATGATGAACAGAGTTCACTAATACTAAGGGAGAACAGACAGACGAGATAAAGACCAGGTCTGGAGAGTGTCCAAGGTTGAACAGGGAGAGCAGACTGTCAGGGCACAGACGAGAGCAGGTGAGCTTGATGGATCTGAGCACACGTCAGGAAAAACTGATCGCTAACAAGTAGCAAACAGAGAGGTGAGGCACATAAGGAGGTCTGTGTCGTCACCACACTGGTAGGCAGACGATTCGACAAATAGTGGTTGAGCCCCTGGAGCTTATATGCTTTGTGTGCAAGTGGGTCGTGATTACTTCATTGAGCACACCTGTGCTCAATCAGAGAGGAGGCTGGCCCGACCTGTCGGCCACGCCCTGCAGTGATGCCATTCAACTAGACAGACAGGAGAGAAACTGACAGCAGACAAGAGGAGAAAAGGAGGGGAGACTGCAGATCTCCATAGAGTCAGTCAATCCATGTTAATCTCAAAGTCATTTTTGCCTGTACCTGACTTTTATAGGAAATGTGTGTACTTAAAAACACACATTTCGTAAAAACAACCCTTTCTCTAAACATTTATATTGGATGACTCTGTAAGGCCAAGATTAAATTTAATGACAAAAACATTAACAATTCTTTATTTATCATGACGACTATATACATTACTTCACTTAAGGTTTTGTTAATATTAGAGAAAGACTGTGGTTATGGCAAAATATATGCAGCAGCAGATGTTACATGCTGTTATCACTGTCTGCTGAGTCACTGTCAACTGATGTCAAAGTTATTTTTGTCTCTGAAGTGACATGTAGGGCTTGTTGTACAGGCACACTAACTGGATTTTTTACCACATGTAAAGACATAAGACACTATCAAATTGCAATACATTAATTCTACACAAAGTAGTTTTATTTTTATAACACTGCATTGTATTTATGTTCTGTGGAAAAGTGTTTCAGCATTAAGTTGGACCAACTCGTCAACGTTCATGATCCCCAGAGGATGAACCCTACTGACTTTGCTGAGGTGGTTTTTGCCTTTTTTGAAAAGAAGAACCCAAAGAAGAAGAAGAAGCCGTGGCCACTGTCGTCGTCTTCCTAGATATTCCTAGGATCAGGTGCAAGAACATGGCTGATAGTACCAACAACAGGTACGAGAAAACATGGCTAATGCTAGCTGGCATGAAAGAACAATTACAACTTGCCCAAACGAGTAAATTCCTGCAGACCTCCCTCCATTTTTCTCTCAGGTGGCTAAGGTGGGTTGCATTGTTTCCGGTTTTCAACATTCTTCTTCTTTTTTATTATAACCAATAATGTAGCTTATACCACCAACTTCTGACAAAACGACACTTTGCGCAGCCTTGTTTATTTGCTCCAAACCAGTTTATGGAAACAAGCCTAGTTCTGATTTTCTTTTTTTTTTTGCAGCATTTCAAAGTTTCGCTTAAAATTCTCTTGACAATCGAGGGAAACACAGCTAATGACTTTGATGACCCGTTAACTCTAGTCCCTCTAAGAGGTTGACATTTTTAATTTTTTTGAAATTTTATTCACTTTATTGATCCCAAACTGTGAAATTCTTCTCTGCGTTTCACCCATCACTGTTTTTGAAACACACACATGCACATGCAACATGCAGTGAAACACACAGGAGCAGTGGGCTGCCGCATCAGGCACCCGGGGAGCATATAGGGGGGTTAAGTGTTAACCACACCCACATTTTACTGCCGGTTTGGTGGGGGAATCGATCTTCCGACCACAAGCCGCTTCTCCAACCTCTAGGCCACGGTTGGGTGAATGATCTTGCCAAAAACTGGATGGTTTGCCATGATATCTGACACAGAGAATGTCTTTATGTTGATCCTGACTTTTCCTATAATGCCATCATCAGATCAAAATTTCAATGTGTCCCGGGCTTTGATTTATGACCCAATACCTGCAAAACTAATGACATTCCCATCAGCCTCAGCTGTACTGCTAATGTTAGCATGATAACAAGCTGAATTAAGATGGTGAACCTGATAAATATGACCTAATCAACATCTGCATGTTAGCATTGCACATCACTGTGAGCACATGAGTATGCTGATGGTTGCATTCAGTTCAAAGGATGGCAGTGTCTAAGTACAGCCTCACGGAGCTACTAACATAGCTGTAGAGATTCTTAGTATTGTTTAAATGTGTATACTCTCAAGCTAACTTTGGCTGTCTAATTTACTGTCAACATGGCCTGAGGCGCTCAGGAGAGGCCTTCTAAGTGGTGGCAATTTATCCTCGGTGCCACACCTCACATGCAAACACAACAGTAGCACTATAAATAAACTCATCATTGTTATTGAGGGCCAGAACTTCACGCCATCAGCCAAAGTTTCCATAGACGTATAAAGCTGTTGGGTTTGCTGCGTGATCAAAATGAGTCTTTCTGACATCACAGGATGCATTCCTGCGCAAAATCTGACAGACTGACAGCAACCATGCCATAAATCACCGGGCAAACACACAGACACACATACACCATAAATCAGCACAAGTGTTAAACGGGAGAATACAAGGAGGGAATGAAGGAGGAGGGGGGCTTTAAGTTAAAACCATAATTATGGGCTTCGTGTTATTTTTAGAGCTGCAGTCAGAGAGCTAACATGTACAACAAAAACAATAACAGAAGCTTCTGTAGCACTTAAGCCACAGACAAACATGTCCTCCTCACCTTCTATCCAAACCCAGATGAGTAATGTCAGACCTGACTCATCAGCCTGACGTTACAGGTTAAGCCTAAAAACCATCCCAAGACTAAATAAAAGCTAAATAAAAAGGAAATCAAATCATTTTTTTGTGACCGTGGAGGGAACCCCCTATATCTGGTGATCCCTGCGTTATTGATACCTGTCAAAACAACATTTCAGAGGAACCAGTTTTTAATAGCACTTACACACACACACACACACACACACACACACACACACACACACACACAGGCCTAACCTCAACTGCTCAACATACACGCGATGGCATACTCTCAACAATGACTCACAGCTATTACCTGACACTATTAAGCATTGTGAAACACTAACTGGGTTACCCTCAGAGTCACACACTGTCAGTCACTGTTTCCTCATATTTCATGCTAATCCTTTTTTCAGACAAACACGGGCGAGCGGCTAATAGCTCCAGTATGTTTGGACATGTTGAGCAAATGACCAGGCTGCATGGGACAGGTGATCTGTCACGCTCACTGTACATAAGTCATCTGTGAGCACACAAGCCCCTTACAATAACTCAGGTCAGTATGATAAGATGATAGGTGCGTTACACCAGGTGATGGGACAGCAGAGCCCCGGGTCAATGTCTTTCACGAAACAAGTTTGACCCGCGATAAGAGAGGCCACAAAAACATGCTAGTTATGTAAAATGCTATCCAAACATTGCATAAAGCAGAGAGGCGTCTGGCATTGTTGGTGTAATCCCTCACCTGTCTACAAGATGAGGAATATGCTTGTCACGTGACGTGTGTGTAGGTGTGAGGAATGTATTTTTCCATCTTGTAAATCTTGAGCCGTTACGGTGTGGCCCTGCGCTCAGAGGCCTGCGTCAGGAGCAGCTCACAATATAAACTAAAACGTATAAACAAGCACAGGAGCAGCGTCCTGCAGTTCTAGTCAGGCAGAGGGGATTGTGGAGGGAGCTTTCCGGGATAGTTGAACATGCTGATTTCCACAAATCTGCCACTTAAGACCAAAAATCTTAGACCTATGATCTTCTGTTTGCCTTTTCTGCATGCAATGACAATCATATGATTGGATTTGGCTGATGGTAAAACTGGAGCTGTGTGTGTTCTGGGTCATTTTTGACAGAATATGAGCAATCTACATTAGTGGAGAAACACAGCTGATGAAAGACTTGTTAAGATGATTTCCATTTTCCAATAAATGGATAAAAAAGCTACAAGTGAAAACAACGATGGTGTGTTTGTTGAAGCTTTAGCTAGGATTCAAACTGATGCACTAATAATGAGAAACTTTGTCTCGAACAATGTCAGAAAACTAATTGCAATTTTTCTGACCAAAATTGCAAATGTGATTTAAAGTGTGATTATTTTCCATTCATTAAACTCCAGGCCTGTACATGTGGTCTACATAGTTTCAAACAAGATATGTTCATACGCTGCACAATCTCAAATGTGTTATATTTCTACATAATTTGAATCAGATAAAGGTGCTTGTTGCTGATGTCCTCACAGGGCTTGGACCACTGCAAGTGAATCAATATGCAGAACCAGTGAACACATACAAATCTCTGTTATTAGAGATTTGGAAGTGTTTTTAATTTAGAACAGGTTCTCTGTAGCCAACAAGACAGATATTGTTGAGAAATTGATGAGATAAAGTCACTGTTCTGCTATCAGCTGTAATAATAACAATGGAACAACAGTTTGCTGTGAAACGGCTCCCTTTTCACTGCAAGTCAATTTCTTATGATCCTTTTGAAAACATCCACGTTTGCTCATTGTGTGCCTTCTGGCCTTGAACAATGTCAGAGGTGAAAAACTCCCAGCTACTTTTTGTGTACCGCTAAAATCGTGTGCTGGATAAAGTCACCAGTCCTCTTTGTGCAGCAAGAATCATCTGGTGCCACAGCTGTAAATATGAATCAGATCCTCATGGCATCAGCAGAAGTTCAGGCTTTTGCTCAGAGACAGAGGGAGCTCCTGAAATAAGAAGATCCAGGTTTGTGACTGCAGCAGCAGGCCTCTCAACCGGCGCTGCATTCCCTGTCTCACACATGGACCACCTGGGTGATCTGTTTATGGAAGCCATCCCAGCTTCTGGCCCTGAGCACATTCGAGCTATTCATGCTTCTTTTGTTTAAAGAAAGACAATTTATAAAGTCTACTGCACAAGAGTATGCAGATTAGAAACAGAATGACTTGTCCAATCAGTCCAGTACTTTCAATCTGGATATAAGGCAGCTTGGTCCTGAAACATAACCACCAGGACATAAAGGCTCATTTCACTGTTTTGGATTAACATTATTCCTTTGGTGGATTACATATAAGAGAAATCTCCTAAATCCTAGATGTAAAAATGTTTCCATGCTCCCAGAGGAACATCATGTAAACTTTGATTTACAAAAAAAGGAGGAGCAGGTATTACGTGTGTGTGTTTCGTGCGACGCCAAAGTGTTTCCACAGGTTAATTTGTAGGGAGCAGCTCCCGCTGTTATCACGCACTGCAGAGCACTTTGTTTTGCTCCTGCCGTGAAAAGTGTTTTTGAGCTAACCCAAACACAGTCTATAGTAACAGTGATATTATCTACCTGAGCACGCGGGGCCCACCTGCGGGGCTCTGACACAGCGAGGGAGATGTTTTACCTCGTCTGCACGAATGGGCCCGGAGCAGAGGAGGGCGGCAGGGGGGTGTGTGGGAGGAAACACACGGAGAGGGGGGAGGGGGGCAGGACGGAGAATTTTACAAGCTAACACGCATGATGCTGTTTGGGCAGGTTGAGCCTGCAGACTCGCTGACTTTTCATCAGCTAGTTTTTCTTCGCTTTAACGGCCACACTGTAATTAATCAGATGTCTGGGTTGGATAGGCACGCAAGGGCTGGGTTCAAGACCTTTTGTTTGGATAGATGCCTGGTCAGGTGTGTAGCTGTATAAATAGTTACCGCCTGTTTTCTCACAGCGCCTTTCAGAGAAAGTTCAATTAGAGTGGTGTGGCAGAGACACATCTCCTGACATGAACCAGCTTAACAGTGCAGCAATTATGGTTTTCTTCTTTTTTAGCATAATTGGAGATCACTGGATTCAAGTGTAGCAGGGGTGTACATGAATCACTGACACATGATTCTATTTATACCTCGTCTAACCCCTCAGTGAACCCAGCGCTCTCGCCTCAGCACTGAAACTGTAAGCAACAGTTTCTCCCAGCAAGACACTGGCTGTGGCACAGCTGAAGGACATTTGACTGAAGGGCTTTGGGGTACAATCACACTTCTGCTTTAGCTAATCCTTCCGCTGTTATTGTGGTGCTTACCCATGACCGCCCACTCCGGTCAACAAGCAGATGCTGCAGTTTCTGCCTCTAATTTTTTTTCCTCCCCTCCATCCACCTGGCTGTCCCAATGGCCAAACCTGTTCTCTGGCATGCAAGGGGAGTTAACGAATCTATGTACATTCAAAGGTCGGATCTATTTCCAAATTAAACAGGAGAGCTGGGGATTGGGCCAAAAATCACACCAAAAACTTCAGCTAAACATCTGCTGCATATATATGGGTGATATTTGGATAACTGGATGGAAGCAGCAACCTCCCTGAAGAATGCATATTTAAGTAACAACTTAAGTGTTGTCTGTTAATCCACAGGCTGATAAAGATGTTCCTGCATACCATAGAAATTCATTCTTCCAAATTTAACTGCTTCAAGTGCTAAATTGAGAGACACTAAGAGATAAAGAGGTGTTTTCTGTTTGTTTTTTATTTATGGGCCAAGGTGCAGTATGAACTGGTGAGTTTTCAGTTTGTAAAGGAAGATGCTCCACCATTGGAGCACCTCATTCCACCATTGTGGAGCCAGGACAGCAAACAGTCATGATTTTGTTGAGAGGTAGCTTGGCCTAGAAGGAGGCCAAGCTACCTGTCAGATTGGCAGTAGCAGAGTGTAATGGACGAGCTGGGGTGTATTGTTAGACCATGTCCTGGATGTAAGATGAGCCTCAGTCATTCACAGCACAGTAAGCAAGTACGTGTGACTTGAGGAGCCAGTGGTAACCAGTCCAGAGTGCAGACGAGTGAGCGGTGTAGTGCGGGAGAGCTTGGGTAGGTTTAAGAAGAGCAGGGCTGCTGCAGCCCAGATGAGCTGCAGAGGCTCAATGACACATGCAGGCGCATCAGCAAGGAGCAAGTTGCGGTAGTTCTAGACACAAAATGACAAAATCCTGAACCAGAACCTGTACCACCTCCTGGGTGAGGGCTGGATGTATCGTCCTAACGTTGTAGAGAATGAATCTGCCCAAGTGGGTTATCATAATGATGTAGACAGCTGGTCATCCAGTATCACACCCAGGTTCCCTGCAGTCAAGCTGGGGATGCCACAGCATTCTCAGTGCTATGTGACTCACAGTCGAGGCACTTCTACGGTTTGGATTGGCATGAAACTCTCCCGCTTAAAGGCACATATTGTGTAAGAATTGGCCACCTGTCAAAGATTGCACCAAATAAATATGGGGTAGCATATCACCAGGGTAACTGCTAACTGTTGCTCATTATACTCTTTTCTCTAGCCATCTTTCCCTGTAGCTGCCGGCTGCCATTAGCTAGTTAGCTCAGTTAGCTGTGCAGCCAGTGGCCCTGTTATCTGCCTGGAGTCCTCCCCAACCGAGAGCTCGGGGCAAAGGCAGATTATTGGTGTTTACACTGCAGGCAACAGAACAGGGCTCAGCAGCCTCCCAGTGAACACGACCAGATCACGACAAATTAAAAGTGATGGTCATAGCGTAAACCTATAGGTTTGTTTTATTATCCAGCACAGTCCTATGTTTCTATGTAAAATAACAAGTATGACATCTGGTTATCAGCGAATGAACATGCTCGACAACGTGTTTCAGTACTGATGCATCTTCACTAGGTTGTGACAAGCTGAGAGGAATAAACTATTACGATGAACAGACCCCTAAAACATGGAAAACCTCCACCGAGGAGGCATTCAGTGTTCAATCCAAAACCCGCAGGTCTGCTACCAATGGATGAGTCCTGAACTCAACAAAAATATTCCTCTTCAGGATCCCAAGAAACAAACAAAAATATTCACCTTGAGATTCAATACAGTTGAACAACAGCTGGTCAACGAAAATAACCCCAAGTGAGCCCTCTTGCTGCTGTTGGCTCCAGCGATTGGTCAGCCTGGGAGCCGGGCGATTCGATGGTGGGTCCACAAGTAGAGATGATGGAGCTGGAGAATAATTTGATCCTGTAGAGTGGGTGGACAATGAACTACAGAATTTTTGGCTCATAGCCAGGGGTTGGCAAGCTAATCAACCTCTACCACTGCTGAGTAATTTTAGACAAGCACATTTTTGAATTCATTGATATTCTGCTGGACGAATGTGGCGCCCCGAGGACCTTCAGTTGATGGTCACTGTTCTGTAGCATGAAGGCTATATGTTGCTACACACCTAAAGCCACATGCTTGTTAGCAAGAAAAATAATTGTTGGTTTTGGCCTCTCCATTGAAATTGTTCATACCAATAAAAAGATACAATAACATAAGTTTTGTTGTTTAATATGAAATGAAATGTTAATGATGCTGGAGAATTCTAGGATCCAAGCTTTAAAGGAACATAAATACTGTCTCCACCTAACCTTTACTGCCGTTTGCCTTGATTATTCTATCAAATACATAATGTTGAAGATATGCTGAAGACTGTCTAGACATGTTCTTCTGTCTAACATTTTATATTATCTGATAAGTTCTACACCAGATGGGTGCTGAGGTTTGCTGTGCAGCCAGACAGCTGCTGTTTGCTCCTGTGGATCAATGCGAGAGCGGAGGCAGACACATTATAACCCCACAGGCAGCCGGAGGAGATGAGGCCTTTTTTCCCCAATCAAACTTCCGATCCTTAATGATATTCATTTACGCATTATCACCAGATCAATATCTAATAGCACTTACTACAAACAGTAACATCTGCCCAGGAGAGCAGGTTTCTAATTACCCCTGCAGTGAGCCATGTAAAGTCCACAGAGATTAGAAAAAACTTTCTTACAAATTAAACACGTACATTCAACTCTTTTATATTTGAATTAGGAAAAGGGTTAGTCTACAGTTTCTCTGCCGCTCTGCATGTAGAAGTACAATATGAAACAATTTCAGGAAATTCACATGCCAACCTGACAGCTGTCAAACTGGCTGATATCATGCGACATTGTCAGCTTCCAAAATGGGGCTGTGCAACAGAAAAGCTTGAGAAAATTGGAGATACACATTCACACGTGTGGTACATTTGCAACATTTCAGCCACACTCAGACAGAACCACTGATCCAGTGACAGCTGTGTGGAAATGACTGATGTTCCTGCTTCATGAATTAATGCCTTTAAACCCACCTCAGTCTCTTTCCCCAGCTCATTTTCTGTGTGTGTGTGTGTGTGTGTGTGTGTGTGTGTGTGTGTGTGTGTGTGTTTAGATGAATGTCACTCCAGCAAGTTAGTATTGTAGTTCCAAAAACTGGTGGACTTGGAGAGTCCAAAGAAAAAGAAGAAAGAATGTTAAAAATCAGGACAGATGAGCTCAGACTATCCCAACTTTTAGTCTTAAATCAAATCCCCACAATACTGGATGTTTCCCATATTCCAACCTCTTTCATTAAACCTTTCCTGCCTAGTAAATGCTCATGTCTTTCTAAATCCACTGCCCCAGTTTGTAACACCGACTTTTTTGCTAAAAGAAAATTGTCCAAGCCTTGTTGAAATCATCAGTTTAATTTGTCAGACTTTAGAAAGGTCCCTCCAGAGCCACAGAAGAAATTTTAGTTCAACTGTCGTAACAGGTTGAATGATACTCTCTGTGATGAGTAAACTGAACTTAATATGTACATTTGATGGAACGTCCCTTTAAAATTATGTGCTACTGAAATATCAGGATATGTAAAATATTCTCTTTAATCCAGCAAAAGCTTTGCTTGAGTAATTTATGGGCTTTTTTTAATGAACATCTGCCTTTTCTAATAATTTCCTAAACTGAGATTCAAATGTAAGTTATTGACCCTATAGTAAAACTGTTTTAAATTTTCATGCTACATTCAGACTCATGTACTGAATCATGTGCTGAATGACAAGCAAAAAGTCGTATATTAAAAGTCCAGGATACAGGCTTGTGACAGTTCTTTTAATTGTGGTGAGAAAAAGGGGATCATAATCCACAGACTAATGTTATCAATCAGCGAGGTGTTTGTTGGGTTGTCTGTGGTATGATTCCTTGGTAACTGCTAAAAATCAGTGCTATGTTTGCAGTTGAAGCCCCCGAGCTAGATGTTCCACCTCTCAATCAAAGAAATAAGAGGGGTGGTTAAGGTTCAGACAGTGCAAAAATAGCGATGCGGAGCCCCGCGGTAGGTTGAGAGGCAGGCGAAACATCTCGTGCAAACCACTATGCGTGAGTAGAGTGTTTGGATCCTATTTCAAGTTTAGACAGAAAAGGGCTGAACGGCTGCCAGGTAAACAGTGCAGTGCAGGTACTGATTTGGCCCTGTGTTTATGCTTACACAAAAACAGCCTACAGCACTGCTGAATAGAGGTAGGTCCTATCAGCTGCAGCGATAAAGCGAGGTGTCTATGGCTAAGATCAATCATTGCTTCTTTCTCTTTTTTATCCACCCACCCACCACCTAATCTCGCTCCACACCTCCCCCCTCTGCATGCGAGGGGACTCTTGCGTGTGAAGAGTTGAAATGGACGATAGCGGCAGATAGGGCATGGATGCAGCATGTGTTTCCCACATGGCACTGGTTCATTGACAGACATGCACTAACAGTAACATTTTACAGGCAGGATTAAGCGGTGCTGTCAGGTCTTCTTCTACCTTGACGGGGTTAGGTTTGGAGTTGCTGCAGACTGCAGGCCACCGTCTGATGTCAGGTTTGGGAAAGCCTGTTCAAAGACAGCAGAGGGGCTCAGGTGATGGTGCAGACTTTGAGCAGCGCAATGTCGTGAATAAAAGTAAGCCTACAGTAAATGTATGATCACACGCCATCAAATACACATGCAGAGTTTGAAAATTGCTCAAAAGAAGTAGTTCAACCATCCAAGGTACACTTCTTCCATTAGGTGTATGATTCATTTTTGCCTTTAGGTCATGTACCACTGCCTGTGTGGCAAATGAGCCCACTAGAGGGGCTACTTTGGGTCAACCCAAAGAGAAATTCATCTGACCACAGGGTACTTGGGGTCAAGGGGATCACTTGGGAACCAGAGGAGCTCTTTTGCCGACCAGAGGTGCACTTGGATTGACCGGAGGGGGGGTCACTTGGGCCATTCAGAGCTGCACTTAAGCTAACCATGGGCTCTTGGGTTTACCACAGGCACCCAAGGGCTGACCATGTAGGAAACTGCACAACCAAGAGCTGCGCTTCGGCTGAGTAGAGGGTCTCATGGGTCGATCACAGAGAAACTTGGGGTCAAGAGGGTCACTTGAGGTACAGGGTGGTAAACTGACTGATAGTAGATAGTAGATTGGCAGTTGTGCCAGAAGTGTAAAAGTGTTTGAGAAGTGTAAAAATATACTGCATGTATCGAGGTAGTGAGACAGAGGGGGGACCCAGAATTACATCACTACCTTTGAATGCGATTCAGGTCCTAGCAGTGCCAGGCTGCCTTTCACCCGTGCTTCACCTGTACTTCACCTCTCTCCTTAATTACTTTAATTACACTTTGTTGGCTCCGTTTATTTATATGTATCTATTTTTTTTCTCTCTGTTGGTCTGGCAGGGTGTGAGCGCCTCAGGTAAGAATGCAGAAGAACCCAAAATAGCAACATGTGGCTGCCAACTGACTGGAGGATATGCTGCTTCATTTTATCAGATTTCATTTATTAATCGCTGACACAGAAGCAGCAGAGATTTACGCTCATCAAACCACACTTATGAAAACTCTGTGAGTCACTGCATGTACTGTATTTATGTCTCTGTGTGTGTATGTGTGAGTGTGTGTGTGTGTGTTTTTCCTACATGCGGCAGCTGCTTATCAGAACATTCAATACAGAAAGTTCTTGTGGTATGTATCACAACAGCTTCATGGGAACTTTTTTGTTTGTTACTGTTAAGTGTTCAGGTGTGCCTCCGATTTTATGGACTGGGCACCCCCCACCATTTATCCTCCTAAACACAAAGGTGTGATTCTACAGAGGCGCAACAAAGCAGGCAAAACGTTTAGAGGGCTGCATTGTTTGGTAATTACAGTAATCACCGCTCGAAGAATAAACAAGATGGAATGTATGTGTCTTTCTCTTCTGTTTCGCAGAAGCACATGCGCAATCTCACAGTCTTTCACACCCACACCTGAGCAGACGCACAGCTGCAGACAAACGTACACCCCCGTACACAAACCCCTGTACCGGTGCCTACTGTGTTGAGTACAGGAATGAGTGGAATTGGTGTGGAATGCCTGGTTTTTAGGTTGGCTGTGAAGTAGGCACATCGGCGTCCCTACCTGTGCGCCCAAATGAAGCATATCGACTATCAGTGGCCTCTGTCAGAGACTAGATCTGCTGCAGGGAATCTTGGGAATCTCAGCTACGCAGCGCCTCTTGTTGCCGTCCCTCCCTGTCCTGCTCACCCACAGTCTGCACTTTGTTTATACAAAGACATGGGGGCTGGACACCCTTCACTCACAGAGAAGAAAGAAAACAAAGATGAGATACAGGTAAGAAGTCATCCAGAGACATGCAGACAAGGGTTAGCGTGTGAGCACAGACCGCCGGAGAGGTGGGGCTATTTTTGGAACTGCGGAGGATTTACCCAATGAATTTACATTGCTGGAATTCCACTCGTGTCAGCACTTAAAAGACATTTCTCCTCCTGCTCAAAGGAGACACTTCAATCTCCTTAGGTGAGCTAAAACAACAAGGTGCCAATTTTAGGACAGACGCATTAACAGGTTGTATAAGCGTGATGTGTTTCTCTAGTCTTACTGCAGAGCAGAGTGTACTCTTATGACCTTGATGACCTCTCAATTAAAGCAATGTCTTTGCATTAAACATATCTATTAGAACCTGGAGCGACGAGATGATCCTGACCTTCTCAAATGATGCAATGTTCTGAAATAAGCCTTAATCCAGATATCCGGAGGGAAAGAATAATGCAATACTTCATTGAGCCCTGTGGGGAAATTGCCTTTCCACTTCTGATTTCAAATTGCCATGTGGAGGATAAAAAGAGAAAACAGGTGTGCTGCCTTTCACACCAAATCATTTCAGCACAGGTGTGTGTAGCAATCTTGGCAGAGCACCTGAAATCAAATACAACCTCACCACACTTCTACAAAGACAAAAAAAAAATACACACAGACACACCTACCACCAGCCCAGCAAGGTAAAATTCTGCGTGTGCCTCGTCACAGTGTCGTACAGCGGCGGCGATAATGATAGCACACATGCTGCTGCTTTCCTCGGCTCTGGTTTTAGGCTCACAGCAGTCGGCCTCCTGAGTTTCAATAAAAACATTTTGGTTTCAACTCTCCAGCTGCTGCAGCAGCGTCCCAGTGAGAGGAGGAATCCGTTTCCAAAAGCTAAATTTGATCAGAGGATGTCTGACGACCTTTGCATTCTCCGACATCCTTTCTCCCATCACAACTGCAGAGTTTCTGATATTGGAACCGACTCCAGACTTCAGATTTTATGATGTAGCTGTGTAAGCAAAACATGTCCAAGACCCACACTGGTTCACCTTCCACTCACAGAGAAATGACACCATTGTACATTTACAAATGAAAAAGCCAGAAATGTTCTAAGTTTACACTGAGGAGCAAAACAGCAGCATGGCGTATTTGTTCCACAACAAAAAGTCTTCCAAATGAAGGGAGTGATGGAAGATTGACTTTGACACGGAGGCCAAGGTTCATTTTCTCTATTCAAACAAGTTATCTAGATAATCTTTCCCTTTAGCTAAATCTGAGTTGTCTGAACTTTAAAAAGCACATATCTGCCACTGAGCAGTGACAGCCGACAGATTCGTTTCAAACCAAGGAGCCATTCTAAGGCCTTTCATTAACATGACTGGAAAAACAGACCAGACTTCAAGAACATGTACACGTAGTAACCTACTTACCCTCTGAATTCTGTTGCTTTCACACATTCACACACAGACACAAACAGCTCTGCCGATCTCACTCCTGTCTTGTACACCCAAAGTTATAATTAGGTGATAAAACTGAAACATGGAGACACACAAACGGCTCAGGATGCCATGCAGATTTCATATCTCAGTGCGTGTCAGGAACAGACTGGTAGGCAGCAGTTTATAGTGACCTTATCTTATATCCCATGGTATCATTATGAAATTCTTATACATCGTTATTCCTTCAGGGGTCTTTCATGTGTTTTTTGTTTAGCATAATCCCCAAGATTTATTGCATCCCGATGTAGGTACACACACAAGAACATGACAGTGTACAGAGTTGAACTCACATTAAGTTGTTCAGGCCCCAGCAAAGTCCGAGCAGCTGAGACGGGGGAGTGCCAGAGAAGACAGTTTAATGATTATTACTGGCCTCAGGCCAAGCTCATAACTCATGTTAACTCCCCTGCCGCTCTCTGCATCGTCATCTGGCTGAAAGGTGTTGACAGGAGAAGAGTTAGTGGGACAAACAGACATTTGGTTTACAGGTGTCAGTTTACTTAAAACTTGTGCGGGTAGATACGCCCCCCTACAAATACTAGCTTACTGACTGCAGCTTGACTAAATGTCTCCACACAAATGTAATGTGGTATTCATTTATGGCTCATATATTAACTGGTGATCAGGGTCAGCATGGTTACATCACCAAACCCGTGTTGCAATGACACAACAATAGACTGGAGGTCCTGAATTCTCCTCTGTATTGTATATATTAGTAACCTTTGGTTATTTATACAATAAGAGGAGCTTGGTGTTTCAATCTCTTTGAGCTGGCAAAGTGTAAAACTACCTTGTCAGCAGGGGGCGCCCCACAGAGGTGTTAGGGCTTGTGTACATTTTTGTCACTTGTAGTTATGTTTATCAAATTGATTTTATTTTGCTCATTGTTAAGTAAGTTTTACAAAGTTAGATTATTTCATTTGTCCCAGTTACTTCAAATCTACTGGCTATGTTTTTTTTTTTTGTTTTTTTTTTGAGATTGCTAAAGCTTTTGCAAGCTGATTAAGTGGTTACTAATAGTTTCAAAACCTATTCTACTACTGTGTTGTATCACTTTGTATAATATCATATTAATGCCACCCATCCACAATTTTATATTGCGGTCCAGTAGCAGTAAGCTTCATTCACCCAGAATGCTGAATAGCCTAAAAACACATTGTGTAGAATTCCTACGCAGCACTATAATTTCTTTTCACATTGTTCTGATGACATAAGTTTTCATTTTGAAGAAAAATGTGTAAATACTGTGAAAATGCAGTAAAAATTGACGCCATCTTCCTGTGGATTCCACACACTGTGATGACGCAATGCCACGGCTGTCTGTCCTTTTTGATGCTTCCACCAGGAGGCGCTAATGTTTGAAATGGCCCTATATAAGATGCTTAGAATTAGCTATGTTTATTATAGCAGTTTTCAGTTTTTATGCATGTTATTGGGAATTTAATGAGTAACACCTTACATTTGAAAACTGAATTCAAACGTGGCTGTCATTAAAGAATGTGACTCTTGGACTGACAGCTATGGTTTGACCCTGCTGTGCTTATTTCTACATAAAATAGATGCCACCGTTTCCTCCTATGAAAACTTTGGATAATGAGGACATCAGAAAATCAGAGGACAGAGTAACTAACTCCAATATATAATCAAACTTTAAATATAGAAACTGAAGAACTACAACAATACAGTGGTGGTGTTAGGGGTCTCAGGATTCCCCTTTATGTTCAACAGTGAGATTTTCACCAGCGCTCTGAGAGGCAGACACTGCCTCCCTCACTGCATTGCATCACCGGTTCAAACGCACAGTGAATCGCCTGTTTTCCACCCAGGCTTCTGCCGCTCTGCTGTTTCTTTGCATGCAGGTGCTCTGAACTTTACATGACCTCTCAGGCAATATTTATCTTTCTGTTGTTGGGTTTTCTTTTTGTTGTTCTTCTTCTTGTTTGTTTTTATTCCCTCAGCCCTCTTGCTTAACCCGAGGGCTTACATATCATTCACTGTGCGTCCTGTGGAACTCATCCAAAAACGTCTCTTTTAATTCAATTTCGCGTCCGCGTTACTTCCCCGTTCCACCAGAGTGCCGGTGAAGGAGCAGATTCAAGTGAACCGCCTCGTCTGTTTTTACCATCTATTCTGTTCTCTTCTTTCTGCCAATCCGACATTTTTCTGACTAATTTATCTCAGCACCGAACTGTTCAGGCTCTCTGGGGACTTTGCTGGTGTGCGTAAAAGTGCCCTCAAGTGTAAGTGGCTCTATCACCTTTGAGAAGCGCAGTTGTTTTTCACTGAAAGGCAGTGAAGAGGATAAATATCAAAACAAGGCTGAAACTACTGATTACAACTTGAAAACGTGCATTTCTACTACATTTGACCTTTTCGTGATCTTTTTAATGTTAGAGCACTGTCACTGAATCTGGAATCCAGACAGAAAAGGGAGTTTTTGTTGACTCATCATCCAGCAGAAAAAGTTTATTTAAAGGGTTTCAAGCGTCGATTTTGCTTCCGGAAAGGTGTTTTTGTTAGAGAACTGTGTACACAAACAGCTGATAGGTGCATCTGATGCTGTTGTGTCTCTAATCTGTGTGATAACCGACTCCATGACTTTCTAAAAGTATGGACGGTTGCATTTTTTTTGGGGGGGGGGGTTGCACTTCAGACTAATTATTTTTCATACCTGCCCTCTCTCGCCTCACTCCCTCACTTTTTTTTCCCTCCACTGGCGTGGCACGGTAGCGTCCAATTGTAAACATACATATATTATATCACTCAATCGCTTCAATGAATTCGAGCTGGAAACCCCGCCTGTGGGCCGTCCCTTGCTGAGGCATTATATTATAGCAAGACAAGCGTGTCTCCGGAGACAGATCAGTGTTCTGCCGCTCCAGACTGAGGCTCGGGGTGCCTCCAGCGCTTCAGACGAGTCTTTACAACACACCAACACTCAGAGACATTTCTGCTGTCAGGACTGCTGCACCTGCTCTGCTGCTCAGCTGAGACGCGACTGTAGCGGAGGAGACACTTCAAGGAGACGCTCTTCCTTCTTTTTCGGGAAAATGAAACTTGAAGTTTTCTCTGCGCACCACTTCGCACAGAAGCCGCTGGAGCTGTGCATGGATGCAGAGGGAGGAGTCCCGTCTCCTCTGTCCGGGGACGAGCTGGGGTCGGACGGGGACTGCGTGGCCAACAGCCCGGCACCTGTCACCCAGAGCGGCGACGGCAGCAAGGGGAAGCCGTACACCCGCAGACCCAAACCCCCTTACTCCTACATCGCCCTCATTGCCATGGCCATCCGGGAGTCCAGCAGCGGCCGCCTCACTCTGGCAGAGATCAACGACTACCTGATGAAGAAGTTCCCGTTTTTCCGCGGCAGCTACACCGGCTGGAGGAACTCTGTGCGCCACAACCTGTCACTCAACGACTGCTTCCTCAAAGTGCTGCGGGACCCGTCCAGGCCCTGGGGCAAGGACAACTACTGGATGCTCAACCCGCAGAGCGAGTACACCTTCGCTGACGGGGTGTTCCGGCGCAGGAGGAAGCGCATTGCCAAGAGGTCCCCCAAAGAGCAGGAGAGCCCGGACATCCTCAGCGAGGACACCCGCCTCCCCGCCCCGGAGGAGAGGGTGGGGGCAAAGTTCTCCAGCTCCTTCGCCATCGACAGCATCCTCAGCACACCCTTCAAACGGAAGGAGGACAGCCACGCTGATGCAGACACCCACGCCCCCCGGCTCTACTGGCCCCCAGGGGCCCACATACTGCCTTACACTCTGAGCTATCCGCCACAGCACACGTACCTGTCAGAGGGGGCGTACAGCGGCACGGAGCCCAGCAGGGATGCACTCAGATACCTCCAGCAGACGGCACCGGCCATGGCCGCACCTGAGGCCGCGCTCCACGCGCTCAGGATGCCCAGCAAGGCGCGAGGCTTCCATATAGACTCTTTGCTCTCATAAAGCACGCGGACTGCTGTCAGACTTGTATGTTTTGTCCCATGATGTGCACTTTTGTGGGCGCTCTTAGCTTTCAGTGCTTTAGCTGTTAAACTGTTTGGGACTCTGTCTGTCTCACCATGACTACTGTAAGTCATTTTGCAGTGAAAAAAAAAACAAACAAACATGGCGTGTTGTTCATATAGATCTAACTGAGTGGTGACAAATAGTTGCTGTCATCACCGGACATTCCATTGTGTGTGTGTGTGTGTGTGTGTGTGTGTGTGTGTGTGTGTGTGTGTGTGTGTGTGTGTGAGTGTGCGCGCGCGCGTATTCACGCACCCACGGTTCATTGGTCATTTCTACTGTATGACGGCAACTAAGTGCCACGTTGAAACATAAAACTATTCATCTATTTATATTTTCGTGTTTTGTATGACCTGCTGTATAAAATATTGTTGTATATAGAAAAATATTGACTGAGCTGCGATGAGCAGTCACGTGGCCGCACTAGAAACGCATGGAAATGCCCGACGTTTTCCTGAGATTGATTCATGCATGCCTGGTATTTTTATGAATAAAAAAACGTGAGACAATGGGACCCTGGTGTTCAGCGAGTTATTCATGACAGGCATGAAAGGGCGCTGGTGAGATCACAAGCAGGTGTACAGATCAGTGGGGGCGGGAGTGAACGGGCCTTACACCTGTTCGACAAGAGAGATGGGTCAGAGGAGGCTTTCCTGTGAAGCCAACAAAAGCAGCCAATTGTTGGTCTCCTAATCTTTTGAAAATGAACTCCTGCATCACAATCATTCAAATAAACATCAAAATAATGCAATTAAAGTATATCTTAATGCCTATTAAGATAGAATCGTCTTACTCTTCACTGATTTTTATTATTAATCTATGTAAATATATATATATATACATATATATATGGTGGCTTATTTGAATAGCACAAAAAAGTCAGTCTATTGATATATTGCAAGAGGCAACAACCATAGTAAACCAATAAAAGAACAGATCAAATAATAAAGAGTCATCATAAAAACGCTATTGCTATCATTATTATGCTATGTTATTATTTATTGCTTTATGCACACACACACACACGTGCCCAGCCCACAGACACCCACAACACACCAAAAAACAGCCGCGGTTCAACATTTATCAGAGCAGCACTCAATTTATAATATTATTATAAGTAACAAATAACTCTCTGGTTCCACAATAAAATCTGCCACAAAAAAAGGTTTCATTCCTATAAAAAGGTTTTATAGTGGTCTATCCAGAAGAACTGACTAATGAAATTATTATTGTTGTTATTATATTTGACATGAACAGCCCATTGATAGTATTACTTACTGTTCTACGTTTTAGCAAAACAACAGTATTGAATAGGCCAATGTTCCCTGGAGATATGAAAATGATTGGTGCATGCAGTCGGTTCGAAGTCACGATCCGTACAGAACAGTTTATCACAAACTAACAGGAAACAAGAGACAAAACAGGGACAACGATGCGGTGTGAACTGTGTTCCGCCACCAAAACACAATCAGCAGATTTGATTATTTGTGTCGGCCGGATGTTCAGATTTACACACACACACACACACACACACACACACACACACACACACACACACACACACACACACACACACACACAAACAAACAACAACATGCACCGCGCGTTGTCCTGCAGGCTGTTTACTGCTCGTGTCCGGAGGAGGCTGCAGTTGCTCTCCGCGGTCCTGAAATAGACCCCAGACCCATCATCAACATCATCATCATCATGGTCCACTGACGAGTCATCCTTACAGGCCGCTTTCAGTGTTATGCTTCTCGTGGAAATTTTGGTCTAAATTCAATGTACAGTCAATATACTGACTCCGACACACAGCTTCCCGAAAGGTAAAATAGCATTTCTGGTTTCTTAGTCATCTCCGATAATTCTGGTATCAAATTTACTCGGTTCCAGTCAGTCTTGCGTCTTTGTTTAGTGTGCGTGCTATTTTGTACAGCATCAAAAAAAGCTTTCAGTCTGGGAGTTTCCTTCAAACATTTGCCGGTTAAGTAACAGGCTCGTTTTTACCAAATGCAATCACACAACAAGCAAAGTAACGCCACAAAACTGAGGTGTCTTTGTCAAGAGTGTTTAGCTGCTCTCCATCAGACTGATGCCACAGCGCTACAAAAGGCTTTCCTGATGTTGTTTTGCAATTCATTGAAACGCGAGCGTAACCATTTTATTCCTTTAATTCTTCAAAATAATAAATCCCACAGATGCAAAAGACAAAAGTATTTAATGTCAGGATTCAAGCAATCTTTTTAATCCCGATGTCGTAGTTTGGGACATGAACCCCTGTGATGCAGCTGGATTGGTCAAAACGAATCTGCAGATTTCCAAATAAATGTCCGGTGTTTTTATTACTGCAGTCATCTTAATATCTGAGCAGGTTTTCATGATTTCCTTGCCATGGCTTTATACTAAGCAGGCCTCTATTCTACATCTCATGTGGCCCCTCTCTGATCGTTACGCACATGCATGTTGTGGCTTTAAAGCAGAAGCAGACCGGCCTGAGTTCTGTTTTCGGCGCGCACTGAGCGGTCTGACAGGTGACAGGTGAGACTCGCTCCTGTTTTCAGGGACAATGCTGCAACCTGCAGGTGAAACGCCGGAACAGCATACCTGTCTGCGGGGCTGTCACGTGGCTCCGAGTCCTCCCAGTATCCCTGCATTGTTCACATCCCTGCTGACGTGACGCGCGTCCCTCAAGTTTGTAAACAGCCTTTCTCTGCATTTCATCCTGGGTCTGCTTCGACCCGGTCCACATGCTGTCTGAGGAGGAGCTCAGGCCTGTTCCAGGGCTGACTGCCTGCGAATAAGGCCCACAGTGTTATGAAACCAAGCCTTACGGCAGGCACAATGTTAGGAAGTCCAAACAGTCTGTCACTCCGGCAAACTGAACCGCGCCTGACCTCCCAGAGTCCCGGAGAGGCAGCTCCAAAGCTCCCGGCACCACCACAGGAAACACAGGCGGAGGTAGAAAACCCGAGCAGCCAAAGAATATTAGATTACCGTTAAATGGACCTGAACTCAATATTTGTTATTCTTTTATTGAATGAATTTTGTTTATTACAGGCCTATCTAATATATGACAGTGGGGGGTAAAAAGGACATTAAAGACAGACCTCGTTATTATTGTTGTTACTATTACTATTATTATTATTGTTGTTGTTGTTTTTATTTTATTATATAGCCTGACATTGTGTTTCTATATTATTCGGGGGAATTTGTATTTCTAAGTATCTATGATTTATTTATAAATATTTTTTAGCGAGAAATACAGGATTCGTATGATTTTGTGAGTGTTTTGCACTTCATTTAAATAAAGTATAATTGTAGGCCGTGAATATTTTATTTCAAGATAGGCTGAACTAGGTTACCTGAGGTCAAGAAGCCCGACAAACACTCTCTCAAAGTCTTATCTAGCTAATATTTTATGGGGGATAGACAATATATTTCTGCCTAAACATGAAAACAAACAGAAGGCCTTATTATGTCGGCAGCAGGCTTAAACGGGCCTCCAGCCGTGACTGTACTCCAAAGACAAACTCTTCTATCAAAAACACCTCTGAATAGCTTTCGTGGTGGCCGCTAGCCACTTCATATTTAGAGAAGGCTAAATTAGGTTCTCATATAATCTCGGTGCGTAAAAACAGCCGGAGCGCCGTCTTCAAAGCGCTCCCAGAACAAAGATTCCTCCTGCAGGCCAACGCATCCTGATCTCGGCGGGGGTCATAAGTTTTGATGTCGCAGGAAATTTCTGGGGCCGTTAAGATCCTCCAAACTGCGCCGTGTGTCACGGTGGAAAATGATTTTATCCGCACATCCTTTGTTGTGCAAAGTGCAAAGGTTGCTGGTGATTGTTTGGAAAATCCTCCAGGCTATATCTAAATTTAAAAAGGTTGTGTGGGTAAACACGTGCACAGAGACATATTTGTGCATGTGAAATAAAATGTGAAAAATATGGAGCTATGTTTCTTTTTTTCACTGATGGTGATGCTGAAAATTACATATGCATGATTAGAAATCAATAAGAACAAGAAAAAAAAACATCGTGGCAAATATGCACAACACCACCAAAAAGCCCTCGGTTTAGCGACAGCCACAAAACTTGACGCTCTTTCCCCCCTTCAAAGCCCAATGATCTCCGCTCCGACGCGGCGCGGATGTTGATATTACCTTTATGGGATATATAACTCCGTCATGTTGGACAAATCTGTGTGTGATGTCTCCATAGGGGAGGAAACTGTCGACGCCCGCTCGCCTAATTTCGCTTTTCTGTCTCTAATGAACGTGGGGCCCATGGGACCGGCTCTGGCCCGGGGCGGTAAGCTGACACTGGCGCGCTGTGTGTGGTATCCAGGGCCGGGCTTGATGGAAAAAGCCTGCTTCCACTCATGTCAAAGTCATTTACTCAGAGCAACCCCCTGCTTACACACGCACGGTAAAGACCACCACCTCTCCATCTCTCACACTCCTCGCCCCAGCCCGGCACCGCGACAGTTTGTTTTTGTTATCCTCTGGACCAGTTTGGGAGGAAATTATGAGCAAAATAATACAAATACTACAAGATGGTGCTTTTTTTTATTGCTTCACAGCGACGCGTTTGGGTATTAGCTGCCGCAGATATCGTGTAGGCCCAAGTGCATGTTTTGGGCATCATGGTTTGAATCGCAAGCTGGGCTTTTTGCACATATTGTGGTGGTTTATTCGTGTCAGGAAAATGTATGATCCGTGGCACATCGGGCTGAGATCACCACTTCATACATGCAGGACCAGAGGAGGAGAAAAGCTCGTTTTTTAACTTGCGCGTCTGGCGTGTGGCGCTGTTGATTGGGATGTCTGGGGGAGGTTTGATAGATGGCTTAATTGCGTGTAGTTCGAACTTGGAGAGAGGAGGTGGGAGGGGAAGAAAAGAAGACAAGGAGAGAATGAGGGGCTTTAACGCTGCTGAGAACGGTAGGTGGACATGGGCCAAATTTGGCAAGAGGGTGGAGGGGGTGGATCTATTCGTCACTGATTTCAGGGAGATTTGCAGGCGTAGAGTGCGGATGAGGAGAAGGGGGGGGCTCTCGCAGAGGGAAGAAAGATTCATGAAATGATAGGTGGTCGAGCTTTGTTTGGCTGGACCGTTGCGCGCAATAAGTCGAGGGGTTTTCGCGTTTCCTCCACTTGAGGAACTATTAAGGCGGTCGATGGACACCCGGCGCGCCACACAGCACCACTTAGCGCCGCTGTGACACCCAGTGGAGCCTCTGTGTCGAGCTGCAGCCCTGGACTCTCAGTCTCCAGTGGATAACCAGCTCCCCCCACTCTCTCTTCCTCTTCCTCTCTCTATCAGTGCGTACCCGCCGTGCGTTCTGCATGCGTCAAGGGAGCACCGTGCGTAACGGGAGAGTCGTGCGTAACTGGAGACAGATTCCACTCCATTTTGCGCTGGGATTCTGAGGACCACTGGCGGTGTAACGCTCACTTGCAAGGACCTTGACCGCCGGATCCCGATATATTTCTCCTCGGAAACATCTCGCGGCTCGTCTTCTCTCACTCCCTCTCTTCACTCTACGCCAGTCGTACGTCAGTGCTGACATGACGACCGAGACCCCTCAGCAGCAGCTGGACCCTCCGCCTCCTCTGAGATCCAGCCCGGCGTCCGGCGTCCTGCACCCCGCCATGCTGAGCCCACAAGCCGCCACAGAAAGTTCGCCCACCGCCATTAAAGGGAAGAAGACGAGCTCCGGTTTAAGGCGACCGGAAAAGCCTCCTTATTCCTACATCGCTCTCATCGTTATGGCAATACAGAGCTCCCCCACCAAACGGCTGACACTCAGTGAGATCTACCAGTTCCTCCAGGCTCGGTTCCCATTCTTCAGGGGCTCATATCAGGGCTGGAAGAACTCGGTGCGGCATAATCTTTCGCTGAACGAGTGCTTCATCAAATTGCCCAAAGGGCTGGGCAGGCCGGGGAAAGGCCACTACTGGACCATTGATCCGGGCAGTGAGTTCATGTTCGAGGAAGGCTCTTTTCGTCGCAGACCCAGAGGCTTCAGAAGAAAATGTCAAGCCTTGAAGCCCATGTATCGGATGATGAACGGCATAGGGTTCGGCACCTCCATTCTCCCACAGAGTTTTGACTTTCAAGCTCCATCCGCCACTCTGGCCTGTCACAGCAACAGCTACAATTTGGACATGATGAGCAATTCAATGGCCGGGGGGTACGACGGGCTGAGCGGTGGCCACCATGTACCCCACATGTCCCCGAGCCCCGGATCCACATACATGGCGAGCTGTCCTGTGCCGCCTAACGGGGAGTACGGACCGGACAGCAGCAGCAGCCCCGTGCCGTCCTCTCCAGCCATGGCGAGCGCGCTGGACGGCCACTCCCCGTACGCCAGTACATCCGCACACTGGGCGTCCTCCGGCGGCTCCCCCTACATCAAACAGCAGCCTCTAGCCTCCAGCAGCCCCGCATCCTCTGGTTTACACTCCGGCATGTCGCCGTACTCCCTGGAGCAGAGCTACCTTCACCAGAACGGCAGGGACAGCCACACCAGCGACATATCAGGTACCACAAACTGACTCGCACCGGTGATGATGATGATATCTGTGGGGATTATCCTAAAAATAAAGGAATAAAAACACATGATAATAATCCTCACAGCACGGCCACCTCATCTGCAGGACAGGCTGGATTTAGTTTCTGTCTGCAGCAGCGGCCTGTGATCGCTCCTAATTAAGGAGAAAAAATTCAGTGATGAAGACATATAATTCATAAATATAACTAATATTTTAAATACGGATTTTCGTGCTTATTTGACCGCAAAATAATGACAAAGGGGAGTTCACATATTCCTACAAGGCCAGTAATAAAAAATAAATCCATCATTTAATACGATTAATTTCCATCATATAGCTGAATTGTATTTTCTCCTCATTAATTGAGTCAAATCGTTTATTAAGATCAACAGTTGTTCGTGTCAAAATTATTTAATAATTGTGTGTCTTATTATATTGAATATTAAAGTAGCATTGAATGTTTATTGAATTATAAAACCCACTGGTCTAAGCGGGGCTCAGTGAAATGAGTTTTTAAAAATGATTTAAACGAATAAATAAATCCATTAGATTCAAATTGGGAGAGCTGCTAATGTGTCATACCCCAACCCTTTAATCCACAGTCTACAGGCTCTGTGCAATTCTTCACGGGATATTTAGCTTAATAAATAGATGAAGAAAAACAGCTATTTTGTGATCGCGCTCCTAATTCGCCGCCCCAGTTCACGCTCATTTACTCTAACATAACACACTGAGGCTCTCCTAAAGTCTGGGGATTTCACCGAGGCGAGTAACTCATGCTGGAGCCCGAAAGGGTCCCAGAGGTTAACCAAACAAAGACTGTGCAGGTCGGACCACACCGGCGGAGGATTTCAGCCACCGCGTATCCACCAGAGACGGCGGGCCTGGTTAAACTTTACGCAGCGTCTTAATTGAGGCTGTGAGGAGGATAAATGTGCTGGACTGCACAGCGCAGGCTCGGTCACTGTACTGTCAGTCAGGGAGGCTCGTCTGTTGTCTAAAGCGGGCGCAGGGCAGCGAGCTGTGGCCCGGAGGATAAAGCCTGCTGTCTTCCCCTGAAAAACAGTCACATCTGGAGTCCTTATGACCTTGACGAAGCCACAGCCTCCCCATTTCTCTCTCTGGAAACAGAGGCTCACTTCCACTCTCCAAATGACGGACACCGAGTCTAATTTAAATATTCTTGCACGTTTAGGGCTCTCCAGGGGAAACTGTCTCGCAGATTATCGTTATTGGTTAGAGATCCAAATAAAAGCATTGACTTGATTTTAAAGAGCTGGCTAAAGGAAAGCGGTGCCTTTTAAAATACAAATGAACGGGGAAATTATTGCGCTGTCACTTTGCGGAAGGTGTTCAAAAATATTATCCAAAAACTTTTTAACAACAAAAAATCTATTTATTATAAGAAATGACAAATCTATGCAGCGGTAAGTCCGTAAATGTGTGAGGTGGTTAAGGAGAAGGTTATTTTTTTATTTATATATATAAAAAAATCTTAATACGAATTTCACTAAATAAATCAGAGGCCTTTTCCTCCTCGGCAGTCAGCTGTGTTCATTTTAAAGCCTGTATGACGCGATCAGGCCGACGTTTGTTGAAGTTTTGAGAAGGATTGCCTCATATTTCTCATTTCTAGTCCACATTTTACTCCAGAATACACATTTTGCGGTTTATGAAGCATCTTAGACAATTTTATATTTTATTTAGAAGATATTTGACTTGTAAAACACGAATTTCTGTTCACAACAAACGATATTTACCGTCCACTCGCTGTGTTTTTTTTTTTTTTTTTGTGTGTGTGCAGAATAATTGAATATAAAAGTTGGATTAAGCTCGAAATGAGAAGAATCCGTTCATAAAGCACACTGAGCATTAATGTATTTCCTCTCTCCCTCCTCAGTGGGGATCCCTCGTTATCAGAGCCATTCCTCGGTGTGCGACAGGAAAGATTTTGTGCTGAACTTTAACGGCATCTCCTCCTTCCACCCCTCGGCTGGCGGATCCTACTATCACCATCACCACCATCACCATCCCCAGAGCGTCTGTCAGGACATCAAACCCTGCGTGATGTGAGCTCTCTGTCACTGTGGACTTCAAACAGGAGGCGGCGACGGTCGCAGTGAAACTGCAGGTCCGCCGTGAGAACAAACAATTGACATGTTGAATTTTCTCTTGTTTTTGAGTTTTTCTGGAGGACTCGTAGCAGGATGTATCCTGGTGTCCACCCTCACACGTTTGCCTCCTACATGCAGCCAAAGTAGCCTTTTGGTTGGACTTGAGAACACTATGCAATGAAGGAAATGAATGAAGAAACCCCAGAGGCCTTTCAAAAACCACTTTGCCTATATGAACCCTGACAAGCGTTTTCTTCTTCAAAAGAAGTTTCAGAAACACGACTCTTCATGTGTTTGCTCTTGTAACACGTGCAAACAAATTATATTCAATGTACCTATGTCCTATCCTATTAGAGTAACTACACACATGACGCTTTAGGCTAACATGAACTGCAACAAACCTTGCACTTAATGTATAACCCTTTGCCAACTTTTTGTCTTGTAAAAGGTTTCAATAAAGCTGATATATATTTTAGGCTACATTCCTACAGACCTCTGTCTTTCCATGCACATCCACGTAGAAAAGCTATCTTGAGATTGAGTTTGTATATAACAGAAAGACATAATTACATTTCATGTTGCCTCCTGGCCATTTTCACATTTCCAGTGTGGTCAGTGTCGATGGAAATTGATTGAGCACATTAAACTCAGTTTGAGATACTTGTACTCATTTATTTGGCTGCTGGAGTTCATCTACAGAATAAGATTAAACATGCAAAACCAGATTATAATATTTAATGCTTGATCGTTGATACATTAAACTGCTGGACAGCGCAGAGGTTAAAATTACATCCTTTGCAGACTGCTACAACATTAAAGTTCTTCTTACACATTAACACATCAGTGATTATAATAAAATAATACTATAGACGGGAGTGATCCTGCTGCATAATGAGTACTTTTACTTCTCATACTTAGTATATTTTGCTGTTATTTAAATAATGGATTGGATGCAGGACTTTTCCTCCATATGACATGTTTTCATATTGTGGTATTGCTACTTTTACCCAAGTAAAGACCCTGATCACTTCTCCCACCACTGATGGTCAGCTTATAGTATTATTGTCTGAAACGAATGACATCCAATAACAAAGGCAAGTGTACATTATGACAACCTAGTGTGCAACATACAGCTGCCTCAAAAACGATTGCCTTGAATCTTATTTTTCAGTTAAAGGATCTTTTGTCATTTAATTCATAGTTTTTATTTTCATAGTGATTTAAATCTGAAATTTGTATTATTTCGATGGTTTCAGTTTTGGTGTGCTGTTGTTATTATAATGAGGGCGTTACAGTGGTGGAAGAAAGTATTCCGATGCTTTACTTAAGCAAATGGAGCAACACCGCTATAAAAAATAAAAAGCTCCATTTCTCTATGCTGTTGCTCCAAAGAAAAAGTCCCACATTTTTTATCTTTCTTTAGTAAAAATACAGAAATATTAGTAAATTTAAAAGATAAAAAGTGAATGTACTCATTATTCAGCTGAGTGGCCTCTGTGGTTACACGTAATATGTTCATGGACTATCGTTACTTATTTATTATCATGCAAACAGCATTTTAATGTTGTATGTTGTCAGAGTGGAGTTAATGTAAATCCTGTTGGTTTGATCTAAAATGAGGAATCATGTTATCAGCTTTCTCCAGAGTAAAACGTACACTTCCCTCTGAAAGGTGTAGGAGAATTATAAAGTAGTATAAAGTAGAGATACTCAAGTAAAGTCCATTTCCTTGAAAGTTGTAAAGTAAATTGAGTAAATACACTTAGTTAGTTGTAGACTGATGATATGAGGTGTGAGGCTCAAAACATAGACGTTCTTTGGAAGTCAGATTACAGCGTAAAAGGATGTTGTAATGAAGAAGAGCCTTTTTCTTCCTCTTAGAAAACCAGAGTGTTCTTAGTTTGAATATTTCCACATTTTCCATGTTTCACAGCCACCTCTATCACAACTGAAAGTCTTTGGCATCCTGAGGCTGCTCCTCTCCATGTGGACATCCAGGGTTGCCAACATCTGAAGACGCCACATAAACAAATGAAACGGCAGGGCCTGCGTCTATGGAAATGCAACATAGCGGTATTTTTAGAGTGCGGTAAACAGATCAGACTGGAGCAGAGCTGCCCCGTCACACAAACAGAAAGCAGACTTGGGCGGCTGAACCGGTGCTGCTGCTCTAGTTTCTGTCTACATGTGTGTGGGTCATGAATCACATGCAGCAGCTCATGACTGTCACACGTATGCAGATGTGATTTGGCAGTTGCAGCTCCTTATAGGTCACCAATATAATCACAGTTTATTAAAATGCTCTGTGGAGTCACTATTTGTGTCCTATAAGCTGAGATGTTTAATAGGTCAGTGTTTGTTAAAGTGCACGATGGGTTTCAAAGGTTTTCTCTGAGCTCATGACTTTTCTCATAAGAGTAAGTCTGTAGGAATATTGAATTAAATTCAGCCAGCTTTTAACATGAAGGTGAGGGTGTTTACAAATGAAAACCACATGTGAAATAAGAAATATCTTTCACATTTGAACTGCCCAAAAGGACACATGTGAAACACCAGTTCACACGTGGATGCAGTCTCCTGTGGTCCTGCTGTGATGCAGACAGTAAGGAAGGGTCTGGCTCAAGGTTCAAGGTTCAAGGTTCAAGGAGTCTTTATTGTCCCCGTGGGGCAAATTGCTCTACAGCCAGCAGTAACAAAAACAGGCAACAATCACAAAAAAACAACAACATATTGCACAGAGAAAATAATAGATGGGACAGTACATTAGTCAGTCACTTGTTCAGAAGACCTATGGCAGCAGGGACAAAAGAGTATTTAAGTCTGTTGGTCCTGCATCTTGGCAGGATGAACCTGCGGCCTGACGGGAGCAGCACAAACTCACCAACCAAAGGGTGACACTCATCAGTGAGAATCGAGCGGGCCTTATTCAGGGTCCTGAGCTTGTACATGTCAGCGAGATCATTGAGGTGAATGCCTGCAATTTTGCTGCACACTCTCACTATTCCCTGCAGTCTGTTTTTGTTCTTGAGGGAAAGTATGCCATGCCAGCAAATAAAAGAAAATGTCAGAACAGACTCAATAAAACAAGAATAAAACATTCTCATAAAAGTGCAGTCAACATTAAAACTCCGCAATTTCCTCAGGAAGTACATGCGTTGATGTGGCTTCTTGCAAACAGCATCAACATGGAGATCAAAAGACAGCTTGTCATCAATGTTAGTACCAAGGTATTTGTAATTATGGACCAGCTCAATGGTTTGATCCCCGATGACAAGAGGAGGTGTGGCTGGCAGCAATTTATGCAGGGCATCTTTGTACATCATTTGACATATGATGATATAATCTGCTTGTAAGCAAGCTTCAGATCCAGAATCAGTGTCAGAAAAACACAGTGAGGGAGGGACTGACTGGATCCTGTTGATCTTAATGAAGTGGCCTCCCTCCTTTGAACAGTTTGGGGTACAACAAATGTCATGTGGGATTGACGGCGAGTAAAGAACAGCATCAGTAGTCAGATACGAAAAAAGAAAAATCTTTAACAGTCCTCTCTAATTTCCTGAATGCAACCCTCCATGATGGAAAGTCACACAAAGTGGTCCTGCAGCTGCTGGATTTTCCATGACAAGGCTTTTGTGGCGTGTTGAACTTTGAATGTGGTGGAGTACAGCGCCATCCAGTGGCTGAGACCGTCACACAGAGGTCATTTCTGCAGTAGGACGATGAAGCCGAGAGTGAGAGGCATTGGCCCATGTTCCATTAATATAACTCTCAGAAACCAAAATAAATCTTTACTTACAGTAAAAGTCTCCATGTCATCCACCTGTTATATCTTAATGAATTTAATACATACATGCACTGTGTATACTGTATGTATGAGATGCATTATAAGATGCACGATGGATACTTCAGTGTTTCAAAAGGGCTTCAGGGTGAATGCAAACTGAGCGTTGTGTCAGTGATTTGCACCTACTGAAAGCTTTTCCTACATAGACACAGTGTTTAGAGCCCAGGCTGGATTAACCCACTAGGGGGGCAAAGCACAGGAGTTGCTGGTGGGCCCCATTCACAGCTTGTTTGTGGCAATTTGGTTGAACAAAGTGATAAATTGTCCATCAGAACAGGTATTAATTAAAGACTTGTCAGGGGCTTCTGTCATCTGCGCTGACATAGTGCTTTCAAGGTGTATGTTCCAGAAAAAATTCACAATTTATTTATGATGATGATGATGATGCCTGACTGTCATGTAACTATGGCAGCCACAGAAACCAAACGGAGGAAAATGACATGATGCTCATGTGTGGGGGGAGTTCACACCTCTACACCAGCACTGAGCAAACATGAAATCACAAAAAACAGCAGCAGAGAAAAAAAAACATAAATTTTAAGTTTCTAGCAGAGCTAATTAATCATTTATATGAGATCAGTTTGCTGAACTTGGTTATTATGTAGAGGTGCAGTTGTATCTACTCACTGAAAGAACCTTAAATCCTCCTCCACTGTTTTTCTCCTTCCTCTCACACTCGAGTGTTTGAGCCTAACTGTGCAGAGTGACGTATGTGCAGAGTTTGACACTAGAAGTCTGTTTTCGCATACGTCTGCTGAAAGTGGAAAGTTTCTCTGCCTACTGAAAATCCAGTTTTAAATAGGCGTGCCTACCAGCATGATTTGTGACATCACAAATAGCCTGGAGGCCAATCATGGTCCAATATTCAACTTACAGAAGTAGAAATCTGAAGCCAGCAGTGCACAAACACTGAAAATAGATTTCAGTAAAGTAAGACACGTCTCCTGGGAACTAGTTAAACTTTTAAAGTGACACATATTAGCATAACGATAGATTCAGGATGTTTAATGGAGAAGAAGCAGATGCTATTTTTAGGATTTTAACAAAATATTAGAACTTTTTTTGACACAAATTATTATTCAGTGCAGAGTATTTTCTATACATCTTGAAACATGTCAAAAGATGAGGGGATCTTTAACATTTTCCAAACTGAGCAGTGCTAGTTTCAAGTCTAAATGAATGACAAAATATTTTGTGAAGTGTTTATCTACAAAATCACGATTTGGCCTGAGAATGAGGTCGGATGAATGAGACCATGAGCACAGACAAGCTCAGGGAAATGCAGATGTGAGGTTCTGCGATAAATGAGTCGGTGTGTTGGATGGACGAGCAGAAATAACATCCTGAATCGTTATTATCTTACTTTAAATGAAGATTCGACGTTTCATTTTTTTGTCTTAGAATTGAGGCTACAGCCAAGCCAAGTTCTGTAGATACATTAAATTTGTATGTTCAATACGCATCATATCACGTTTCTGCAGTAGGTATCAAAGTGATGTAGCTCAGATCACCGGTTCATCTATATGAGCTGAGTTTTCCATCAGGAGGAGGGGGGGTGATGGTGGCGTGACAGCAAGACTGCCACCCCCGAAAGGCTCAGTCGTTCACAAGCAAGGATGGAGCGAGCTTCACCACTTTGTGAACACGTGACAGTATGAAGGATGTAACTACACGGGCTCAGGAACACTTCATGAAACCATCGTCAGTAAACACAGTTCCTTTTCAAAGGACTGCATTCTGTTCTTCATTATGTTTTACTCAGAGTCCCAGCCTTTCTGGACTTGTGGTTGTAGGCTAAACATGTTGCAGACCTCCCGCCGCAGCCTACTGGACACACACATGAAAGCGATGTCAATGTTCTCGTTCTACTTCTGCGTCAGATGCAAACAAATGTATCTCTCAAATGAATGTTACGTTCATATGGATGAAGCCACAACAAGCTGGGAAACGAACAAACAGCTTGGTTTCTCGCAAACTGTGTTGGATTCCAGTTATAATGCAGCCTGTTGTTATGTCAGTTCCTTCAGTAAATAATGTGTCTCATGATACCGTATGTGCGGAGTGACTCACTGTTCAATCAGCTCACCATCTGAATAGATTTAGATGAAGGGATTCTGCCACCTTGTTGCTCCTAAGTACTCTACATGTACTTTACTTCAGTCTTTTCTTTTCAGGCCACTTTGTACTTGCACTCCACTACATTTCAAAAGCAAATATTTTACTTTGTACTTCACTACATTTATCTGACAGACTATCGTTACTGGTCCCTTTACAGCTCAAGCTTATAAAACATGATGGTTTGGTCTAGATTAAACAGTACAGCTGAAACCATCAGTCGATTAACCAATCTATCGACTGACAGAAAATTCACTGACAAGTATTTCTGTAATCATTTCATTCAGTTTTCATGTAAAACGTTTCATGGTTCCAGCTTCACAAAGAGTGAAGAGCTGCAGTTAATCCTTAATTATTTTCATAATTTCATGTATTTTTGTAGAATTTGGAGGTTTAGAGTGTTGGCTGGACTAAACAAACCTTGTGAAGGTGTCGCTGTGGGCTCTGGGTCATTCTGACTACATTTCTCACTGTTTTCAGAAAGTTTACAAACCAAACAATTAATTGATTAATGGAGAAAATAATCTGCAGGTGAATCCAAAATTAAAGTAGTCATTAGCTGCAGTTGTATACAAAGTAGTTCAAGATGCATCAACCAGCTACGCTAAAATGCTGTTTTCACATGAATGCATGAGTCATAGTAATCTAATGATTGAATGTATAATAGTCTAACAGTCACAGGGGACATTTGTCTACACCTATGACTTCTGTGAATAATTTAAGTACATTTTCCTGATTATACTTACATACTTTTACTGAAGTAGCATCCCTAGTGCAGGACTTTTGCTTGTAATCCTGCATTACAGTATTAGTACCTTTACAGAAGTAAAGGATCTGAATAGTTCCTTCATCACTGACAATAAATGAAAAGAGCTTTGCTATTCTCAGATACTGCCTGCTTTGGACTGAATGCTGATGTGAGCATGCTAATACCACAGCTGCACGCTAACATAAAGCTAGCATTGTTACATGAGATTCAGTGCGGTTCAGTGGCACCGTAGATTGTGTTGTGCTCTTTTGCTTCACTTACAGAATTGATCAAACCATCCAGTCTTCTTCGGTCTCCTCCTCCATCATGGGTGGAGCCAGAGGTTTAAATATCCAGCCTTTTCTCCAAAATCTGTCTCAGCTCAGATCTCCAGATGGCTCAGATTTAAACACCACACTGTCGCCCACGTTTGCACCTTCTCCTCCAGAGCCAATGCACATCTTATCCTCCAGCTGTGGCTCTGAGGCTGCTGCTCAGTCTGCTGGTGAGGCTGGGAGGAAAGTCTCCTCCACAGAGTCTTCAGAGCCACCTGGTTATTAAAAAAGCCTCCTCCATCTGCTGCACCTTAAGGAAAACCTGCCTGTCAGCGGCTCCCTGCTGTATGGTTAAGACTCAGACTCTCTGAAGCCTCATGGCAGGACTCAGGGTGTTTTTGGAGTTTGCTCTATCTGAGCTGCTGAAGCTTCGTCCTTTTCCAGTTCACAGACACTGAGCTTTGAAATGCTGTGATCCTGTGCTCTCACTGCAGCTGTAGCTTTTTCCATCTGGAAAACTCACTCAGTAAAGCTCTGCAGAGCTGGAGACTGGGACTGGTGTTAAAAAAAAAAAAAAAAAAAAAAAAAAAAAAAAATTCTCTAGTTCTTAATCTGAAACGACTGATCTTATCTTCCTCCTTGAAAGGTATCTAAGCTGGACACCTTCAAGCATCCTGAAGATACAGATATGAAACAGTGCCTTAGCAGATTGGGTCAAATGAAATACAGATGAAGAGGGCAATGACAGTTAGAGTCTGCTACAGTAAGTGCATGTGGAATGAAAAGGTTGGTTGCTCTTCAGATCTTGTAAGCTCACCTAAACAGGCAAAAAATAAATAAATAAATAATAACCCAAAGGGGATATCAGAAGAGATAATGCTGGCCCTCTATCATTAGAGATGCCTTTAAACAAGGCATTTATCTCCAGTGGCTTCAGAGGAGCAGCTCAGTGACCAGCAGATACAGGATATCGTGAAGCTAGACGACCCCCAGGTAATACTGTCGTAGTGTGAATGGCAAAGAGCATGTGCACTCAGCCAAAGCTTGAGAAGTTAAAATCAAGCTGACAGCAGTGCAGTCGTGCCTCTCCTGAAAGATGAAGCTGCTTTAAGGAAGAGAAAAGAAAGAAAGGAACAAAAAGGAAAAGCAAAGAGGGACCATCTGTACAGAGGAAGGTGGTGGTTTCACATCCTCCACTAGAGGGCAGAGTTTAGCAGCAAAGGTTGGACTTCTGCTTGGCTAGTTCGCTTTGACCAATTTGACTCATTTCCTGTGGTGTAGCTCGTTGTTAATTCATACAGCACACTACTGTTAAATTAGACACATCTCTTCACACATGAGTTGCTGGTCTAGATTGCTTGTATATGAAAAATAGCAACATGCATAAAGCAACAGACAAACAAAATGACAGACCAATTTTAGAGACACTGTCACATTACCTCACATCTTTAAGATCTTTATGATGTTGCAGCTTCCTGCAAGACTTGCTGACAGAACTAGTTTGAACCTATTTTCTTTAGTTTGCCAATTTTACACTCAGGCCAAAAAAATCAAAGTAAAGCTCAGTTCAATTCTACAGGTTCTTAAATGATATGACTGAGCGGGAAACTCAATTCCACAATACTGTAAGTTCCATTTTTCAGGCAGTTTATTCAACATAAACTGAGGCAAACAGATGTAAATATTTCCTTGGCTCAGTTTCTGGGCTAATCTTGATTTCATTTGAAATGGCGTGCAAATACAGATAGATGAGCCTGTTCGCGTGTCATCATGCGAGAAAATTATACTGTTCAGCAGGGCAACTAAATCAGAAACAGCTCAAGCTTCAGTCACTTCCCGTGGCCTTATTTGGATTTTCAGAGAAGCTCTGCTCGTTGGCCTGTCTGGCTTTAAATGTCAAGTTTTGGGCTTGAAAAAAAAGAGGCAAAACTGCCATACTGTGAGGCGCTTTATGGCCTTGAGAACAGCTTCACCCTCTTCTAACCAGTCACAGCCGCGGCACCAAGCACAAGATTAATGTTTTGCACATGGATGATTGGCAGCTATTTATTTGAAAACCGGTTCCAATGTGCACGACTTTGAGATCCTGAGATGTTTTGGAAATCTGTCTGTGTTTAATTAAGCACTTAATATAAACACAGTCGATGACACAGTGAAGTTTCAGGAGTGAGCCTTCTGAAGATCAGACCACAGACTGATGTAGGGTCACCAGTAAAATACAGAACTGAAATACTCTGCACTTATAATTTTAATTTTTTTATTACACTGAATATGTATTATAGAGTTGTGGAACTTTATGAACTAAAATTTGCTCATAAAGTCTAGATTTCCCTCTTTTACTTTCCTGTTTGGTGCTGCTGATAGTGCGTGTGCATCAATGTGGCAGCAGAGGGCGCTGTGTCAATACATAATGCCGGTTTGGCAACACACAGACTGATGGCGCTGATGATCCCTGGAAATAAAAACCGGAAATGAAGCTGATGTTCCATTTCTTACCTACAGCGACTGCGTATTTATTTGCCTGTAAATATCTAAGAGAATATATATAAATTTAAGTTTATAATAGTCATATTTCTAATTATGTAACTGAATAATTAAATATTGATTTTAAGTCATATTCTAAGTATAATTAAGTCATAATATAATAAGTCAGTGAACCTGTCACTGCCGGTCTGCAGGGAATGCTGCATTTCATGCCCAGAAAAACCTTCAACATTCAGCCTTTGTTCTAAACACATGAGAACATAATATCCACAGTATACAACATGTGCTTTAACTCAGGGTTTCTATACATATTATCTGTACATCAGTGTCTGAGCTATAAAACTGAATCAGCAAGAAAGGACAGAATAGGCTTCATTAATATCTCTTTTGATACAAAAGATTTCTTTATTGCACAGATACTGTATTTGTTTGCTCACCTGATTCATGACTTCAGGTGGTGAAACTCACCAAGTATGTTGTACCCGGAGTCTGAAAAGCATCTATAAGAAACATTAAAAGTTTAAAATGCCCTGTCACATCATCACTAGTCACTGAAATTCTCTTTTCATGGTTAAAGAATAGAGTATTTTATTGCTTAGCATTAATGGTAAACCCTGAAATAATATAACTACGAAATATTCTTCTAACCACAAATGGAGGAGAGAGGAGGAGACTGTAGAGATAAAACACATTTTTCAATAACAGATGTTCTGTCTGAACTGTAGATACACAACTAATAACACATGAACCCACAAGAGACCAAGAGACGTTTCTTTGCTTTCTAGCTAAAGTACCTTTAAACACAGTGGAGAAAGTAACAACAAGTACATTTACCAAGGTACTGAGGTGTACTTAAGTCGATTTAAGGGACTTGAGCATTTAAATTTTCTGCTGCTTTGTACTGCAGCTTTGTACTTTTTACTCCATTGCAGTTATAAGATAACTTTAGTGACTTGTCACTTTAATAATGCAAAATATAATCAATAAATAAATTAATTTATATAATTATAAGTGAAGATTAAACTTTATTGATCCCCAAGGAGAAAATCTCATGATACAGATGTATAATAATACAATATAAATAGAATGTATAATATGCAACTCAGTCCTTTTGGTCCTTTAAGTATATTTTGATGCCCTTAATGTACTTTCACTTAGATTATATTTTGAAAGCAGGACTTTTACTTGTCACAGATAAGATTATTAGAGTATATTATAAGAGTATTAGAGTACTTCATCCAATACTGGTAAAAACTCACTGACAGCATGGTGACAGCATCCATCCATCATTTGTCAAGATGGCGCTGCACGAGTGGCGGCGAGTTACAGCAGCTCCACCCGCTTCTCTTTGATTTCGTGTTTTATTGTGTGTGTTTTTTCCAACTGCTATTACCCGCTGCTGTAATACCCAAATTTCCCCGGCTGGGGATTAATAAAGTCCATCTTATCTTATCTCATCTTATCTTATCTTATCACACACTTTACATAATGACCACTGGGGGGCAGGAGTGTGTCGTACATGAGCAAGAATTACTGCAATATTTTTCCAGCAGCGTTCAGCTTTCTCTCAGCATGACTTTCTGTTTAAAATCCCCGAAACCCTCAATTTACAATAAAACAATACAAATTTGTCCCAAACTATCTCAGGATGTGGCTGGTTTTCATTGGAATATCAGTGGTGACAGATGGAGGGAAATGTGCTGCAGATATGAGCGCGTTCATCCTGTTAATAACAAGTGTCAGAGCTCCTGTAACAAAAGCCTCATTAATGACTAATTCACAGAATAAAGAGCAGAGCCCATTAAACGTTGCACAAATGTTTGACCAAGCAGCAGCCCACAGCTGTAAGGCTGGCCCCTCCACCTGTCGGCTGCTGGCTCAGGCTCACCTCACTCAGCGGCGGATGCAGGCGAGCCTCGGCGTTGTCAGCAGGGGTCAGTGGTCAGTCACGGCCGCCTGGACCTCACAGGTGACAGACCGCTCTGCCTTTGCTTCCTCATGAAGGGTCTGACAACACATGCAAATCACAGAGCAAAGAGAGAGAGGCAGAACAGCCACACACACACAAACACACACACATTCACACACGATCAGAGAGAAATCAGATCCTCTCAGATTATTTCATCAGGATGGGAATTTTTCAGTTTCTCTTTTATTGCAACTAATCTTGTAAATTCCTGTTGAAAATGTGTCAGTCAGGTCAATTTCCCAGATAAAGAAAATTTAAAGTAGCTGTCTCTACTTGTTTCACTGCGCTAGGCCTCAGTTTGTATTAATTCCATGGCCTCTTAGATGTAGTTTAATACCAATGAGCTGGCCTAAATACGGTGTCAGTTAAAAGGTGAAGCTTGACATGCACAGTCCAGCCTCATGATGACTCCACAGCTTCAGAGAATTAGAGTCTAACGGTCTTAAGTTTCTACCAATAAAGACATTCAGAATTATTTTCGTTTTGGTCACATGTCTGGAATATTCATTTGTTAAATTTGCTACATTTGGCTGAATCCGTTAACTTAAATAAAAGATGGAGCTATTGTGTAAAGTAAATAAAATGTTGCGTTGGAGTTGAAACTGTCAGGAAATTCTGCATCGAATAAATGAATAAACTATTTGTTCGCAGATGGACGAGCCTGCTTTGGTCCCTAAACGCGTCAAATAAAACCACGTGATTCCACGTGCAGGGCTGCTTCACACTTTGACAGTAATAACTTTCATTTCTGAGACATTATTACACGCACCAATGGACATCTCTCAACAAATGTTACCAATAAAAATTGCGTAATGAATTAAATGTAAAACATGCGGAGAAATATGTTGATCTCAAACTACAGAACTATGAGAGTTAAATGACAAATCAACAATTCAGCAGAAAAAGGAAAGGAGGTTTTAGGACAAACGTTAAATACTTGTTGTTTCATCTTGTTATATTTATGTGAATTTTCTCAGTTTGATAATAACAGACTGCGATTATTGAATGTTAATTTATTCTCCTGCCATCCTAAAAATGATTCATTCCATCTTCCTTTAATCATCTCCAACTTTGTAATGTTTTCTAACGATTTGTTCAATCAGGCTGAAAAGACGCTTTCTAATCAACACAACGAAACGTGACTTTGTGGGAGGCAGGGGTGGGGGGCTTTGATGGTTCTGTTGACACCCGCTCAGTGTGAATGACATTTGGAGGTCTTCATCTGAAAAATCCCACCTCAGTCTCAGCGGCCGCTCGCACCCAGGGGACCTTTTCTCACCCACCTCGACCAAATGATCTTCATTTAACCTTTAATGAGTTGCCCCACACCGCCCACCGGCGCTGTCTGTTAGCGGGAGGGAGGCATCCTCTCTCTTTCATGTCCGTCTGTTGATTCAGAGGCTGAGCCGCAGCTGACTGCAGCCTGGTCGCTGTTAGCTCGTTTTGCATCCCTAATCGGCGATAGCTTCGCTCTGATTAGAGGTTCAGGAATCCTGAAATGTTTTAATAACAGAAATGTTAACAGAAATCAGGAAAAGGCCTGTCATTTCAGGCCCCCACGGCTGATTAAAGACAGATAGAACAGAATCTATCAGTGGAAGGCCTTTGAGGTAAATTCTGGGCGCTCTGTTTTGGTGAATTTCCACTTTTACGCAGAGTTTTGACGCGTCGGAGATGAAGAGGAGGGTACGCCAGTTCGGTCCGAAGCTTTCAGGCTCGTTATCCCACAATAAACTCACTGTCTGCTTTTCCGAAATAGACTAATGAGAACTTATTTTATGGCTGGCAATTTGATAAATTAATGAAAAATAATAAATGTCGCAATTTGGGTCATTGAGTGAATTTTTCATCATTTTGGGCACACCCTTAACAGCATTTTAATAACTGCATGTCTGAGCTGAGGAGAGAGGGAGGTGGAGGGGGAGGAGGAGGGAGGAGGGGGGGTGTAGTAACTTTTGTCGCCATGCAGCTTTTCCACAGGTTCATTTCGTCCTCCAATTGGATGATGGAGCACACATTCGGGGAGGAGCAGCCCGAGCAGCCAAAAGGGAGGAAAAAATGTGAAGGGTAAAAAAAAAGTTGCTCGCTGTGTAGACTCGTGCTCCTCCAGCCGTACTTTAGCCCTCTCAGTCTCCCTAATGTTCACTGCGGCAGTGTGCGCTCTCTCCGCTTCACCGTGGCGAGCTGCGGCTTAAAAAAGGACTTCCAGACGACACAGAAAGAAGAGGAAAGACGAACAGAATCGGAGCACACGGCGAAGTTGTGAGAGTTTCTGGGGGGAAGCAGTTTGGGGAGGTTTTACGCATTGCGCAGGATGCAGGCGCGCTACTCCGTCTCCAGCCCCAACTCTTTGGGAGTTGTACCGTACATCAGCAGCGACCAGAGCTACTACCGGGCCGGCGGTGGATACACCGGGATGCCTGCGCCTATGAGTATGTACTCCCATGCGGCCCACGACCAGTACCCGGCCAGCATGGCCCGGGCGTACGGGCCGTACACCCCTCAGCACCAGCCGAAGGACATGGTCAAGCCCCCGTACAGCTACATCGCCCTCATCACCATGGCCATCCAGAACTCACCGGAGAAGAAGATCACCCTGAACGGGATTTATCAGTTTATCATGGAGAGGTTCCCCTTCTACCGGGACAACAAGCAGGGCTGGCAGAACAGCATCAGGCACAACCTGTCGCTCAACGAATGCTTTGTCAAAGTGCCCCGGGACGATAAGAAACCCGGTAAGGGCAGCTACTGGACCTTGGACCCAGACTCATACAACATGTTTGAGAACGGCAGCTTCCTACGGCGCCGGAGGAGGTTCAAAAAGAAGGATGTGCAGAGGGACAAGGATGAGCGGGACAGGCAGGGAAAAGACCCCTCTGCCCGCACCCCTGGCAGGGAGCAGGACCCGCCTGTGCAGGGCTGTCAGCCGGTGCGGATCCAGGATATAAAGACGGAGAACGGGACCTCGACGCCGCCTCAGGCCGCGTCCCCGGCCCTGAGCGCCGTGCCCAAGATCGAGAGTCCAGACAGCAGCAGCAGCATGTCAACAGGCAGCCCGCACAGCGTGCCCTCCACCCGGTCACTCAGCATGGATGGACCAGAGCACCATCACCACGGCCAGGCCCCGGCGCAGGGCTTCAGCGTGGATAACATCATGACCACCCTGCGGGGGTCTCCGCAGGCCGAGCTGTCCCCGCCACTCATCGCCTCCTCTCGGACAGGTATCACCCCTTCACTGTCGCTCAACTATTCCCCCAACCAGACACCCGCGTACAGCTCAACGACCTGCAACCAGAACGTCATCTCCACGAACTCCAACGCAACCTATCACTGCAACATGCAAGCCATGAGCCTGTACGCGGGGGACAGATCGTCCGGGGGCCACCTGGCGCCCTCCACCACGGTGGAGGAGGCTCTGCCCGACTATTGCATCACCACGACCACCGCGTCCCCACTCGGTCACGGCAACCTGAGCCAGGCGGGCCAGGACGGCCACCACGCGCACCAGGGACGCATCGCGTCCTGGTACGGGGACCTGAGCCACCTGAGCCCGGGTTACCCGGCGCAGCAGCAGAACTTCCACTCTGTGCGGGAGATGTTTGAGTCCCAGCGGATCGGGCTGAACGGCTCCCCGGTCAGCGGGAATAATAGCTGTCAGATGGCTTTCCCCCCCGGCCAGTCCATCTACCGCACCTCAGGAGCTTTTGTTTATGACTGCAGCAAGTTCTGAAAGCCAAAGCGTGTCTTCTAAATGAATAACTCTAATATATGTTTTCTATATTTTTTTGTACTTTTGGTCTTTATTCACACTCCGAATGGACATAAGAGATTCAGAGACTTTCTTATCGAGGCGTGTGTAACACCAAAAACACGTAAGTGTCTTCCCTCTCACTTTGAGACTTGTTTATAAAGATGGCTCAAACACAAGCTTTTATGACTCTAGACTGTAAATTATAGCCTAATATAGTAATTTATTTTTTAGGAAAAGGGAGTGGATGGATGTTGAGGACCAAACACTTTTTCCCCCCCAGTTTTCTTATTGCTGCCTTTATTTGTCCCAGTTCTTGTATAGAAATAGAGGAGGGACTTTGTAGTCTATCTTGACTTATTTTATTCATTTTGTCTATTTGTTAAAAACTATTTTGAAGGCATTACGTTTTGTTTGTTTAATAAAGTGCCGTCTATTTGATTTTAACTGGAGTGATTTATTAGCAGTGGTAATGCTAATGGACAGGAGTATTTTGAAATGAAGAGCTAGAGAAGCAGGTCAAAATGTATTCGTGGTTTATAATATTTTACAATAATTCTGAGTTGTTAAATACTCTAAAAATGAGTATTTTTTAGAAACTGTGCGAGGAGTTTTAGTGCGTTATAGCCAGAGTGCGTTTACTCTTTCAGTGAATCCGCATAATTTGAATTTTCAAACATATAAAAGAAAAAAAACACACAATTTATGTTCATACCAACTGTTCAGTTCAAGAGAGAATATTTTATTAAAAGCTATCAGGAGGTCTGCAGACGCCAAATTAGACGGTGTACAGTCGAGGTTAAAATATCAACCCGTGAGGGGTCAAACAGATCTGCCTTCATTTGGCTCTCAGTGGAAAAGCTCGAGGCCATCCTGCAGGCTGTAGCTCTCCAACATTCAAGTGTAAATGCAGGCGGTAAATAGACACACGTGTGGCAGCCGCTCAGCGGTGCGGTTTGAACTCACGAAAGGCCTTGTCAGCAAAACAAATCAGTCATTACAACTGAGCAGGCTTCCGTCTGACTGCTGTTTGGGAATCATGGCAGGGTTTGGCTGCAGAAAGAGCTGCCGCTGCATTTATTCTGGCTGTCTTCAGAGCGCGTTTGGCCGCGGGAGCAGACCCCAAAGGTCCCGCTGCTGCAGGACGCTGTGATCGATAAGATCTGCGGAGGCAGGACGGAGAGCGGCCTGTTGGGCACTTTGTTGTCCTGCAGGCTCGACTATTACAGCAGCACCGCTCTGTTTTCACTGACTGAAACACTGCTGCTGTCAGATATTTATTTATTTCAGTACTCCCCTGATGACGTGGGCCTTGATGGACCCCCCACCCGCCCTTTCCCCAGATCCAGATGCTTATGAGGATCAATACTTAAAAAAAATATATATATATTTCTATGCGTGCAGGCAGAGCCACATGGCAACGTGCATGTCCATATGTTATCCCGATATCATTGTTAGGATTATAGTTTTATAAAATTCATGTGTCAAAATATTTCAGATAAAGAATAACTATAAAAAGCTATCATCATGAATCAGTTAATAGCCTGAATTGAATAGCCTCAATGGTTTGACCCACGCAATGATACTATAGGTGACGTAACGTGTTTATAAGAAAGTACAATTAAAACTATTCTGTTAACAACATTAAAATGAACAACAACAGTATTATTATTATTATTATTATTATTATTATTATATCACCATCGTCAATAATAATAATAATAATAATAATAATAATAATAATAATAATAATAATAATAATAACAGGATATTAGAAGTCAGTGTTTTTCCAGTTGGACAGTTTGAATATTACATAAAAAAAAAACCCTGATTTGTATGTTTGTTTGTTGGTTTGTGTGTTTGAGCTCTCGGAGCGCCTCAGTCCTCTAACCTGTGCTCTGATGCAGCAGCCTGCAGACGCTGAGCGAACTGATGAGACATTTTCACTCTCTGGCAGACAGTATAACACCTCTGGAACCGGAGCAGTGTGTGAGTGTGTGTGTGTGTGTGTGTGTGTGTGTGTGTGTGTGTGTGTGAGAGAGAGAGAGAGAGAGAGAGAGAGAGAGAGAGTGTATGGCGGTGAAAGCTTAGACATGACTCTCAGTTTTTAGGCCTGTGTGGATGAGATTTTAATGAGTCAGTGAAACTAAAAATTCCTGCGCGCAAACGCTCCCCAGGGCCACCAGGCTGATGAGTCGAGCCCATAAAGCTAACGTAAACAATGCGCTATTGGCTCCAGGGTTGCACCTTCCACTGGGGGGGTTCAGCTGTAAAAAAAAAAAAAAAAAGAAAGAAAGGAAAATAAATTTAAATACGCCCAAATCACAGCAGAAAGGTGCGTAATAATTCAAATAAATTGAGAGTATTGCTTCTAAACAAACGTCTTTAAGATTGATGCGGAACTCAAGGGTCAGGAAGGAAAATACAGTCACGGCTGCGAAGCATTTTTCATTTTAAGGACAAGACAGGAGGAGGTGATGGAGGTCAGTGGAGGGGATGTCAACAGCGCGCTTTAGGAAAGGGCGGCGAGAGGCCTGCAGTAAAGCCTGTCACTACCTTTTCTAAAGCAGCTTCAGTGGGACAGGACTGGTGGACTCCTGCATTGTTGTGGCAGTTTACAGGCCTGCAGCGGCAAAATAAAGACTCCCAGAGGAGCAGAGGAGCGCTCCTCAGGCTGGAACCGCTGCCAACGCGCCTAACAAGCGCACTAAAAGCGCACTCAAAAGGCCTAAGGAATTATTCTGTTATTGTGCCACGTTGTGTTTGAGGTATTTTAATGTTCAGTTCAGTATTAATTAACATCAATGTAAAATATACATCGCCTCCAGGCACCGCAGACGCGCAGACGTCTTGTACGGCACCAGGTGTCTGCCGATTTATTTGGCGAATTAACCGCAGTTTTCACACAATGATGAGCCTCTCAGAGACGAGTGTCAACCTGATAGCCCACATCTCATGTGCTAAAGGTTTGGCAGATACCGAGGGATTTAGAGGAAACGGATCGGCTTGAAAAGCACCTGAAACACCTGGGAGCCTCAGCGGAGGCACACAGGAGCCATTTTTAGAGTGAGGAGGAACTATTTTCTTGCGCCGGCGCTAATTTGGATTTTTTAAGGAATTACTTTCTAGAAGAAAGTCCGAAACACTGCAGAATTGACCTTTTTTTTTTTTTTTTTTTTTTTTTTTTTTTAACGAATTGAGGTACAGCAGGCAGATTGCACTGTTTGACTTGTTCTATTTTATTCAGTATATTTTTGCAGCTGGAGGCAAAATGTAAATATGAAAAATTCACGCGGTGATCAGTGACATAAAATCGCTGCATGTTTTATGTCCTAAATCGAAAAAAAAACCTAATATTAAACATAATCTTGCTCGTGAGGCCCCATGGAGCTTCTTTAAACGATTGAAATGTGTAATTTATATTAAAACCACCCGTGAAGGACTCTTAAACAGCGTACAGTGACTATTGGATGACAGACTGAAGGCGTTCAACTTTAAAAACAGGACACTTGTGGCAGCTGTGAAGAAACATGTAGACTACACACACTGCTCACCTCCTCTCTCTGAGGTGTGTGTGTGTGTGTGTGTGTGTGTGTGTGGGTGGGTGGGGGCTAAATCCCTTCAAGCAGCAGCCACGGCTGAGATCTCCTCTCTCGGTCTTCGCTCCCGCAGGATCCGACAGACATCTGCCTCCCTGACTTTTCTGCCTCTTGCGTTGCTCTGTGAGAGTCCGCGTCCCGAGGAGCCGCGGAGCTCCGTCTGAGACCGGGTCCACATGTCAGAGCAGCCCGAGCCCTCAGAGGAGGAGGGAGGTCCGCCACATCTCAGTGCAACTGAGGTGAAACTAAATGTGCAGTGTGGCCGCTGATGAATTTCACGGTGACGCCAGCTGCTGTCTGGATGGACTCTTCTTCTTCTTCTTTTAGGCAGCTTTAAGCTCAAGTCTTCTAGGCTGCAGGCCTGCTTTCATTTCCTGCAGAGATCTACAACCTGAGTCACTGTTTCTTTGACTTTCTTTCATTGAACCAGATGCTCGTTTGTATTTAGTGACACCTCTCTGCTCTGTTTGTGTGGAGGAGCTGTGGACAAGATGAAAATGTGAAGAGGAGTTAGACTGCTGCCGTGTCCTGCCAGTGATACTGTGAAAGAGGGAAGAGTCAGACTATTTGTAATGACGCACACAGTGATGGTGCTGCTTTGGCCTGAATAACTTCTACATTATTAATAATAAATGATGAGGCAGCACTACTCGCAACATGAACAGCTAGTTTAATTTCCTTTGTTCCGTTTTCTGGCAACGAAATGATGCGTTTCACAGGAAAAATCTGTCAGTTTTAAAACTGCTGCTTTGAGCGAAAGACGCAGCGTTTTTCTGCCTCCCGCTGCTTTCGTTTCAGGGGTTTTTTCCACATTGCGCAGTAGGCTGGCAGAGAAACACTGTAATATTCTTATTTTACAAGGACTTGTGGACTCCCTGACCACCTCGTGAGTTTAAATTGACCGTTAGAGCTGCTTAAACCTCCAAACGTTTGTTTAGCTGCATGGACGTTTTTCCGCCTTTGCATTCGTGCTCCAGGTCCAGATCGGCTTCACTTTCTTTGTGCGCCAACAGTAAGGCGGATCACAAGACTGCCCTAATTGTTGTTGAGGGGCGCGCGGTGCACCTGCGCGAGGCTTCAGGCTCAGTGTGTGTGTGTGTTGTGGTCTCAGCGCGGTTTCGGGGGCCCAAACAACCTCGGAGCCACATCTGTTCCCAGTTTAGAGTCCGGCAGACGCGGCGCTGTCCACGACGATCAGAGAGGCTTTTAAATGTCCTGTAGGTGTTGTCCCCAAAAACAGACAGAGGCCATCCCGCCCTCCCCAGACCGCTCACTGAGACCTCCAGCCCCCCGTACAAGATCAATGTCCAACCGCTCGACCCCAGTGTAGACCCTGTGGTGACAGTAACTGAGTACATTTACTGCATGTACTCTCCATTATGAGCTACTTTTTCTTAAAAAAAAAAAGCAAAACTATTTTCTGCTGTTACAGCCCACTTCACCTCAAAACTGTCATTTTTTTACTCCGTTATTTATCTGACAGCTTTCTTTATTTTACAGATTAACATTTCATATCTAATCTATAAGAAAAGCTCCTAAATATGATGGTCTGCCTTAGATAAAACTGTCCAGCCATATACAAGGTGGTTAAAACGAGCTCCACCAGTCAAAATACTGATCGAAGTAAAATGCATCAGCAATAATAATGTTATATTATTAAATAAAATAAAATTTGTAATAATAATACAACCGTGACAGGAACAACTGTGCTGCATAATCACAGCTTTTATTTTTGACATTTCAAATCTATTTTGCAGATAGTGGAAAACCTTTATGAAGCAGTTTTCTTTTTTAATTTTGTTTCGGTTAAGAATCTTAATTCTTCTTCCACCACTAATAAATCCCCCAAAATACTGGCACAGCCCGCACAAATACAGTCAGCTATCATAGATCCGAGAGACGTTATTAAATATAATGTGTGGCTTTTATTATAAAGTCTGTACGTGCTTATATTTATTTCAGTAATCCAAGAGGATGTAAGACGAGAGGAACAGATGCAAATGAAGCATTTTCATTTCACAGACTTATTTTGAGAAAAAGTATTAAAGATGATTAAGATTCCTCGCAAACAGCAGATATTCAACAGCTGGAGAAACACTTGATCCTCTCACAGCAGTTTAAAGACTTTAGATACTCTCCAATGGAGTGTAAATTCACTGAAGACAAGCAGAGGCGAAATATTTGCTTGTCCAAGAGACAGAGGACATGTCAGTAAGTTTAATTAACTTCTGGAAGCGTTTTCACTGAATCAGTGAGAGAAGCCGGCGGCTATATCATCATCAGGACCAGAGCAGGTCCGGGTCTAGGCTCCACACGCTCAGTGCCTTTGAAATCAGCAGCCAGTCTGGACAGACAAGAGGCGTTTGAGAGCGGGACTCTGGGACTCTCGGGGAGGAACGCACTTCCTGCCGAATACAAGAGCGCAGTGTGCTCGCAAAGAAAAACCCTGGAGAGCGAGCAGAGGGGAGAGAAGAGACAGGAGCTGAGCCAGCCGACCTCTGCACAACCTGGGCAACACACACACACACACACACACACACACACACACACACACACACACACACACACACACACACACACGCACACACTCACACGCACACACACGCACACAGGATAAAGATTTGCTACCTCAATACCTGTCTCTATTAACAGAATTGTGCCCCCTCTTCATCACAAAAACAAATCAACAAATATGAGGACAACATGGAAAAACATCAGCTTTTATTGTACCAAATGGTTCATTATTCATACAGGTCAGACCATTAATAAACCCCTCGATTCCAATTTTCCAATAAAAGACAAAATCTTCTCATTCTTCTCTTTATTTATACATTTCAGCCATTCTGAATAGAAAGTGTCAACAAAAATCAATTCACTAACAATCAAAAGAAACAAACACATTTACCCTTAAAATGCTCCTATATAAATTATGACATGATCAGTTGTATAATAAAAAAGGCACCTCTGCTGTGATAACAAAACAAAATCAAAACGACATGATGTTAGAAATAGACCCAAGACACAAAGGCAGTCTCCTCAACGAAGAAGAAAGGACAAGATCACTTGATTTGGAAAAGACAGACAGGTAAAAAGACGACACAGGGCGTCAGAACACAGGAGTGCTTTCTGTCCTGGCTGGACTGGACTGGACTGATTCGGTCTCAGGCGTTTGGGTTTTTCTTCATTAGCTCGATGTCGGCATCCACCATCTCCTTCACCAGCTCCTGCAGAGGGACACCATGGTCGCAAGTCAATATAGCTCAAAAATGACTGATGATTAAGGCTGGATATTGAACCTCCATAGTTTTTCATTGCACAGAATATAAAAAATGTGTTAAGCGCCAAATTTGGCTTTCAGTGTCAGAAGAAGTTTGAAGAATTTTTTGTTTATTCTTGGATCAGTTAGTTCCTGATTTTATCCAAAATTCTGTCAATTCTATTCAGGTAAAGCTGGGCTGCTGGTGTTTAGTCAGCGTTTATCATTTGAGCACTATGGATTTTTTTAACAATAGAAAACTACATTTATATTTCTCAAAAAAGGATCACTTTGGTATCAGAATCAAAACGGAGGCACCACATTAACAGTGGCCCAGAAAATGTCAATCAACACACAGCCCTTTGGTCACAACAGCATATGCTGTCCGTGTTAATGCTTACAAGCAAATGATGAACATATTAATAATAATAATAATAAAATAATGATAGAAGGACACTCATTTGAGTCTTTGCTTTACAAGTGTGGAGACTTATGTCTGAGGCACTGCAGCTGAAAATCAGTTTGAGTTCGGTTTTACATGTGGCTTTCTATTCCTTTGCCATATCGTGAGATATATTGGAAAATCTCCTCTTTTGTTATTATTATCTTTATTAAATTCCATGCCTTCCACCATGAAGTTTGCTTAAAAACGTTTCCAATAAAGGAAACTATTTCATATTCCTTCCCATCTCACATACAGTAGGTTGATATGCGGCTGACATAAGACGTGCTCACTCTCTAAGAGATAAACCTCTCAGTTAATCAGCTAATTTGCTGATTTTCTGTAGCTTCTTGTGTGGATGACGAGGGCCACTGAAGTCTGTGCATCTTTGTTATTCCTGTGTGATGCATTAATAATAATAAAAGGTTGGCTGCTATAAAAGGAGTATTACATAGTTCTTGTCACTATCCCACCCACCTTTTACATATATAAACACATACAGACATGTAGTTATCTGTCCTGTATTCTCCAGCAGAGTCCCTGCCACAACCCTCACAGGCCTTCAGAAATATTCATCCATTTCACACTGAATTGCTTGACTTGTTTTGTTTTTTTTCACCAAATCTCTCCCTGTCTGTACTTGTGTGGCAAAATAATCACTAATATCATGATATTAATTACAGCCCAGCCAGGTGTGTGACACGCACCTCAAAAGACACCTTTGGCTTCCAACCCAACTCCTGATATGCTTTGGTGCTGTCGCCTTGTAGGTAGTCCTGTTAGAGAGGGGGAGGGGGAGAGAGAGAGAGAGAGAGGAGAGGGGGGGAAGAAAAATAAATAATCTGTCATGTGATCAGGTGTGTCGTCCTCATATAAAGACATACTGGACTCAACTCAGAGTCCAACTCGATGTCCTCAACAGGATGCAGGGGATGGAGGGTGATGATCACACACACACACACACACACACACACACACACACACACACACACACACACACACACACACACACACACACACACACACACACACACACACACCTCTCTCGGGGAAAAGGGAGGTCACAGAGTCTCGCTGGCCATCAATCCCCCCTCTCTGTCCAGACAGCCCCAGTCGGTGCCAGAGGATGATGAATTGTGGGACTCTGGTGGTGTAACCCCCCCCCCCCCAGCCCAGGACCCCCCACTCACCCCCCACCTCCCTCAACCCCTTACACATTTTCCCCCCTGTTGTGCTTTGCACCGGGTTCAAGAACCAACGAGACCCTGCTTGAGACCACCAAAGAGACAGAAAAAAAATGTCTCCCTGTACGTCCTGGTTGTAAAACCTCCTTTCTTCCTCTCTCTGGCTTTCTCTGACTTCTATTTCCATCTCAGCTCCATCTCCGTGGGGGGTATAATTTACATCAGCCTAGTGCTTTAGTCAACACATCTTCATAACTAAACGACTGTATAGGTCGATTACCAAAGACTCCCACAGAGACATACATCGCTGTTGGAAAGCACCAGCTTGTCACTGGTCCTTCGTCCTCATGTGGTAAACATAGTGAAGAGGTCACACTTTGGTTAGGTTTTGGAAAAGATTAGGGATTAAAATAAGCACTTTACTGTTGAGTGGACTTTTGTTTTCACACGGGACACAAACTGTGGTCTAGTGAGTGAAAGTCTTATTTGTGTTTCATGCTCTTTACACTACATCACCTGACTTTCTCCTTTGCTTCAATAAACATTAATATGACTCGCATTAACCTGCCTGCAAAGTCGAGCTATACGGCCGTTTCTCTGGTGAGCACCCGCTTGTTTCAGTGACGTTATCAAAAGGTGAAATCTGACGCTGAACTATATATCAAAACCCAGCTCACCCCAAAGGTGCTGGATGAGGTTAGGACAGTCAAGTGCTTCCACTCTTTTCAGGGAATTGTTGTGTTTAAACGCAAAATGGTCTGTTGAACAAAGTGGAAGCACATTATTGTCTACAACAGTGGATGGCGAGGTATTAAATTTCAATTAATTAGAACTCTAACAGCCCGAGAGCAGAACGAAACAAGCGGACATATAGCGCAAAAAGAGAGCGGTGTTTTTGTCTGACGTTGAAGCTCTTGAAAATGTCTTTTCTGGGTGATCTTATTACAGAGGAACGCTCACGGCAGCACTGGCATAGTTCAGCCTTCTGCAGAGCAGGGACCCACATCTCAGTGAGGCTCCACGGCGCTTAATCGCACTCTTCTGATTACACACAAAAGCAAGAACACTGAACACACACATAGTGAACAAGTACAGGCTGATTCAGCCTGTGACACTGCTCAGTCGGAAAACGTGGTTCAATTCCAGGTGAGCAGTCCTTATTTTTAACTGTACATGGTGCACATGCAGCCCAGCAGATGAACGCTACGGCCCAATTTCTCGTCCGTCTGTACCAGCAGGACAAACAGCTCTTTCTCATGTGAGCAGCTCTGTACATTACTCACATCCATTTTTGGCTCTGAAGCCATAACTGGAAACATTTTCAGACTAATTACCTGCAGCAATGAGACATAATTCATCATGGTGCTGAATGTAATTATTATAGGGTGACTTACTCCACAATTATATTAAATAATCCACTTGCTTCATAATTATATTGATTAAGGTTTGTAATGGAGAACATTTTGTAACTGGCATAAAAGAAACATAAACTGGCCTCGTCACGAACACTGAAGCTGGTCTGAAGTCAAGTGTTACAGATAGTACATTTTCAGTCGAAACCAAACCTGGTTTAAGATTTGTGCTATCCACGGTTTCTGATTGGTTGCTAAATGCCAAGGGGGCGGGTCTTATCTGAAATGAGCCTGTTAGAGGCAGATGCCAAAAAAAGGGAAGGAAAACAAACACAAGAAAGTTGCAGCGCTGCAGAGAAGTGAAAAAAACAACAACCCTGAAGTAGCCTGTCTGTCTGCATGCATACTGTATGTAGATCAAAAGAACTGAAATAAACTCCATGCTGTAACATAGTGCCCTGTCGATGAAATGCAAAAGGACAACAGGACGTGTGAAAGAACAGCATGGGGGAAGACCCCATCTTTCTGAGGCTAAGGTAAGACCTTAACCTGAGCCGTCTTCTTTGGCAACGACAACCAAGCGCACTTGATATATGCCGTGAGCTGTAACTACCTGCTGTGAGTAGCCTCAGTCAAGGTGCCATCCATCTTTCATTCACCTCAGCTGAAGCCAGGACCACTGACATATTGAAGAATGTGTTTGTAGGCGAGCTCCAGTTGGCTCCAGCTGACTCGTTTGCCCAACTTTAACCAGGAATTTGCATTGGCAACCAGTGCAAACAGTGTTGTCTTGATACAGCTTGTGTTTGGAGATGGAGAAGTCATTATTCTGGCTGTGTGCCATCACCCTGTTTTGTACAAGATCACACAAATACAAACTGCAGAAATGTATCATATATTGTCCTGAGTTTATTTATGTAAATGCAACAGTACTTTAAAGCGGCAGATACAGTCCGAAACAGACACAAATCTGCTTATAATACACTGGGTGCCTGCACACACAGGTGTGTTTACACATGTGTCAGCATGCACAGTTGAGTACAAGGACGGTCCACACAGACCCTCATGGACATGCACAGAAGACCAAATTAGCATCACAGGGGCTCTTGTGGACAAGTCAGTACTTTCTGAGTGTGACCAAAATGTCACGTATCAAAAGTTGGCATCGAAGCTGAGATCAGGTGCTTGGTTTTATTAATGCAGAGTTCCTGTAATGCTGCTTGTGTTAAAGGCGTTGAACAGTAAGGCACTGAGAAGTCTAAAAGAAAATACATGAAAAATTTGTAGGTAAAAAAATGTTTATTTCCCCTTAGCAATTAAAAATCTGTAATTTTGTACTGGCAAACTCTGGTATTATATTGTAATAGCAAAAAATTGAAAATGATACCCAGCGCTAACAGGAAGTAAGAAGTGGCTTGTATTATCATCATCATCATCATTTTCGTCATTGTCATGGCCGGCCTCTGAAATCTCCATCTGAGCTTGGCAGGTGAACATCTGTTGAAATCAGACTCTTGTCTGCTAAGTCTGCCGTCTTAGCAGACAACCACACAGTTCAGCATCCAGGAAGTTAATCCAGCGCCTGGACTTTGTCAACCAGGATTTCTGCAGGTGACAGACGATCTCACCCTCGCAGATCCGTCTGCCGAGCGCAGCTCAGCGGAATAAAAGCAGCTTCCAAACTGCTAACAAGACTGTTCTGTGGCCAAGTGAACTCACCCCAAACAGAGCATGTAGCAAATAATTCAACATGAACTACTAACAGATGGGGGCACAATATAATCTTCATATGGATCCGATTTGGAACCAAACCCAACATTTTGGTACATCCTGTTTAAAGCAGAGCTCTGCCCATGTCTGAAAATATGCAGCAGTGATAATAACAAAAAGGGGAAGAAAGCCGAAAATTAGCCGTGACAAAATGTGTCCCTCACCATGGGACCATTCAACACGTTTCAGAGATTAAATGACGACATGAACTCCACCCACTCACCATCTGAGACCTTGCTGCCGGCCTGTGAGTGAGCATCACAGTCTCTGAGGACTGATGTGAACCACGAGTAGGAATCAAGAGAGAACGCATATGCAAATAGATTTTATTCGTGAACCAAAGCTGGAACTATTAAGACCAGGGTTGGTTTCGTTACGATGTCTTTGTCTTTTTTAAAGCAGGCAGAGTAACAGAAATACAGAAACATCATAACTGTTGCTGTTTACCATCATCATCACTGTCACAATGATACCCATCACCATCATCACCTACTCCATTTGGTAGTGTGAACATCTGCAGTTTACTAATAACAGTAAGCTCAGTGTTACTCAACACAGAAACACACTACTCTTTGTTTATGAAAACTGCTTTTTCTCAGTTTTATGTGTTGAATGGCACTCAGTGCTACAGCATCCATTAGCCTCAGTGGTTGAGCTATGAAATCAGGGCTCTAGCATATTCAAAAAGCTTTGTCACAACAGCAAACTGCATCATATCCAATCCAAAAGTGTTGCAAAGTACAAATAAACAAGGTGTCAGCTCCAAGTTCACCTTACCACAAGCTCTGACTGGATGCTCTGGTAACTGGATTCTCTTCTACAGAACTGAGGTCCTCTGACCTTTCTCCAATGAACAAACTTTTTAAATCACTGGCTAATTGGCTGGACTGGTAAATCAACCGAGAGATGTTTATGGCTCTTGGTGGTGGTGATGCTCCAGTGACTCGTCATCCTACTGGGACAAATGAAAGCTGTAGTCGTGCTTTCCCTCTTCGCCTCTGTTCCACGAACATCCATACGTCTTCTAAGGTACCCGAAACATGTTCTTGGTACAGTCCATCCATATTTCAAGATAAACTAATAGTATCTGTCTAAACACAACCGAGTACTTGATGATTATTTTGTTTGATCAGAAGCTAGCTAGCTCAGACAGGGGCGTGACCTCGGCGCTCTATAGGACTCATTGCTCAGTTATTGCCATAACCTTGATGATACAGTCTCAGACGTGAAGAGTGCCAATTCTCTTTAGCCGGAATAAAATATCTTAACTTGCCAACAGCATGGCCTGCCATTCCCCGCCTCTCCCTTCTTGCCTTTTTCCTGACACTCTCCGCACTCCTAAAGACGAGACGCCATAAAAAAAAATAATCCTTAGAAATGTAAAAGTGAGAGACAAATAGAGTGTGATCATGGTCCATAAAGCACACAGGCAGTAAAAGGCACTCAGAGCAGGCATTTAACGCAAAGGAATTCTGGTATCACTGCGAGGCCTTTCAATAAATCACACGGCACACTGGGGCTGACCCCCAAACACAGGAGGGCACGCACACAAACATGTAGCAGCGTGTGTACGCACACACAAAAGCACCTACAGCACGTGTATGTAAGGATAGGTAGAATGCTGCATGTCCTGAAATTGTATTTATTTTTCTTCCTACGGGAAACCCACCCACTAACGCGAGGCAGATCAAACGTTCTGGAGAAAACAGTCCCTTCTCCCTCTTTGTCTCTGAGGGTTGCAAGCTGGGACACTATGATGTGGTTTTGGAAGTCCAGTAGCGTCTCTGTTATTTGTACAGTAGTGGACATGAGGCTACGAATGCACCGACTTCAAAGCAAATCAGATAAAGTGGCCGTGAGAGTCTGAAGCTCACGGCCTCCGTGTCCCCAGCAGACCCAGATGTTCCGACCAGACCCCGATCTTCTGACTTTTGACCCTGCTGGGGTTTTGATGGAAGAACTCAACCCTGATCCTGGGCTTTTTATACCCAGGATGCATCGCTATTACGACAGCGGTGGAGACACAAAGAAGGGGCGAGGAGGAGAAATCCGTTCTCCCTCACATCTGTGGGAACGTGGAGGCTGCTGCGTTCACCGTGTGGACCAGGTGTGTGAGCTGGTGTAAGCGTGTGCAGGTGGGGACGCACTCCGACAAAAAAGACAGAGCCTCATCATTCCTGTTCAGACCCAGACTCACAAATCTGTCACTGGCTGATTTCTACTGCACCTCCGCCAGCATCGCCACGACTTATCACTTCCTTTAGTTCACAAAAGACTCCAGATTCAGCCCTTCCCTTCAGGAGGGAGGGATGAAACACAAGACTTACATGATGACATGCTAATGTGCAGTGGGTTGTTTTTTTCTTCAAAATTATACTATACGTTCATTATACTTACAGTCCACTGCAATATGCTTTGAGAACAACAAGCTTATTCCATAGAATTGCCAATAATGCCAATTTGACTGATTGTATTAGTACATTCAGACATTACAACACTGTTTATAAACCTGGGGGTCTGGACCCCATAAGAGGTCACAAGATATATCACAGGGGTTGTGAGATGATAAACAGAACACACAGAAAATAATTATTTTCTCAATTTTTGGGGCATTTTGTTTGACCTCTTTAACTAATGAATCAAACTGAGCCTAGCACCCTGCTTTGGGATGCCTACAGCTAATAGCTACTCACAGACCAGATGCAACAACTGACAACACAAGTGTATTTTATAATTCTTAGCAATAAAGCAACATTCAAAACTGAACTGAAAAAGACAGACAGAAAGGAACAGTCAGAGGTTGTAAAGTGTAGTTTTTTAGGAATTGATTGATTTACAGTGACGCTGATTTTATTAAGGTATCATTTGTATATAGATTTTTGGATAGCAATATATATGTTCATCACGGTAATTAAGATCAGAGAACTCAACTGAACTGAGGGAGATTTCCTATTTTATATATATGATGTTCCAATGTGTGGTATGTTTTTTACATTATTAACACCTTAAAATCAAGTTTTTCTCCCTTCTTCCTGTTCAACAGCTTCAGTATGGGAAAAGTAATTTTATTGACAGCATCATATTTCCTGTGTGTCCACTTGTTCCAGCTCTTCATTGACTCTACATGATTTTTACACCAAGTGAAATACAGAAAGCCAAGTCTGTGTTTTCTGTGGCTGCACCGATCCATCAAATGCAATCATTTCTAGATTTTACCTCATAAATTTGGCCTCTTAAGAAAAACCTGGGACGTCACTAAAACTGACAGAAGCTCTGTGGGTTTCATGTTGCTTTGGGCTGATTGGAGTTGAAAAGGTCAACTGAACTAAATCAAGCTAAGAAAGCATCAATGAAATACATTTAAATGAATTGGGAGATGCTGTGTCTTTAGGAATTATTAGCCACTCCCAGCCAAAGGTGAAAGGTCAGGTCCAGTGTGTGTGTTTCTGTGTGTGTGTGTGTGTGAGAGAGAGAGAGCTGTGTGAGTTATAGCTCAAGTTTCCTTCCCTCACTCCCCATGCAGCTTGGCCTGCACACAATGTGTTAAGTGACCTCTAAGGGGTGGCCCTGTCACCCTGATGTCTATGTACACTACACTACACTACACTACACTACACACACACAGACACAGACACAGACACACAAACACACACACACACACACACACACACACACACACACACACACAGACACACACATATGGCAGCCTCAAATCTTAAAAGAGTACTTGATTTACAGATGGACCAATGCAGGACACGCACGCACGCATGCATACAGAGAGGACACAATTAGCAGAAAAGCAGGACAGTGTGAATCTCCTCAGGAAAACAGTAAAAGCCACTTGTGACACATCACATCACAAACTGTCACTTCATCTCCTCGCCGCGCTCGCCATCCCTCTCTCCTCTGGGCTCTGCTGTGTTGATTGCACTCCATCAGTGCTCATTAAAATTCCTGGGGGAGCCATGTGATAAATATTTACGCCGCTAAGGACACACTCCACACACACTCCAAACACACTCGAGCGGCTGGATCTAACTGCCGATAGTGTTAAGTGCCCAAAGGCTCTGGCAGCGCTTTGGAGAGAGATCCGCAGCCCGCCGCCTGGTTGTATACGTGAGACTTTTACTGTCAAGATAACAGGATGAGGGCGTCGATTTATAGCTGCTAATCGTGGGTTAATTCGTGTTTCTATGTGTGTGTGTGTTCATGTATCAGGGCAATATTTTAATGTGTGAAGTTTATGGAAATGAAGAGGAAAAAAATCGCACATCTGGGTATAAATGTATTTGCAGGCACACACACACACACGCAGAGTGTGTAACCACAGTGGAGCTGGACTCCTCACTACTGTTCCACTAAGCTGTTGCGACCCCCCCCTCCTCCTGTATTCTATTATTCCTGCGGACGGGAAACAGATCATAATTCCTGGAGTCAGCAGAAAGCTGCAGACTGAGAGTGAGAGATGGAGAGGGAGGGGGGGATCGAGAGAGAGAGGGGTGGAGGGAAAATGAGAGTGTGGTGGTGGTGGTGGTGGTGGTGGGGTGCTCAGGTGACTGTTCACTTCCACTGAGGTCAAACTGAAACTGTGTAGTTAAGTCATTTCCACTGAAAAGTGAAATGTGTGTTTAGTCTGTTTGCACGTTTGTTTAATGTAGTTTGGGTGAAGTAGCGCTTTGTGCAATACAGCCAGTATATGTGTGTGTGTGTGTGTGTGTGTGTGAGATGAGTGTTTCGCATTTCTATCAGCCTCTGGGTGTTTCATATTTCAGGACACATCAAAGCCGAACATAATTTCCCTTCTTTAAACAATCTTTAAACAACATTCTTTACAATCAAACTACAAAGAGAGAGAGAGAGAGAGAGAGAGAGAGAGAGAGAGAGACAGAGAGAGAGACAGAGAGAGAGACAGAGAGAGAGAGAGAGACAGAGAGAGAGACAGAGAGAGAGAGAGAGAGAGAGGGAGAGAGAGAGAGAGACAGAGACAGAGAGAGAGAGAGAGACAGACAGACAGACAGACAGACGGACAGACAGGGAGCGAGGGAGGGGAAAATGTCACCCACTCTTATCTTAATTGTTGTGTAATCTCTGTCCAGCACTGAGGGGTCTGTCTGGGCTTTGACACCCGGCCTCGGTGTTTAGATTCTTCAACAGCCTCTTGTACTCGCAGTCGTTTTGGAGAAAAAAAAATCTGGGTCCAATTTCTGTAGTTTGGGTCATCACTCCAGTGAATAAAACTCATATCTTTTCTCAGCAGAAACAATGCTAACATTGCTTGATGCAGCTGTGGAACAGGCGATTAGGGCATTGCAAAACAGGCAAACTACTCATTTGGGAACTGAAAATTAGGTTTAATGTCCCTTATTTTTGTTTTTACGTTCTTATTGTTTTGCAGACTGACACCGAAGTGCCCTTCATTGTTACTCAATGTATTGCTCAACTGTGTGCATGTTCATTCTTATCTAAGATAAAACTATGAGAGTCTCTGCTGACTCAGGTCTTCATGTGGGAGTAATGCACATAATGGTATACTGTACTGGCGTTCTTGCTCAACCTCACGTTTATAGGCACAACAACTATATTTAATCAGGAGGCATAATTCTGCGAGCCTCACGTCCCCCAGGGTCCCCAGGCCTAACTGACAATCACTGGTTTACATCACTGGAACAAACTGCACTTGTTTAAGTATAAGCTGTGGCTGATGGGTAAAATCCACTGAATTGTTGGACGACACAAACTTCAATAAACTATAAAAATTGACAGTTTCTTGAGAGTTTCTCTCTCCAAGATGCAGTGAATCTGGATTTGCACATTTCAACCTAATCTACAAACTTAGCTCTGTATTTGTTAGTATGAATAAGTTGGTTTTTGTGCAACATCACAATATGATATCATATTTTTGCAAAGCCAAATCTTTATTGTCTATATATTCTTGGACTTTTCTCTAAACTCATCTTTTTTTTCTGCTGAATAACTGGATCATTGCTCTGATTTTTGGCCACAATCTATACAGCTACTGTATGCATCCAGGACCTTGGCCATCAGTTCCATCTGTTGTGGTCACTCTGTGCTCAGTTTGCTGTCCAGGCTGCTCAGCTGTGAAGCTCCCTGCTGGGGGATCTCAGGCAGGCAAACTCTGTGTGCTGTTTTAAATCTCTTCACAACACTTTTATCTAATGGCTTTTTCTTAACTGATGGGATTTGTATTTAAATTATTTTACTTTTGTTTTATATCTTGTGTTTTGGATCTCACAGATTTTTATAATTTGCTTTTTTTTATAAAGCAATTTGGAACATTGTTTTTGAAAGGCGCTATATGAATTAATGTAATATTATAATTTCTGAGATCTGGGAACTGGCAGCATCGCTAAGTCCAACAGAGCAAGAAACAAAAGCTGTCATGCGACCCGTTTTTAAGCAAGTCAACAGCGTAGCTAGATTATTGAAATTAGGTAAGAGGCCACAATCTAACTGTCCAAAATCCCTCCTGCCCCACAGCCTTGGCCTCGACCCCATGAACAATACCTTCAGTCACCCATCAGCCCCCATAAGACACAAACATACATACTACATAGGTCACATACCAGCCCTCATTTTAGGATCTGTTTAGGTAAAGGTGACACAGATGTTAGATGTGAGGGAGAGGCATCCAGAGGGGTGTAATGGCTGAAGGACCTGGTGCACAAACACACAGGGTCGCATACACACATGCACACACACACACAGTGGATGTGATATATGTGGTCTGATTCAGGCCTTGGCTGAGCTCTCGGCGGTGTCAGCATTAGACGAGGTGGTTCCACACAAAATCTGCTGTCTGCAACGCTCAGCTCCCCCTACACACTATTTATTAGTCTCTAGCTCTTTGTTTCTCTCTCTCGCTCTCTTTTTCACCTCAGCTGCTCTATGAACATGTTAGTGTTCAACCTCGTCCCTCCTCTCCGACTCTCACCAGCCATTGCTCATTCTCTGCTGCGAGTCCAGTTTGCTCAGGGATGAGAGAAAAGCTTTGTTTTATATACTCAAAATGTACACACAATTTGTATCAAGTAGGTTAGTGAAAAGAAGGCCATTAAGATATTCAGTATTTTTCATTGGAGTAGGTTTGGGTTCTGATGCCTGCTTCAATTTTGGATTTGGTTCCATGTTGGTAAAATATCTGAATTTGTTGAGCTTGGAATCTCACAAATGTGTTATTTTTTATCGACTATTTTTGTTGAAAAAGTTGGGGTATTTGTGTAGGCCAGTGGTCACAAGACAAATATAACAGTTAACGGGACAGAAAAGACTTATTCTCATATCTTGTTTAAGATCAACACAGAAATGAAAGTGTCGAAGTTTGAATTTTAGTTCTTGTTTGTTTCACAGAAATCTTCTTCACAGTAACAACTAACAGTAAGACTTTCCACAGAGCTTAAATTCAACGGGCAGATGCAATTCTGGATTCCAATTCAAGAAAATGTTGTCAAATCCCGATCCTGGACCTCAGCGGTCTAAAAAAGGCTGGAAGGTTCACTGCAAAAACAGCCTTCTTAACAAGCCATTAAGCACCAAATCCAGCCTTAAGAAAACAATTAGAAATAAGCTTCATATTGAAAATGGGGTGAAATTATGTCTGGATTCAGTTTCTGCTTCTTAAAAAAATGTGTCAGGCTGGAAATAGATAAAATGCTTTAAACAGTTCCACCAAATTAAGAGAAGACATATTTTCTCACTTTCCTCTCACCGTATCTAGTCATAGGAACGTTTTGGATATCTTTTGCTAAGTAGGTCTATCTTTATCTACTTTTTCCCTCCACCCCAACACAAATGACAAAATTCAAGAGAACATATTTCCTCAGACAGTTCTCCGGCTGTTCTGGATAATCGAGATAATTTTCCATGGGAGTAATTCTTCAGTAAGAGTTCCTGTGAAAACTGTCAACTGATTTCTTTGCAGTGACACTGCTTTACAGTCATGAAACAGTCAATATTGAACAGAAATGATGTCTAAGCAGCAGAAATAGTCAGAGAGGTAAAAGGAGGGCAAGCGGGAGAAAGAGGGAGGCTTGAATGGGCATGCCCATCGGTCCCGGGTCAAAGGATTTCAATCGCTGCTCCCTTCCCTTCTTCGCTCTCTCGTCTCTATCCTGCCACACCGGTGTGGAGGGAGACAGAGGGAGAGGAAAAGATCAGTGTTGGTGTTGTGTGTGTGTGTGGGGGGGGGGGTGTTGGATGACATATGGGGGGGAGGAGGAGGGAACAGTCTTCTATAGGCTACATCTCCTGCAGAACGGCGTTTCCTCTCTGAGCAGCATTCCTCATCTTATCAGCCCCAATAATCTGCCGTTCTCATCGTGCCCAAACAGGGAGAGCCAGAACCTGAGAGAGTGTGAGTGTGTAGGAGAGAGAGAGAGAGGGGGAGAGAGAGGGGGGGAGAGAGAGAGAGAGAGAGAGAGAGAGAGAGAGAGAGAGAGAGAGCGAAAAGTCACTCCTTCACCCGCTCTCTCTCACACTAACTCTCTCTTTCTATGTCTGTTGGCTGGTGATAGAGTGATAAAGCCGGGAGAAAAACAGCGAGCTGTCTGTCGCTCAGAGGAAGTGGTGGCAGGCAGAGCATGCTCCCAAATCCACAGTCACAAAGACGGGAGAAGAGAGAGCGCTAGATCAACATAACTAAGCATTTAATCAAGCACAGTGTTCAATACCATTTAGAGGATTTTTACGCTACTCAAACTTCATTTCAAAGGACGTAGTAGTACTTTTGACTCCACTACAGTTGTCTGTGCTTACCAGCTACTTTGCAGCTAAAGACTTTTCATGCAAAACATGATGATCGATGAAAATGAAGTAAAAAAAAGTACCTAACAGTAGATAAAGTAGTGAGTTCGCTCAGGCCTGCTACAGCATTTAAGTGCCTCTATGTGTGCTGGCGGTATTGAACCTGCGGCTACAAGTCTCATTGTTAATGGTGTTGGTGAAAACACTGTGGTGCACAATATTATAATTATATATAATTAATACAACACAAAGTTTCTACACTTCACATGCAGGTAGGCTGCCACTAGCATTGTATGTATGAGCCCAGTGTGAATGCAAACGGCTTGTTGTTACCATAAAGCTGGTGCTCATGGAATCTGCTCTCCATTGAGTCAGTCCTAACTAACATACAGTACATCTACATGTAATACTAACATTCTGTAATACTTTGAAAGGAGACATTTTGCATAACAGTGCTGTAACTTTGGAAGTGGATTGTAATATTATATCTAAATCGTTTGTCTTATATACCACTCAGTTTACTAACTGATTTACCGGTTGAACTGCTGTTATTGCCAATGTTCAGACTCACTGTGCAATAAGGGAATATAGGCGTCACTGTGGGAGCGTTCACATTCGGCCATCAGATACACTAGTCCAGATAATCTGGAAAGTCTTGTCTTGTTTACAACCTGCCCAACTGTCTGACATCTTAAGTTTCTTAAGTTGATCCATTGAATCTATTTTCAGTATTTTTAGTTGACATCTCAGCAGTTACTCTCATGTAATGTAATGTCTCAAAACATTTTTGCACTTTTACTTGGGACAGGGTGTTTTTACATTGTGGTACCGCTGCTTTCGCATGAGTAGAAGAATATTCTTCCACCCCTTGGGTCGGGCAAAGCAGTTAGGAAGGAGGTGGGAGGGAGCCCAATATGACAGACGAGCGAGCTCCGAGAATGATTGAGTGAGAAAGAGAAATAAATTGAGCAAGAGCGAGAGAGTGGGAGAGAGAGACAGAGAGAGGAAAAGTAATGCGATGGAGCAGCCTTAGGGTTACAGGAATGTGGGGGCTCCTGAGTTCAGGAGAATTTGAAAGTGTGTGTGTGTGTGTGTGTGTGTGTGTGAAAAAGAGACATATGAGTGTGTGAATACTAGGGCGACTGAGGAGAGCAGCCCCAGAATTAATTACCCAATCAAGATAACAAGCCAGCCAGACATTAGAGAGGTCACACTACAATTAACCTCTCAGTCTAAACCTCTCTCTCTCTCTCACACACACTCAAACACACACACAATAAAAAAGTCATAGAGATGGAGGTTCATTGCAGAAAAACACAGCGACTGAAAGTCACAGTTCGATACCACCTTCCAAGACTGACTTTTGCAGACCACACCCGATGTGCTTTTATTTTGAAGCATCTCCCGTATTCTGTTATTTTTTTGGGGTAGAGTGACCCTACCTGTCCCGCTCCAGAAACCCTGGCAGGGCCGGGTTGTTTACAGTGGGATATTGAGTGAGTCGGGGGCTCGAGTGGAGTGGAGTCGGATGTGGTTCACACATTCCACCAGAGACTCAGATTACACTGCAGGAAACACCGGCCCTGCAAGACACACACTGCCTGACTCTCTGATTTATAAACAGAGTGCTCTATGGGACACACACACACACACACACACACACACACACACACACACACACACACACACACTCTCACAGAGACACACATCAAAATCTCAGCGAGTCACTCTGAGCCAGTGCTACACCTCCATCCCTTACTCACTTTCCTCCGTTCCTCTCCTTCCTTCCTGCCTTTCCTGTCATACTGAAACGCTCCACTCTCAGCTCTGCTCATGTTTTCTCCTGTCCCTGATGCCAATGAAGACAAAGAGACTCAAGAGGGACGTCTGTGCAGACTGTGAAAGCGTCTCAAGTGCCATCATTTCATGTATTTATGAGATGGTTTCTCAGATTGACAAATAGCACTGCATCCCAAAGACTTAATAAAAAAAATCATTTAAATAATAAATTCACCAGTAATCACAACCAAACAAGCAACCTAACCAAGACTTTTAGTTACGGAGACACATATTAAAACATGTAATATTTGCGACCACATTGGATTGCTGAATGCTATTGGCATGTTTGCAGTTAAAAAGGTTCCTCTACCTTGGTTCGCATGTGTTGCACATCAAAATGAGCGGGACTATTTTCTGGCAGTACTGGGACAGCATGACACACTACTTTGAATTTCAAGTATTTACTTCATGTAATTAGCCCGAAATGGACATTCCCACTTGCTTATTTTTTCTATAAATGATTTATCAACTGGATTTCCGAAAATACTGTATTACAATTGACTAGATATAAATATTTCAATATGCAATTACGTATTTTGTACAGATTTTATCTATATCAACTGCCCTTAGTAGAGTGATGTATCTGGGGAATGAAGGGAACAGGTTCTTAAATTTGTGCAGGGGCAGGAGGCAGCAGGCTTTATGGGAAATGTTGTCCAAACACTGATGTTAAAAATGCTGCATATAGAACCTGAGATAACCTTGAAGAGCTAAACATTTGAAAGACTGAGTTTTATTTTAAATTCTCGGTCTCATAATCCTCACACTACAGCCCAACATTCAAAACAGCATCATTTATAAAAATGTCATATAGCACTGTTGGCGAGAACTGGTCCCAGTTCAGCCCGGGGGCTGAGGTCTGAAAACCTGCCCAGATCCTCCCCTCCTCTCTGCTCTGACAGTCCGACGGCCATGTTCCCCCAAAGCTGCTCAGTCGAGAACTCTGGGTAATCAAGCCCAGCTGGAACTAGGGGGCAAAGACACAGGCTGACATAACTCACCCTTCTCTCCCTCACCCTGTCAACAAGGCTCTCTCCCTCTCTCCCTCTCCTCTTTCCACCTCATCTGGCAGGTTTCTCTCGTCAGGCCGAGCGCCGAGTAAGGCCGGCTGATAGCGCAGGAATCCTGGCCCACGATCCTCGGTGCTCCCTCACTATCTCTGGGGCAGACCGCGGCCAATGAATTACTGTAAGATGCTGAAGATATACCTATCCATCACAACGCTGACATCACAGTGCAAGTAACGGCAAAGTATGCAAATATGGTCTACAGAGAAACAAGCAGACTCTCAGACTGTTGGATAGCTGCCTACAGCCTGAAGCAGATCTGGAGACGCTGCCTTCGCGTGGCAGGGCCATACGCTCCTGCCTCAATAACAACTCACTCCACTGTTTGTCACCATCTTTATCAATGCGCCTCTATATTCGTACACCTTCATACCCAGTGTGGCTCCACACTGCTGCCATGTCTGTCTGTTTCTCTCTGGGAGCAGTACCGGGTCAGTCTGTGGGTTGGACGGCTGAGGGGCCCAGGGTGGTTCCGCTCTGACGGTAGGAGGAAACTCCTTCAGGAAATACCAAACTGCCAGACACACACACTCACACAATCCACAATCTCTCTTTCTCTTTCTGCTACAAGCCGACTAAAGCTCCTGCTCGGGTAAAGAAGCCTAGAACTCCTCTTTTGGTTTGTTTCAGCCGTCAGACTGAGCTTAAAACACAAAGAAGACACCAGACAACACAGCTCCACTTGGTGTAGTCTTACATTCTCAGTATGAGAATTTGCATGCAAAACCTGTGCTGTTACACAACCCAGAGTTTTGGCTGGCGGCCAAGCTTTTAATGGCATCAGTTACAGCTAATTTTAACGAGGGAGCTCAATTAAACAATAAATCACTGTAGTTTCTGCCACTGAGAACCCAACCTCTCCACTCAGACTTGCAAAAGTTGATTAAGTTGTTTCTCACCTGAAGAGCGAGAAAATGCGGTGTATTAGCATGCAAGAAAACAGACACCTTCAGACAAGATTTTATGACAATGAACAAAACCTCCCTCTCCTCTTTTCAAGAGGATTATGGATGCTTTGTTGCAGAGTAGGGGAAGACGGAAAGAGGAGAGGCGTGCATCCAAAAAAATAAATCATGTCCTCTTCCCCTGACACTATTCAAATCCGTATAGGTTAGTGATGACGCAACATCCCCGGGCTGTTTTGCATGCTTTTTTCACCGTTCATATCAGTGACGTTCAGCTCTTCTTTACAGTCAGTGTTCTTCGCAGATAAGCTGCCTCTCATTTTCATATTTTCTTGAAGTCTTCATGGGCTAAAACAATAAAGGTCAAGAGAGAAAGTAAACTATTTATATGTAGATGAAACCATGCAAGTGGTGGCGGGTTAGAAGACAAAGTTGCAGTGATTTTCGTCATGGCATGTTCCAGATTTGACATCTCACACTGATTTGACTGGCAGATTATACAATTTACCCGCAGAGTATGACTGCAACGCAAAAAAGAAAGCCAGAACTAATGCTAAATGATGTTGCGGCCTATCACAGATTTTATACATGAAGTTCAGCGGACTCGTCATGAGGAGGGAAATGTCGGATCCAGAGTTTGTGGAGCTTGATCCAAACGGTTGACTAAAATTCGGTCAGTCATATCTCGGCTTTGCTTTTGACAATTTGTTTGTTTAATCTGTCTCTTCTGTGCCCCTCCAAACTTTTTTTTTTTGAAGTGCAACACTTTTTCTCATCCAAGATACATAATCATGTCAAGCACCATTTACATTGGACTGTTACACTTGTTTCAATGCAAGCTGGTCCTCATTTTCCGCCCTTCAGCTGACAAGAAACATGTCTGAAAAGTGAATTGCATGGTTGTCACACTCATCTCCCAAACATCTTTAAGAGAAGAAGAGGTAAACTTGATGGCTTTGCCTATTTTGAATAAGTGTCTTGTATAAAGGTTTAAAATTGATCAGAATTGAAAGCGGGTAGTGCCACTTGATTCTAGAAATTTCTTAAAACAAGTTGAGCGCGCTTTACTTTCCGTCCTTAAATGTTTCAAGCTTACTGCAGTGCACCCAGGGAAAAAACACTCGGCAGAGATGCAGGTTCACTTGCCAGCTGTGCAAGTTGCTGCATTGGTGACTGCACATGCGTGGAGGTGGTATGAACCTCTTTTTGAGTTACAACCTCCTGAAGAAGCTCCTCGCCATCAGGTGTAAAGCAGCAAAAAGAACAAATGTCTTTTTAACTCCCAAATTGAACTGAACTAAAATACATAAACAAGTCTCAAGAACTATTATCTTGAATTTCTAAAGTTGCTCATATCTGGTCTTTTGAGGTCAGATAGTGTTTGTGGTGGCCTGATTGTTTCAAAAAAAATCTCATCGAGCCATTTTGACTTGGCCTGACTTTTTGTTAGATATTTGCAAGCCTCTCCAGATTACACAATATTTGGCGTGTTTCTAGAAGGGCTTTTCGCAGTCCGGCCCTGCCTGACATAAGATACAGTATGCTGTGAGTCTGACTGCACTGTCAGATGGTTTTAACAGTGCTGAACTTGTGCCTGTTTTACACATTTTTCAATGTACTGTTTGTCTGAAACGCACCTCTGTGTGTGTGGGTGCATTTGTGTGTTTCAAAGCTGCGGAGCTGTGGCTGACCACAGGAAGTTCTAATCAGCAGTGCGGTGTGGCTGCTACCTTCCCTTTCCCCTGGTGACCTCCTCCCCACCCCTCTCCCTCTACGATAGAGATACCAGGATCACATTACCGACTCTGGGGGTTAAGGGTCAATCCCATTTTTCAGCCCTCTCCGTCCCTTTTTCCCCACACAGATCCTCTCCCAGGGGTTAAAGCCTCCTGTCACCTAAATTCACATCAGTTCACGCGTGGCGAGGGAGTGGTATCCGTCGGAAACCCTCCGTCTTCCCTCCCACAGCCCCCCCCCCCGTTTTAGTGTCCCCTTGACAGATCTGTCTGATCTCAGGGACCACTCACGTAAAGAATTGGACATGGTTAAAAACATGTTTGAAACACTGCTGGCCTCTTTGTGTCATTGTGTTGGTGTGTCTCTGTTACACCCTGCTTAAAGTCTGTATTTTAGTGCTGCACAGGATCGGGTTACTGGGAGGTAACGCTGAGCTTGTGATGACCTCCAGCAAAGAAAACCAACCATTTTACAATAATATTGTGAAGTAGCAGGAGTTATTTTGGGATTCCAAGGTTTCAGAAGTTAAAGTTCTGCTCATATTCTGCATATAGACAACTAGCCCTTTCCCACTGCAGGAACTTAGCCTGTAACTAACTGAACTGACCTGAACTGAACTTTTGCAATCTTTGAGAGCCTTTGGCACAAGGTTCATACTTGCGTCTTTGTATTTAAAAAAATGGGACATTTCAAGCAGACTTTATTAAAAAGGCTACAGTGGGACTGACCTCATCATGTGTGCTGTAGGTAAATTAAAAAAAGCGATTGTGCAAGAGAAAACCAAAAAATTGGCACTGATTTATCACTAAACATATGATACTAGTTTATATGCCATAAAATAAGCACTGTTGGGCTGCGGTTTCCTCCACTGCATGCCTTGTAACAATATATTTCTCTCTAATCTTGCTACATATTTTTAATTTTGGTCTTGCACTGTTTGGCTGTACGTTGCATTCCTAACATGCAGTTGTCTGTGTTTGTCATATGAAGACACATGTGCTCGGCCAGTCACAATCCACAGAACTGCCAGCAACCCTTGAAAGTACCTGGAAGCTGCATTAAGTATAACAACGCAGAGCCAAATTTAGGACATGTATCATCAGTACAAAAGCTGAGCAGCTGTGTAAGAGAATATCTGGTTCTTTTAGAAAATGTGAAAGGTGCAGGAGGATTTTGGTGAGAATTAAGATTGGTGGCCATAGAACAAAGCCATGGTAAGGAGCAGAGTCCTGTGTTTCTATGTTGGGGAGCATCTTTAAAATAAAACTCTGAAATAAGAATTAACAGTGGTGAAAAATACTTCTGTAACCTGCGCCTCCACTTCCACTATACACCTCTATACATGTGATCGGGAGAAAGAGTCAAACAAGCCACTTAGTATGAAATACACATAGCTGACAGCAGAGCAGTACTTTAAATCATAGCTTCTATACTAAAGAAAACCACACCCGAACCTAACATGTGGGTAAACTTTGCATGAGCGTGCTCTCCCTAAACACAGATCTGCTTTTGATCATGTTGTGGTTTCTCAAGTACATAATCCCTTTTAATTACAGTTTGACTCTCAATCAAACTCTGGAACAAGAGCTTAATGTCACTGAAACTGACAGGTGATCATTTTCTCACACACACACACACACACACACACACACACACACACACACACACACACACACACACACACACACACACACACACACACACACACACACAGATAAAATCCCTACATGTTTAGGCGATTTCTTCTTTTTCCATTCTACTGTATATACACTTTTTAAAAATGTATTTATTGTATGTTCTGTCATGTGTTATTTCTTAATGTACTTATTGTATGCATTTTGTACTTAACTATTTGTACTATGACCTTTGATATCACGTTATTTGATCAAAATGTCATGTTAATTTAGCGTCACTGAACTGAATAGAAAGGGAGGGAAGAGTGAACGGTTTCATGCAGGGACAGTGACAGTCGGTGTAAACGATCAGAGAGGAAGTTGAGGACCTGAATGGCCATCATCAGATAAGCAGGCCTATGGAAATATGAGCACAGACATGACGAACATACTGTCAAACAGAGGGAAGCGGTCGTCACCATAATGACACATCAAACCCTGCGCTTTTACTCCAAACAGCTTTCTGGCTCAGGAGCAGAATGAATATCACACAGAAAATAAGTTCAGTTAAAAGCTGATTTTTGAGTGATTTTATTTGAAGAGGAAGAGTAATATTCACTAATTCATACAGTGGAGAGATAATCCACGTGTACACTTAGCTAAGAATGTCCTAAGATGATCAAACAAATCATACCTGTCATATTGTTTTTGACACCACCGAGTAGCAGCAGAAAAGTTTAAAAAGTCTGCTTACCTAGACTGAGTAGACTGGTAGTCTCTTCATTTCAGCCTGATATATTAAAAATCCTGTTAAAATAGCTATGGAAACTGGCTGACAAGCTGAACTGGGCAGTGACAAAATTCAACTACGGGTGAAAATGCGCGACCACTTCAGCAACCTCGTCTTTTATGGTTCTCTATCATTTTCCATCCAGAGCGGCACAGAGCCTGGTTGTCAGTGATCTTGCCAGACAGCAGAATTCCAGGTAAGGGAAAAGTGAATGGCTTTACTGTGAACCATCTTGGAAAAGGACACCAATTCCTCTCCAGTATACGGATACCTTTTAAAATAATGCTAATATTTCATGCTTCCCTGGTGTGAAAGTACCATGGACCTCTGCCAAACATCCAAACTTAGCGCTGATAGCCTGTTTCGTGTGTCAAGTGCCATAAATTCAGCTGGCAGAGCTCAACAAAGCTTGTTCAATGGATAAATCTTGCTGCTCATAAAAGCCATTTGCTTCTTTATGTCTGTCTGGCGTTCAAGCATTCACCTCAATCCATCAATGCGGCAAACTGCTGTCAGAACACTAAGGCCTCTCCTTAGCTCGCATTTCCCCTTATCACTGGCTTCAAGAGGAATCTGAGGAATCCTGGAGTTCAGTCTGTTCGCCAACACCCAATACGACAGGGTGAAACACAGACACATGCTGCTTTTAAAACACAGACTAATTTGTGACACATAAATCGCACAAATTGATCACAGATGCTGGTGGTAAGTGCCGCTGGGAAGCAAGTGTGGAATAAAACTAAATAATTGACAATGATGTGCGAATCCCAGCTTTGGGACGATGTTTGCATGATAATAAAGTCATACACTGGCTCGCAGCCGACCGCCATCTCTTCTTGTTTTAAGACCTATAGTACAGTATAGGAACTCCACCCAGTGAAATGGGCTGAGTTTGCTGCCTCAGCACTTCTCCATCCAAACGGCTGCGGTTCAGTTAGAGGTCTTGCTGCCTCGGCCCCGAGATGAAGCACCTCAGAGAGCCAGCAGTCCTAACCGGCCCCCTGGCTACCACCGCCGGCCTCTGACTGACACCACTACGCTGCCAGAGACATAAAGCAGGATAATAATAGCTGCTCATTCCTATCCCTCCCGACCAGACAGGCCCACATTGTCCAAAACCATATTTAACTGGATGATAACTGACAAATAAAGGTGAATACCTCAGCCTACAGCCTTACTGAAATCAGATCCATGAATCCAACATAGTAACTATCTTGGCAGGTCATTGACTCTGGCTGATTAATTTTGTGACAGCATTTTGTAATAAAAGCATCCCTTAAAAGGGAAAAAAAGGAGGGAGTGCATAGGGCATCCCTAAAGTTCTCCTTCGAAAGTAAAAATGAAGGCAAACATACACAAAAATCTCATTTTAATTACCTATGGCTATGATCTGGAAGGGGGAAAAGCAGCATCACCACAGGCAGACCACAGGCAGGCAAGTTTCAAACACTGCAGCAATGATAGATTTTTGGATTTTGTTTGGTTGGATTTAGCACCCAGCTATATACTGTATAACAGACCTGAGCTTGTTGATTTATTATTAGACTCAATTTCCTGGACCATATACAGTATTTACAACAGAACTGCAACAGTCTGCTGCATTGTAAAATTGAGTTCACCACTAAAACAAATACAAAGGTCAGATTGGGATAACTTTCACCTTTACTTTTCCATCGGATAAAACGGGCTTAGATAATTGGGTTGAACTGGACTTCTTGAAAAGAGAGTCTGATCACTCTCCTTTCGGCAACACCAGCGTTTGAAATAAGTTGAATCTGATTCAGCAGTTCGGGCAGAAGCTTGCATCCAAACCATAGTTCAATAGTACAGTTCCTCTTCTTAATGGCTCTTGACAACTTTGTCAGGCAAAGTGGCAATCACACCAGACGACACTACAGGAAGCAGTGCACGAGTGGTGGCACGGTCTGGGAAATGAGGGTGAACCAAGGGGCAGAGAGCAGCGTGTCATTAAAGATTTTCCATCACTTTTCTCCCAAATTCCCTTTTACACTGAGGTTTGCATACGTCACTTTGAGATACTCAGTCTGCAGTTGTACTATAAAAGTTTATTACCTGTGTTGTGTAGACAACACAAGATTCAAATCACAGGTTGTTCCAATGACGATTCTACTCACTGACTGAGTTGTCTCCATTGTAGTGATTTGTCATGCCGTGTGGCCATGTCATAGTACTCCTATAATTAATTTGGTGGTTAAAATGCCGTAAGAACTTAAAGGAATTATGACCACAAGAATGAAAATAAGACCCATGTTGTAAAAATAAAATTCTAGAAGAAGTAGTAGCTGATGGCTTCAAGAGCCTCTTGTGTTTTTAAAAACGTCTCAACTGGACAGCTAAAGAGAATTCCAACCAAATACTGGGAAACTCTGAAACAGCCTCCATATTTCAGGCGTCATTAAGTAGCAGTTATTATGCAACAAAACAGGCCAACTGTTAAATCTTCTCTGGGGCACAGGGACAGAAGTGTATGAGTTACTGCCTGCCAGGAGCCATTATGTCAGCAGCACACACACGGACGCGGGGCCTTACCTGTTTTTCTCATTGTTAGGACAAAGAATTTGCTTCATAGTGGGATCTGACACAGTGTTTGCTGTAATCTCACTCTCTCACACTGAGTCTGTGCAGGAGTTGTCTTCCATTATCTCTATTGGAGGACATAGGTTCTGGGAGTAACAGCAATCACTGGTGTGGATTTAAGGTGGGGTCAAGAAGAATGGTTATACAATATCTGCTGAAAAACTAAGACAACTCATACAGAGCTTGTCTCATCGTCTTCCAGTGAGAGATACTGCAATAGTCATTCTGTGTGTGGAGACAGCACTACAAGGATCCTGGGAGTGGATTTATGAGGTCTGGACCGCCTGCATGGAGTCAAATGAAACCCAACACCAACTCTGTTTCTTCAACGAGGCCTGTGAACCAAGCACCTCATATTCACTGCTACAAAAGACACCATGTGGACTCTAAAGGGGCCAGTATTCTTCAAACCAAGTGCTTGTCACATGGTCAAACAGCATCAGCAATCTTGTGCAACCAACTTTAGATACTTTATAAAACCAATGTAGAAATGAATGGGATGTTGTACGTCTTTTAGCATCATCTATAAAACGCTGAAATGAAAGAACAAGAAAGTAAGGACAGATGAACGATATGGCTCTATACTTTAACAAAGGAAAATGAGAAAAAAAAAATCATTTAACTTTGGTACAAACATTTACCTGCAGCCTAGCTTGATGTATTGAGGTCTTTATTAAACCGTAATTTTTCCCACTTGCTTTTAAATGCTGTTGTTTTTTAATGTTTGTCTTGTTAGAAGCACTTTAGTTTTTGAAGTGCTCTACAACCTAAATAAATATACCTATATTATTGTATTCTTTCAGTCCCATTACTACTATGTCAACCTCTAACTGTTCCACATTAGCTTGTAGTACGATTGAGATACAGCAATAAAACTAGTCAAATATTTTAGATGCCTACTGTTGCTCTGCTGCTTTCCAACTCTACTGAGCAATGAATTGCATAATCCTGCAGCTAAAGTGCGACATATGATGTTTTGCTTCTAGTATTGATTCTAAGATTGATAACAAAATAATAACCTACCAGATGGTTTCTTGTTTTGAAAAATTTAATGATGAAGCTAGGGTTTGTTTTTCTGCAATCAAACTGTATATGAAGTGATAAAGGTAGGGGGTTTCTCACCACGGCCCATTTCTTCAGCTCCTATCATCATCTTTAAACTCTCAAATCCTGAATTTCCCCCTTAAACTTCTATTTTAGCAGCCTTGAGATTAGAAAATACAGTTCTTTTCCATATTGCATGACAACATCACATATATATTATGTCTCTGCTTGTTGTTCCAACACTTCATTGAAACTATATAATGCTTACACTGCATGAATTATTTAAACCACTATGTTTTCATGGCTGCACCATAACATCAGTTGGAAAGTTTCAAGCTGTCATGTGAGTTTATGCACACTTTTCATTTTATACACATTTTCCCACAGTTTCATCTGACATGTTTTATATCTCTTGAGTCCTCAAGACCTTGACTAGCAGTCAAAATACATTTTCATGTGTTTGAACAATGTCTGGCTGTGCAATATGCTTGTAACAATGGCCCATGTTGAAGAGGATTAAAGGGAAAACACACTTTGACAAAGTAGAAAAACCATCTATGTGTTCTATACAAGCAGCATACATTGCATATGCTCTGTCTTCTTATTTGATTGGATATTTTTCTTGGTTTGGAATACCATAATACACATAGATATTAATTAAGTGCAGCGACAATTCAGGCTTGCAAACTATCTAAAATATAAGATGATTATTGCTGATTATTGGTTTTAATGTCTGTCCTAAAGTATTCTAGTTTCAAACTGAAAACAAGACAGAGCTTCAGTGCGCAACTGGAGACATGAGAAGAGGATGCTGGGCCTGGTTCCAACCACCCAGTCTGATTGGACAACGTTGCAGGGAATGAGTGGCGCAACCATAGAAAGTGAGTCAAGCTCACCTGAGCTAAGTAGAGGGTCGGCATCCTTTCTTGTTGACTGAGCCTTTCGAGGATACTCCTTTCACGCCCAATCATGATACTATTGCCTGTTACCAACGAACCTGTTTACTTGTGGAATGATCCAAACAGCTCAGGGCCTTTTACCCACCCTATGAGGGGTCTAATTGGGGTTTCCAGTAATCAACTGTCCACAAACAGTTTTCTTGTAGGCTAGCAGGTTTGTCCTATGTCCTCCTTTGTTCAGTTCAGGCTCCGTCTGTGGGAGCAGTCAAAGGACGCTCTGTGAGACTCGTGAGATCACTAACTGAAGTAGTGAAGGCAGGTCACAACACTTCAACACAAAGCCACGAGGAATGCATTCAACATCACACACTGATGATATCTAACTGTGTCAGAGTATGTAAGGATGGAATTGTCCTTTAAACTCAATAAAGCTTGAAAAACATTATTTAGTAACCAGATCAGTCAGGTGTGTCTTTGTGGCGTTAATGACCTGAACAGGTGGGTTGACTCTGCTTGCCAACAGTTATAAAAGATTACCACAACACCAGCCGTCTTTATTCCCGTGGATCACTGGAACCATTGTCTGAGCTCCTCATCCGAAGACGGAAGGAATGATGACGTATAAGAATATGCAGCACAGTTTGTTTCTGATGAATTTGTTACGCACGTCTCACTTCTGGAATGACAGCTATCTTACGCGAGAAGGAACTTAAGAATCAGACTCTCACACATACACACATACTCGTGGACAGGCAGTTGACAGATACCGAGGTGTGGTGTGTCAACGGCGCTATTTTTAGGTTGATGTTGAAGCTTCTGATTCTTACCTGCAGTCTGGACAAAAACTGGCAAGGCAACTGCTCTGTCCAAATCCCACAGGTATGAAAGCAACCCACATTTTACCACATATTATTTCATGCCAGTCTGTGGGAACTGCTTCACTTTAGCATCGGTCTAGGCTGCCTTAGCTTGTACTTGAATTTGAGCTACTGCTCTTATGCAGAGTGAAATTTCAAATTTAGCATTCAGAGAACTCTTACAGCGAATAAATAATGAACAATGGCACCACTAACTGATGTAGTGGCAGGATGTTGCACTGGGTCAGAGCAAAGATAAGAGCAGGATTTATTTAATCAGTGTCTTTCCTCTCTTTGCATGAACACAAAGATAAACCTGAACCTGATATGACAAACTGTGTATTTCAGTGTGTCTGTTTATGTGTCTGCAGCACACACTCCACACTCTGAGTCACACAGGCCCGTGCAGCAGCAGTGGTATGTAGCGCTCCTGCTTTTCACACGTGTTTGTGCCGCACAAGAATAAACTTGCACGTTTAAAACAAAAGGTTGAACAGTCATGTATTGACGGTGCATGACTGCACTGCAGGGAATGCTTGTACGTGACTCTAACAAAGCCTAATTTACATTTGTAGTTCTTGATACATGGGAACTTCTGATGAGGATTCCTCTCTGTCAATCAAAACACACCACAGAGATAAATATCCTCCCGGTCATGGCGCTGTGAAGCGTACTGAAGTCAGTGTGATGATCACAAAGTGATCTTGTGCTGAAATTATTAGTTGGTTGATTGCCCGGCAGTAAATTACACAAGAATTTTGACAATTGATTAACCTTCAGTTGGAGTGTTTATGAAGCCAAAATGACAAGCATTCATTGGTTCAAGCTTTTTTAAAGTTGGCGCTTTTGGACCTGAGAACTTACAATTTGCATTTACTACTATTTTCATACATTTCTTTAATTAAACTGCTATTGAACGATTTGATCAATAGAAAAGATTATGAATGGAAAAAGATAAAATAAAAAATAAACCTCTCCACCTTGGAACCCAAGCAGAGGTGCCTCCGGCTAGCCCATCTTACAGCTGCCATGAGAATGATAGCTTGGAAATGGTAATCTCTCCCACCTGTCAATATAAGCAGATGACATCTAGATTGTATCCATAAAGACAGCATGGAGCACTGGGGAACTACCATGCTTAAAGTGAAAACATTGGAACAGTGGAAGCATGCTGTTGCTACAACAAAATCCTTATTATGGAGAATCTGGTCATCTTTGAGGTCGGATTTTTGTGGATTTACTTGTAACCGATTCCTGTACTGTTTTGATTACATTTCAGTGGAAATGGTCAAAACAAGAGGAATATTGTTAGCTGCAGCCACAATAGTCTGAGGTGATTTCAATAATCAGTCCTGGCTGTCTGACGGAAGGATGACGTTTTCGATTCTGGTCTCTGGAGTGAGTAGGTGGTAGGTGATAAAGGGGGCAACTGTCTCTTTTCTTACAGGACGATAATCTCGCCTAGAAGGGCATTCTTCTGTTGCCGACCAACACTTGCTGCATCACTGTGACTGAGACACAGACATAAGAGCAAAAGGGCAAAAGGGGCAAGGAGGTGTGCTGAGAAAATGACAAAGGAAGAGTTATGTGAACAGCGATGGGCCAGAGAGAGATAAAGACAGATTGAAAGACAACTTCCCATTTATCACCACTTCTCCTCCGCCTCTGCACGAGAGGTTGGAGAAAAACCACAGAGCTGTCATTCAACTCGCAGCAGTTTATACCCTCCGGCGACACATGAACTGTGGAAAAATGACAGCCGGGCTGCATTAGCACCGACACGTAGGGGCGTAGCACGAAATTTTGGACCCCTACATAGGCATCATCTATGGGCCCCTCCCTGTACTCGCGGCTATTCATTCTAGTGTCTTTGTGAGCCCTGTGCTCAGTCCCATTTTCTCCCTGCAGTCCTAACACTATTGCAAATGCGTGCGCAAACTAACTTGGTCGAATCAATGTTTCCAGCACTCACTGAAGCAAATTGGGATCTCCCCCATAATTGCTTTTGTAATTTGCACGTTTCTTCTGGCATATTCTGTGCTAGACTTCTCATGTTGAAAATATGTTGTCAAGAATCATTTCCAGCCTCATAAATCCCTCAACAAGGTCTAAACACAACTGTGAGAACCAGACAGAAGAAACCATCTGATCACACTAGAAATATCCATTGTCAAGGTACTGTGCATCACCTGGCAACCAAAGCCAATCATAACTATTAGAGCATAATACATTGTGACACACCTTTGCAAAGGCTCAGGCAGAGACCAGTCACCTGAGCCAAACCTCAGTGTTGGCAGAAACCCATAGGCTGACAAGTGTGATTGAAAGATCTGCAAAGCCAATACAATGGCAGCAAACAGCAGCCATGACAGTTGGCTCAATTTGAAATTTACCACTAGCTCAGCTAGCACTGACAGCTTCAAACCATATCTTTTGCTTTCACATCTGCACATAATGATGATATATAACTTTTCTTTTGTAAGCAGCATGTTTCACATCCAGTGAACAGCTTCTGTGACCAGTGACAAACTCGCCATCACCTCTGCAGCCTGAGGAAATTTTAGCCCAAATAAACAGGCAAGTGCACGGGTCCACACAAAGAAACACACGCTTGCAAAACACATGTGATGCACACCTGCATGTTTAACTCCCTCAAACCCCCTCCCTGATTGCTTGCCCCTGTCCCAAGGGCTTGCGTAGATAAATGAGCTCATGTCAGACACACACACTGACAGGGCTAATGATGAATTACAAGTATATTAGCAGAGAGCCTGAGGACTCACTCCTCTCACATACAGCCACACATCTGCACACAGGCCCCACACAGACCCAAATCATCTTGCACCTAAACAGCAAACAACAAAAAAGAGTCTAGGTCAGCTCAATTCTTAATGCATACACACACTTGATGACAGGTATTTCCACTTCAGGAGCGCCACAAGGCTGAGCTGTGAGCATGGTGTCAGTCACTTCCTGTCTGAAGGGGTCAGAGGTTAAATACTCTTCATTCTCTTTAAACCTTACCCCTGAAATAAAGAGACAGTGAGACAGAGCAGAGAAATCTCCCCCTGTGACTGAGCCGTTTTCCTCTCCTTATCTTCCCCCTCTGTTCCCTCTGAGTTGTTCCAAGTAACAGAAACTGCTGGTAATTCAACTTCATTCACTGAAAAACAAGAAAGTCAGGGAGAGAGAGCTCATGTGGACTAGAGAGAGGGAGCTGGGGGGTATGGACAGAAGTGTAGTGTACTTAATGTAATAACTTTCCAAGCCCAGTATTACTCTACAATTATCTGTTTTATCAGTTAAGAGTATGGCCTACACTGCAGACTGGATTCTCCACTAAGTACCAGATGACTCATATGAACTAGTCCAATGCACGTCGGCAGATCCTCATTGTATACATCTTGGCTGTATCTCCATTATGTTGCATTTTGATATACCCATCTTACTTGCTGGAGCCCTGCAGTGTGAACACAAGTAGGTCCGGTTCTGATGTATTGCTCACCTCTAGAAAGTGCAAAAAATCACAACTTGAAAACTCTCAGATGAAAGTCATGCTGGAAAAGGTCTGATCTGATTTCCACATATAAATGAGTCCCAAAATAGATTAGAAAACAGATTCTGTTTTATCCAGGAGAAGTTTTAAACCAGGAGAATGTAAATGCAAAATAGAGTCAGTTGGAAAATGGACTAGCTTTAGACTTCACACGTACTGTCTTCTCAGAAAAACAAAAGGTTAAACCACATCTGTCAGTTATGAGAAATTGTCTGCAGGATGCACCATGACTCATACTGAAGCCTAAATGTTCATGAGCCCGACAGCCTATGTATTTAACTGTCATCCATCTGTGATAGCAATGGCATTGCTTTCACAAAAGGGATACATGGTAGTACTGATTTCAGTTCAGTTCAACCTTGGACCTTCCATGATGCTTCTGAATGCTGTGATGATCATACAAAGCCTTCAACACTGGACTTCTCTGATCTGCAGTGATCATTCTCTAATTAGTGGAACAGGGTTAACATTGGTAAGATTTCATGTTGTTGAGCCAAGACCAGCACATTTTAACCCTGTGCTGTAAACGCTGCAGCATAAACAGTGCCAAGAAAAATAGAAACACTGTTACAGAATAATGCAATGCCAAGCATTTCCCTATATGTGGTGCTACTACTATGACTAAGCACAATGTACACTAAAACAATGCAGAAGCAAAGTGCAATTTCACATGCAGTAAGTGACAAAAACACCCTTAGACGGAGCAAGGAGACATTTAGTCTGGCATATTGGTTTAAAATGCTGACTGGCTTCAGTCTCACATTAGGAATAATAAAAGAGTACTGAAGTTGCTGGAGAGTTGGAGAGTTGAGTTGTACATTTGGAGGTTGTAGTTTGTGGTGGGGTTGTATTGGATTGCACTACAGTGACTAAAGGTGTTTGTATTTCGTCCACCTCACAAACATACAAGCAACATACACGGAGAAGCGATACTTGACAAAAGTCCATTGCAGCAATGAAGTGCATCTCAATTTTTTTTCATGCACCTGTCTTCCAGGTATGCAGTAGACAATGTTTACTTTGAAGATTTGGAGGAGGAAAATAGTTGAAACACCTTAGAATATGATGCAGTCCAATAAAACGGAAACTTCATGCAGCCTCCTGAATGACTTCTAAAACAATAAGAAATGAATCAATAACTCAGTTAGGTAGATTTATTATAGGGCTGTTGTTTTGGACTGCATGACAATGTACTGAGTTTCTTTTTTTATGTCTTTTAATCTATAAAATATTGTTCAAATAGGACATTATCCAGCTCCTCAAATTCACTAGCACCTCTTCAAGGGTATTAATATGTGTTATTTTTTGTTCTGGCAGGATCTTAAAATCTTTCACAAAGTCTACAGGCAGATGTTTACATGTACTCTCTATCAAAATGGATCAGTTTTAGCCTTATTGATCGACTGGATGGTCTGAACTGCATTCCATCCCCATCACATGTCAACATCAGGTAGGCATCGACACTACAGGGCGTATTGTCCGTTTTTGATACATCACAAAAGCTCTTGTGAGAGATACCAGACTGTTTCTTTGCTGATCTGAGCAGTATCTGGAGTGGTTTTCAGTGTGGATTCAGGGTTAACACTTTGAATGAATGAGCTAAGATGCACAAAGAATACAGGCCCAGGTGTGTGACTGCTGCTTCCATCGCATCAGCAGTCCATCAGCAGGGACTCCTTGATAATCCTCTGCCATCACTCAACTGGATCTCAGCTCTAATCTCGCCAGGCCAAAGCTCAGCAGAGGGGCGCTCCTGGCTTTAAACTGAGAACCTGACAGCTAATCTCGGGCACAACACCCCTGGGTAACCCTACACCGTCCCCAGGGAGCAGCCACAATACCCCCGGGCCACAGCGATGAGAGAAAGACCTCCCGAATATCAGAGACTCTTCACACCTACAGATGGAGGGAAAATATGATGGCTCATTTTTTGGTTTGGATGCTCACAGCTGTTAAAAACATGGGTAAAGGCACACTTGTCCATGCACAAGCTAATGAAAAAAGACAAATCATTTCTCACCAGTTGAGTGAGTCAATCCAACACACACCCTTGCTTTAAAAAAAGCTTCTCAAGGTTGTTTGCCTGAATATGAGCACCCATTCAACACCCACTTGCAGGATGCAGCCTACATTACTCTTTAAGAGACTGACTGGCTTGTTTCCAGCTGTTTAAAAGTATACAATAAGCAGCCCGAGGCTGTCAACTGGGCCCATTATGGACGATAAGTGTACAGTTCCAGACACAATGACCGGCAATCAGATACATACAGAGAAAATGCGTTACATTCACTCATGTTAAGGTCAGGTGTATGTAAAAGGAAATATGTGCTGTGCTGTGTCATGAATTACATAGAACTATATGAATTATACATTATTATAGCCCAACTATATTCTGCTGCAGTAACTGTAATTGCTCATATTGACTGTATCTCTGCCTGATAAATTGCACAGCAAGCACAAAATCACAAATGAACTAATGCTCCGGAAAAAAGAATGGCTGGCTATGCTAAAACATAAAAAATTTGCAACTGAGTGGCTAAAACATTCAAACCACCAGCATGGTCCTCTAAGTTACGATCAATTAAGTAACACGTAGGTTTCTTACAAATCTCTGAGGTCAAACGTACAAATGAGAATGATCATGGTGGTCTGTCAGTTAGGGGCTCACTGAAGCCAACATCAACAACTGCTGTCAACCTGGCTGTATCTGTAGCCACAGACCGCAGGTGCTCAGGCCAAGTGCTAACTTTAAAAGACAGAGCTAGTCATATTTATTTCTCCTCATCACCAGTGAAATAAAGCATGAATAAAAAATATTCTATGGGATTTTTGCCTTTACTGGAAAGACCATGGAGAGAGGGTGACACATTCATACAATGGAGGTGACGGTTAAATGGAATGCACCTTAAACCCCTTCAACCACCAGGTGACCCATAAACTATTTTATACCTAAATGCTTCTTATGTTATTTGTGTTAAACTCCTACAGTAAATGGATAATGTGCCAGCTAATGCAGCTACTGTAACACACCTAATGTGTGCACACACTAAGCTCCTTCAAAGACAGCTAAAATAATGGCACCATTAAAGGCACACTATGCAGGATTTGGCAGTGGCTGTTTGTGAACACACCGTTCAAAGTTTGCCCTTCCTCCCCGGCAGAGAGGGAGAGAACAGCGGTGGTTGAGCGAGCCAGAGAGTGAATGGAGAGAGGGAGCCGAGTTAGAGAACAAAGCAGTGAATCAGAGAAATAAAACTTTATTTTCTGATTGTTTCACGGCGGTAACGTTCTAAAGCGCGGCGACACCTCCGCATGACCCTGTGGGAAGGTGACACATTGCCGGATTTTGTGTGAATGTAAGTGAAGTGCACGCAGGGTCTCTGCAGATACAGACCCCGCCACATGCTCCTACTGTGTCATAAGTGATGATTGAGAGAGGTTACCTTTGTATGAGTCTACTGTATACTGTTGATTAGGAACATCCAGCATAGTATACTTTTAACTCCACAACAGTGTTAAAGTAAATAATATATAAAACATTTCATTTCAATCCTCATAAATATGTTTTTCCAACAAGTTTGAAAAATATTGTTCCATTAAGAAGATATTAAAGCCGTTAAACCAAATTCAGGCCAGGACATGACATGACAAAGACAAACACAGACACATACACACAAACAAAGGGGGAAACCTGACTTACCACTTCAGTAGGACGGAAGTATTTTGGGTTAACCTTCACATGTATCACCCCTGTCTCCTGGCAACGGCCAACCTCGTTCTCATCCTTTCCTTCCCACCTGGAAAGACACAAACCTTAACAGGACGGAACATTTTCCCACAGCTGCTGGAAGGTTCAGCCGTCCACTCTTCCCTGATTGTTCCTTGTGTAGTTTGTTTCTTTAGCGTCTCACGCAGACAAAACATGTCACCTGTCTTTTTTCTGAAATCAACACAGTCACACAAACCTTCACCAACATGTCAGCATCTTCCACGACACAAGAGGGAGGTGAATGAGAGGTGAGCATCAGCTGTCGGCAGCCGGTGGACAGCAGTGACCTGCAGTGTGTTTGGCAACAGAGCTAACAGCTAATAAAGCTAATACAGCAATTGTGTATCTGTGCTTGTGTGGGCACTCACAAAATGGTCTTCCCCACATGTCTGAAGGCCTTCTCCACAAACTCCCTCACGCTGTGCACCTCCCCTGTCGCTATGACGAAATCCTCTGGCTTCTCCTGCTGCAGCATCAGCCACATGGCCTGAAAGAGACAGAGACAGACGGAGAGGTCAAACCACTGAGACATCATAAAGACAGTTCAGTGCTCCACACTGGACACTGCCCAACTTTGTCCTGACAGGCAGGAAGTGAACCTGCGACCTCAGAGCAGGGCATTCGCCCGTACCTCTGTCCTGACGTCACCGCTGGGGCTCATGGGACAAATACCGTGGGAAAGGAGGACAGAGCTGTCCCATAGGCTCGCTGCGCTGCTGGCACACACAAACACGCACATGTGGCCATGAATACAGGCACCTATGCACGCAAACAGATTTGTACACTGTCCGACACCTTAAAATGACACCGTACAGCAGACGAAAAGTTTAGAGCAAAGTTAGACACAATAAGCTTCCGGAAATAAAAGTATGGCAACATCCAGTTCTGACTTGTGTTCAGTACAAGGATGCACCGATCCACTTTTTTCAGTTCCGATCAAATTCTGACACATGAATTTCGATATCTGCCAATTTCAAGTGTCGATACTGAGGTCACTGTATGTAACGTCAAGGTTGACTTAATCATTGATTCCAAAATCAATGATAAAACAAAATCTAACGAATAAATACATAGATATAAATGATCTGAATTGTTATTTAATAAAGTATTGATAACCGACAGCAGATTGGCCCATTGTCATCGATACCCAATCCCTCTATGTGAGTCAGTATCGGACCGATATCTGATGTCAGTATCAGTGCATCTCTCTGGCAGTTTTATTATTAGCCTATATACCCCAGTGAAAGCTGAGAGTCTGGGTCCCTTAATGGACCCAGCACTATATTAAACAGCCAGCGAGGGCGTCTGTGCGTGGTTCCATAATATTTATGGTGAAACAGAGCCAACAGGTCAGAGCTGCTGACTTCTGGCACGTCTGGCCTGATTAGAAGAGACTCGCCAGGGACAGACAGACAGACAGGCAGACAGACAAATTCTCAATCTGCACATACACTGACAAATGAAATCAAGACACAAGCAGAGACATGTTTAAAGAATAGTATACAGTACGCGTGGGGGAGATTTAAATTTATTGATTGATTTGAACCGAGTTTAGTTCTGGTTCAGATTCTTGTCACACTACTTACAAATAAACCAAAGTATGCTGAGATCAACAACCACTCAACAAATACTTAAAGGAGGAATGGTAAAAGAAGAAATAACTTAAGTGAGCTGCTGAGATGAAGAGGTTAATAAAACAGCTGCTGACAGACGTCAAAACAACACTTCCTGAAGATAAGTGACACCGTGTACTATGACACTACTACTTTAATAGGAGACTGCTCGTGCAGTGCAGTGAAGTTTTTTTTAGCCACGCTGTTAGTTCTGTTCTGGCTGATTGTAAATGTGCCCAGCCGAACAGTTACTGGCTGTTCTCTGCAGCAGAAAGGTGGATAGGTGTGGAGTTGGTTTCCTCTCCGTCTCTATTCAGGTGACTTAATCACTTTGCCTGTCTCGCTCTCCAAGGAACACATCAGCACAGTGTAAGTGCTCTACTTGGATTTGTATTGAATGGTGTGTGTGTGTGTGCATGTGTTCCATCCAGCCACATCAGGATGTTTTATGTGATACAGTTGGACGGAGCAGAGGCTGGGTGTCTCCCTCTGCACATTGAGCAGATTCGGTGTTCCCTCAGCAGTAGTACTCATACGTTTGTCTCCTGCGGATACACGTGAAAAAAGACCGAAAGTCTAACTTTCCAGTAGCAGCCCCTAGAAGCCTCAACGGTCATTACACACCACAAAAAAAGAAAAAGAAAAATGACGGAAACACCCTCTCGATGACTTTTCTATTTCACACAGGGTTTATCCATTTGAGAGCTTTCATGTTAATCTGGCTACATGCTTTAGAGATACTCTTTCATGAACCAAGGTGTTGGTCAGGGGGGAATTTTGACCTGATAGTTGGGCCAAATAAAGGGTCAATAACACCACAACAAATGATCTTCTGGGGACCATGAAACTGAATCATATCATGATTCATAATCATGGAAATGTGGCTGTTAGACATGTTGTGTAGAATTTATATTTGAATCAATCAATGAAGGTGATGAGGTAAAACAGTAAAAATATTGTCTTTGCACTGTTTTCAACTGAGTATATTTCAAAAAGGATTAGCAAATGACCACATTCCGTTTTATTTATGTTTTCCACAGCGTCCCAACTTCTTTGGAGCCATGGTTGTACTTTATGACTGACCTGACAATGGCAGGGGAAGGTTCGGGGAGGGGTCACCACAGTCATTAGGACTGATCTTTTGGGGATTATGGATATTGATGCTAAATTTCATGGCAATGATATCTTCTAGGTCTGAATCAACGTGTCCTTCAAAAAGACTCATGGATCAAGCACCAGACCTTTTTTTTCCCTGCTGCTGCAAAAAAGATTCCACAAGATATGCTGAGACACTCTGTGTACTAAAGCACTGTATGTGCTGACTGTATAAGCGCATGCCTGCTCTGAAACACGCTCATACACAAACACACACAGACGGTGATGGAATGCTCCTCCTTGGGGAGGTGAGGCCGCACTATCTCAGGATCGTTCAGGGTCACCTGACCGCTCAGCGCTGATGGCTCCCCTGAGCCTGACCTCTCACCCTCCGGCCCCTGATGAACACACCAGATTCTCACACTGCTACATGGACCAATAGTGGCACCTCGCTGTATGAGTGACAGCCGAACAAACAAATCGAAGTATGTTCGTGTTTCCACAACCAGAAAGCCATCAGAATTTGTGTTTCTAATTGTTTCCACGTTTTGTGCTTGCCAAGTTGACAGGAGAATTAAATTATGTTACAAACCCAAATTGGTCTTTCTGTCAACGTATTGCTCAAAGGGGCCCTGTGGAGTTTTCTTGTATACAAACAGAATTTAGTTATGTTTGTATTCAGTGTTAATCACCAAATTGCAAAATTGCATTTTGTATATCCTTGAGGTTTAACAAAAGTCTCCAGTGCATTTCCCTCCATAAAACATTTGCAAAGCTTTTTTTTTTTTTTCCATTTTTTTGAGCCCAGCATTGTTTACATTCATGTTTACTAGTTTGTAGTCTTCCTCTTCCCTGCTTTTGATGAAGGAGTAATATGTCTGGGCACATTACTGCCACCTGTAGATCAGTGCAACAGTGTGGCACCATTGGTAGAACAACTGTATGCCACTCACAACTTGGATAATTGATTCATCTTTTCAAACATTTTTCAAGCAAAGTTGACATTTCAGCTTCCAATATGTAAAGATTTTCTGCATCTCTCTGTTTCATCTCATTGGAAATGGATTATCTTTGGATTTTGGACTTTTGGTCAAACAAAAACAAGCAATTTATAAGAAATTGCGGTGGTAATTTTCTTTACAACGTTTTGGCCATTTTCTAGATCAAACAATTAATCTAAAAATATAATTTATTGGTTGTGAAAAGAATCATTAGTTTCAGCCTGACATATTACACTGCAACACACTATAACATAAACAACACAGACCATAGATGTAGCCTGAGAATTTAATCAGAGGTGAATTCACATTCTACCATTTCAAAATAATTCAACCTTTCCCTGCTTGATGTGAGCAGGATTAATTATGACTGGAAACAGTGAAATATCAAACACTGACATCTACACTGTAACAGTGTTTTGATCATCTGACTGGCTGATTATTTGAACGTGTAATAAAGCGGGCTCTTTCCCTTTTCCTGCAGACCACACTGATGAATGTGAGCTCTATAAACTGGACGGCTGTGATGATGGGAGTTGGGAGCGCAGCTCGGCTTCTCTCGCAGCCAGAGAAAATGTTTACAGCGGGAGCTGAGTGACACGGCCTCTGCTGATTTTTAACCAGGAAATGTGATAAATAATGAGATGTGTATTTTCTGATCGCTGTAGTGGGAATAAGGCTCAGGGAAATCATGGGAGATGCTTCACTCTTCTCACCCCAATCATTGATAACAGCTAAGAGGAGAGTGCTGGCCTCGCTGTGGACATTTCCACATTTAAACACTTATCTTTTTCATAAACTCTTTTACTCTTCTTCCCCCTCCTACTTTTACCTTTTGCCCCCTTTCTCTTCTCCTTTCCCCTGTGCTGCCCCTTCCCCCCTCTCTCAGGATTGCTCTGCTTCATTAGCTATCTGATAAACAGCTCAGAGGTTCAGCCCTTCACACTGAACCCGCACCTTCCTGTTCACATGGCCACAGGATGACCCCCATCACGCACTCCACACTCGACTACAGCTAAGAGACAGAGACTGACCCCTGCAACCACCCGCAACTCCTTCACCTGAGTTATATTCTGACACTCACAGGGGAAACCTGGTGACCAAAGTTCACATACTGTGTTTTGTTCAGAGACCATAGAAAAACATGGATGTGTAGTGTGTGTGTGACATTTGAAGTTTCTGATGGGAATGTATTATTTCATCAAATATTTAAATAGGATTGAGCAAAATGACAATATTGTATATACGGATACACGCACATGTGCACACACACACACACACACACACACACACACACACACACACACACACACACACAACCATAAACAATTTGTAAGTTCAACTTGAAGAAAATTCACTAAGTCCCAATAAATTACTAAATTATGATACAAAATGTTTGTTTATTCATACCTAGCACCTTGACCACAGTTATGTATTAAATTCAATAATAAATCATTCAATAATATAACTATTTTTCAATTTTACTTTAGTTTTCTTAATTTTTTATTTGATTTGAATTTTTATTGGACAACAAAACACCAGCTGGAGGGATGAGATGATAAAGTGCACATAACATAAATCAAACATTAGAATCTTAAATCTGAAATTAGTCAAAAAAGACTTCTAATAAACATCAATAAAAATCCAAACAGTTTTAATTAGGATTTCAAATTAATTAAATGTGACAAAATGCTAGTGAAGGTTTTCCCTAACTGAAGTCAAACTGCTGTCAATCAAGGAAACCTGCTGTAACATAGTTGCTTATAAACTTTTTAAATCTTGGTAATGATATTGTATTTTCAAAATAAAACATGTCTTGAAACAGCAGTCACCAAAAGAAAAAAAAAAGAAAAAAAGTTATTCAGTTTCTAATTTCTAATAACATCAAATTGACAAAACATCTCGAGAGAAACAGAAAGTCACTTCAATACAGTAGAAGGAGTTTTCATGGCTTCAGCATTCAGCTGTGGTGGCTGCCAATTCTTTTTTTCTGAAAGTGTATTATATTTAATCCTTTCCATATGCCCGGTCAGATAGAGCACAGATAGAGCACAAGCAAAGCTACTAGGCTGCGGGAAAATCCCTGGTACAAACCAAAGGCAGTCTGCTGACTCAGAATGCTCCTGTATTGGTCACACAGTGCTCTCTCACCACTGTCAAACCAAAGGCTGCAAATATGCTGTTTCAGGCATAAACTCCATTTCTTTTATCTAACATCTGCCAGTGTGAACGCATCAGAGTGTAACGCTTTTTCAATCCCTGTAAATTAATTTAGCTTGGATGAATGAACAGAAGAGAATAGAATCTCTAAATAAATAAACCAACTAAATAAGTGTCTTGCTCTGAGACAGACAGCGGATGTTTTCTGGCATGCAAAACGGGAGCAAACAGCACTCCAAACCACAGCTTAAGTGATGACTTATCTGGACCTCCCTCCTCTGCAGCCAGCTGACCCCTCCATCCTCCCCACCTCACCCCCCTGCTCCGTGTCTCGCCTCCCTCCCCGCGTCCCAGGCTGTTTCGGCCCCTCTGCCCTCCGTCTCTGGCTGCTTGACTACAGCTGACATGTGGAATGGCTCACAGTAAACACTTAATGGAGCCGCTATTATGGCTGCAGAAAGCCATCAGCCCCAATCACGGCCTGCTAATGCCATTAACCCCAGGGTTTTACACACACACACACGCATGTGGACAAATGCACAAAACACACACACACACTTTCTGCCTCACCCACACAAGCAAACATACGACAAAGCTGCTTTTTCATGAAACCACAAATGAACTTACTAAACAGGGATCCATTCAAATTCCTGCACAAATAAAAACAAAGCTTTAAGATAAACTGTAAGTTTCAAACAAACTACATAAATGGATTGGCCGCCTTTAATGTCTAATCACTTAAAGCCACCTGAGACTGTGTGAATCATTGCGGTTTTGCCAATAGACAGCGTGCTCTTGCAGAACTGAGCCTGATGGCAGCACTGAGAGTTTTGGAGAAGCTGCAAGTTCATGTCTTCGCCGGTACAGAGCTCGACCAGAGCTGGCTTTTCCAGATCATTACCAGCTTAAGAGGTTCTCAGCTCTGTTCCACAACATGCTTGCACAGCTGCCAGACAAGAATGTTAAAGCCTGAAAAATAAGAAGAAAAACGCTCTTATTTTGGCGGGGGCCAGAGGGAAGCCTGAACTGGAACAGACAAGGCTCTGGCCCGCCAGCCCCACCTCATACCACTGATAATGAGATTAATGACCTGTACACACAGCTATGATACGAGACATCCATGTGGACATGCATGTGCACAGACACGTGCACATCACAGAGCACAGTCACATTTGGTCTCAAACCGTGTTTCACTCATGGATGTCACAAGTTGGTGTTATCAGCTGGTCTTTTCGGACCCACATCCATCAAGGCCACTACTTCCCTGACACACAGGAAATCATAGGCAGCCATCTTGTACTGAGATTAGGCAAATGGTATTGAAATTACGACTCCAGAATGGCCTCGGGGCATACCAGATAACCTTATACGACTGTAGATGTTTACATATGACTATGTTTAACTACAAATTGGTCAAATCTGTCATTATATACCGCGCTTTATTTGCATCACAGCATTTCAGAGATTGTTAAAACTCCATGGGTTACTTCCTTCCCCTACACAGATCTCAATCTTGACTCCAATTTCAGTTTTTAAAACTATACTTTGCACTTGTTATGCAACTTCCTTTTGCATATTTTCATGTACTACTTGCAGAGTACACTGTACAACATAATACAAGCTGTCGTAAAAGGATGCAGCAGTGGAGAAGACCTGGTCCACATAACGGAGGCCTATCTTGAAACACGTTTTCTGCTGGCTTTGACAGCTTTTTTCATACCTCAAACACTTTTGAATAACATGGTTCAAAGTGTACATACATAAAACGTCAATCTTGCATAATAGTATGGACGTGTCAAAATACAGTTTCCAAAAATTTCGACACGCTGTGTACCTTCACATACACAATTTCTTCCTCTGTAACGGAAATCATCAATCAACGTCCTGCATTCTGCAATCTGAATAGTCGATCACGCAGTGCAGATGCCATCATTGACATGTATGTATATTCATGCGGTGACAAAACTGATTTATGTGTTGTGTTCCCGTGTGCCACCAGGTGAACAACTGAACACATCTACAGAGACGGTAGAGGCAGACATGTTTGTGTTGCTCACGGTCTACAGTCGCCCCCTTTGACAGATGAAGGTAGCCTGTGTGAATGTGAAGTTATTCAGTGACAAAACACCACTATGACATTTGTTATGACACAGCTAGCAAGAAATATGCGGGGCGGTGGCTCCGCATTGGCCCCGCATTAGCAGACCACTCGATGTTTAGCAGATCCTGGTCGGTCCATTGTCAGCATGGCGCCCAGAATGAAAAGGATTTCATGGAGATGAACAAAAGTGACACTGTTTTCATGGAGCAGCGGCTTGTGGACTTAGCTTTCCGTATTTTTCCACAGTTTATTGTCAAAGCAGCTGATAACAGCACAGGCCAGAAAAGAGGTCCAGGTGCCTGTTAAAACTGGACTGAAAAGTTGCTTGCTAGAAAGTTTTCAGACTATAACTTTTATTTCAAAGGCAAGTGATGACTATAACAGGCTCAACAAGATATCCAGGACACACTCCTTGGATATCAGTGATATACCTGAGTTTAACCAGTAGCTGGTTAAACTCATCCTGGAATGCACAACTGTGCAGCGACAATTTCAATCACTATTTCTAAAATTCTTAATGCATCTCAGTTTAAACTGTCGGCTCTCTAGGAGCAACAGCGGAGTGGCACTGTCTTTCAATTCCATTTTGGTCTTTCACCATCATCCACATTTTTTTGGACTGACTGGATCACCATCTGCCCTGTGTTTTTGGCTACAAGTGTCTTTGTGGTCCCCTCAAGAGTTCAGTGCACATTCACTAATATTATGAAAATAAGTACCCAACCTATGTGTTTGCAGGGCATTGTCATCCGTGCTAGTAGGAAGTGGAACAAACACACTGTATCACAAAGACACATCCATTTGACAAGTGGGCATGCTTGTCACCTGAGCGGAGTCTGAAGTTACACATGATGGAAAACACATATAGTGTGTGTGTGTGTGTGTGTGTGTGTGAGTGAGAGAGAGAGAGAGAGAGTGCGTTATACAGCATTCCATAACAGTGAAGGATAATCCCAAACACTGGATTAGAGAAGAACGGACATGTCTGACAGCTTCCTCTGAAACTCTGTTCTAAAAGGATTCCTTTTGTTCTTTGGGCGTCCTTGCTGTAACACACACACACACACACACACACACACACACACACACACACACACACACACACACACACACACACACACACACACACACACACACACACACACACACACACACACACACACCTTTCCATACACCTCCCCTTCGGGCCATCTACTAATATGCAAAGTGCATCTCATTAACCAGGTGATCTGTGTCGCCCCCGCCTCTCTAAACAGTATATCACATAACAAGTCCACAGCACTGCCAACACAACAGTGACACACCATCCACATCAGTGCAAACATTTTGACACAACAGAGAGGCAGGTTAATGCAGGTCTGCTGGATCAGCTCTCTTTTCTGTGGCTTTAAACCTCAGTCCTATTTGAGAAATGTGTCCATATCAAGTATCAAAAAGTACTTTTGGAACTTGACAGTTGGCATTCAACAGCATCATATTAGTGGTAGTTCATTCTTTGACTAAATACTTACAGGTCTAAATCAGAAAACCCCTCTGAGCTTCTAATGTTTATATTCACCGGACTTTGGTATTACTTTGGTATCATGACCAAATCTCAGCTATCATATACTGGCACTGTTGTCAAAAAATCCCGACAATAATTTTGACAGACCACACAGTGATTCAGATATTTTACAGTGAATTAAACCATGAATACTTCCAATGAATCCTAAAAAGCACAATGTGTACGCCAACTTTAAATTCACTACAAAATAATAATTTGTTGCAATTGAACATTCACTGTATGTATGTCCTTGAACAATAAACTGAGCAGTTACACAGAATCAAACTAACCACACATGGAGTTACGTGCAGTGGGGCTGGATGTGTATTCAATATTATGATTTTATTGGGATTTTTGCTTGCTTTTTAATACAGACCATGGAAACAGAGAGACTATGACTTTTATTTCAGCGCTATACTGCGAATAAAAATGGTAAATAAAATATTTTTTAAAGAAAACCGCTACATTGAGCTGTTCCTGCTCATCAAGCTAGTGCCATAAGCAAATACTGAATAAAATAAGATGCTGATGTTGTTGTTTTGATGACAAAATGTGTAGAGCCGCGGAAAAAAACTGAAGCACAAATGTGAGACTTAAAGCGAACATATTTCACATATTAAACTACTGAATTTGAATATTGTCTTTTCAGAACCATGGACCTGACTGTGTATAATATTGGTTAATAAAATATATTATATTTTATATTATATATGCTGCCCTCTCCTGGCACACAATGTCTCCACCTAATAGTGGCTGTATTTTCAAACCCACTGGGAGTTTTAAGTTTGAGTTTTGACCCTCTGAGGTTGCTGTAGCTGGGAGTGTTTAGGCAACAGAGTAGCAGATTGAGTTAGCAGCTATTAGTTTGTTTCCACGAGATTTCATATCATGTGATCCCACGTGTTACGAGACAGGATGGGCCTGGGCTAGCTGGTTAGCATGCTGACTTCATTGGATATCTCTCCAACACAACACATACACATCTTTGACATAACGTTAGAACTGACACTTCTTCGCATTCTGTATGTTCAGTTTCAACTCAAATTCTGGCTATATGTCCACATTGCACCTTTAAGTGAATTCATTTTCCCCACCCCTAACGTGCAGCATTAGGGGTGGGGAAACATCAAATGTAATTCATGAAATGATGCTGCATGAAGCAGTATTTCCTGTGCGTTTCCAGTTTGTACTCTGGCCTCTGGGATTTGGCCATAACAACGTAACAACACAAAACTCAAATGTTTCTCAAACTGGACCTGCAGAGACTTTCAGTCTGAGGCTCAGTGACTAAGTCCTGCCACCCATTACAAACCAGTACAGATAAACCAGCTGGTAAAAATAACATTTAAATGAATCTCAGTTTAGCACAATGAAGGCCCACACCCTTTCAATGGGCAGCCAGAGGGCCCAGATATGAAGTTGGAAAGCAGATTAAAAGCACTGAACTGGAGACTGGTGGGCTAACATTCCAGGAGTTCCTGAGCAGAGAAAGTTTCATCAAATGAGTTTTCCTTTCCAGCATATTTTATGTGACTTTACCCAGTTCTGTTTGATTACAGTTTCTCTACTCATATAAGGACTGGGCTTTTTTATTTCTGTGTCTGCCCACGTCCCACAATCCCTGACGGTCTTGTAATGAGTCAGTAAAGGGTGGTTTGGCAGAACCATGAACCAGACCGAACCAGACCATACCAGGACAAACCAAATGAAACTGGGCTAGAGGAGGCCAGGCCAAACAACTCAGGGCAGACCAGGCCATATCAGCCAAAAACAAGACTACTTTCCAACCCTATCCTGCGTAAATACAAGTAAGAACCTCAATCATTCAATTTAGGTCTACATTCACACACACACACACACACACACACACACACACACACACACACACACACACACACAGACACACACACAGACATGCTAGTTCGCACAGCTAACTTTCCCAGGCTCCACCTCAGGGAGCACACATCATCCAAATGGCTGCTATGGAGCTGTGATTTTTAGCAGAACAGCTTTTTTTTCTTTTACCAAGCCCCCTATTTTTAGAGATGGCTGAAATTATTAAACCCTCTCCCCTTTAACCCCCCCCCCCCACACACACACACACACACACACACACTCACACTCACACTCACATATGCACACTCTTCATTCTCCTCCCCTCCTCTCCCCCCTGCCCCTCCCTCCCTCTCCTCTCTCCTGTTGTGCTTTGACCAAAAAAGTCAGAGACTGCAGCGTTTTTCCTTGTCAGACACAGGCTGTCTGGACGTCGAGCCGAAGACAGATGAGGCTATATTTACAGTCTGACTTCACCCTGAATGCACATACGCACACAGAGACACATGCACACGCTGCTGTAACATGGTCGGGGATGACGCAGAGACGACCGCACCTCGCCGTTGTCTGTTGCGCTCTGACCATGTTCTGCTGGCCGAGCCTCACAGCAGCGGTCAACCTCAGAGGATGCTCTTCCACAGACAACAGCCTGTTACCCTGAGGAGGTCACAAAGTCTGACAGATGAGGGAGATTTCAGTCCATTGCCGTGAAACATTTTATTCACAAAGCGCTGTTGCTGGAGGGTCCCTGAAGTATTTTAAATCAAGACTGTGTCCAAGGAAGACACAACTTAAAGGAACATACCAACATTTGTAAGGCTTTTATTCACATTTTTCCTATATTGTCACTAAAAAATACCTATACCTTTTCAATGGAGCAATTTTCACCTAAATTTTATGTCTCTGTGCACCTAAAAGCTGTATTTTCATGTTGCAATAAGGGGCTGACTGCTTCTTGTTTAGACTTAACAAGGTCCTTTTGCAGCAAGAAAAGTTCAGAAACCTTCCTTTGATGGAATATACACGAGAAAATTGCGAGAAAATTCAGATTCAAAATCTAATCCAGCTCAAAACAAGGAATAGGAATAGGTCAATGTTTATTTCAAGAGCTACATGAGATTTTTACCACTCACTCAGTCCTACATTAAGCACAGAGTTGGAGCTGACCTTAGCATAAAGACTGGTAGCAGGAACGTTCAAATATATGCTGACTGATGGCTTTAAAAGTCATTAATTCACACAAAGTATGTGTGTGAAGTGTTAGATTCATCTGTAAACAAAACACAACATTTTCAAATGTATGGATTTATGGTGAGTTACATGCTAGGAGCAGTATTTTCCAGAATCTTATCACAGTGAGGTTGCCAGGTCCGGTATGCCAAACTCTGTGCTCACCACCTCGATCTGGCAACCTTAAGCCCTTGCACCTTTTACTGTCCACCCCCACAAGTGTTTTCACTTATTTTGCGTGATTACACCTCCACGCATCTATGACATCTCCCTAAGTGCTCTGTTATTTATGCTGCACCTGTTAAGGTTGGACTTTTTACACTTCTTTCATTCTTATCAGTGCATGAGTGACCTCACATAAATCCCAGCACAACGCTGCCCATCTCCAACATGAACAGAGATGAACTCACCCAAAATAACCGAAAACTCTGTGGTGTACAGAGCCTTTAAGACACATAATGAACATAATCCTAAAAGCCTAGCCCAGCAAGTTTTTTTTCCATTTGAATGACACACATATACTTGATAGGCTTGTTTAGGGGATTAGTAAAACAAAAAGAAAGGATGCACTCTTTGTCCCTTCTGTCAGCGGCACAAAATCTCTCTCCCTGTCAGCATTCAAGCGAAAACAACTAGGCTTTGTTTACACCTCAAGAAAGCAAAGTTAGACAGACGGTCTTTGTAATGTTGTTTCTGAAAAGACTTTAAAAATGATGATGGCGGAAAGTGTGTTTTATACTGAAAGAGAAGAATAAATTAAAACAAAAGAAAGGAATCAAAACCAATCCTGACTTGTTGGCTGTTGGATGTTTATCATCTGGATTTGGTGAAACACTGCATGCTCAAGCATTATTAGCATGCACAGTGGACATAATAAGCTAATGCCACACATAGCTGATTTTTTTCTTCAATATTTTGATGATATTTTTGCTTTTTTGTCACTCAGTCATCTTGTTGGATTCTCTGTGGATGATGTATTGAAGTTCGGTTGACAATTTGGCTTTCTCCTTCTGTCCTTGTCTAAGCAAATGGTAGATGATGTTCTTTGGTTATGTATGCATGACCGCTCCAGCCTTAAGAGTTTACAACAGCACCCTGCTTTAGAGATGTACCACAACAATAACTTAGCAATCATATAAACATGTAGTCAGACATATACTTGATGAAGCAAAAGACCATCGCAAAGGGACAAAAATTCCTTCGTCCACCTAAAACTAATGTTCATGCCATCAATCAAGCCTGCACCCATTCCTTTGATACTATCAGTCCGTTTGTACATCTAAACATAGCCACATGCACGGGGAAGTCCACAAATTCACACACACTTGAACTTGACTGTGACCTCTGGCTCTATGAACAGTGAGTCCTCAGTAAACAATCTTTCCATGTTTTCACCAGAGGAAGGGAAGGGGTCCCATAAAGACTGTCATTCACTATTTAACCCTAAAATACACACTGCAAACTAAATCGCCCATGCATGCGCACGCACGCACACACACACATGCACGCACGCACGCAAACACACACACAGGTTGGGCCCAGCTCCATGTAATGTGGACAGAGCTGCTGATTCTTGGAGCCTGGCGATAGCGTCATTTTTACACCGTGAGAACATGAGAAACACATTTCTCAAAGGAGCCTTCTCATTTGCTGTGGGTGTGTTTGCATTTTCGGGGGAAAGGGGGGACAGGAACACACACACACACACACACACACACTATAGTAGCTACATGCTAATCTGTCAGAGCTAGGATATAAATGGGCAGTGTGCAGGGGCTAAATAAGATGTGAAAGGTGTCTAAAATAGTTGCTTTTCTGGAGTTATTTAACATACTGTATCACACATACTCACATTTGGACACACATGCATATGCACACACACACACACATCGTCGGCTGTCAGAGAGAGGGTATCGATAGCAGTGGAACAAGTGATGCTTGGCCAGAAAAGCACTTTATTTATTTTGCCCTCTTTGAACAGGCAGGAAGAAAAACAAACATCAGCAGGAGGAGGAGAGCGACATGAATGCTGCCTCTCGGCTTAATGGGCCCACTGACTGAGATTTACTTATACTGTATATCTCTCTCTCCATGCACCGCAAACTGGCTCTAGAACGCAATATCACAGTTCCTAGAGAGGGAAAAATCTGCAGAGTGATGGAGAACAGTCAATGCCAAAAGCATTTCTGAAAGGGAATGCCGGACCCTGACGGGATGTGACGGGAGTGGGGCGTCAACTTGTAAATTCCGTTAGTGGTGAAACAAATTGCTCCTTATTTGATTTGTCAATCGACGGTTTTGTCAACATGAATTACAACTGCTCAGAAAAATGTCAAATGTTCACTGGTTCCTCTCAAATGTGAGGATTAGCTGTTTTAAATCATCCTGCTAAAGAAAAAAAATTCACACGTAAAGGTACAATGACGTCGTACCCATCTTATTATCATAACTGTTTCAGACTTATTTTATATCTAAATGCATTTTGACCACAAAATAGGTTTTCATTATTGTGTTTTGATCAGTATTTTCCCTTTAAATGAACTGTTCAGTTTTAATATCTTAGTGTGTTTCACCTGGACCAATAATAATTTCCCTTTTGATTTTTGACAACATTGTATTTAGGCTTGTATAATAAATCAAATCCATTCTAAATTCAACTCAGTAAACCATGTCAGATGATAACCTCACTTCCTACTTAGTCTCAGTAGTAGTAGTATCAGTGTAAAAACACCTATAAGTGGGACAATCACGCAACAATAGGCCTCACCAAACTCAAAGCTGGCTGAATTGTATATCTCCTCATCTCTACTGACCTTGACCTTAATGGCATTTTCTTTCCAAAAGGAGGACGGTACCCTGCCGCCCTGCTGAAACTGAACCCAGATTATGTGTGAAGTGGAGATAACGCCATACACAACACAGGAAACAAACTCTACGTATGTTTTGCTATCAGCGGTGTTGTAATGTGATTGGTTGCAACAGCGGCTCTGATAGCAGGAGATAGATGCAGTTTGAACTGTGGGAGTTGTAATATTTTTAGTCTTTCCACAAAATCTGAAAACAGATAACGTGATAACGCCATGGGAAACTGGAATCAGACAGACCAGATGAACAGATGGACGATGCTTGTTTGTTTGTAGAACGGGAAGAATGGAAAGAGCAAGGAGCGTCGAGATTCAATAGAAGTGTAAAAAAAGCGAGGAGAGTCACACTTTTTCCCCTCCTAGAAGGTTTAAGTGAGAAACCAGGAGCAGTGAGGACAGCAAGGGGGCGGCAAGTTGACTGTATGGATGTCAATCTAAGCCATCTTTGTGAATTGAATTTCCAGACTTCCTCGACAGGTTAAGTTTGAACTTTGACCCAGAGACACATGACCCCTGACCTCAAGGATGAAACCAGGAGCAGCACTGCTAGAAGAAGACTCCGTTTACACTGTAAATGCTCATAAAGACTCCACAGCTTTCCATCTGTCACTCAGAACAATGCCTGCTTTCCTATTCACAGCTCTGTGTGTGTGTGTGCGTGTGTGTGAATGCATGAGTGTATGTCGATGCTGGGCTCAGTCTCTCTGCTTAGAATACGGTTCCAGCGGCAGTGATCTCATATGAGATGCTATCAGCCTGTTTACTGTTTCCATGCACCCCTGCGGCCACTACATCGCTGACAAATTGGACAATCAAGAGCAGGTGTGTGTATGAGATACGTGTGTGTGTGTATGTGTGTGTGTGTGTGCGTGAGTGTGAGCGACTAAAGCCCAGTGTGAGTCTCCACCTCTCCCTCCTCCTCAATTCTCCACTGCAGGTGGAAGAGTAACTCCTCCCCTGGTGAAAGCAGGGTGCACACAGATGCCCAGCCTGTAAACTTTAACAGTATTTTGTCACATATTTAAGAAAGCTGTTGGTGTATTTATGGAGGTGCGGGGGCCACGGGCCCTCCACGGGCTGCCTTCGAAACGAGGGCCATGTTGGACTGATTAGGCAGTCTGGGAGGGACTGCAGGGGCGGAATCATTTGACACCAACAGCTTGGAGGGCAGTTCCTACACTAGATAATACTTTTACATACACACATTTTCTTTGCATGAGCATCATTGTTTTCTCTTTTTTTTTCTTTTTTAATAGTCAGCAGTGGGAGAGAATGAAGGATGACATGCAACAAAGCTTTATGTCAGATGTGGCAGTGTCGTGGTGTGTGACCCATTCTCAAGTACGAAATGAATTACAGCAACCAGCTCGAGTAGAGTGTGGAGGTCTGACTTGAAGTCAGACCAGGTCCGATAGGCTTATACTCATCATCAGCTATGATCAAGCGGTATGTAACGATCACTGCAGAAGAAAACCTTTAAGGAAATCAGTGGTCAATATAAAAGTGTTTACTATTAAGTGACAACTTCTGAAGAATTTACAGATATTGAAATAAAGTAGAAAATGATCACTGTCTGTGGCCCGGGTGACTGTGAAGAAATTATTTTTTGAATTAATTTTGTATGACTTTGCATTCGTTCTTAGGACGTCATTACTATACAGGAGTTTGGACTCAGTCGCCCCTCAAGAACGTCCTGAGTTTATTGAGGCCATCTTGGGGGCAGCTTGCAATCCCTTCTTGTATTTGTGTGTCTGTCGTGGAGGTGTTTCCAATTCAAATAAGTTTCATATTGCAGCTTAGTGCAAATACTCCTTGTTTTCTTTAAGTGTAGGACAGGACAGACACGAGCAAGAGATTGATGAACTACAGTATCTGTCTTTTAGAGCCAAAGTCTGTTCCTCATGTTAGCCAAGTTACTTCATGTCAGCCTAGTCTCCCTCGGAATTAAGTTTATATTGTTCAATTCCGCAGCACATAATTCATGTCCAACCTCAACGTTCAGATCCAGTGCAGGGAGTGCTGTGTCCTGGTTGCAGCCAAACAAAGACTGTGGGTGGCGGCCTCATGGTGGAGTGGTGAATAGGCATAAACTTTACATAGAAAACTGTAGGGTGTTTTTGTTTTAAACCAACAATTACAATTACATTTTTTTCACTTTGAACAAATTTAACTAGTAGTAGTTTTAGTTGCTTAACCTCACCATTTCCACACACAGTCATCATATTCAGAAAGGAGTATAAAAACAAAATGCCACTGATGGTTCAAAAACATCAGAACCTTACAACACAATATTAACACTGTCTAACATGTGGTTTGCCTTATCCTCATATGCTGAGACAACACTGATAAAGTGCTGGGTGTCAGAGAGAGAGAGGCGGTGGTTATGAGATGTTCGGGGGCTTTGGGGACTGCTGGGAAACTGCGCATTCATCATTTTCACAAAACATGAAATGGGCACAACATAATATTTTAAAAACAGATAAAATCCCCTTCCATCCTCCGTCCTCTTTGTCTCTCCTGTGAGTGGCCATTGATTCATTATCGTTATCTGACCACCGCAGCAGGAGCGAATGGAGCCACGAAACACACACACGCAAACACCAACACACTCACCGTTTCCTGAAACGCACCGGCACACACCAAGTTTCCTGTGGGAATTTATTTTCTAGTCGGCTATCTGTGATCACCTGCTGCACGCTGCTGCTGCCAGCCTCATTATCTGCCTTCTGTAGCGCCATGACAACATCATCGTCTAATACAGATCATAAAGAAAGTGAAAGCTATGGGGATAAAAATGACTGAATTGATACTGACATCAGGAAGTAACAAAACACCATAAAAAACTGACACACACTCAAATTATGTTGTGGCACAACATTTCAATACGGTTATAACTGTTACACATGATGACTGAGAGTTTGATATTAGCTCGTCTGACGTGTGTCATGTTTTTCCCTGTTACGGATATTATAGCCCTGAAACACAAAACTACAGTAATAAATCAAATGTACTTTTTAAAAAATATATAGAGATTGTTTTGTTTTACAATTCAATTACTAATTAGTTTGTATGTGTTTCATATTAAGGTCTTTTTTCATGTCTTAATTTTAGGTCATTTCAACAACTGTAACTTTCTTGTTGGATTCACGTTTTAAGCATGTGAGACCTTTTGTTTCTCAATCATATCAATGATTTGATATTAGAAATAATTCTTTTTATGGTCTGCAACACTGACTGACTAAAACTTACCTGTTTCAACATAGTCAGAAACATCAGTCCACAGATGCTTTTAAACATGTCTGTAATCTGCAGGTCCTCTGCCCTGGCTGCATGAAGCACTATTTTGACGAGGCAATAGCTGAAGTGTGCTCATATATTATTTATACCCACTGCTGTGAGTTCAATTTTCTGTTTAACTGTAATATTTTAACAAGTTTATCTGGATGATCCTTTGATTGGATGAACAGTTTTTGATTGGATAACAGCTCAGTTAAAAAAAAAAAATCAACATTTGTAACATTGGCCACAATAATGTACTGTCACAAAACACTGAAGCATACAGGCAGCAAAACACACGCACACATGCATAAACATAAATAGGAGTGTGACACTCACCACAAACACAGAGATCAATAAATATAACTCTGCCTCATACAAAGACACAGACGCAAGCACACACATAATCGCACATGTCTGCCAGTGTTATCAGCAGGGAGGCCAGATGGCAGCGGCATCCCTGTACTGAGGTGATAACATCAGAACATTAACACAAAAACTCAGGGCCAACAGAGACTGAAAAGGACAAGCAATTACCAGTCAGTGTCATCAAAACGTTCCACATGGTCGCTCCATGGCCACACACACACACACACGCGCACACACACCGCATCAGAGGTGTGTTTTTTAAATGTTCCTGTAATGTGTCCAATGTGTAAGATAAGACAGGAGTATTGTAAACAGTAGAGAGTGTGTGAGTGTGTGTGTGTATTGAATGTAGTGCCTCCACATGTTGAGCATAGGAAACAGATGCCTCACCCGTGGCTATGAGAGAGAGAGAGAGAGAGAGAGAGAGAGAGAGAGAGAGAGAGAGAGAGAGAGAGAGAGAGAGAGAGAGAGAGAGAGAGAGAGAGAGAGAGTTGTGTTTGTATTGGAGCTTTGCAGCAGGGGCTCTGCAGTCTTGTGGCTGTTGTTGCACATTATTCCACACAGACACCCAGAGGGGTACACGGATAATAAAGCAGTGGTGAAGATCGGCCATTTTCAGTGGTTCGTGCTGACCTTTGCAAAGTCTTCACATATGGCACTCTGTGCGTCAAAGGTTCTCGGGAGAGGTTCCCAAAGTCTGCACCATTACCCACTGAAATACGCATGGAAAGTTTAAATGGTACAGTAGCTGTGTAGAGTTAACAGCTGCAGAGAAGATCTCTAAGAAACGCTACTTTAAAGATCTATTTTGTTTTTTGGTTCTTAACCAAGTCAGGGTGGGAACCCTTAGTTTCCAAATCCTGGTGTCACGAGTCAATTCAAATCAACTCCCGAATCAAAACCGAACCGTGATATCGAAAAGATATCACTTTCATCTTGCCTTCTTTGAAGATGAACTACAAAATAACTCCAGTGTGTCCAAATCATGACACTGTCTGGGTGAACTAATACACCACTTCAAGGCATCAAAGATTTCCTCCCACCCCCCTGGCATCCAATGACCAGAAAGATAAAACATCTTGCTAAAACAAAAAAACAGCACAGGTACATTGCAGGTAGAAAGTGAAATGACATCAATCCTTAGACACCCCTGAGATGTGTATGTATCCACATAAAGCACAAGCATGTGCATGAATCATTGATATTGGTGCGGCCAGCTTTAACACCTACAGGTCCCTTGTTGAGTCATTATAATGTTATCAGTTATCAAAGGTGGTCTACTGCAGCACTGACCAGAAGTGTCTGTTTTCCCAGTCATTAGGAATGAACATAAAAATTCAGCCACCTCTTCCCTCCCTCCTTTCCACCATCCACCGCTCACACTTTCTTCCTCTCAGCTTTCTTCGCTCTATCCTCTCTAATTCTTATGTCCCATCCCCCTTCCCCCCAAACTAAATAGATCCATCCCAGTGATGGTGCCTGAGGGTGCACTAAGTCTGCCCTTACACTTCTGCTCCAGCCCTTCCTGTGGAGCTGCAGTGGGAGTCACTGAAGGAAGTCTTCATCTCAGAGGAGAGCCCACTTCCTCCTGAGAGAGCGTGATGAAGCAGTTGAAGTTGAGAGGAATGACAGAACAAACCTGTTTGTTATTTTTTTAGGAAATCAACCCTTTTATTTCCTTGTCCTTGTTATTGTTAGACCTACTTACATGCTGCACTGTAAAAGTGTTCTGGTAGCCTGATTAAGACTGTAATAGCTCTAACCAGTCTTATAAACCATTGAAACTCACTGGGTTCTGAGAGTAAAATGCACTACTTGTTGCAGTCCTGTTTGTCCACATTTTGTGAAATAAGCGAAACCTGAATGTGTTTCTACACTGACACACAGTACTGACTGAAGGATCCTCAGATTCCCCTCAATTATGTTTTTGAGTGTTCAATGTGATAACGTTTTGACCTTTATTATTCATCCATTTCCAGAATATCATGGCATGTTGGGATAGATTTGTGGTCTGGGTAACCAAAAACGAGCAAAACCCACCCCAACAAATTCATTGTTAGTCTGGACGCTGATCTTTTGCATGAAATGCAGATGCGCTACATGCCCATCCAGTTCTACGACCTACACACCTTCATTGTTGGCCTCACTACATGAAAAGACACACTACTTCCTGCACTGGCACTCAACGTTGGCACTGGCCGTACGTCATGCACAGCAGAATCTTTCAACATGATCGTTACTCATAACTCAGCTGGTGTTTTAATGAATAAGAATAACTGCAGCCAGAGGATAGACCCGCTTGTATCATCTGTTCCAAGGGAAGCGCCTGCTGAGGCATGCTTAAGGTTAGGGAACAGACTCAAACTTATAAAAACCCTGATTTCAAATTCAGTGCAACACAGCCAAAAGAAAGGTGAGCGGCTGGGCAGCAAACAGGTGGGTGGTCATGTGTTCAGTGCATGTGGGTATGTGTATACTAGTAAATTTTATCCAGGAACCTCATTGTTTCCTCATCACGGTCGAGTACAACTTCTGTCAAACTCTCAGTTTTGCTGCATAAATCAGTGGAACCACTTAATATTTCATCTGCTGCTGCTGGCCAAAGGCCTTGGCATCGGCAGCCATGAATTTCCAGCATTTCAGCTGTATGAGCACGCATAAATATTCTGAGTAATGAAAACATGCACCTGCGCACACACTGCACTTCACAAACATGCACACACAAAATACTGCAGACCAAACTATGAAGTCAATCCAGAAGTGGAGGCAGGGTTAAACAATTCATCTCTGCAACCAGCCTCTGAACAATAGAGCCAGTGTGATCTGAGGCATGTGCTGTGAAAAAAAAAACCTCTGTCGTTCTCATTCACCTTCTCTTTCATCAACATAAAACACAGTGTGTCTCTACACCACACGTTACTGTACAAAAACTTCAGAACATTAAAAAATACATCCACTAACAAACGGGAACACTTCTAGCTAAGTCTGCAAACATGCAAAAAAAAAATTGAAAGAAACAAAAGCACTTTCTGTATGCTAGCGACAGTTGGCAGGAGCGCGATACAGAACAAACGACAGGAGTGTTTTGAATTTCCCCCAGGCACACTCGCTGAGACTTAGTGGGAAATATTTTCCTTCCTATCACACACACAATTGGCCTGAGGGTGTTTCCCTGAATCTAGATATTCAAAGAATCCTTTGTTTTAATAAGATAACAGTTTAGACTCAGAGGGAGGCAGCAGCTTGAGTGAGGCACTTATGCAACAACAACAATGTATCAGTGAACTGTGATAAAAGCTTCTCTCATCATCTGAATGTGTTGTACTTCATTATACACAAAGGCATGCAATTTTATTTACTGTAAATCACCCTTGACTGTGACTTTTCCATAACAGCCCATAACTGGCACTTGCAGCCTCCATTAGCTTTGCAATCAAGATCATTTTGTCATGTAAAATGAACTCTCCCAAACCCTGGCTGATCGCGAGAAAAATCATGGCATGGCATGCTTCCACATTAAAAACAGCAAATATTTCTGCTAATCCTCATATCATTAATGGACGCTGATGATATTTTTTGAACAATTTCAGTTTAAATTGCCATTTAAAGGAGAGTGGAGGGCAATGATATTACAACTCAAATCAAAATAGCATTTTGTGACATTACTTGTTACTGATAAAACAACACCATTACTGTTAAAAAGTGCACCTCTCATTGAACGAGACGCAGACAAACTTAGAACATAAGCAGCTATTCAGTCTTTATTTGGTAGCGATTCATGGAAATGCCAAGACCTTAACTGATGATATGAACTACAGGAATTCTCCCAAGGGTGAGGAGACATTCGAATTACTTACAGGTACACAGCTAATTTTAAGACCTTTGACTACCTCCAATCTCTTTTTTTTAAGTATGAAAAGTAAAAGCAGTTATCATGCAGAATTTTCAGTGTTATATTATCATATGATGTCTATTATGTCATTGTTGGTGCATTCACAACAATTAAATGTTGTAAGTACTCTACATGTCAGGAGTTCAATCCTGCATCACATCTTATAAGATGATCACATGATCTGTACTGTGTGTAAAACCTGCAAAGGAACTAGTAACTTTAGATGTATTAGAGTATTGTGAAATGTAGTGGAGTAGAAGTATAAAGTACAATGATGACAATACTTAAGTACATGTATTTCAAAAACGGTACTAACGTACAATAAAAGCACTTTAAGGTTACATTACACATCGTGGAGCAGAGGTGCAGATCTGGATGGGGTTGACCTTGAGTGGAACTTGCAGGTGGGTGGTACAGAACCAGACCAGCTTCTTTACATACTTGAGTTAAAACCTCATTAAAAGCCAATTAGCCAAAATAATAATCCACGCCAAATTAAACAGAAACTCACAATCAGCAGCTCTGCTTTCTACCAAAATAAAAATTAAAGGGGATCATTTGGAACAAAGGAAATCTGAGCTCCAGTAAAGTTTCCTCCTGTGTGTGTGTGTGTGTGTGTGTGCGTGTGTGTGTGTGTGTGTGTGTGTGTTCGTCTGAGCAGAGAAGCTGGTTCCCAGGCTTGAGGACCACCGGAGTGAGGAGGGCGAGCTCAGAGGCAGTAAAAGCCCCAGGCAAAATAAAAGACGCTAGCTGAGAGTCCAGAACTGGACCTGGTCTTCTTTCAGTGGGACAGTTTATGTGACCAACACGATGGGCCATGTGTAAAATTTAAGGGAGGTTAATTGCTGGGATTCCATCGGCCTCACCAAATAAAGCAAGAGGCCATGAAAGCACATGGTAGTGATTAGACCACACCGATAAGCATCTACAGTATGTTCCTCTGTCTTTCTCTGACTCGAGTGCACACCCACAGAGCTATTTTAAAAAAGGATGCAAAACAGGCATGTACAGATATGATCAGATAAACACACACAACCTTGAAGGAACTGAAAAACACCTGCTGTAATGACATCATACAGGTGTGGTGACAGTTACAGTAACAGCTAAACGCACTGTTGTTCATGCTAAAACGCTTCAATAAATAATGTCACATACCGGAATCAGCACTGCTGGTTGTACAACCCGGATTCTAAAAAAGTTGGGAGGCTGTATAAAACTTTATGCGATCATTTGCCAATGAACTGTGTTTACTGACAACAGTTTTACATCGTGTTCCTGAGTCTATGTATTAATCTCCTTTATACAAGTGGTGAACCTCGCTCCATCCTGGCTTGGGAACGACTGAGCCTTTCCAGGATGCTCCTTTCATACCCAATCATAATACTATCACCTGTTACCATCAACCTGTTTACCTGTGGAATGATCCAAACAGGTGTTTTTGGAGCGTTCCACATCTTTCCCAGTCTTTTGTTGCTCCTGTCCCAACTTGTTTGAAATGTGTTGCTGCATCAAATTCAGAATAAGCAGATATATTTTCAAAAATCAATGAAGCTGATCAGGTCTAACATGAAATATATTGTCTTTCTACTGTTTTCAATTGAGATATTATCACATTCTGTTCTATTTATGTTTCACAGAGGATTCAAACTTTTTTGGAATCAGGGTTGTATGTACAACCGCACAAAGACCCTACGGCTGAAACAATTATCCAGCATGACTGACACTGTCAGCAACAAATTATTGAATAATATCTCTGCTGTTGATTCTCTAACTGATTTGTAAGACTGCACTTAGCAGAGGATCATTTTGACTTAATGTAAACATACCCAGCATTATCAACAATACTCATCATTACTCATGCAAAATTTCTTATGGCATGCTACAACACACCCTTAATATCTGGTGCCACAGTGACGTCCGAAGCTAATGTTTGTTTAAATGCTGTGGGATTGTTTCCTCTTCTGCGCCTGCTCACCAGCACACAAAGCACAAAGTCAAAGATTTTGATTGACTAGAGTCATTTATGGCATTGCACCACTGACTACTGGTGTACAGAAGTTTCTTTCAAAGAAAATTAACCAAGAACATGAGGAAAACTAAAAAGTGGAGAAGTCGATTGTGTTTGTGTGCTGTATTTGAATTATTTTTTTTTTAAGCCCGAAACAAGTTCAGTGTTCCCACTGCCATTGTTAAAACATGGCACACTGCAGAGCCACCAGGGCAATTCTTTACATACCTAAACAACCTCCAAATACCTGTTCATCCAGACATCATTTGTGCCTGAAAACCTCAGATTCAAAACAAATGTACGCTAGTCTATGTTCTTACCGCTTTAGCCTCATACGGTTTCCACTGCTGTTTTTTTTCAGTGTGTTACTGCTGTGGCTATTCAATTAAAACATCAGAGCCTGACTGCTCTGACCACAACTCTCATTTCTTTCATTTTTTTATGACGCACTAATACCAATCACTACTCTGCTGAAGGCAAATGCAAGTGATTTTTATGTGACTAAATGGTAACACTTCATATTAAAGTGCACATATTCATTCATTAAACTATGATGTACAGTCCTCTGCTGCTGCTGTGTCTGAAGTGTGCAAACAAATTCCTGTCCACAACTGCTGTCCTCAAACCAAGATGAAGACCCTCAAACAACCTCAAGCAACGTAACCCTGACCCCATGAGACATGCACGCAGAGAGAAAAAACACTGCAACCTACTTGTTCATTAAAGAAGCGATCAGCACTAACAGGCTAAACCAGTACCATGTGGTGCGCAGTGAGCCTCCCTGCCCTCTGCTCCTCAATATAGTGGGATGAACATCACAAAGGATGGGCTGACGAGATACATATGTCTAACACTACATTACCACATGTGGGTGTACAGCAGCAATCGCTTTAGGTCAAGGGTTTCAGATTTTTCAGCTTGGGATCCAAATTATGTCAAAACAGTGGTACCCTGGGAGCAGGATTGAATCAAACATACAGGTCTTCCATAAAAAAATCGACAAGTTGGGCTCGAGGATGATTGTTCGGAAATGCTGCATTAAATTACTTCAAATTGAATTTCTTTGGTAAAGAAATCTGGGGCATCTTAACTGGTGCATTTGCTGATACAAAACACTAAACCCTGCGAGATCCACAGGTACTGTAGTTGAGTCCACGTGGCTGGAATTTTAAGCAGATATTATTGCTGTGTAGGCACTCGACTTGGAATGTCTTTGTTTTCCAGAGGGAAACCGTATCTGCGATATTCCTGCCTCCGTTAGGCCATCGAAGAACGCCAGAGAAAAAGCGAGCCCAGCCCGCCCAGCGCATACCTCCGGCCTCCCTCTTATTGGAAAACTGGGATAGCACACGGAGGAAATGCCTGGCATATTCCCAGAACAAAAGGAGCGATCTAGACATCGAGGGCAAAGAGGAAAATATATTAAGTTAAAATTAAAGACATTTTTGTCATATTCAATACGCAAAGTCAAAAATCAGAATCAGATGAGGTTAACCAGGCGGCAGAAACAAGAGGAGCTGGGTGATACTTTCAGCCTGGTTTGCATACAGCTCTAAGCAGTTCAGACACTTATGTGAGTGTGTGTGTGTAAGTCTGAAGTGTGTTGTGACTTGTGAGTGGTGTAGACATTTAGTTGCTGACATTAGATCTAGTCTTTGCGGGCTGGTCCGCTCGCGTGCCTCTTGACATGTGTGTGTGTGTGTGTGTGCGTGTGTGCGCACGCATACATGAGCGCTTTCCAGAGCGTGCACCTGTGTCATATAAATCCGCCATGAGCTTGCTCCCACAGCAGCGCTACATTTCCAATAACAGTCACAGAGAGGGCTCGAGGCGAGGGGTGGAGAGATGGCTACTGTACATTGCTGTAATAGAGCACAGCTGTGTATGCATGAGTGCATGTGTGTGTTGTATGCACATGTGTTAAGACCGTCTGAGAGGTTCCACAGACGAGCGTGTTTCTGAGGGAGGGAGAAGGCTGCAAGCTGCTTGTAAATTTTAGAAATTAGCTTTTGATTGCATTTGGCTGCAGCTGAAACAAAGCACATCACTTGTTGACGGGGAAAAAAAAGATGTCTGATGTCTCTTTCTGTGTTTATCTGTCATTAAGCGCAGTCTGCCTCTTTAACCCCTTTGTATCTCCTACAAAATGGGACTACCAATAATGGTCTTTGCCATATGAGTACATTTTTGAATAAATATAATTACTGCCTGGAATATTCACTGGCAGCTTTCTTTACAATTGAGAAAGTGTGACATCCTTCCCCTGCGCAGAAGTCAGAGAGACGATATCGGGGTGGATCGCCTGCTACAAATAAATTGCAGTATTTTTGACACAGGGTTCATTTCCTTGGTCCCATGTGTGTGAGGTTGGGCAAAGATTGTGGTTTTGGTTGAAAAAATGTTGAAAAAGTCAATGCAACATGTCAAATCAATATTTAACCATGACCACAATTTTCTAGACCTGATCAAGTTCACTGAGTTGCCTATACTGAACCAGAAAAACAAGGGCCAGATACCATTTTACATTTTTTTTGAGAACCAATGTTCTACCTGACTTTCAGTACTGATACCAAAACATGATTTCTTTTGTTTGTTTTGATACCAATTTTGCGGAATAAATATTTTTTATACAAAAACTTTTATTTTTTTAAAAGAAACCAAAATCCGCAAGTATTAAATTAATTTAATTAAATTAATAATTAAGATTAGAATTTAAAAATTAGTATGAGCAATGCTTGAGCAATGAGCCAGCTTTCAGACCTCAACACTGAACACATTAACTGTTTAGTTCAGAATTATCAGATATGTTCAATATAAACATTTTAGCATTATGCTGCGAAAAAAAAAAAAGGCAATCTAGGTGGCACTACATTTCCAACAAAACATGTTTGTTGGTGCGGTTATGTATGAACTTAAGTTTTAGGAAATGAGCTTGTCCGCAGAGTCTGTCTGTTCGTTGCCTTTGAAAATGAGTAAAAGAACAGAAAGAAAGACAACAGAGAAAAGGAGCAAAGAAACGAGAGCAGGAAGAGAGGCTGAGAGAGTATGAGAGAGCAGAGAAAGTCCTCGCCATCACAGCCTTGCAGCAGGCTGTGTGAGGGCCCAGGATGCCTCTCTGTGTTTTAACTCTGTGGTTTCACTCTGGAGTTCTTCTTCTCTCCTGGGAAATAAAAACATTCTTGTTTTCCCTCCAAATGAGCGTTCTGGGGGCAGCCAGATGTGCAGGAGGGAGGAGGAGGAGGCTCCTCTCCTCTCAGACTAAACTGAGGGGCTGGGCGAGGGGACCTCCAACACCAGCTCCTCTCCTCCAGGAGACACAGCCCGCAACCTCGCCTTTCACCTCCGACCCCTCACCCCTGACCTGAGGGATGGGGAGGGGAGGGGGGGGGGACTGTGAAGAGCTCAGAGAATGTAAACAGCCAATCACCACATACAGAGTGACTTTTCTTGAGGAGTTTTTCAGGCCTTGCTGGACCAAAGCCCAACAGATGATGCAGACAGTGTTCGTTTTTCAGTTGATCTGCACATATGCATGCATATACTGTATGTGTGCGTGTGGGGTGGCCTTCCTTTCCTCTTATTTTGGCCTTCCCCCCTCCCTGAGGTAATCGAGACAATTGCGTCAGCCATCTATTCTGGCCTGTTGGCCGATCAGGAGGAGAATACCATCAATCCTTCCGGGACCTCGCGAGAGACCACCGGCTAACATGGAGGAGCTGTCGGGGAGGAGGAAGAGGAGGAGGACACAGGTTCGAGCCCTGAACCATGGGTGGAGAGACAGAGAGATGGAGGGAGGGAAAGATGTGGGCAGATAAGAGGGTGAGGGGGAGTGGGATGGAAGGGAGCAGAAGAGAGGTGTTAAAAAATAGAGGATGATACAAGAGTGAAGGAGTTGAGGGAGGAGTATGAGGTAAAGAGACCAGGGAGGGAGGAGAAGGAGGAAAGGAAGGATGGAGGAGGCCTCAAGGGAAGAAACTTAGTACAGGACGTCCTAATGTAGTGGAATGCGACTTCACTTTCTTCATCTCTCCCTTTGTAACCGATTTAACCGAATGTAAGGACTAACTGGGCCAAATTAAGTGACTTATTAGAAGAGTCCGGTCTTCATTCAAGCAGCATGTTTTAGCACCGGGTCTACATCAGCCTGCTTTACAGAGCGGCTGAGAACACAGCCCGTACAAACACAATGGGATGTCTGAGAGAATTATCCACAACAATAGACACGTGAGATGAATCCAAATGTCCAGACCTCACTGCTCTCACAAACTCATGGACTTAATGTTTGCATGAAGGTCAGGCTGCCAAGTGCTGTCAAATTAACAAGGGGGCTCATGTGGACACCATGGTATTGTCAGAGGTACACACTGGTTTTCTTCCAGCTCGGACGGCCTGCTTATGAATGTGAGGCTGCTCGGCTGAGGGTTTGATGTGATTATTATCTGCGTTAGGTGGTCAGTGTGCTTGAAACAAATGAGCATGTACGAGTCATCCAACTAAGTCATAAATGTCTATACTCCACCTTTGTGTGTGGCCACAAAAAAGTGTGCATCCATAGTCTTCTGATTGCATCCCACAGCCCACTGATCTCCAACAACCGTGTTCCTCTGACATTTCTATGTGGCCTTGATGAGACGAATTGAACATATTGGAACAACATTACGCACTTTCAGTCTCTCCTCAAAGGCACTCAGCGGTGGAGTGCACACAAAACCAGAAGAAACCATTCAGGAAATACACAGAAAAGAACTTGGTATTGCTCATATCATAACCTCTCCTGGGCCAGCTCCCCCAAAAACACCAGAAAATCACACAAATGCAGTAAAAACTACTACTACACACACAGTCACTGAACGAACCCCACAGGTAACAAAACATAACTAATTTCAAAAGCTTCTCAGAGCGATTAACAAGAATTTTATTTACAGTTACAGCTGCTGGAAATGCAGCATGCTTGAGCTATGTTTCTAATCCTCACTGATAAAGACTCTTTCCAATCCTGTAAAGCACCCAGATGAAGGCTGTGTGCCAGAGCGTGCTGGTGGAATAAAGTGCACTGAGTGAGTTCTTTTTCCCATTCGATTCCCTTGTTACTTGAGCACCAAGCTGGCTGGGGAAGCAGCGACAGCACGCTCTTTCTTCTATTGTGAACTGAACAAACGGCCTCTCTTTTCTACCTCAGGGTGCAGTTCAATGAGAAATCAGCCCACAGGGCAACAGTCCAAAGTTACTTTCACAACCTCTCACACTCACAGTTGTGAGATTGTTGAGAGTCAGATAGCTGGCATGGCATTCTTCTCAGCAGGAAGCGGCTCTTTTCTCTGCACTCCCAGACCTGGCATGCTAGGAAATCAATGCACTGCCCTCATAAAAGCCCTCACTTCCTGTCTATACAGGAAACAGTCACTCACTCGCTTGCTCCTGATATCCTGCAGGCCTCAGTCTGTCTGTGAGATTGTTCTGCCAATCAAAACATGTTTATCAATGAAAACAAGCACAAGAATGCGGCCTTATCAGTACGTCATTTGTTGTGTGAGAGCGAGCGCTGTGATTGAATCAGGTTGTGTGATGAATATAGTGAGAGGCTATAAAAACCAATGAGACATAAGCTGTCTACTCACAGACATGTCAGTATTTATGGAGCTGGCCGGATGCTAAATGTGGCTGCATCAAATGTAGTTAAGATCAGACATCTTTCACACGCACAGCCTCACTGAGTCTTTACAGCTTGCCTTCCTTGCTTTTTTGTAGTCGTTTCCACATGGCAGACCCAACGTTTCTTTTTCTATTGTTTCTTTTCCTTTTTTTTTTTTTTTACAGTCATTCAACCTCATCTGTACATTTTCCCAGTAAGAATGAGGCTCATGTTACCTGCTGCTGCTGCTGCTGCTGCAAAAAAAAAAGATTTTAGCCCACATAAAGTGAAATGTAGCACTATCAATAAACTCTACTCCTTCTGCAAACAATCAGCACCTGGTGCTCCACTCTGTGTGTCTGCGTGAGGCTGAAAAATTGCATGTTTAAGACAGAAAGGCAGATTCCCCAGTAGCATCTCTTGTGGGAATCATTCTATTCTTCCTAACATCACTAATCTCCGAACTTCTCCCATATTACTGTATCTCACCAGCTCCAACACCAGAGGTGCTAATCCAACAATGGTTATAAACCTGCTGGATGGCTGTCAGCTCTGCTTCCTCTTCAGGTGAAATATGCCCCCTCCCCTCAAATCAGTTACCCCTCCTCCCTCCCAGCTGCTGAGCTCTGATTTATGAACTGAACCTGGAGCCTGGGATTATGGCAACATTTGACCTCCCACCTTCGACCCTCCAAGACGACCCTGTATGCCATTAAACCGCCTCTCTCCTGCTATTACCCAATCTGATGACTCACTTAAGGGGGATCCCAGGTAATATGAGAACAAGATGGCAGATCTACCTGCTATAATGGCAGCTGGGGAAAATGGCCGCCAATTAAAGGAGAGAGGGGCTTCGGCAAACTAAAACTTCTGAGATCATCTGCAAACAGAGCTATCGTTTTACTTCCCTGCCGTCCGCCACCCGGTGGCACCTGACGCAACATCTGCATTGTGAAGAATATCACCTTGAAGCAACTTTTTTATTTTAAAAATGGAAATAAAATGTGGTAATTTACCAGTTTATATTGACTATTGAAAAATAGTAATATAAAATTTTTGAATTTTAAAAGAATGTTATTTTTTTACTTAGTTGAAGGGAACCTGGGACAGCTCATTGACATTTTCTTCCCATTTTTCTCGTCACCTTCTTTAACTGAAAGCATTTTTGAGCTGCTAACAACGCAAAAAAAAAAAAAAAAAAAAAAACCTTTGTTACTGTGAGATGCAATCAGTTGTTCTTCCAGCTGGAGATAAAACAACTTTTGGGTACACAAACAACAAAATCCTGTTGAAAAATTGCTTCAACTGATTACTCTTACACTAAAAATTCAAGATTTTTCAGTTTTGACAAGGTCTAGCAAGCAAACCTGAGTCCAAGTGACCCAAGACTATGTGGGATTTTGGTTTCCTTCTCAGTTTACTTTGTATTTCTCAGGGGGGAAAGTAAGCACAGTTTAGTCATTTAGGATACCTGTTGAGATACTAAATTAAATTTTCATTAAAGAACAGCAATGAATGTACTGAGAAAAGTTGAAACAAACACTGGTGCACCTGTTAATTCCACCCCCGGGGAAACTGGCCCACAAACTCTCCAACTATTTCCTGTGGCCTTGGGGAGGGTGCGGGATGGGCAAACAGAACCAGATGATGGGGTGTTTGGAGGTTGTGGAGGTTGAAGCTCAGTGTGTAGTGGCCATCAGGGAGGTAGAGACAGGGGGTAAAGACCAGGGTAGGGGGCAGGGCCACACCCAGTAGGACAGGAGGGGGCTGGGCGAGGGAGAGAGAAGAAGAGGACCTGAGCCCTTCAAGTGAATCTGTTCCAGACCCAGAGCTGAATGACAGTATTGGATCCAGACATGAGCAGGAGGCTATCCTGCTATCCAGCTCTATCTGCAAAGTTTTGTTCTTCCCAAAGTGCCTCCATCCACAATCTAACTCCAACTAGTCATTTTCTCCTCAGTTTGTTTCGCTTTTCTGCACAAATTAGAACAAAAATTAGCACTGTTCTTCATGTCCACAGAAAGATCTTTGTCACAGGGTACTGTAGCAAAGGAGATTGTCTTCCCGAAGTATTTTCAGGGATTTCACGACATTAATCATAATCTACACATTATTTCAACAGGTGATCTGTCTGGTTTTTGTATGTTTGAGTCCAACAGGACAAGCAATGATCAAAGAAGATGCTTCAGATAAAAGCACTTCACAAAACAGCTTTTTACCCATCACTGTACAGGAGGCAGGACTATGGAGTATGGCGTATATAAGTTCTGTAAACACCGGTGGATGGACGGACAGATTGGGTAATAACTTTATCATTTGCCTTCTTTTTCTCTTTCACATAAGTTTGGGTAACCTGGGGGTTTCATTGTCTGACTGCCTTCATTTCTTGGCCTGTCTGATTTATTTTTAGTAATGTCACCATGTTCTCTGATCTCAGCAACTAACTTGGTGGGTACAATGTTATTATTAGCCACAGGAATAACCAATAAGACCCTGGTTGTAATAAACTGAATATAATCCATAAGATTTGTTGCTTGCATTATACAGATGTACACAGAGACGCTCCCTCAGCCCACCCGCCTGCTTCCCTTTGGTGTGAAAACATGATTCCTTCACCCTCATCATCCTCCACCCCCCTTTTGCTCCTTCTCTTCTCTCTTCCCCCCTGCTGTTCTGCACTGAGGGGAATTAGAAAGGATAACAGCCAAGAGGTCCACTCTCATGGAACACCCAGGTCGCTCTCTTCTCCCCTCCCCTTCCCCTCTGCTCAACCTCCTCCGAGCTTCCTGCTCACACAGCAGGCCCTTTCTTCTCCCAGGCCCGTGTTTCAGGAGGAGCCAGTTCACAAGCGCACCACACTGGTGAAGCAGGGCTATAAAGAAGGGCTCTGAGTTGCGGGGATGGACCGGTCAGGGAAATTGAGCATGGCAGCACTAAATCCATCACAGAGTGGAGAAGGGAGATGCACATAAATATAGTCGAAAGAAGACAGGGAGAGGGTGGAAAGAAGCAAAAAAATAAGGGTGGTGGAGGAAGAAGGCAATGAGTGGAAAAAAAGAGGAGGAGGACAGCTGAGCTTAGGACTTTGCAGTGGGTATAACAGAAAAACTCTGATATGTTTGTGTCTCAGGATGTTGCGTAGGTTCCACAGCTCGCCAGAAGTTTTGTGCACTTCCTGAAAATGAGCACATCGTGGCTACATGCGTACAGACACTACAAGAGCTGTCATTGGTCAGCTCGGGCTCTACCTGACAAGACGTGGAGCAAATAGAACAGTGGACTTTTAATGATACTAAGACTGAGTTCAGATCAACATTATTAACATTCACTGCTGGATGACGATGCAGATGTCTCAGTCAAAATGCTGACTCATCAAGCCAAAAAGTTGTGAACATTAATTGTAGATTAGTCTTGAGCATCACTGGTGTAATTCTTTCATATGCCTCGTGACCAGGCAGAGGTTCACACATCTGCTTTCCAGGGTTTTAAAATCTTGTGGTGTTACAAACCTCTATGCTGTGTTCTGTTGCTAATGAGTCTAAAGACGACACCTGCCAATACATATCTGTAACGGTGATCATTATATTGATTGAAAAACTGTAAACACAAATATTACTGATAAATAATGAATTCAGAGCAACTAGCTTCCTCTCAGTTCATAGATAAATCTATATTTTGTGACATGACAAATAAAACACATTCAAGAACAAGCCTTCTTGTTGTTTCTATATTTTTAAAAGTGAATGGAAGATTGAGAATTCAATATTCAAGGTATTTAATTTGTAAAACTATGGAGCAGCTGGGTCCTGCGCCATAGGCTTCTGCGGCAGGACCACTGGAGCACCTTGATGAAGAAGCAAGCACCCGCCTCAGGTCTAAGCGGGTGAGTGTGCGAGGAGGCTCATTAAGTCATTTATCACCTCATCGGTGTGGGTGCCGGGGCCACTGTGTGCCACTGGGCCCTGTGACAGAGCCGCTGTCATTGTCTCTCTGTCTGTCAGTGAGTGTGAGGCCACAGAAGGCTCGGCGAGGAGGGCGCACTGACAGACGAGACGGGAAAAAAACCCAAATAGAGTAAGACTGAGAGAATGGAGAGACAATAAAAAGAGGAGCATGGATGAGGAAGAGACAGAGGTCGGAGAGAAAGCGGAAGACAAATTGACAAAAGAGAGAATGGTATGTTGTTCCATTTTAAGGAGGGGAACTGGAGATGATTTACAAGAGCTGTGAGAATCCCTCCAAACACGATCTGACCAGACAGGAACACAAATCACTGCTCAGTGGACGGCTGCCATCACCGCCATGAACTAACCCTCCTTTTCCAGAGCCGTGGCATGTGCCGAGGATTATACTTCAAAAGAGTGGTTACATTACATATCACCAATCCATTATGCCTCATCTCTGCTGGACCTTCCACCTCTTACTCCTCAAACTTGTTAAAAAGGAGTGGATTCAAGAGAACCGCTATCTCTTTCCTCTCCCACCTACGCAAGGAATTCCCTCTCTGCCCCTCATCTCATATAACATGTCGCATTAGATACCATGTTCCTTCACGGCCTGCTGTGTGTGTCTGTGTGTGTGTGTGTTGTGTGGGAATGTAGGCAGGCTAGTTAATGGCCAGTGCAGAGAAACACTACTCTTCCAGGTTGATACCAGGCTTGTGACCCTGGAGCCAACATCATCGCTGTGGAGATTACCTACTCTGATTTATGACCCAGACCCCTGGCCAGAGATCCTGTTGGTAACATCACTCACACACACCGACAGACACACACACCTGTTACTGACCAACTGTGAAGAATCACTTTGCAAACACTGTCATTCACCCCGTGGCCTGCCTGGATGTGTTTGGCCAGGTTGTGTTGCCGCTTTGCCAAACTCTTCTTTTGGTTTGGCCGTGTAACAAAGAGTTGCCATGCAGTATTACATATGCAAAGTTAATAGAACCGGCTAAACCATCTGATATGGGAGACTGACCACGGGAATTTATGCTGGCAGTTGATCTCTGTCAGTGGGAGGATAAGGGATGAATGACTCCTCTTAATTGTGACCAGAATTCTTGCACAACGTTGTAGACACCTGGTGCTTGGACTGCCAGTCAATAAGATTTGAACACCAACACCCAAAACTGGAGCCCTTTTGGTTAAATCTCAAGCAATGCATGCCACTGGAAATTGAAAATAAATTAGTAATACTGTGTTTGAGGCTCAACTCAAAATTTAAAATCTAAAACTGAAAATCGTTCTGGCACCTCCTGTATCTCAAAATGTCAAATTTTCAAAAAGTAAATGTAAGGAAAGAAGCCACATGTATAAAGATGCATGGATGTTTATCAAAGAGCCGAGATAAAGAACATGACAGATTCTCTTTGCACGCTTAGTCCAAGGTCACAAAGAGGCTAGAGCCTATCCGAATATGGGATGACACATTTGAACTAGTATAAGATGTGGGTGTAACAATTTACCGTGGCACAATATGCAATTATACAAAAATGGACTGCAATATCTCAATCTGATTATAACTCCCAAAAGGCACACATTTCCATCCTGCATACTTTACACGCCAGAGGGGAAAATTAAATGTCATCCATTAACAATGTAACCTACAGTATCAGTGGTCACATGTGCTTTATGAAGATGTCATGGCCGACTGAGGAGTTTGGAAAATGTTACTCCAACCAAGTTTAAACATTTGCTCTTTATAACTTCAGAGGACATTCTTATCTGGACATTTTTATTGCTCAGTTTAGTTTTACGTAGATGGAGATCTTCTTGTAATATGCACTGCTTTACTTGTTCATTTAAGACATTCTACTATTTGCAAACTGCTAGGGGCTAGCATAAATGGTTCACACACAATGGTCTAAAATGGTAAGATATACAGTAGCAAACATTGAGCCTGTTCCCATACATCGCAGCAATCTTATGAGACTGAAGTAAAATAGATCATTTTTGACATTACTAATAGCATTAGAGATGCTGACTACTCAAACTCAACCCGCATTCACTCTAACATATGAGGAGAATGGACCAAACAAACTGCTGTCCCTTTAAAAATGCGAGTGTGACCTCTGACCTTGGAGTCGGTTCGGGGCTCAGCGTCACAATAACCCTAACGCTCCTGCAGGAGCCGGAATTTCATGGTGAGGTTAAAGCCAGCACATGCAACAACAAATGGCAGACGTCAGCCATGTTGGTCTCTGACACTAACTCGCATGTCTTCACCTCAGCCTGCAGGACAGACAGAAGACTCTGGAGAGGTGGAGAGAGGAGAGGGTTTGGAGTCGGGGGTCATTTGCCAAATAACCTCCACCAATCTCAAATCCCTTCACAGAGTAACAGTCAGACGACAGATGGCCATTTGTGTTACGCACACACATGCTAACACACATTCTCAGGCGCCCACACTCCAAAATCCATCAAACAGGGATGATTCACGATCTCTACAGTCACAAGGGAGCAACAAACACAGCAGACACACTTCATACGTGTGTCATGCCGGAGGCTGGTAACCACAAAGATACTGTTGTGCACACCATCTTGACTGTAAAACATACTGTCCATACAGGGGACACAAAAAGAGCCATTGTACTTACACAACGGCTTGAAGCAAGTTTTTATACAATAACACCATAAGTGGCCATAACAAATACAGATCTACTCAGAGGTCTCCACTGCTTTCTAGGAGGTATACAAAAAATGTATTGCACAAGTGAATGAGAAATAGACATTAAGTAATAATAAAGAGATAGCATAATTCTTTGTACATTACATAGCATCCAGCTGCTCATAACTTTCAGATGTGATTGGTTGTCAAGGAAGCCACAAAACAGACTAAGTGAAATAGTTTTGAGAAAGTCAGACGTGCAGGACTTGCGCAACCAGTGCACCTACAAGGGTGGGGGGTGGGTTATTTGCTCCTTTCTTGTTAAGTATTGTAGTATGAGATCCATTTGGGCCTCTAAGATGAGACAGGAGTGTAACTCTTCAATTGAGCTGCTCATAACTTACAGGCGTGCAGCCTATGATGAGGGGTCTCAGGTAGTTATTGCTTCACATTAAGGGGTCAAAAGCAATGCAACCGGGAATCAGTGACGTAAAGTACTTGCAACTACATTCAAGAAAGCAGCAAAATGCAGTTAAACATAGCTCAGATGTATCAGAGGAAGTTTCTTCAGAAATGTAGCCTAAACAAACAAAAATCCAGTTGGACTTCTGAGGGCGTCTTGTCAAAAATAGAAGGGATGTGAACATGAACACCTTCAGGCAACAGTCAGTGATGGGGGAACAGACGTGCTGTTTACCACTTGTCATAGTGTTGCAATGTGTAATGTTTGAATGCCGAGTCAAAAACTGAAGCATCGGACTATGGGTGTAATACAGCAGCCCAGACATGTGATGGAGCAAAAAAAAGGTATTTGATGCATTCTCTGACACATCTGTCTTCCATTTTTGCATTTTGCAAAGATATAAAATTACCCAAAAATAAAGATGCTTTTTATATTGTATTGTGGAGTTTACTACCTTTCAGGTCACTCGTTGTAATTTGTGGGTTATTCATATCTGGTTGGTTTTCACTTTTATGAGGCTCGACAAAACTGCATAAAAACAATAACAAAAATAACAAAAGCAAACAACAGATAATATAGACTGATGAACGTGTGGGGTGTCTAGTGGGACACTGCAGCTGTGGAACAAAGACAGCCAGAGACGTTTGTGCGCTCTCAGGTAATTGTTGAATATGTGTCGACATGTTTTGCTGCAGGCGGCTTGTCATCAGTTCTGTCTGTGGCAAAGTGGAGTGTGCAGGAGTAGACAGAGAGGTGCTAATGCTCAGACAGACAGATGGACAGACAGACACAAGACTCTCTGTTAGAGATGAGCTGCAAACCCGTCACGATCCACTGGTCTGCTTTCAGCACTCTGGATTCTGCTGGAGGCTCCCACACGCCACTCAACACTGCACTAAAACGCAATACACGCATGCTCAGTGACGAGTGCTGCAATTGTGCACGAGGTCAGAAACAGTGGTTGTCTCTGTCTCTCTCTTCCTCGCACACATGCGTGCACACACACACATACACCTGCTTTCAATTAGCCAGCATGTGCATCAATAAGACTATTGTGATAAGGGTGACAGCCGACAGGAGACTGGAAGCATCCAAGAAGTAAGCCGTGAGCAATAAAGTACCAACTGCACAACAAACCTCGCTTAGCTTCTTCTTTACCGGTTTCCTGATGTTTTAGGGTTTGAGCTGAGCAAGGGCTAAAGAGTTCTAACTGTTTTTAACAGAAAGCCTGCATTTCAAAGCAGAGGTGTGGGAGCTGCATTATGGGATTCAGTGAGGATATACCATTCGCTATATCCTGGTATGTGGCATGGGCTAAACATTTGAAACACCTCTCAGTATGCAATACAATTGAACAACATCACAAAAGACCATTAAGTTCGATTAAAACGTCTATGAAACAGTTTCAACAAAGTATGAGCATTCAGTCCTGAATGAAGGCAGGATTTCATAAAGGGCTGCTCTGTCAGCTGAGTGCATGTGTCTGTAAATCAAAATGACACTCAAGATTTTCTTTGATTGTTGGTTTGGTAAAAAACACATTCAAAGACTCTACTTTCAATGTATTTTTACTTTTACTTGTTTTACTTCATTATTTGTTTCTGTGAACAAACCTATTAATTTATTTTTTTTGGTAATACAACATAGAAAGATTGCAAAATTTTAATCATGCTCCCAATTCACTACAATGACACAAGATTACATAGTTACAGGTCTGTTGCTTTGCTCCTACTCTCTACTCTCTACTACTCTCTCAGAGAAATGATAACAGACACTGGGGTCAGGATGATGTAACTGTAGGTCACATGGTAAGATGAGACGGTCAACGTCACGCAAAAATAATCAACTCTAACTCTATTAGATATCATTCTGTTTTGTATTTTTGCGTGTTGTAACTAAGGAACTGGCTGGAGAGACTCGCAGCAGACACTTGGACCAGCATGATGTCAGTGGTCAAACAGTTTGCATGCAGAGGGAATCACACCACACATGTCCACTCTCTTGCTCACACAACACATCAGTAATCCCTGACAGTTCAGTCTCATGCAGGCGGGTTCCACCTCATTGGCTGTGATTAATAGTCTAAGGTTTTCCCATAATTCTCAGCGTGGCCGGCAAAGACTGATTCCAGCTCGGAATTCTGGGAGTGGACTCTGGCTGCGCTTCTCACTGGAGCCATGACCTCTGATTCCCTCCCTAACCGCCCGCCCGTTTAACCTTTCCACTTTACCCTCGGTGGGTTCGGGATGGACTGGCAGCGGCCGGGTGAGGAGGCCACGCTGGTGAGTTATGGCCCGAGCCAGGACGCGGTCAATGTGCCAGGAGTTCTCATGCAGACTGAGAGGCATGGCAATTACAATTTTAGCCAATAATTGAAGCATAATGAAGATGGATGGGGTCAGCAGCGAATGCGGCGAGGTCGCATCACGGGCTAATTCACAACATTTATTTCAGAGGGCTAAACATAGGACGCCTATCACTCCACCCAGAATGGTAAACATGCTAACAATCAGCAAGTACCATCAGTGCATTCACAAGGACGAAAAAAACTGACTGCACTGACTGACTAGAAATTCTACATAGACCAATGAAGGCAAAGGAGAAGAGAAGCTCATGCTGAATTCTGGAATCGTAGTTGCCATTTTCTTCCAGGTTTGTTACATTTTCAGACAAAAATAGCAGATTGGATCTTTTTTGGAGCACCCTCTCGATTGCCCTAACTGTATCCTGTATGACTGTCAAACGATACAGACTACTACTATCAGCAGTGGTCATGATATTTTGATCACAAATGTTCCAAACAATAACAGCCAAAGTGGGTTAGTTTAGCTACTCACTGGTGGGAGGGCATCGTACTACCTAAAAAGTGACACCAATGTTTTAGGCGAACTATGGGCCGAGTTACAAAAACAGAACCAAAATCTCCCTCATGCTCAGAAAAAGGATCTCCTGAGCAGCGGTTGTGAAAATAGACAAGAAGGAGACACGGCGAGCATGTTAATAAATTCTAGTCTGTTCACAGCCCGCTGTATGAAACACAATAGGTCAGGTTTTTGTCCATAATCTGTCCTCAATCTGCCATAATCTCTTTATAACTCGGAGTAATGCCCAGTAATATGAACAAGGGACGAGTCTTGGAGTCTCTCGTCCGTGAGTAAATATACAACAACCTGGGAGCCGCGTTTCTCATATCTTACTCATCTGAGCACACTAACAGTCTAACACAGGACCATCTGTGGATCTTTGAAAGGACACTGACACCTTATTGGCTTCTTGTGCTAGCTACAGTAAACCTCAGCCAAGCCCTGCCCAGAGGAAAGAGGAGGAGTAGGCGGGTTGGGGATTCAATAGCATCAAGAGGATCTGGTTCTGCCTGAAACCACTGGTGGTCTGCACAACAACGCAAGATTACATACATACGCTTATCAATCATTTTTGCTTTTCAATCAATTTGGTGAGATGCCAGATTAACTTTCCTAATACGTCAGTTAACCAGGGGCACACACATGCACAGGCACACTCTTTGCGAACTGGACATGAACCCAGCTCAGTGTCTGTTTAAACTAAACGATCCAAGTTAATGCGAACAAATATCCAGTGAGCTGCTCAGAGTTTTCCTCATATCCTGCCCTAGCCCACACACACACACACGCATACGCACGCACACGCACACACGTATAACATAGAGGCATATACACTTGCATACACAATATTCCCCAACCCAAAAAGGGCCCCCCTGGCTACTGTAACTGTGTTTAACCATTCCTGTAGCAGCCGTGAGAGCCAGTCAGATCGGTCAACAATGCCCGTTGTTTCTTTTCTCAGGATGTATTTTTTTTTTAAAAATGGCGCCTGGGCTCATTTGTCAAAATTGATATTTTTGTCTTTCTAAAACTCCCCAGCTTTCCCTGCTCGCTAAGACTCTGGGCGTACCTCAGAGTGACTTTGCCAAAGCTTGTACAACTGCGTGGTAAAATAGTACAAATGCAGTCTGAATAGCTCGCCAGCGCATTTCGGCAAACGCTGCCAGCATGTTTCTCCGACAGTGACCCACTGTGTTTAATGTGGCGCCGCCTGCCAAGGGTCACTTTCCATTTGGCTTCAGCGTGCTGAGACTCAAAGTGAGAAAGACGTGGAGAGACTGAGAGGGAGAGAGAGAGAAGACAGACGGACAGACGGTGCGGACGACCGGGAATCTGCTGCTGTTTAAGCAGGAAACACCCTTCCTCGGTGACAAATACACCACCTCACACTTTTCCCCTAATCAATAATTCAACAGTGACCTCATATGAATATAAACAAGCTTTGAAAATTTAATAAGTACAGTTTTGTCCAGTGCAGCCAAACAGATGTCATGTGTCTACAGTTTGCACTCAAGATATTCAAATCCTATTAAAAATCTTGTGCTGTTAATTCAAACTTTGTGCCTCTGAAGATGTGGGAACGGAACACCCGGGGGTGTTAGTAGCCTGACACTGACTGCTCTAACTGTTTACAAAAGCTAATTCTCATGTCAAACTGAGCTCTTTCTCACAGCTCCTGTCTGCTTGTCTGCCTGGAAGACCTAATGCTTCTCTGTCACTTTCTGTCTCCGTCTACATCTGTCTTCCACTGGCAGCGATAGTTGTTGGGAGCACAGCAGGAGGTCAATAACAGCTTCTCCTCTGAGGTCTTATTTCAATCTGCCTCAGCACCGGACTGACGTCCGAGAACAAAAGTGAAGGAGGGAGAATCTGGTCTGTGGTCTGAAAATGTCAGGACGCACGGCGAGGACGTCAGAAGAATGGTAGACTGGAAACTGCTCATTTTGGGCTTGGTGGAGTGTGGGACAATACCAGCTGAGGCTGGGAGAGAGACGTATACACAGACGGGGAGAGAGGGAGAGAAACTGACAGAGGTGGAGGATGACAGATAGCTTTCCATACAGGGCCCATCCATTTTCCAGAGCCTAAAAACGGGCATGGCAACGGATGTGACTTGCTTTCAAATATTTGAATATGAAGTGTGCTTTATTAAAGCCTGTAAACTGCAAACTCAACACAGGACCAAAGGATAATTCTGGTTTGTTAGACCTTATAGGCCATCAATAGATTCAGAGTAACTGCTGAGATTTGGGAACACAGTGACAAAGTCCAATATAAAATATAAAAATATTATAAAACCATTTCAAAACCGAAAGTGTCTGCACTCACACAAAAAACTGTGTGTGTGTGTGCGCACGCACGCACAACTACGGTTGGTACAATATGTCAAAGTTGAAGCAGGAGGCCAGTCTGTAAGCTGTGATGAATGACAAAAAAGTCTGAGTCACAATTTTTTGGGTGTGAGTGTGAGAATGGATTTGGGTAATCTCGGAGCTTCACTACGTGCTTCTTGCCACTTTTGATTCAAGTTGGTGAGTACAATGTTATTATAACTTTAATGCCAAAAAAAAAAACCCACAAATTATGTGTGAAAGGTATTTTTTGATACAGGAAGGTCTACTTCCGAGCTTTTTCTGGAGCTTTCAACCGTACAGCACAGCCTTCATCAGTGAGTTTGGTCAGTTGTCATCACATGGCAGTCCATGTATTGACTTGCTCCACAAAAACTACCTGTAATCACATGTTCCATGCTTAGGTCATGTGATGACAATGATGTTATCTCCATGACAACTGAGCCCTCAATCAGCTGATGACAGCTGTGTGAAGCTGAAAATATTGGAAGATCTCTTGCACTCTTGAATGTCTTTTAGACAGATGTGATTATTAACTGTGACAGTAAAAGAATTTAAGCTAAAGTTTGAGACTCTTACCTGATGAAGTTCAGTTCAGGACAGAAATGTTTAAAAAAAAAACAGTACAAGTGATCAGCAATGTGTGAATGATTTGATTCTTTTTCATGATTAAGATTCTTTTTAAGATTGAAAATCTGGGCCTGCAATGGATAAACAGACAACCCTTCACTACTCCACAACCCCACCTTTGTTTCAAACCTACTGAGGCTGAATGGAGGCAGACCCCCCAACAGTAACACCACCCACCCTATTTTACTTCTGCTGCCAACTGGAGATATAAGAGGCAAAAACGACAGAGTCTAAGGATGAGAAACTGTGTGTTTAAGCGTGTGTGTGTCTGGGATATGAATAATTTATGAGTGGCAGGTCTGATTGATGTGGGGTATAGGGTTTCCAGCCAGCCAGCGGAGGGGCTGTGTGTCCGTGCCCAAACCCCAACACACTGCACTGCTGACTTCAAAGGGTGTGGTCTGGACTCACTCATATACAAACACAAACTCTCCTTCACACACACACACATGCACACACACACAAACTCATTCTGCCACACTTGGAAATACACTTTTGCTTGCATGCACACACGCACACACACACACACACACACACACACACACACAGTGACACGCTGGACTTCCTGTGCTCCCAAACAGGAACACACAGGGTGCTGTGTGCTGGACGGTGGGTCTGGGATTTGGGCGGAGGGAGGCCTGGCTTTCCACACCTGTGTTTGCAGCAGTAATTAGGGGCGCATTCTATTTTGGGGCGGCGAGTGTCCGTGTGCTCGCACACACTCTGAAGCATACAGAGAGAGCTCTGAGCGGCTGAGGCGCACAGTACACGTAGGCTGGTGTTTGCTGTGCAGCAGCTTGTGTTTTCTCTGGTTAGAGAGTGTGAATGCCAGTGGAAAGCTCTAAATGGCCTGTAAATACAAACAGTCATATTTCCAGTTCCAGGCCATTTAAGAGCTCATCATGGTCTGCCCACGCACCCCTGTATGACATGACAGACAGCAGACCTTGCTGTCAGCTCAGTTCAGCTTAGATGCTACATCACAAAATTTATGAGCCCATGTTTTACATCTTTAAGGTTAGTACTGCCATTATCTCACCTTTCCTTTATTCAAAAAATATACCTGTAGGAAACCAAAACCATCAAAAATTTAGCCCACTAACACATATTGTCCCTGCAGCAACAACTTGGTACAACTTATATCTAACTCTACCATAGTCCAAAACATTTAAAGGTCCATTACTTAATATTTCTGATAGTAACAACACATGAAATAACAGCATGTAATGGAAGAGGTATTGATCACCACTCTCATCAGCCTTGTTTCCACCTGCAGTAAAATACCTGCTCAGCACTAAATGGCACATAGAAAAAGTTAAGAGCCAGGTATTTTTCTCAGGAAATGGTGGAGACCAAAACCAGAATTTCTTCATAATATGGTGCTTTAAGTGTTTTTCAGAATCAGAATCAGAGTCGGCTTTATTGTGTGCACGCACAAGGAATTTGTCCTTGGCTTAAACATCGCACTCTATGTACTTAACTGGGAAAAAAGACATAAAAAAGTCTGAACAATAAGTTAAATAGTGGAAAAATCTTAAATAAACAAACAATTTATACAGAGAATGGTGAAGCAATAAACAATATATACAATGAAATGTTCTATGTGTGCTGACAGTGACAGAGAGCAGTGAATGTACATGTTAAAAACTGTGCATTAATTAGATAATAAATGGCCGGTCAGTGGATGTTTTGGTGTGAGATGTTCAGTGACACTGTATGACTGCTACTGTCTGGTTGTTTTGGTTGTTTCGGCGTTCAGTGATCAGTACTACATCACCCATCTTGGATCTAATAAAAACATTGTAATTGTAGCTTCTTGATGGCAACAGGGTTCTATGGCACGGAGTCATGCACTTTTTGGTTTTGGTCTTTTAATGGGATCTAGTGATAATATCAAAACGCTAAAACAACACCAGTTTTATCATATATTTATTGAATAGAGTTTAATATCAAGTAAAAAAAAAAGTTACCTTGGGGTAAATGAGCACTGGTCACAGATCAAAAGCTTGGTGGCTAACCTCCACCATCCTCTTCAGCAGATAATCACACACCTTTCTTACAGCAGCATCTCTCTGCTCTGAATTTCTAAATTTGTGTCTGGTGTATTTTTGAATCCTTGAAGCCACGTGGCCGGCACATTAGAGACTACGTTACCCACCTCGCGGCATGTCACACCAGTCTGCAGCTCAACATCTCAAGGAATAAAACAAGCATGACAGGCCCTGACAGTCACCAATCTGCGAGGTCTATACTTTGAGGTTGCGCTGGTTTGGAGAGCAACGAGGCAAGCTATTGCGCCGTGAAAAACGTAAGATTTGTGAAGACGGAGAGTAAACACAGGGAGGGTGAAACGTGCTTATTCATTCTCTTTCCTCCTCGCTCCCTCGCAATCTCGTAAACACACATGCACGGTAATTACGTCTCATTAGAGTGTCCAGAGCCTTTCATGTAGCTGCTGAACATGGCCACCGAATCTCCCCTCTGGCCCACAGACATAAACAAACACTTCAGCTGGCCTGCCCCCTGGAGCCATGAAGCCTCCGCTCCACAATGGAAAGCCAGGGATTCCCCTTCGCCATGGCGCATTTCCCCACCTCTCACTCCACAGCGCCACCCTCCTCTTTTTCTTTTACTCTCACTCTGTCTCACACTTTTCTTCCATTCTTTCCTGTTCTCTAAACAGAAACATAAATGAAAACAGAAAGAGTCGAAAACAGAGAAACAAAGAAGGAGACAGAAGTCAGAGAGCTGCCTGCCTGCTGTGGGTCGGTAATGATATAATGAGAGGACTGCAGTGTTTAGTGGGCGGATCTTTTTATAGCAACTGTCGAGGCAAATGTGCAATCATTCACTTTGATTGAGTGAGTGTGTGTGCTCGCTTGTGTGCATGCATGTACATGTGCACGGCGGCTCAGTGCACATGTGACGGGAAGCTGAGTAGGGGATTGTGAGGAGGGCCAAACAGAGACACGGAGAGTGAGGGAAAACCAGGAGAGAGGGAAGGGAAAATGGAAGGAAAGGACGTGACAGGGCGAAAAGTGAAAGGGAAAAGGCAAACAGAGAGGTGTCACTGAAAAAAAGAAAAGAAAAAAAAAAAAGCTTGGCCCTGGCATTGAGGGGAGGGTCAGCGAGAGGTGACGGCCAGGTCAGGCTGAGGTCAAATAAGGTGCAAAACCAGTAACTCTGGGGCAAGTTTAGAATGAAAACAAACCGCCGCTATCACTGCAGGTCACAGACAGGGCCTCCCCTCAGGTTACACACACACATACACGCACACACACACACACACATTGCTGGGGCCACTTAATTAAAAAAGAGATCCCTGGCACTCCCTCAGAAAGTCCCACCTTCTAAAAGCAAATACACAGCTCTCCATCGTGGCTGTTTTAACAAGGATAGAGTTCAATATGAGCAGCGTCGAGTGAAAGCCTCATTGTGGCGGAGAGAGAGGCTCTGAACGCCATGTCGGTTCTCTCCTCATCCATCAGACCAACACCTCGGCACAGCATTTCCTCACCAATTATGCACAGGTCTCCAATCTCGCTGTACATGTGCCCAAGTGCACACACGTCTGTTGTTCCTTATAAAGTCTACGGCCGTTTATGTGCAGCATGCATGTGTGTCTGAATATGTGTACAATATTAACACAAGTACAATGTATGGTTTATTACCGTGACCTTGTTCTTAAATTGCCCATCAGTATATTGCAAACATGTGCGCTTGAGCATGCCGGCATGCTTGCGAGTGTAAAATATCTGTGTGAGTGTGAGGGTCAGCTTGTGTACCATACGGGGACGTGCGCCCGGTTTAATATCAAACGCCTGTGTGAACGTGGATCGACTAGAAGTCTAATAAAAAACAGACAACATGAGGAAGCCATTTGGTGTTGTAGGACGAGGGAAGACAGGCTTTCAGTGCTGTGACCCAACAAATGTTTCCATTCCATTAAAGCCATCAGGCTTGTTTGAAGTGGACTGGTTGGGATGCTGTCTCTGCCACGCTCAATAGACTTGAGGCAGCTCTCAGCACGCCTGGCAGGAAAATGCTGCCTGGATCTGACTCACTCCCTCTCTGTACCTGCAGTTGTGTTTAGCTCATAAAAAAAACCACAATCAGGTTCTTAAATTAGGCAGTTCTGCGTAAGTACCTCCCAGTGGAACCTAATTGACGTAATAATGGAGTTTTTAGCCTGTGACGCTACTGCAACTTCTGACTGGATTCTCTTATTAAGAGTTTATTTATCCACACAGCTGAACAGATTCTTCCACAAGGTGATTGCAGGTAACGTGACAAGCCAGATGGTTTGTTACACAGAACCATCTGGGAGGTCATCCTTCAAAAATGTTTGGAAAAGGGCAGGCACTTTCAAAAAATACTCGGCAGGTGATTGGATGAACCATCTGTCTATTACAGGCTAACTTCAACCACTCAAATCAGCAAACTATACCATGTAGGGCTCTTGCCGATTCCAGTCGGGAGAAGAGCTAAAACCTCTTTTCCTTGGAGAAAAGCCTTCAGAGCTGTTCTTTCCTCTACTTTCAGTGAAGAAATACTCTCCAGTTCTGATAGAACTGATGGTAACGCTAACCTCTTTAGGAGTCGTCATTGTTGTTTTTGAGTGATAACAATGCCTGCCACTAGTTCCTCACAAGACACTGATTGGTGCAAAATGACTGTGGGTGGCCACAAAGTGGATTCTCTGCTCACATGATCTCATGTGATGCCATCATCATGTAAATGCATGTCCTTGCCAGGTATGCTTACAGATGAACCAGACCCCACAAGCTACATCAGCCGCTGTAATGTGAGCGACAGGCTTGTCCAGGTTGGAGAGTAGGGGGCTGCCTTCATATAACTGATGTAATGGCAAGAGAGTGCTGTCTATCAAATGCATGATTATATTCCAGTTAACATTCATAAAACATTTTTTTTCATCATGCACACTTGGCCAAACGTTTTTAATCAATATAACATCGCATAATGGAATTTTTGTTATTGATGTTGCCATGGTAAAACTGAAAATGCACTGAAGATGACCCTAAGAAGTGGAAACGCTGAAAAACACAGAAGAAGGAAATAAGCAGCAGGAGCACAACAGTATATATTAAACCTAAAGTAAAAACAGTATATCACACAAACACACACACACACGCAATCAAATACTTTTCAGATGTGCACAATGGGAGCTATCTATTCTTATAAGCCAAGTAAGACTGACGCTCTCGCGTAAGCACACACACAAACGCATGCAATGTGAGTGCATGTGCATGTGCACACAAACACTGCCACACAAAGTATGTGCATAGAGTATCAAAGGGGTCAGTCACTCAGACAAAAAATGTAATCGAGGGAGAGAGAGAGAGAGAGAGAGAGAGAGAGAGAGAGAGAGAGAGAGAGAGAGAGAGAGAGAGAGAGAGAGAGAGCGAGCTGTGAGAGAGTGAAGAGAGCAGAGGCTGTGACTGAGCTCTTGTGATATTTGGCTCGATTTCGACACTCTGCAGTCTGGACGGAGAATCTTCCCACGAGCCGCTCCACCGTCTGACGGCGCGAGAGCCACAGACAGCGAGCGAGGGAGTGTGAAGGATGCGAGAGAGGAGGTCACACACATTCCAGTCCCAAAGAGTCGGCCAGACTCCTCAGACAATTAAAACAAGATGACCCCACCCCCAAGCCATCAAAACATCCCTCTATTCCTTCAGTCCTGTCTGTGGGCTTCGCTTTACTCCGTGACTCATACTGATACTCCCTAAAATGTCACTACACGGGACTCAGCCTTTTCCATATGACAACACTCAAAAACACACACAAGGACAGACACACACACACACAGGCCTTAGAGAGATTATTGCATTAGGGTGCCTCTCACACTTCCCTATCAGGGAGTGTCTCAGCTTCACAGGCCAGCTGTGGACTCCCTATCTACTGCTGCTCCGTCTCTGTTTCATGCAACTCATGCACTCCATTCAGTCAAGCTTTGTCGGCATCACTAAGGCTGGGTATCGAATCGGTACTTTTTTGGTACCAGCTGAAATGTGTCTGTAGCACAGAGTACTGAAAACAGCAAGTACCAAAAGCTGGCATTAAATGTGTGGTCACATTTGAAATCTTGTTTAGATGTTCCTTGATCAAATAGCTCCTGATTTCAATTATAATTATAATATTATAATAATTATACCCAAAGCAACATGCTGCCACAGAATTTACTAAATACATGAAGAAGTAATGATATGCAGCACAAGAAGTTGTTACTTGTAAAAAATGAAAAAGTGCATAGAATGAATGAATGAATACATGCTGAATTCAAGTTGTCTTGGATGAAAATATGCCTTGTTTTTGGCACAATGGTTTCATCGAGGAGAGTTTAAACCAACTATCCCTTGGAATGGATATGCAAGGATTGAATTGGAGGGGCAATTTGGGGAAAATTTCATGTGATCATGAATATTTTGTTAAGTAAATTGTGGCATAACTTTACCTACATGCAAGCTACATTGGGAATGGAGGCGGTCTTGACATATCGAAGCTCCAGCATAACAGCCTTTATGATGAAAATGTCACATTTCAGGCCTGTGGCCTTTATCAGAGTCATGAGGCAAGACCTTATATAAGAGGAACTCCAGCTATTTTACATGCTGACTCAAGTGACATAGGGCTGAAGACTACAAGTTTGAAAATGACTCAAATCTGGTGGTGTGGAGTTCGCAAGACTTTAGATAACCAGACCTCTGTAGCCTCTAATCCCACCTCCCCTCAGCTCTCCTTGAGGCTCCAGGCTCCAGGCTCAGGCTACGTTAGCCGCCAGTAGCATCACACTGAGGTATCAGATAAGTCAAACTAGTTTAAAACCAGTGAACACTACCATTGTTGCTGGAGCTTTGATATTTTAAAAACATTTTGGGAAGTCCATGGACTTCCATCTGTCTCAAATTCCCTCACAGCCCAACTCATGAGCCCCAGCTGGAACACTCCCCCCTGGCTCGACCTATTAAACACCCAGCAGGGTATTGAGCCTTCCTACCTCTTACCCCCTGTGGACACATCAGCCCATCCATTTCCCCTGCTCCTTCACCCTCTCCTGCCCCTCTTGCCCTGCTCTGCTCTCTCTATCCAGGTGGGAGATATGACTCTCTGCTGCTCTCAAAGCCGTCACCAACCAAACCTGTCAACCACGGGCCTAAACTGCAGGACAACACAGAGCCTGCACTGAAAAAGAAAGTCTACGGCTTTGTTTCCTGCTATAAAAACATCTGAAATAAGCTACATAAATGGCATGCAGTAAGCCAGCGTAGATTTATTGTTAACAACAATAAATCATTCATCATTCAATCATTTATTTTGAGAAATATATAGCACTGGCAGATTCAGCCTTTATTTACTTAATGCTTCATTTAAGACTGCTGCAGGTCTGTCAAAAAAGCTGCTACTGAATGTTGGGCAGTCTCTCAGCTTTGTTTACCCATTCTTTGATCAGATATTTCCTAATTAAAATCTTTTTTTTTTGTTAATTTAAGACTGTGTGTGTTAATGTTCTTCTTATTAAGCAGGTCTATGTTAAAACAGCAACCCATATTCCCAAAAAGTTTGGACGCATCCTCCATAAGAACAACATGACTGTAATTACGATATTTACTTCACAGTTTAAACTTGGCATATTCACTGTTTTTTGATCTGCGATTGGTGCATATTGAGTTTCTTGGTTTTCAAAACAAATACACATAAAGCAACAGTTGGCAAGTGGAGGAAGGGAAAGTATGAAAGCTGTCACTCAAAACAACAGAGCTTAAAATATGGTATCAGTTTTACATGAAGCACCTTTAAAGGAGGGATAATATAATATAAAATAATGTCTTTTTGGTTCGAACTGAACATCTGATAAGTAGATGTTCAAACAGTTTCCTGTATGTTGCTGCACCACTGATGGCTCTGGGGTTTCCTTGCTTCAATGAATAATATGTATATTTCCACATATCTGTGCAGCTGTATTGTCTTTCTAAATGTCTGTTTGTCTTGCTAACTGACAGCCTGTCTATGTTCGTATGAGCGTCTTTGCTTTCCACGGGACTCCGGGGTGCAAACTATCCTGCAGGCCTCATATGAAAGCTGAGGATTCTGGTTACACAAGGCGGCAAGGAGAAAGGAGAGAAAAACAGATCGGGAGAAGAAGAAGGAGGAGAGCATCTGCTTTCATCCTCAACCCAGCAGGGGAGAGCTTAGGCCTGTCACTCTGAGAGAAACAGCCAGCTGCTGCAGCACGCACACATCCTCACGCACACACACGCACGCATACATGCGCACACACAGTACAAACTTAGGGGAAAAAATACTAGATATTCTGGAGTACCATTAAAGCTCAGTGGCATGATCGTTTCTCTTGTTTTCACCATTATAAAGTTATACTCTTAATATTTAGGCTATAAAAAAATAGGGAAAAGCTCATACTGCAAAGTAAACGTTCTAACGCATCCAAAAAGTTACTTCCAACATGAAAGACTTTCAACTTTTCTTCTCTCCCTTAAAGAAAGACCTAGAGAAAGACAATTCTCATACCAGAACTGTCAGAGGTGGCCAGCTGGACAGACCACCTGTAGTTTGTACTAAAAGGCAGAGACAAGCACCACTTGGGTGTTTTCGACTCTGTCAGGTGGAAAAAGTCGTTGGTATGCCTACTATAAATTTACTATGAATCTTTGCTTCCAACAATTTCAAAATGATTTGCACTCACAATCAATACGGCAATAAAACCTCATTAAATCTGACATAAATATGCATTACAACTTCCAAAAGTTGTTCCTAAACTGGGGGAGGAGGAGGATGATTTTGGTACAGTATTTATGTAGGCTCTTGACTTCCAATGTTTCATCGAGTGAAACAGCCTAGAAACAGGAAAATAGAGTCATATTTAAGTCAAATTTAATCATCTTCATTACCAACTCCTGCAAAAGGGGACAGTGAGTGCTATTCGCTTCATTTTTGAGGGACAGCAAGCCAAAGAGGTCACAAACACTGACCACTAAGACTGGCTACAGGCAGATAAGCAACAAAAACTAGATTCATTAAGTTGGAGAGACGATTCAAGAAGTTTAACTCTGCATTAAAGAATCAGAACCAAAACACAGAGTGGCAACTGGAACAGAAAAACGGTTCTCGCATAGCTAACAAGAAGTAGATTTGAAAAACAACCGCGGCACAGGGTTCATAGGTGCTCTGGAGCTTTCAATCGTATCACACGATCTCCTTCACCAGCTGGAGGCTGCCCAGTGAAAAGAGATTAGCTCACAATAGCTTCCAGTGACAATTCTCAGGGTAACCGAAGGAGTGAACGTGATCTTACCATGATGTAGAGTATACAAGAAATAAAATGAAAAGCAAAAGTGATGCAAAAGGTCATAATGAAAGTCCTCCTTTATTTACAACATTATTTAGGGCCCTGTCTGATATCACTGTCACAGAAACAAGTAAGGTATGGCTTCTGGATGGTTCTTTTTCTTAACAAAACATAAGGGACAGATTACTCTCAAGCAAAAAACAATATGATTAGTATGGATGAGGAGGTGTGATGAACAAAAACATTCTCCAATCAATACATGATGTAAACCCTATAATTAAAAAAAGCCCCAAAATTAACTTTGGTGCACTTGAAATCAGTCTCAAACTCTGCATTCTGAATTCCTTATGAGGCAGGTGGATCACAAAAGATAACACAATGCAAGAATCCACCTCGACAGGCTTCAAGTTACGCACTTGTGGCGAGCCACAGTTGTACAGACCAATCAATGTCCAATGAAGAATCATTGGCAGCTACAAGCAGACGTGGTTTAGGTGCAATGACAGCACAACAAAGATGGCAGCTCCTAAAGAGGTTAGCATAGATGCTGGTGTAGCATCAGTTATAACAGAACTGGAGGGTATTTCTTCACTGAAAGAAGAGCAAAGAAGGCTTTTCTCTGAGGAAAAATTGTTTTCCCTCTTCTTCTGACTGGCTTCAGCAAGAGTCCTACTTACAACACATGGTCCGTTGATCTGATTGGTTGAAGTTTTCCATGGATTACTTCCCAGACTGGTGCGTCAGGTTAGCATTTTGACGCTCTGTCTATTTTTTGCTTCTCTACGTAAAACTGCGGTTGCTTTTTAGAAGCCAGGTGACGCCATCATTCAGGCTCAAACATGAACTAAAGGCGCTGCACTCATGAATTTGCTAACCATCAAGATAAGATGAGGGTACCTCAGTAAATAGGTTCAACAGAAATATGCCTACAAATCACAACTAATAACTTGTTAATCACCATTTGCAGGAAACAGCACAATATGCGGTGCTGAACAAGACTGGGACAAAAAATGGATAATAATAATAATCAAAGCCCAAAGCAGCATGTTTTGGGACTGCAAGTCTGCCATACTGCCTGAAGGAACAATGCAATATTGATATTATTTGTAGAAACACAGAAGGACTTCCAGTTTCCAGTAACCCTTCTGGCTTTCCCTGTACCAGCTGTACTTCGGCCAATCATAGCTTTGATCCAACTCTTTCAGCCAATCACCCAGAGCTGTACGGCCAAATGCTGAGTGCGAATAAAACATAGGGGTAAGAAAAAAATGCAGAAACAGGAACAGAGAGAAAAAAAACAGAAAGAAAGACTTTCCCTGAAAATCCCTGAATCTCACCCCAAAAATGAGGACACCTGGGTCAGGTTTGTGTGTCTGGGCCCATACACATGCATGCAGAAACACACAAAACCCACACACTTAGTGTAATCCTATCTGATCTCTTGACAAAAGCAGTAACCTCGAGTACTGCCATGGAACTGTCAGTTATCTCTTCTTCTGTTGTTAGGGCAGCAAGAGGGAGTCAGTTTTACACAATTTTTCTCCATGTCTCTGTCCCTCTGGTCCGGTGCCACAGTAAATACTCACTCCGTGTTTGATGATTTAGAATTTGGAGATGGCGCAAGAGTGTCTCTCACCCAATTCATTATTCTTATCGTCACACATGTTTCTCACCTCCTATGCCGTTTTCCTGTGTATTTATCCAAGTGAACCTCTCTTCTATCTACCTGTGTGTCATGGATAAATTAACAACAGCCCAATGCAAAGTTTCAGTGCAAAACCTCAGCCTGCGTGTGTGCCGATCGCTTACATTCGAATATGCACAAGGAGCACTTAATGCAGGAATAAAGAGATGATAAATTTAATCACTTACTTAATGAAACAGTGAAGAAACTGAAGAAAACACCCAGATGCTCCGGTTAAAAGAAGGTTTCAAGATTTCTACAGATTTTTAGTTGAGAACTGACCCTTAGAATTTGTGTTGCAAATATGGAATTAAGGTACCTTTAAAATTAGACCACAAGAAAACACTATGACAGCTTAGGGTTAGCTTAAAACCAGAACAAAAACATCACACTAGCAAATGTGTCTTTTGTAGGAAAAAACAAGATTTAATATTCCCCCAAAAATATTTTGAATATGAATTGCTCTTTTGCAGTTTTTTTTTTTTTCTTTAATGGAGAAAAGCTTTTTTAGGTTTTCTTCCTATTTTTCAATTGACTTTATATCACCCAAAGTATTTTCTGTGCTGTGCTCATTGAGAGACTTTTTCGGAAATGCAAGGATTTAATTACTTTCATTACATGTTGATGTATCAACATTGTTAGTAATCCATTTTAATTTAAAATCCCTAAAATACAAGCAAAGCAAGAATTACACATTTTAGAGGCTCCGTGAACCAATTAAACTCTTCAGACCTGGGATCAGACATCCTTTATTAGTCCTTGAAAGGCACAAAATGTTTTTGTTATGTTTAGCCACCATGCTCTGTAAATGTACATGTTAGTCAAATAAGCCCAACAAGAGTGTGTGTGTGTGTGTGTGTGTGTGTGTGTGCATGAGGTTGCTGGAGGTTCAGTGAGGTTTTATTGCTCTGAGCCACAGGGGGGCAAACCCCAGTTTATTGAGCTTCTGCTAAGGCCATGGGTTGAATTTCACCAGCAATTAACGCCACAAAACTTGCTCGCACACAAACACACACAAACACACACAGCTGCTGTCGTTTACTCATCCTGCTTGTGTGGGATGCCAAGTCAACATGACAGTTGCTTCTGTCACAGTCTCTCACTAAATGATCTACACTCAGCCTAACCCCCTGCAGACACACACGCACACACACACACATAGATGACATCATGAATATGCCTGGGTGGATGTGTTGGGGCAGCAGCAGTTGAGGGGTCAGGGAGTTATACTTAAAGTCAGGAGGGTTTGGTGATGAAACCTAACGCTCCCTCTCCTCTGCCCTATTAGCTCCCATTTTAGCTCTTTACCACTCCAGCTGTGTTTATTAAAACCTTACAGAGCGGGCAGAGGTATTTATCAGCTCCCTGATTCACTGCTGTAAAGATCCTGGCACGCATATGACGCGCACACACACACAAAGATATCTATACCACAGAGCAGAAGTACAGCAAGGCCACAGCACCCTCGACGACAGAGTACAGTAGTGCTAGTGCACATGAAATGACAATTAGTGACAAAATCAAATGTACCTGTTGTACCTGGACTGACAACAGTCCTTGACACTGATAGTGTGATAATATGTCACAGGGTACCTTCATAAAATCTTAAGACATGTAAGAAAATAGTGAGGGTAAATCATCTATATCAGCTTGGCTGTGTGGCCACTTGACCTGACCTGAACGGAGTATAAGCTGTATATATTGATAGAATACCTGGATTTTTTTTTTTTTTTTTGTCAAGCTTAAACACACTTCGAACTGATCTTCATGGTCAGACATTCCGCATCAATCTGTGCCCCAAGTCGTGTCACAATGTCTTTTAAAAAGATAATTAGGCCCTTTTCTGTGCTGGGTCGCTCTGGATACACGCCGCAGCAAAAAGTTCAAAATGTAGACTTAAATGTCAAACTTACTGTACGCTGTTCCCAAGCCTGCCCCCGCTGTCACCTCCCAGGCCAAAAACATGTGATGAATGGCCCAGCGCTCTCATCAATCATCTGTGATTGGCCCTGATCTGTGCTGTGATTGGCTAATTAGCCTCATCTGTAACCATTACAGCACAGAGAGGCAGCTGCAGCAGTGAAAAAAAAAGGATAAGAAAAATAAAGGAGGTGAAAAATGACACCATCAGGGCTGTTCTGTCACCTCGCTGCCTCAACACAATGCCAGGAATTAGACAGCTACCGCCACACAGGGGCAACCACACACACACAAACACACACACACACACCTGAAGACTGCAAGGAAACACTTCCAAAGACCAGAATTTCACAGGCAATTATATTTTGAAAATAAATATGCGAACAAGACAAGAGCAGGGAGGAGGGCTTGTCGGGACTGTGTGTCAGCGGGTCAGCCACATCTCATCTGGCAACAGTTTCTGCTCCGCTACGGCAATGAGAACAGCAACGCCAGCTCCAGTCAGGGGAAAAATAAGAGCCGCTTATTAGATGTCAGAGGGAAATATCTGGTAACTGGGTGGTATCTGCTCGCCAAATGAGTGCCGGACAAGAGGGAGTCACTGGTCCAGTGATTCAGGAGTACAAATCACCAAAAAATAAAAGGTTAAGAGGCGGCAGAAACATTAGGCATAAAAAACACAAGACAGGAGAGGAAACGGACAAAAAGACAGAAAGAACGTGAGGCAGGATGGAGCCCGAGGGGAGAGAAAGGGCCAAAACCACCAGGCCGACTTCAGCTCCTGCTCCCTCCCAGCCAGCCCTCTTCTCTGCACAGGAAATGGCTCTCTGCAGCCAGAAGGGGAGGAGGTGTAGGGGGGCTCCAAACAGCTGTACCAACCATGGGCCAACTCAGGGTGGGGGCAGAGGCTGAGATGAGAGGAAGGAGTAGGGAGGAGGGCGGTCCTTGGTAAAGACGGCAGACTCCTACACCTTTATCTGCTCAGATAGAGTCTTTAATGAGCGCTTACTGCGGGTTTCCTTTTCTCTTTGGCGTGCTGAGAAATTTGTTCTGTGTTGCCAAATCCCAGAAAACCACGTTAAAAAAAATAAAATAAAAAGGGTAGCCAAATGTTTCAAACGCCATCACAAAACAGAAAGTCCAAAGCTTAACCCCTTTGAGGAAAATGAGATCAGGAGGATTTAAATAATTTTATCTGTCGATTTTATACTAAAGCGTTCAGCTCCGGCATCTATTCCATAATGCCATAATAATAATAAAGGACTCCATTGAGAGTAGCTGGGCAGCTCCAGGTCTGTCTGCCTGCCTGGGACAGACACCCGATACCCTGCTGAGACGATGCCCAGCCAGCCGCACGCCTTCAGACGTCGTTAGAGCAGACACACAGCACGCCCCTCCTGCCACCCGCAATCCATCTACAGCCAATTACAAGCAATTTCCCTGTCCTGGGTGGGGTGAGGAGAGGGAATGAGAGAGGGAGGAAAAGCAGTTGTCAGCCTAAAGCAGACACACATGGCTCTGTTTACAAATTGCCAGTTGTTTGGCTTTGCCATGGTAACACAGTGCTGACGCTGGCTGAGTGGACGTTTCAAAATGAGACAGCGAGAGGAGGTCGTGGTGACAGTCGCGGCCTTTGATGGTCTGCAGGGCGGGGTGAACTTTCTGCAGGAGAGATGGTTCATTTATGCAGAACGTACAAACGTCCCACAAACACAAGTCTGTTTCCCCTCCTGCCTTCATCTTCTCCCCCTTCCTCCTCCTCCACCTCAGTTCCCCTCAGCAGCTCGGGCTTCTGTTTGGCTATCCGAAATCCGCCTTTCCGAAACTGGAGACGCACAGCGAGGAGGTGCCTGATTCACCAGAACTGGAATGTCGGCCGTTCCCACAGGAAACCTGGAGCGTCTCAAACCAGGGTGCCCTGGACAGGCCAGTCCGCACACACACAAATCCAGCAACACAGGGCTGCACGTACAACACAGTACACAACTGGTCAGTCAGACTAACAGAACAGGATGAATCTGCTGAATGAGACCCAACAACCAGAATTTTACTTGCAAGAATGGACGAGTCCTGTTGTTTCACATAACCGTAGCTAAGTGGGCAGAGCCACAGCTTCTGGAACTTGTTTTTCCTCACATTTTAAATTTAGCGTTTAATGACAACCTCAATATTTCTCAAAATAGCAGCATTACAGGGAGACTTCTGTATTTTTCAACCTGGAATCTATTTTCCCATGTTTTTGTGTCTAAGTGACTAATGGAGACAACAATTTTTGAAAGTGGTCCAGTATTGAGCGAGAGCGCTGCCGCTGGCAGCCTCAACACAGGCTGCAATGTAATCCTTCCAGACGATTGCACATCATCTATGTACGTCCACTAAAAGTGCTTGTTTTTGCCACTGCCTGTCAGATTGTTTTTGTGAGTGTCTGACAACATCTCTACAGAGAAATGAAACATTTTTCTTTACCTTTGGCCTGATCCAGTCTGTTGTCTAACCGAGTCTGACATGACATTGAAAATCTTGTATAACACAAAGTCTGATTGCCGCCAATTTCTTCTTACAACAATTCAACTCTTGCAAGACTTCAGAGTGAGACGTCTCCTTGAGTGAGACACAATAACGAACAGACCAGATCCAGTGAAAGGAAAAGAAAAATGTTTTATTTCTCCGTGGGGGGGCCTTTCCATAATGTCGTCAGAACCGCAGAATAACACTTTTAGTGGACGTACGATGACCATTCTTTATTTTATCAGTTGTGAATGATTTGCGCAACAGTGACACACCATCCCACAAACAGATTCATTTTCAAAAACAACAAACTTTTTGTATTTCCATTTTACCAATTCCATTCCAAGTTAGACTTCCCACCACAGGAGGCAAAAATTATTCAGTGTGGTTAAAAGCGGATATGACCGATCAGAAGTCTTCCCATATCAAGCAGTGACTGATGCTTCACTGACGCCATCGACACCTCCGCGCCGCGCCTTAACAGCATGAACCTCTGCTTCACTACCACCCTGCTCTGATGCAGCGAGGCCACACTGTGATCTGCAGTTAAACTGAGGTTCCCAACTGTAACCTCCTCACCCCCACTCCCATCTCAAAGAGCGCCCCCCGCCACCTCCGCCACCATCACCTCCTAATAATAACACGGTCCACAGTGAGGGGTCTGCTGTCAGACATGGCAACCCATCGAGTCTTTCATCTCAACAGCCGCACACACGTGTTCCGACCTTAACCTATCACACACATTGACATACACAGAGGAATGTGCGCTTACTCACACACACGCACGGGGTGAAAAGCACACATTCAGAAACACTGAGCGCCGTCTGCTCCTGGACGTGGCAACCCCACTGTTCGTTTCATCTCCCAACTCCTTTCTCTGCTTGCTGCTGGCACCATTACGTTAACACAAACACCATATTTCTGTCATCGTCCCCAGGACGCAGCGTTCCCTTAATATCTCTCTTTCTTCTGCGGGCGTTCGGGGAATGGCAATGGGGGCCTGAAGGGATCTGGGACATGGGTGAGTTGTGGGAAACCAGAGTGCAGTCTGTGGCCTCACAGCATGCGGCCCTCTCTCTCTCCTCCCGCTCCTCGTCTCTTTCTCTATCTCTGTTTCTCTTTTGGCAGAGAATCATAGGAGGCTTCATGCAGATCGCATATTGCGGCCTCAAATGATCTGGGAAAACATGCCCTGTTTAATGCTATGTGCACATCTGAACCCTGTTCAACTCTGAAGCAGTGCACGCACACGTTGTGTCTATTTCCCGGGGTTTGTGTGTGATTATGGTTGTGTGTTTTTTACCTCCACATAGTCTTTGGCGTGGCCCCAGTCCCTCTTGGAGTCCAGGTTGCCAAGGCTGAAGCTCTCCAGTTGGCCAAGGTGAATCTTTGCCACAGACCGGCTGATCTTACGCGTCACAAAGTTTGAACCTGAAACACATACATTAAAAAATGCTTTGTTGGCATCTTCTGAATTCAATTACAGTTTACACAGGATATAAATATGACAGGGGTTTAGCTTGGTCCAACACATACAAACACAGATAGTCAGAAACAGAGAAACAAAGAGCAGATCGCAGATGCAATCGAGTCCTCCTCATTGAAGATGGTGTTTAGGGATCCCTACCAACGTTCTCCATAACACTCTATCACCACACACACACGCACACACACAGACAGACATCCAAACCTCTACTGCTGCTCCAAGTCTTCTTGAGCCAAAGCAAAAACTCAAGCAAAAAGCCACCCTGAGTCAAATCAATTCGTTACCACCTCACATTACAGCCACTAGATCCTTTTAGATTCCTTCTCTCTCATTTTCCTCTCTAATTCACTGTTTCAGTGTCAAATCTGGGCTGGATGCCAAGATAAATCTCAGAGCATCAGTCTGCCAACGTAAAAAGAAAAAGCAACAGGGAAGTTCCACAGAAAAATGACAACCAAACAGGACCACCCTGGTTCTGCCGGTGCAGTGTCCAGTCCAGAGTCACCACATCGACTGCCGATTCCTCTGCCAGATGGCGCCCAGCGGTGCTCCTCATTCTGAGGCGGCACACGTGGCGATGCTATCTGCGGGAAAACAAATGAGCTCCTAATGACTATTTCTGTGCCACTAGAAGGGTATTTGGGTGCTTTGGCGGGACACTAGGGACGGTGTCATGTTCTCTGTTCCTGCCGTGGGCAGAAAGAGGCCGCGGAGAGCCTGCGAATAAATGCACCAGACCTCCAACCCAAACACAGCATTATACTGATGGAAATCAACACTAAATATTAGGGTGTCGTGTCTAATAATGCCACCATCTTAGTTGAAACAGCTTATTAGAGTTTGAAGGGTTTAACTCTGGCTAGGCTCTTCTGTCTTATGTTCAAAAGCCAAAATGGCAGATATGTGGGGATATGTGAAAATATAATTTCAAAGGAAAGCTTGAAGCTTGCATCAAAGAGTTGGCTATTTTTAGCCAACACAACATCTCTACTGTACATAAATCTCCCACAACCTTGTGTGAACCTCTTCGAGACCTCTTAAGAGCTCCTACATGCTGTTTTTGAAACTCATCATGTCTGAGATGAATGTTGCCTTTTAGCGCTGCGCCCATCTCGGCCGTAATACAGCGGCTCTGTCTCGACACTGTATCACTGTTGCTCTGACATGGAGCAGAGCCTCCATTTAGACACAGGAAAATCCCATGAACCCAATCATGCGAATGCACCAAATTTGTAGTAATTATTTCATAGGAAAGCGACAGCCCTGGGCAGGCTGAGCAAAAACAGACCAGAGAAGGTTAGACACGCTTATTTGAGAAAATACAGCATGTTGTGTGTTGGTAGCCGGTCACATGGCTCCCATGTCAACGCCGCTTTGTCGCCATATTGAGCTGGACCTTAATACAGTTTAAATAAAGCTCTGTGCAGTGTTTCTCTGGATCGCACTACAAGCACCACTTTAAAGGAAAGTCCATTCTCAAAATCCATGTCTTGCTCAGAATTCTGTGAATCAATGTTATTCGCACAATCATTAGGAAATAGCACGTGTCTACAGAGCATAGATAAATTGCCGATGGAAACCCCCTCCGATGTCAGACCTGTCCTGACTTTGCGTGATCGTCTGATCTAGCCCTGGGGGCCGTTCTCCAACCTGGCAGGTCATCTGTTCTGGCAGGTATCACTGCTCCTGCGAACTGCAGTCAAATGTGAAGCAACAACTATTCATCTGCAACGGACACAGCCAAGATTGTCAGCTTTGCTCTCATCCATATCAGCCAGACAGGCTCATCGCAGGGACATCAACGCGAACACACAGCATTCGCATGTCATATATCCAGAGCTCAAACGATTAGGCAATTGGTCAATGGAGAGAAACTTAATCGACAAATATTTTAAAGGGGAACTCCGCAGATTTCACACATGAGCATCAGTTGACTAGTCATCTGGGATACGACTCAGTCAGAAACAGTTGTGTCATGTTTTCTGCGAATCTGGAGGAACTTGTCAAAGTCTGAGCCTGTGTTACAAAGTGGGGGCACGCAGTTTTAAAGACATGGGTTTTTCTGAGGAGCGTCTCATGAAAAGATGTTACTGAATTGCATCATGGGAGGTATAGGGGTAAGTATACAGTGTCTTTGGATCTTGAGCCATGTTGGGGATTAAAAAGATGGATATCTAAGCCTGTGCATCTTCATCTTCGACTGCTCTTCTTACTAAACTTATTTTTTATGAGTCTCACAGCTGTATGGAAATGCAATACTAAATTGCTGGAATGCGTCAAACAATTGATCAGTTATCTTCTTAAATGTCAGTTTTTGCCGCGCTAAACATTGCAAAACTGCCATTCAAAGCCTTCTTTTTTGTTCTGCATGAGTCGGCATTGTTCACACAATTCCCTTTTTGCTCTACACAACTTTTGTTCTTTTTTTCCATGTGTTTCTCCATTTTTTACTCATAGTAAATTTAATATTTTGAGGTTTTGGTCTGACAAGCACGCACTTCTGGAATGTAACCCTGGGCTCTTGGAAACTCTGGGAAACTTGTGATGGACAGTTTCCAATATTGTTTTTAAATTTCTAGGTTAAATATCAATTACAAAAAACAATGACACAACAACTACATTTTCATTAGTCGCAGCTCTCCGTATTGTATATTAGGACCCAATGGGGGTGAAGCAATGTAACAAGAGCCTAGATTGGTTACTGTAGTAAATTGGAAAGCAGGGGTTTAATTTGATCCAACATCCAAGGGAAACTCAAGTTTGCAGGTTAAACACAGGTTGTCAAAACTCTGCAGAGCCGAGTTGGCTCTTAAAAAGGTGGCAGAGGGATACAGTGTAGCACAGTACACCCAATCAGTAATAAAGTCCATTATTTCCCCCTGAGCACACCTGTAGTCTCCTTGTAAAGCTCACACCTCTGTTTGGAGTGGCTCTGCTCCCTGGCTGCTCTAATTGGTGCGGTGTGGACCAGAGCATGGGCCTAATGGAGCGGCCTGCCTGGCTGCGGACAAAGCCTGCTCTGTTACTGGCCCGGGTGTTAATGTGTTTCCTTTACTGGCAGCGGCACCGCAGGACAGCCAGGAGGAGGGGTGGAGGCAGGCGAGGGGAGCCAGGGGGGCTAACAAGAGGTTTCGAGCCCAAACGGGGCAGCGGTGGCCGTTTAACCTTGCCCGCGGCCCGGCGGAAAGTCTAATAAAACCACGGACCGTGAAAACTGAGCAGACAGCAAAAACCATGCCAGAAACGGACACTCAATCTCTTTCTCCCTCCCTCTCTCTCCCTCTCTTTCTCACTTAAACGTTTCTTTTCTTTTTTTCCATCATCCCTTTTCATTTTTTGGCCAGAGAAGCGACAGGAAGAACGTAACACACGGGCTTCGTTGGCACAGCTGGGCTGAAGTATGGAGAGAAAAGGGAGGAGGAGGAGGGTGAGTGAGGGGAAACGTGCAGAGATGTCTCCCATCCAGAGCCAGGCCATGTGGGCCCAGACAGGATGGGGACGGGAGCTGTCAGCTGGGGGCTCGGGTGTGGGGGAGTAAGGGAGGGGACTGTGGGTTTGTGGGGATTTTGGCTTTACTGGCCTTGGTTACTCAACATATTCTGTTGTTAGAACCATGCTGTTAAAGAAAGGTGACTAATGAAGTCTGTCTTCAAACTGTGTGACGGCCCAGACCTTACACACCCCAGACCTCAAGATGTCTGACTAGCACCCATTTATGTTACTGTGTATTTATATGCATTTTCTAATTAACATTCAACCGCAGCGTGATCCTCAAATCACACATTTATTTTGAAGTCATAATGTGTGGTCATGGCTCAGCCGAATAGCGCGTTAGCTCTGGAAAAACTGAAAAGCAGAGTAAATTCAAATCTTGAATCGTGTCATACACTCATCAAGTTGATCTTCAATGTTACAGTTGCGCAGGTAGAACATCCACCTCTTCGCTCAGCCAAGTCTCTCTTCCAACTTTAGACCTGCCGTATGTGTTTCATCACATCAATCTGTTCCAAGGTGATTTGCAGGATGTTACGAAGTTCTCCCTTTTCTCAATAAAATGTGGAATGACTTGGTAACGCAGGCTGCTTTAATGGGCCAGATTCCAAAAATGGGAGGGTACATCGACTACTTTACTTGAAAAAGCTGAACACAAAGACTAATTCTACGTATTTTCCGGATATTTCACAGTTGAGTCATTTCTGTCGTGAGCTTGTCTGAACTGGCCACACTTTCAAGCTGGTAAAGAAAAAAATAGCCAAGACTTAATTTTGATTGCCACCGTTGTAATAGAAACCCTTAGGTTACCTCGACGTAGGGTTTACACACCTGTTTTGGAATCCAACCAGAACTGCAAATCCCATAATTCCACTCTGTCTTTGAGCAACGACCTCGGGGAGTGAAAGGCTTTGTGGTACATCTGAAGTGAAAAATGCAACCTTTAATTTCTAGCTCCACTCCCACACATTTCGGGATTTAGGTCGACCGTGTAGCCCTGTTTACATCTAAATGAATGCATCCTCATCTCATACGCATCTTCTTTATGGGTACTGAGCTATGGACAACATACCTGACTTGCAGGAGTACTGACTGATTCTGCAGGAGGAATCTTCCCCGAGTCGGGGGTTGGCCAGATTCCACCCAGGCCAAAGACCTGTCAGTGTCTGCCATCACCGTTATTGCACAATTCACATTCTGACTGATCTCTGGAGCCTCGACAAAGAGAGAATATTTGCGTTACATCCAAGAGAGGTCATGCGCTCAGCCCCGCCAACACAGCGTCTATTCACACCTGACAGACTGCTGCCCTCGTTCTGGGCTGACTCAACCGACAGGGAGGGGACAGAGAGAAAGAAATGCAACGCGAGGAAGGCTGGGATGGTGCTGGAGGGTTGCAAAGACAAAGACCAATAAAGTCACTGTTTTTAAATTGGGTGTGACGCAACAAAATGGATGGACAGCACAGGGTGTGCAAAGGTGTGGGGAAAGAAAGGGAGGGTGTGGAGAAAGAGAGGGGAGTAGATGATACTTGTTTTTCTTGAGTTCGAACACTGACAGCACCACCTCCACAGAGAGAACGAAAAGAGTTTCACCCTAGTATCGAAAACAACAACGTAATCGTGTCTGGCAGCATCCCGCACTTCAGCTAAATCAAATGATCGTAAAGCAACATTTTTGGGGTTGGATTGTCCTCCCGCAGGTCTCTAAGGAGACCTGGCAAAGGTTGGGAAAGGCGACGGGGTGCTCTCAACTCACGCCGCAATTAGTGCTGCTCAAAGTGAGCACTCTGTCAACAAGATTCTTGGTTACCATGGTGACCTGGGACAACAAACACATATTTTAGGGCGGCAATGCGTATGATTGAAGGTAGAAACCTCAACAACCACGTGACGTGCTTGAAGCAAAGGTAGGCTGAGGCGGAGGGAAGGAACCACAAGGTGGTGAAGGCGTGAAGGAAAGAGAGGACTCCGTCATCAGCTCTGTCAGACGCCGCTCTTCACCTGGCCACAGTTCAGCTGGTGTTTAGGCTGCTCTCCCTCAGCCCTATCTCATCAACACCTGACGAAACGAAAGACCGAAAAACAAAGAGTGCCCACTCCGTGCCGAGGTGCGTCTTACGAGATACTGCCAAATCCCCTCGACGCCCCCCTGACCGAGTCGTTCCTATCTGAAGATTTCCTTTGAAAACAATCTCTCCAATAAACAGAAAACATATCCTCTTACAAATCTATCATGCGATCTGACCTTTTGGGCTCAACCTCAACGAAAGCAGAAAGATGAAGCCGAGGCATGTAGAGGCTCAGTGGCTGTATGTGTGAGTATTTGGGGGGGCTGCATTGACTTTGGCAGTGCTATTCTAACTTCCCCAATGCTAACTGGTCTTCTCTCCTAACATAACAGTATATTATTCTATACTGCCAAGCGTGAACCACAGAGCTCTCAGGGTGGAGAGATGGATGGGACTTCCCCAAATAAACCAGGGGATTAGCCTACAACTGGAGCTGGTCAGCAGGAGCAACAGTGGATACACACACAAAACATATTACTGATTTACTGCAGAGCCTTAGATCAACAGGCTGTTAATAACTAGAAATTAAACTAGAGTTTTGGCTTTAATTGTCGAAATTTGATTTTGGGGCACTTTGAGGTGCTGTGTATTTGTTGAATATGATGACCAAATAAATACATGTGCTGGTTATTTGCACAGGTTTCACTGCTGATCACTCTTGCCAAGAGAATGTGGGGTACTGTACTGTCTCATATGTCACAGCAATATGGAGTCTATTTAGCACCCCTGCTAAAGCTAATCCCCCCTTCAGAGTCAGTGTGAGGGCTGTTTGTTATGGCTAACAACTAAGCTAACCAGAAAGGAGCTAGCCGCGGTGTGAACCGGCCAGCAGATGCGGGCTTCTGTTTGCTTTGCTTCACGCTGGATTTCCACTGGGATACTTCTCCTGCCCGACTGTCCGATGTCGACCTTTCGCTACAAAACAATGCAGAACGGCTGTTTATTGGTGGAGCGGTCAGGTGTTTACGAGAACTGTAAGAGAAACCAAAAGCACATTCCTGCTGGGATTAAGTCATCCTGGGTGCTGTAGGAGACAGAACTTGTTGAATCATATAAAGGGACAATAAGTCTGGTAGGAAAATGGTGCTGTTTCACTCTTCCCTCTCCCCTCTCCAGCCATTCCCAGCAGCCACCAGACCATCCTACATGACACACCACACCATGCCACGCCACACTGTGCTATGGAGATGATTGGCCACTGGTAGGCCACTTTAGCATTAGACCATTAGAGCAAGACTCAGTGAGTTTGCTATTAAAGGGAAAAACTCTCTCATGAAGGCAAACATCTATTTGTTTCTCAAACATACACACACTCAGCTACTGGCACTCTATGGCAATGACATCGCAGCTTTTCCTGTGTGTGGGAGGGGGAGTAGTGATGATGTCAGAGCCACTGAAACTGCCATCATGGACATCCTCCTTCATTCCTGAATTAGTATCCAGAGGTACAAGTGGCATGTGAGGACAGAGGATTAGCATACAATGTTCAACAGCTCCATGTAAGATTTGATGTTACCAGCATCTATAAACTCAATGTTGAATCAGTTTTCTCTCTGTACAGTAACACGTATCAGGACAGTAGCTGCGTACGTCACACTGTGTAATTTACAGTACAACCTTACACTCCAACAATGAAAAAAATGTGCCACGGACGATTGTGCATCTCAAAGCACCAACTCCTCCCCTCTATAGCCCTCCTGTGGTTGACGGAGTGCATGGCCAAACGCCCCCTCAGTGCAGCAGCGGCAGGGTCACAACGAGCCCCGGGGGCCTGGGTAAACACTGGCCAATCCAGCCAACACAAGCGCCACACTGGGTTGTGCAAGGCAGCCGTGGGACATCTGGCCACATCACAGCGCAGCGTTCCTGCTTTATGAGCAACAACAGCCGTAACTCTGAGAATAGAAGTGGCAGGAGTAAACCCGATGGCCTGCTGGAGAAATGCTGACTGTGGAGAAAAGAGCAGTAAGACATGGAATGAGGCAAGAGAGTGGAAGAAAAGGGAAAGGAGTGTGTATGTGTGTGTGTGGCAAGGATGGAAAGATAGAAGCAGAGTCAGAGAGGGAGATGAGAAAGAGCTGACCAAGGACCAAAAGGCTAAGGACATGTTATCAAGTGGGCAGCCAGCTTTGGCCTTATAAGGTCGCGTGTACATGTGGAAAGGACACCAGCATCTTTGAATTCGGTTTTACAGCTGCTCAATCAGCCCGTCAGTTTATCTATGCGGCTGCAACTATGATTATTGTATTTATTTAAACTTTCCAGAGCTCAGAGCCCAAGGCGAAATCTTCAAAACGTGTTTTGGTTTTTTGTCCAACCAGCTGTCAAAAACCCAAAGATATTCAATTTATAAAGGCAGCAAATCTTCAAATGTGTGAGGATGGAATCACAGTGTGTGACATTCTTGCTTGATAAACTACAAAACTAGTTAACCAATTTTTAGAAGTGTTCCCGAATTTGTTTTATCACCCCTCCTGTCATCCAGGTCGACTATGTCAACTAATTCTCCATTACAAGACCTTGATGGCGACCGCACCATCTTTACTTAACTGGCTGTAAACTACACCAGTTCCCACACCTATCTATCTGTGGTAACCCATTAGGGTTTACTGGCTGACCCCTGACCCCTGGCTGGGGTCGTGGCTGGGGCCTTCATTTGGGGATAAATCATAAACACCTGAGCTGCTGACCTGGGTGCAGCGCTGGGCTGCACTCATGTGGTATTAATTTTGGGTCGCGGTGGCGTGTAAATCGGGTTAAACCAGCGCCTGCGACCCTCGGGGCTCAGAGCACATATTAAAAATGTGACCACAACCCACTCACTATGTGTCAGAATGTGTGTGAGTACGTGTCAAGTAGTTATGAGAAACATTGCTCCACCAGTGCATGAATATGACTTTATATAGAGCATGTAATTGAATACTTTTACACAATCCAACAATGGTTTACCTTCTGTTTTACTGCTTTATTGTGGGTTTAGCCTGTTGCTCAGACTAAGTGCTGTATGATATTTGCTATATATGATCATTCCTAATTGGCAGACTAGTTAATTAACAGACCATCTGATAAGTATTGGAATTATTTACTTTTAACATTATATTACATGTATCATGAGATTATTGTTGCCATGGCACTCTATATTCTTTTATAATAGTTGGCCTATTGGAAGATTTTTGGAAAAAAAAACTATATTTCATTTTTTTAAGCTTTATTCGTTTATTTGTAAGTGGAATTTTAAAAGGATAACACAGAAATGATGTTGATTGTATTATTTATTTATCTATAGAGATATATGGTGTGGTGGAGGAGGGGGGAGGTGCCATAATATGAAAACTAGGTTGTCTTACAACCTTCATGTTATGACAAAATGCTGGACACAAATTACAATAAATATAAAGCTAATAAATAAATAAAAGGCTTTGTAATCAGTTCAATCAAAAGCAATGCTCAGCCCTCATGTGATCAATCGTATCTTCTTGTCTTCTCTTCTCCTCTAATACTGTCAAATGCTGCAATAACCTCACTTAAACATTAGGACAAAAAAAAAAACAGCTTCACTGTTCACAGCGTCACTTTGAGGTGACACGGCGTGTCGTGCTGTGAGCTCACCTCTCCTCGGGCTCTCGTGGTTAAAGAGGATCCCGTTGACGGCGAACATGTCGTAGGCCTCACGAAAGTTCACCACGATCCAGTAGGCGTAGAGCTTTGCAGCACCTGAGAGCAGAGGTGACATAAGCATATTAAAACCAAACACTCACTCAAAAAAAGTGACAGAATACCACAACACACAACAGCCTTTTCAGATGCACAGTCGTTCCTCTGTGGACCGCAGCAGTGCACAAGCAGGCTTTTCACACTCACTTGATGCTTTTATTCACTCAGACAACAAAGTTTGACGCATCTACTAACAAGTTTACAATTTAAGTGACAATTTAAGCAGAGAGAGGAAGACTGATCCTCTCTTCTCAAAGCTGCAGAAAGACCACAAAAGAGAGAGAATCTGTGGTGTAACTACACTTCACGTCAAAGCTGAACACAGCGGTACCGCAGATCACGTTTCACCATCGGGAACGTGAACCGCACACTCCTGCTGATTGACCGAAAGCAGGCTTGTGCAAAAAGTTCTCCATTCTTTTCCTCTCACCATCTTCCTCCTCCTTCACCTCCCTTCTCCTGTGATGAGGGGAATACCAGAGCGAGCAAAGGGAGGCGCCCGTTGATTAAGCCGTAGGTCAGGATATATGCTGGAGGTTAAGGGACGTCGCCATGGCAACCCCCGCCTGCCCGCTTCTCGCGTCTAATTAATAGAGGAGCAGCCCTTCACATGATGGTATGTGCCTCCCATGCAGCCTCAGATTGAGCGCTGACAGATGGGGAAAGTGTCAGTGAGGAGAGCATTTAGACAACAGAGAACATGAAACCTGATCACTCACACACGTGTACAGCCTGCATGTGTGTGTAAGTGTGTGTGTGAGTGTGTGTTGAAAGTGAGTGCTGAGTGCTGTGGATATAAAGGTGTCTTTGTTAAAGCGAGAGCCACTCCAGTCTTCAGTCAGACGTTTGGCCTCGGGGTGTGTGGAGAGCTCAAACGCTGCCTGAGCACTGAAGCCCCTTCACTCACTCAGACACACACGCACAGACACACAAACACAGACACAGACACAGACACAGACACACACACACACACACACACACACACACACACACACACACACACACACACACACTTTGAAAAAGTGCTGCAGAGGTATCAAGCAATCTGAGTTTGTATTCCCTTACATGGCCATGCGCAATCGTTGGACAAACGGTGTAAGGTAGAAAATGTTGGGCAATCCGTGTGTGTATTTCCACCTGAATCTATGGTACATTACGTATGTGTGTATTACCGTAAGGTGAGCGAGGGTAGAAGGGTGTGGTTTCCTTCTGAGGGATCTCCTGAACTTTGCCGTACAGCTCACTGGTGGAGGCCTGGTAGAATTTCACAGTGTCGGTCAAACCGCATGTCTTTATGGCATCCAGGAGACGAAGCGTGCCTACACCGTCCACATTAGCGGTGTACTCGGCCAACTCGAAGGACACCTAAGGGAGAGATAGAAAAAAAAAAAGAGAGAGAGAATTGATAAAGGGACCATGGTGGGAAAATTTCCTTTACATATTAATCCAAATTCTGTAAAGAATTCATATTATTTAATGTCGACTGAAGAAAAGAGCTGGAGACTTGAGACATGACATTCGGACTTGTGTCTTTTGGTAAGTACCAAGTAACAAAAATGACTTTTGACTTGAGACTGCTCCAAACCTTAGGTCTCAAGATTTGACCTGGAAAAATCCCAGAACAAGAAAAATAAATAATACCGTGTCCGTGTCCATGACCATGATCATGGCCTTGCACTGCAACACAGTGTGCATAGTCACTTATTAGACCTGTGCACATAGCGGTTGGTCTTGGTTATGTAAAATAAGAAAAATATAAAAAAACTTTGAAAGTGAAATGTTTAAATTCTGTGTAATTTCAATGAGGAGCTTGCTTTTGGAGATGTGATTTGACTGATTACAGACTTGCACTGGACTTTTAAAAAACAGCTCTGCTGTGGACAATGACACAGTCTGATGAATTCAACAGCCAACTTTATCACTAATGAACTTTCAACCACCATCCCGAGTTTCACACCAACTTTTTAGTAATCATGTGCAACACAGCACGAAGAAAGTGCAACTGAAAACGAAATGAGTAACACGACTAAGGTCACAAGGCCACTGTCTGAGTTACATCACATAAGAACTATATTCAATCACAGATCACAATTCACAGTCAACAATATCCTCCATAAAAAAAGCCGAGCGGCAACAACGTTGGAGATCATAATTGAGGAACATGTTTCTGGAGTCCATCAGAGCCAATCAGAAAGCTCATACCTCAAACTAAATACTCCAACTCCCAGAATGCCTGTTTCCACTGCTGAGGGCCAAGATGGGATGGAACTTAATGAACACTTGGGGGGAAATTAAGTTTAAATTAGAAATGGATGTGTGCGTGTATGACGCTGCGTACTTGGACTGTGTGTGCTTGTGTGAGCGCCAGGTTGGCCTCGGTCTCCAAATCAGGCGTGACGGTTAAAAGCCGTGCCGGTTAGTGGTCACCACACCTGGAGCGAGCGGCATGAGCCACGTCTGTATGGAGGAAACGCGTTGGCCCTTTAGTGCTTCCTCACCAGCGCTGTACACACGGTCAGATAAAGACCCCTTATTGAAAGCCGGGACCAAAGAACACTGGGCCTCTATTCCACTCAAAGTCCATACACACACAAGCGCAGACACACGTACACACACAGTGAGCAGGTTTGATCAGGTTCAATTACACTCCGGAGCTCAGTGTAATTACCTGTGACGCTTCACTCACACACTTACTCTGCATTCTGGCATTTCCATTTACATCATTTACAACAAAAGGCGAGGGGACGCTGTATACGCCAGCATGCACAGTACATTACATAATGACGTTTTCTCCAGCAAACACATGGTAGTGGACACAGTGATGGCAATATGTGAGCAATAGAAGCCAATCCACAATCCGAAGCCTCAAACTGAAGCCTGTTGAATGAATGCCTCTCTGACAAAGAGGCTCTCTGGAAACTGAATATGATGAGTGTCTCAAAAGTTCGCTCTCATTCACTGAGGACATGTTGTATGATGTCCATCAAGATGTCAGAGGGAAGTTTTGACTAACTGTTCACCAAACGGCCTCACAATGTCAGAGCAATTCATTTGAGCAATTCATTTGATTGCATCTTGTTTGACTGTCAGCATCATTTATTCATCCATTATTCAACTGATTGTTGCCAATTATATTTCAGCAACATTCTTGTGTTTTGTGACTTGTGTTTCCACAAGTTCAGCTTCTTTTGTTAAATAAAAAATAAGGTTTTACTTAAAAAAAAAAAAAATTAATAGTAGTTTTGAATGAAATGTAACTGGACAACATTTACATAAATGCGTCAGATTGGGGCTGCTCAGGTCTGGACTGGTGCAGCCAGGGTTGGAGCATACTGGCTCCTGGTGAAGCCTGAACCTGAAACAGACCTGCCTTCATGTTCATCGAAGAAGGGGAGGGGACAGTCACACACTCACAAGACAGATTCTCTCTCCAAACACAGACATAGTGTCATCTCAGCTCTCTCAGGTCCACCTTCAGCACTTCCTCCGTCACTGTAGAGCTCCTCCCCTCCTCCACCTCTTCCTTCCTCACATATTTCTCGTCCTGCTTTGTCACTGTTCATTCTCACTGGACCTCATAAACCTTATTCTATGCTACTACCGGACCTCCCTACCCCCCTATGCCCTGCTGTCTGTGTATAAGTCCCCCCGTTCCTCTTGCTTTTCCAACACGAAGACGGTTTTGACACACACACACACGCACACAGACAGACTCCAGGTATCAAAACCAGCTGAGAGGGGCAGGGTCCAGGACGCCTTGACAACTTAAATCAAACAAATTGCCTTAATGCCTCCATTCTCTGTCATTATGTAAGGCAGGGCCTGAGCGTTGAAGGTTTAAAGGCCAGACGTTTGTGTAGACCACTCTGTGTGTGTGTGTGTGTGTGTGTGTGTGTGTGTGTGTGTGTGTGTGTGTGTGTGTGTGTGTGTGTGTGTGTGTGTGTGTGTGTGTGTGTGTGTGTGTGTCTGGGGGGTGGCTGCTGGGCCCCTCGGTCGACCTGGCAGATATTGTTCTGTTCTGGGAATTCAGCCAGGCTCTGTCAGCATTGGGGGTCCGCCGCCGACCCCAGAAAAAAAGCGATCCGTTTAAAAGGTTCTAAATGCACAGGATATATGTGCTGCATTTAGTGGTTTCATTTCTTTCCTGCTCACACAAGGCCTGTTGAAATGCATGCTTGAAACTGGGGAATGTGACTCTGCACATGTGTGTGTGTGTGTGTGTGTGTGTGTGTGTGTGTGTGTGTGTGTGTGCTCACATATACCAGAGTTTTGGTGTGCGTGGCTTGACAGATGTATAAATATGAGCTACATTTATCCAGCCGTGGCCTCGCTCTGCATACCTGCATGGCCTTCAGCACAGGATAATATGAAGGCATTATGTTGTATATACACAGTGGCAGAAGAATGTAGACTTCTATTGTGTACAAGTCAATCACTCAAGAGCACAGACACAAAAACTGCTAAAGTCATTTGAACCAAGGAGATCCACCGATATTCACATATAAGAAGAAGAAGAAGGGTCATTCTGTTTGAAATGACAGAAGAAGACTGCCTCTGTCATTTCAGAGTAACCTCACTCTATGATCAGAATCGATTTGACCAGTTCTAAAAGTAATCAATTTACAGCTTTATCAGTATTTTTATATTATCATAGCTTTAGCTTATTTTTCTGTGTTTAATATCATTATAACATGAATACCTTCAGTTTGTTTGGCAATAGGTGATGGGAAGTTGTCATATTTTCAGTACAAGACCATTTTCTGGTTTGACAGATGACAAAATGAATTGGCCAAATTGACACTCCCTAATGATCATACTGGTGATTGATCTGTTGATAACACTTAGCATGTAAGCGCTGATCTGGGACACGCTGGCAGGTGTACATAATGTAATCTTTTAGAGTTGATGTCGTCATTTATATTACAATTAGCACATCATTACAAAACACCAATACATATTTGTGTGTAAAAGTGCATAGTGATAAACTAAAATATGGCAGTGTAAAGTCTTTACTAGGAACCGAATGCCTTTTAAATTTTTTGTTTTTCTGTTTTGTGTCTGTGTTTTTCTCTCTCTCTTATCTCAGCTTTGTTCAGACTCTTATTAGGTTTTAATTTCTAATTTGATTCTGAATAATCTCTATCTATAACATAAATTAAAATCTTCTTTAGACTTAAATAATGAATAATTACCTGAAAACTGTACAATGGCAGAGAAATTTGGAAGCTTTTGAGCTATTCTCTCATTGTGGTGCAGTTTTTGATGCGTGGGGTATTAAATTCTTTTTCTTTTGTTCTCAGTAAACAAAAGAAAAAGATTCATTATCATTATCATTATTAGTACTACAACCTGAAACAAGCCCTATACAACATCAACCTGTTGATGTTGTATAGGGCTGTTGTATAGGGCTGGTCCTGGCCCCCTGCTGCAGATTGGTGACCTCTGTTGTAAACAGCTATCATACCATCATAGAAGCTAAAGCTGCCGGACTGCCCTTCTATGAGCATCACTTGCTCGTTATTGTGGACTACACTGTCGAACACTGAAACTCGTGAAACTCTGGCACATTCCTGCCAACCGCAAAGACCCAAATAAAGAAATCACGAAGACGCCCTGGAGGTGGAAACGACTGCGAGAGGGAAAAAGAGAGGCAGGTATGGAAGACAAGAAAAACAGAAACAGACAGAGGAGAGGGAGAAAGTGTGTGTGTGCATGTGTGTGTCAGAGGGAGTATGGGTGGGGGTTTGTGGAGAGAAACCACAGTCAATTACACCTTTACTCATCACATTACAGGCCAACTGAAATTAGAGCAGTCGTGTGTTAACAGGGCAAAGACAAACAGGCTGAATTCCCTCCAGGAGAGAAAGGTTTAGACCCGACCTGGCAACCAACGCACTGCCAGACAGATCAATTACTCCGCTTTCATCAGCTCGACTGCAGTGTCACTCATCTGCATTATGGAACCAAGATATAGACCCCACTTTCCCTTGGAAACATGAGGTCGTAGTGCAGCGCTACTTCTCTTAGTGTTTGGAGAATGTGGTTTTTCTTTGGATCAGTAATCAGAGGGTGGGAATAATGGCTGGGCAAAGCACTTTTAAGTACATAATTTGTGTAATAATAAACCTCTAATCCACAGCAATGGGAATAGAGAGTCTACAAAAGCTGCAGCTGTGCTTAAGACACAGCACATTAAAGGAGTAGCATCAAGTGCAGTGTTTACAGAAGGTACCTGTTGCCTCAGACTGGCTATTACGATATAAAACCCCAGTTTAAATGGATGTTAGTAATCAGATTCAGCTCTAATCCAGACAAAATGATGTCAATGTTGCTGAAAACAGAGTAGACATAAAAAAAAAGTAAAAACTTTGAGAGCTGAACATTAAAAATGTAGCAGAATTCTATTAGTACAACTGTACAGTATATTACCAGAGTGAAAAAAGATTAAACATAGTATATTTAAATATTGCAAAGTATTTTTCCAGTACATTCATATAAATGTGTTCTTACTTTAAATCTATTGAAAGCATACTTTAATAAATATAATATTGTAAAATATGTTTTAATGAAAAGTTAACATTTTTAAAGTGTTAAAGGTTTGAGATAATTGCTGTCAAATACTTTTCTAGTGTATTTTCAGTAAGTGTGTGCATACTAGTGCACTTAAAAAAGTAATAGTATATCAATTTTATGCTGTCACGACCAACTCAAAAGTATAATTTTACTGGCTAATCTGTATATATCGATTTGATATTCAGTCCATACCAGGCTGACCTGATACATAAACTTATTTCACACTTCTGTCAGACAAAGCTAGTAAGAGCTTGTTTTATTCTCATCTTTAGATCAAACATCCAGAACGCTGCATCATGCTGTCAATGACAGGAAGGAAGCAATATCTTCCAAGGATCAGATAAGAAGAGGTGCCAAATATTTCAAGGACAGGCAGCCATTAATGTGCATTGAATGCATAATATATGTGAGGACATACAGTATATGTACAGTACATCCTGTTCATCCTTAGTTTTAAAGTATATTTAAGTGTATTGTAAACACTTAAGAAGTATGTAAAACTACTAGTAGCCTAATTTTAGGATTATAGTTACTCTTAAAGTGTACAGGAAATGCTCAAGTAATATATAGAAATATACCAATGTGGATGTACTTGTTATCCATTCGTAGAACATTTCATGTACATTACAAGTGTAATATATTTAAACAAATTGGTAGTACACTTTAAATCCTGAACTTTAATACGTTTTTCGGAGTTTTCAAGTACACTTAAAGTCTATTAAAAATGGTCAAGAAGTATGTAAAAATACATGAGTATCCCAATGTAGACAGATTTGTAACTACATTAGATGTTACATTAGAAATGTATTTGAGTTGCACTTTCAATTGAAGAATCGCATGTGGAATGTAAAATAATTAGTAAATTTGCAGTATATTAAGTATACTTAAAACAATCCAATTTCACCGTCAATTATACTTAGACTTTTTACTTTTTACAATTGCTTGCACACACACAGATCTGCACAACTATAAGCACATTCTCAGCATCACGCTGTTTTACAGAACACAACACACACTTCTCTACACTAGACACTGAAATCTAATATGATGTCACTTCCTTTCCATTCAAGGCACTGCCTTTCAAAATACCACACCTGTGAACCAGCTGATCAAACCCAGCTGTCAGGTGTACAGACACTTAGGCGCTTAATTGTAAACTGACCAACCAGGCATAAGCACTATAAAAAGGTAAGAGGTGAGTGTACCTGCCTTCAACAAAAATCCAAAACTGGTTTCATCAGCAGCCACAATTTTACTCCATTACCTCCCACCATGCTCTCCCTCCTGAACCCCACTGAGGAGTTTTTTTCAGCAGGCAGCAGAAGGTTTATGATCTCCAGCACTGTGGCAGAATCCCCCTCATTCAAGCCATGGAGGAGGCCTGTGACAAACGTGATGCAGACTCTGGTCTGAGCAGGGCTGGATTCACCATTCAGGAAGATTCTTCCCTCGCTGTCTTGTGAGAGAGGACAAAGCCTGTGAAGTGGACGTAGTGCTGATGCTCAGGGTTTCTTTTCTTTCTTTTCATTTTGTCTCCACAAATGTTTTTGCTGTGTTTGTGCACTATATTCTGCTGTATTTAGATTCTGTTATGTTCTTTCCTTTGGAAATGCATGGATGTATTGACTGATTCCACAATGTGGAGAGAAATTTCATCAGTGTGCAGAACTGGACTTGTGTGTTGTCTTTGGTCAATATATTCATGTACTTTACTCTAACAGTACCTCTGAAACAATCCAACCCAGACTATATGATTAGAATAGTAGAAATGTTTAAAGTTGTTTAGATTGAGCACAGCAGTGTGTAACTGGTCCAAACAGAATCGGATCATATGAACCATGTGTGTGCCATCTGGTGACAGCACTGGGTTTTTATAGATTACTGTACAGTTTTGATGGAAGCGTTTCATTTTGCAAAAGATCTGAGGTGTTCTGCTACTTGTGAGTGTGGTTGTGTCAATTGTGTGGTTTTCTCTGACAGAATGAGCCCTGTTTTCAAAATTGTGCTGAAGCAATCGTAAAAAAAACTGAAATACAACTTAAATTGGACTTTTGTCCAACTTAAATACTATTTAAGTGTAATAAGCACAATTACTTGTTCCAATTCAGCACACTTTATGTACACTATTTAATAGTGTGCAATGCAAGTACACTGTAGTAATTCAGTATACTAATATCTATCTGCATTATTTTTTCACTAGGGTACAGAAACAGACTGAAGCAAATGTCTACAAAAATAGAAATAACTACGTCACATGATGGTTAAAAGTCAACACTAATCATTAAGTTAGTCTGTGATTGAGAGGTCAGTAAAGACTGCATGGTTGTAGAAGAGCATGATTTGGAAGTACTCCACAATCTTCTGTGTTTTCACAAGCTACCTGCTGTAGCCTAAGCTACTGTTGCTGTATGCAGGCCCACGCCAACGGCCCGCTCTCCAAACAGAGCTGTATCTCCATCATCACGTGTTGCTGTGCTGTGATGAAACTTGAGGGGGAATCTTTCCACCTCCAGTTCTGTCTTGTTGGAAATTGTGTCACTCAAGCTCGTCTGTGCATAAACACACACACCTGTTAGAAAAACAAAGTGCTATTTTTTTCCCTGAAGTGTGCCAATTTGCCTTTCCCTGAGACGCAGACACAATACTATTCAACGAAGGTTAGGCGTGTGAGAGGTGTACACAGTGAGTGACAGGGAGAGCGAGACAGAGACATGAATGTATGGCATTGCGTCATGCAGCTGGAACGCCTGTTAGCTCTTTGATCAAGTGTTTTCACGCTGGGAACCAAGGGTGCTTAAAATGGATTTTAATAACACTATCCCTTCCTGGCCAACGCACAACCCGGTAAAACTACAGGAATAACGATCTGGGATGTGAGACTTTGACCAGCAAAAACAATGCAGCTGCAGATTCCAAACATTACAAGTATGTCAGAAATTCTCAAACAACGCAGTACATACAATACTCACACACATTCAAACCCACGTCCTGCCAAGAACTGCCTTGTAGCCAAAACGCTTTGTGTTCAAAGGGTGACATTTGAAGGCTGAAGATCAAATACAGACACAGTGACAAGCGGAAACAATACAAGCCTCCAAAGATATTTAATTACAGAGTGCACCTGAAGGAAGGAAGGAAATCAAAATAGTGAGTTTATTAATAGAGCGTCTGGTTAACAAGGGCTCCCAGAATAGCACAACAGGTTTACATGTTTTTATGGTTTACATGACTTGTTTTATGGTTGGGTTAATGAAGGATATTAGTTTATAGGCGGACATGCACATAACTCTTTAAGTCACTCAGGTTGCTCAGCTAGATGCAGGAAGCTGGATGTCGCAGGTGAATAATATGCACCTCCAACATTCACACCTGGCCACTTCAATGAAGCATAATCCTCAGCATAGGAAGACATAGGACTTGCGTGTTGACTGGCAATATATTATAATATTCCAATATTTACAAGCATTCAAATGATACTTTCCATTTCCATACATTCCAACCTCCACAGCTTTTGTGTCAGCATCGCTTAATAAAGGGCACACTACTTCCAGCAGTGAGCATTGGCATTTGATGTCAATCATGAGCTGCGGCATCGCCCAGTGTGAACGTATTTCAAAGGGATCCTGGGCTGGTACATCAGGGCGTTTGGGGCCACAGGTAAGAAGGAGACGGAAAACTATAAATTGGCCAATACTTCCTGTAGTGTAAACAGGCCAAAGGACTGACCCCAAAAGACTTGAGAATGAGAAGTCATTGTTTTATTGTTTCTGATAAAGAGTTGTTGTCAGGATTCCAAATGAGGAAGAATTGTTGCAAGTGACAAGATGTGTCCATCTTCATCCTGTGAGACGAGATGTTTAGTCTCATTAAAGCTTCACTTCACTATGGGATGAAAATTATCACTGAAATGACTTTGTGTTTCTTGGCAGCCACCTTTCACACAGAGAATGAAGTGAACTAGTATGCTTCCAAAACAGATTTTCTCCTTCATTTACTCAGGTGTTTCTTTTATTGTCACTGTTCACTGTACACACAGCTCAAGTGCAGAGACAGTCACAGAGGCTGAACACACTGATGTTCTTAAAGAGAGCTTAAAAGATAAAAAATAAACTTAGATACCTCAAGCAGAAAGGCAAATTCAAGGTCAACATAATTAGTATATCAAGTCATGGATCTATACATGGCATGACATGCATCAACCCACTAATCCCCCGCCACACACACCCACACACACACACTGTTGTTCACTCATCGTTACGATCATATCTCGATCTCTGCCTTTTTGTGTCTAATTACAGGCGTGTTCTCCTCGGTTAGTGTGGGGACTGCTGCAGCTATGGCAATGAACAAATACAGTCAAACAGATCAGGTGGATCTGAGAGAGACAAATGGAGACGTGGGAGGGTGGGTAGCACACTTATGGAGAAATACGTGCAGTGAGAGCGTATGTCAGGACAGGTAGACTGAGGGTTGGAGAGTAGCTGTCAAACTCAGGATTTATGCAGTCGAGTCTGGAAAGTCCCTGTCTGCCTCCCGGCACTCCGCTCTACCTCTTTCACTCCTGCTCGCTTTTTCTCTGCACCATTTTCTCTTGATGGCATTGATGTGAACAGGTGGTGGCCAGTCGCTCCGCCGTTGCTGCCTCGCTCCATCTCTCTGGGCACCAGAATGAAGGAAATTTGACGGGTGCCTGAGCCAATGTAATCAGTTTGTGGTCCAAAACGCCATCATTTTATTCTGACAGTTTTCCCAGTACCGCTGCCAGACGCACGTCCAAACAACTGCAAACAGTTTGACCAGATTTTGGTAGTTTGATCAAAATATGTGAAAATACAAATTTCTTGTTTTGTCCAACCACCAGTTGGACAGACAGACACATTTAGCAACTAGCTGGTGAACATAGTTGGCTGCTAAAGAGCCAGATTTTTCCCTCAGGAGTTGGTAGAGACCAAAAATAGAGGTAAAAAGAGAGAATATTGGGTTTATAATGTTGCCCAGCAACTAATCGATGGGTAAATAATCAGCTGTTTCGCAAACAAGTTTGCCATACCAACTTAAAAGGGGATGGTATTTAGCGTTGTGTTGTTGAGTTGTGTTAACTGACTGTTTCAGCTCTAGACAAACCTGTAACTTTTTAACAGCCTCCTAAATCCTACTGACAGATTTAGCACAGCTGGATATCAAATTAGGAATTAAGTATTTCTTCTGTTCTCACTTTGAAGCAACCTAAACACACTTCCAATAAATGTTTTTAATGAAGGTAAACAGAATTGGACAATAAACACAATGATAGTCATTAACAAATTAGAAAAAGATATCATTAACAAGAGTTAGACACAGCATGATGCACAGTACTGTGGCAAGGAAACCGGATTAAGAAAAATACAGATCAAATTAGTCCCATTGCCCCTTGGTCGCAAAGAAACTAATTCTCCACAGGAAGTAAAACGCAGTAATCAATATAGTTGTTATTTACAGAGCCCACATAAGTAAACTACAAAAGAGTTTGTCTAAAAGTACATTAACAGCTACAACAAGAGCAACAACATGTGCTGGATGTCACTGTAGTCAAAACTATTCAAACCTGCTCCAGTGCTTCAACAAGAGACATTTGCAGGGGGACAAAAGAGCAAGAGAGAGGACAGGAAGACATCTGAGCAGTAATGAGTAGTAAAAGGTGTTTATTAGGAGAGCAGAGGTGCAGTCGTGCACGCCATTCCATTAGCATTGGCTAAGAGCGCCAGGAAAGGGAACTCAATCAAGAAAAGAAGAACCTCTTCATTCCTGCCCCCCTCCCTCCATCGTGTGATCTACCCTGCAGACATTCACCACCAATCAATCACTCCTTCCTCACAAATATAAACACACGTGTAAACATGGCAACAAGTCTTACTGCAGTGTGCTGCGGTCACGCCCCGGGGGCTGTGTGGAGCAGTCACACATGTGCACGCACTGGCACACATGAATAAACAGGCAGACCGAGTTTTGTCATCACTGACACTCTTTTCAGGGATTTCACCGGTGGAATTTGGGAGTGTAAGGCCATGTTCACACTACAGTCAGCTACAGAAAGCGATAGCACTGATGACTGAGTCATCTTGCAGTATGAACAAAAACACCAAAAGCAGTATTTTGTGATCAGCCATACAGACATGCAGGACAAAATGAGGGATCAGTGAGAGAGTTGCAGACAACAGAAAACTGGCTGAATGCTATAAAGCCACGTACGCTGTACCAAGTCTGTGCACGCAACATCATTGTTTTAGCAAAGCATTGTAATTCCTGTCCAAACTACAATGACAGACTAGCAATTTTCAAGTTCATCCACGCTGCAGAGGAGGCATGTTTTTTGGGGACTGTTTTAGCATTGCTGTGCACATGGCCAAAGACCATTCCAACCACCATCAACCATGTGAGTGGGACAAACATAATTAAAGAAACTATTTAATAGTGACTGAAAATGTAAACAGATTGGTAATTATAAAGAAGCAACATTTAGATTTTAAACACCAATTTCAGCACTAAATCTCAATAATAATGATATCAGATGCAAATTAGACCTTTGGTGTGTGCTTCAGCACAAGTCAGCCTGCACCTGGAGAAGGACGGCATCACAGCACATAGTGTATCCAAAGAACAGAAGACTGTAGTAGAACTCTGACCCTGGGCTGAGTACTGACTCATAAGCAAGGATCTGAGCCACAGGGGTGTCATATAAAATACAATGGAGTTAATTCAAGGCTCTGAAACGTCATCTTCTTAATCAACTGAGAGAATTTAACCAACAGGCATTTCATTTGTAAGCCAATTCATCATGTAACGTAAGCTCTTAACTTCCTTGATTTTTCAGCAGCCTCCTGCTGCATGTTGTTTTCAATATGGAAGAGCTTCTCCTGAGCAGAGCAGCACCTTGAAGTGCACTGATCCACTGTACACGTCTGTGTAATACTGTGAGTTTTCTGTTGGAAAAGAGAAATCATTTGGATTTTAAGAATGCTGTTTTTTTTTTTTTTCAGTGGTTGAACAATTTTACTGGGCCGAATTCAAGCGCTGGTTTTGCTGATTTGTGAAATTGAATTATAGAACTTAGTTTTGTAACTTAATTTTGTTTTATTTTCTTTGTGGTTTAAAGAATTGATGGCTGTGGTGGATGTTGCACTTTTTCAGTGACAAACACGTAAGCATTTAACCTGAATCTATCATCTCATTCCAAAAGCTCTTATAATTGAAGCAGCGTGTCATTGTTTTATTTTATTTATGAGTGTCCACTCTTTTTTCCCCACTCATAGGGTTACATTCACGTCACTTTGAGGTTTCACTTGTAACGGACCTCTAACATCCTCCATATCAGGAGAGAGACCTGATGAGCACCTAAAAACCACAATTTGAAGCTGTCAGACAGACACAAAATACGCTGTTGACCCAACACTGCAGACTTCTTCACCCCACACAGGAACACAACAGCATCCTTAACAGATAACATCTCTCTTTCTCCCTCGTTTTTCACAGTTTTTATCAGCAGACCAGAACCAGATGACTTCAAAGTGAGTACTCAGAGGTGAGGAAGGACCTCCCACATCTGAGACCCCCTGCCAGGGCCAAACTGAACCCCTTTACACCTCCACCCTCCATCTTTCCTCGCTAACCTTACACCCCCCCCACCAACGTCAGCTGCTGCCCCTGTGCCATTTGGCTGTAATCAGCAGCCAGCATCATCTCTGATTAGAGGGTGGGGGTGGTGGGGAGGTAAGACTTGACAAATTGGCACATTCTTCTCCACCCATTCCCCTTCTTCCCCTCTCACACACCCACAGATTCCACTTACATCTGGCAGCACCCCTGTCGAACCCCTCCACCTACACAACCCGCCCTGCAACACTCGGTTGGTGAATGCTGTCCTTGTGAGCAGAGGAAGCCACCAACACACCACCCACCCACCATGCATGATCCTTGAATAGAAGAGAAATTTGGACACCACCGCCCCTACAGGTGCTACCTCTCTTTGGTTACACACACACGCACAAAAACACACACATACACACACACCCACATACACACACACCCACATACACACACACACACATACATACACACACACATACATACACACACACATACATACACACACACACACACAGTCAGCCACAATAACGCATACCAACACACACTTTGGCTGCCCTGGTAGCTGTCACAGAGCCATGTGACCAAAACGGAGCCCAGATTCTGCTCCAACATTATGCCTGATTTACACAACCTCCCCTCTTTCTCTGCAGTCCTGGCCCACCTCAAACCCCAGTCAGTCTATCCCGGCCCACCCAGGACCCCCTGGACAGCAGCAGCACAACAGCTGTATGTGTATGTGTTGGTGTGCGTGCGTCTTAGAGAAAGGAGAACGAGCGGGATGCAGGTTATGGTCGGGTAGTTACACGGTGCCTGTTCGGTTATAAATACCTTGTCGTCTGTCTTGCAGAGTCACTGAAAGTGTCTCTTTAGGGAGGTTTATGGGGCGTGTGTTATCCTGGCTGCAAGCCTCCAAGGTTATTTGGTTGACAGAGAAGAACAAAAAAACAGGACTGATCTGGAAATAAGCACCATAGCAGACAGAGCAGGAGAGGGACCAGAGGAAGGCTGGAAACAAATAGCATGGCAACACTTTATATTAAAGTACACATATTCACCATTAACTAGTTGCTTAGCAAAATTAGCATGCATGTCAGCAGCATACTGACTCTTTATTAACCATTATAAAGCACTTGCACTAACCATGCACTCTTTGATGTGAGAGTAACTCCAGATTGAGTATCTTAAGATCTTGAGGGGGTCTCAATTTCCTGAGATATACTTGTTTTGTGTGACTTTGCTGTAATATTGTTTTTAAATTAGCAAGCTTTGATTCAAACATAGGCTTAGGGTAAGGGAGAAGTGGCATGTAAATGCACTACAGCATTAGATTTACTACCACAAACTGTTTTAATCCATCAACTTAGTCTGCATGTGTAATCATAGTAAGTGATGAAGATACAGTCTGGTGATTACACAGAAACCTGCACAGCCGCCCAGCGCTGGCACACTGCTAAAACAAAGGCAGCCGAAGAACGTGACCTGGGCTGGGCGAGCGAAACAAACCGGTGGCAAACCACCTTTGCCACGCAGTCAGATAGATGCGTGTGTGTGTGTGTGTGTGTGTGTGTGTTGCTCTCTCCATTTCTATGGTGATGGCTTGTCAGACAGCATGAGGAGGCAGCGTCATAGAAGATGGTGTGATGTAGGAGTGGCCAACCTTTCACATCCCTTCCCAACCCTGTCACACCAACAGCTTTCATCTGGAGCGGATTAGAGACATTAGCACTGTCTTATCTCCATGCCTTCCTCCACGTCTTTCACCATCTCCCCCCTTTTCCTGTCTATGGCCTCCCACACAACACCCACCCCCATTATTTCTTCATCTCTAAAAGGTGCTAAACAAAAGAAAAGAATTATATTTTGTTAAATTGGGGGGCTGACAAAAAAGGAGTGGACAACCTGGACGACAAACTTTTACTTGTCTGCTGATAAACTATTATGCTTGTATTAAGAAATATCTGGCTCTCATTCAAGCACATAAATCAGCACACAGGCTCATATTTTCATATGAGCCCCAGCCAAGTCCACTCTGTTCTGTTTGAACACACAAAATATGTGACTCAGTTAAGGGAAGAGCAGTTGATCAATCACAATCCTGACGTCGGTTGTGCACGTACACACACCCAGATACTGTGCGATACAATCACAAGTGACCCCACTACAGTATTCAGACTGCGTTTGTGTGTGTTGTTGGTGGAATGTCCAAGAGGCTTATGGATATTACAGGGGTGCTAGCACAGGGGCTAAAATTAACCTAGCACTTATAAAGAAACACACATACACACATCCAGTAATCCACATTAATACCAGTCATCAATCTTGAGATGATGGCACGTTGGGCTGTCCTTATTGGGAAGAGATATCACAACGTGGTTAATGGGATCATGTGCTGCAGAGCCTGGGCCGTGATGAGAATTCAATCTCTGTCATCTGTTTCTATTAAACTGGCTCCAGATAGCAGATAGGTTTGACGCTGGTCTGACAAAGCTACACTGTTGCTGATTGCAAACATTACAATGCATGGACAATATTTTGAAGCGATGAGCACAAGTAGTAACTGTCGGCTTAACAAACACGCATGAAAAGGTGACCAGCGTGCTTGATGACGACTGCACCCACCTGAGTGTTTGCTGAATATAAGCCAAGAGTAAACACATCATCCCTCTGGTCCAATCAGGAGCCACTATGTTATTTTCTCTCAGCTCCCTCCTTGCACAAACAAGTGATACGTTGTTGGTGACAAAGGGAACAAAGGGACAGTTTTCTAGAAAAAATGATTACAAGCAATGTGGAAAAGGTGAGTTGAACCAACAGAAAATAATGAAACAACCCTGTGGCTCATTGTTTTGGTATGATACCGTCCAATTACTGTATGGTTCATCAACCAGTATGTTACCAGCAACATTTAACCAACAGTTAAAAGTTAGCAAAAGAGGTGGAGATTTTTCTGAGGATTCGCTGGAGACAAAACCAGAGCTAAAACAACGGTGAATACTGGACTCTCACCTTTTACATCTTTTCCTTTCTTATTCTGATTATATGGTCAGGAGGGCTTATTGCGCAGGCAAGGAAATCGGGTCGCCTTGAGTCAGGATCATGTATTTTACTGTCCATTATTTTATAAATTATTTATTTGGTACATGTTTTTTTTTTCTTGGACTTAAATTCCTGTTTTTGTTGTTGCTGTTTCATTTTTTTGCATGTTACATGGCCTCTACAGCTGCATGTTTTACATTACAATGAATACATTAAAAAATGTAAATTAAAAAAATATATATATTAACACTGATCATAAAGTTTTGCCTTGACTGTGTTTTGCCTTTTCTGCCTTCCCTACATTCTGTATTACTCATCTCTCATCAGTTTAACAGCCAGTGTTTCCCTCAGTGTTTAGATCATCATCGCTGTCCATGTCACATGACCTTAAATACCAGCAACATATCATCAGCACAAACGCATGATTCACATTTTTACAGACCCACGTGGACACACACACAAACACAAATACGCACACACACGTAGAAAGGTTACCAGAAAACAATTGCTTGGGTTCAGTTCCAGCCCAGCTCCACCCGCCTCTCTCACCAGGGCGGGAACATCGGAGCAGGGGTCGGCATGCCGGGGTCGGACCGTCACGGAGTGGCCGGTCTTTGAAGGAGGCCGGTGACAGGGAAGGGTTTTCGGGAAGGGGAAGTGCTCTGCTGGAAGTTTTGGATACCAATGGAAAGGCTTTCTCGCTGCCATGCAGGGTAGCAGAGTGGCTTTCCTTTATCTTCCTCTACGTATCCCACAACAGAAAGACAATGTCAAAGAAACATGTGGCAAGAATATTTCCAGGAAGGGGCAGCCGAAACAACTGCAATCCAGTCCCTGAAGAGGAGGATGTTCTATGAAACTAGCCGTGAAACAGTTTGTACCAAGTTAAAACTGCAGCGAAATAACTTATATAAAATCAGCCAGAGTTGCTTGTGAACAGAAGACATAGCAGGTCAGTGACTGATGGACAGATGACGATCAGCCATAGGAGAACATGCAGGAAGAAACTCTGCTGACCCGAACTATCCCACGATCCAACAGCAACCTGGCTAAACCACAAGCGCAACCTCTGGCTATCCAGCTGTTTGCTCGAGAAAATATCATTACATTCACACACACTCTCCGAGGCAGACCAGCAGGAGTTTGAAACTTACTCTGAAGTCACAAATACGGCCAAATTGTGCTCTCTCAGTATAAGGTCTGACAAAGCCTTGTTCGCCATGTCAAAAAAGCCGAACTGTACATTTGGTACATCCTGGAGGTGGCGAAAGTGGAAACCGTTAATACAAGAGGTCGATAAACAGGCTACGGTAAATAAAATAGGTAGCACACAGGGCCTGGTGTGTGGTGCCCCCCAGTGGCAGTATCAAACAAGATACACCAAAGCATGTCATCATAATCGCCTAACAATTCTACGCACCGCTTTAACGAGTGGAGGTGTAGAAACCATGCATCTATCAGCACTGTCAACCGTTTCTGCAGAACCTGTTCTTGATTTTAGGTTGCCGTCCTCTCGTCTTTTCCCTGAAAGCCCACCAGCACTCACCACAGGGGGAAGGTGGTGGTATTTATGCTACCTACAGGACAGTGGCAAAAATAGGATTGTGCATCACATATGGAGCTCTGGTCATTCTCACACCCAGTCAATAGGGCCAGCGTACTCGCTCAATGTTTGACTGTCATGTAAATTTAAGATTTTATCCTGTCTGGGAACTGCTTGATGCTAACTAGCCATTTGGCTAAATCAGGCTAAAACATATACATTACAACAGTGTCAATTAATGTTCACTGCTTATTTAAGCTTGCTTCCAGGTTATCTTTTGACAATTTGTCCTTAAATGGCTTTTCTCTTTGGGTGCACACAATGCATATAGACAAACATCGACATCCACAGTGCATCAGCTGCAGTGAAACCAGAAAGACTGTGCAAACTGTCAGTGTCTCCTGAAACTTCTGAAACGGTGGATTCCTTTCAAATGTTACTAAGAATGTTCAGTGCAAATGCACTAATCTCAAAAATAAAATAGTGCGAGTGTCTCATCTCATCCCTCACATACACCAGTCCATTGTGCGCCACTAAACTCTGTGTTTCTTTCAAACCCGTCCTTTGAGAGTGCAGGTATGTTATCAGGTAGCAGAATGTTTATCCTGAAAAAATAAATAAATAAAAATACGTTGCACTTTGCGATGTCACAGGTTTATCTTAGATTTGGCACAAATCAGTGGTACCACGCTGAAACAACCATAAACGTAGACAAGAGTCCACACTCATATCTGGTGTCCCCCTTGTTTATCTTTTCTCTGTCCTCACCTCTTCTCCACTCCTCCACCACAGCAGCCGGAGCAACACAGCTCTCCCCTCTCAGACATCTGCCTTCCCGGCGAGGCTGACCACAGCCCGTCCAGCCGGGGTCGCCTTACCCGTTTACCGCGTGGGAGCGGATACAGACTCAAGCTCACAGAGACCCATTCAAAGCCTCGCATATGAAATCTCTTCCTCTGCAGTGATACCTTACACTTCATCTGCATATTCACATATTCAGAACCCGGTGTTCACTTCCTGCCTTTGCGAGATAGAGGGAAAACTGGGCACAGACAGAGCTGATGTGTTTTTATTCACTTTCAAAGGGTTTTTGTCATTGGATGTTGGAAACCAACCAAGGGACAGCAGAACCTCTCACACAACCTCCTCAGACTAGACAGGCATCAGGCATGAGACAAGCCTTGGTAGGAATCAAAATTATGTTTATAGTTATGACAGGAACTCAATCAAAACTAGACTGATATTTCTAAGGAAGAGAGTGAGCCAAACAATTAATCAAACCTATTCATCTTAGACAGCGATCTGTTTTGGAGCAAGCAATAAGAAAGAAAAAAAAATCCATTGCAACTGTAACTGCCATTTGAGGAATTTTGCTGAGACCTGCCCATCACGTAGCTGTCACGGATCATCTCTCAATCCGACAGCAAGTGTCAACAGACACATACATGGAAAAATGAGAGCTGTTATTGTGTGACAATCTCCCAGTGCGGTTACATTTGTAAGCAAACAACAACATACCAAAATGACACTCCTGGTGCTCTGCCAAGGCAGCCCTGGCAGCTGCTCCTCTCAGCTAATCACTCGCTCATTGAGTTTGATGATTTTTTTATAACCCTTTCTGCTGCTGTCTGTGTGCGGAAAACACTGTCTGAGTCAAACATGGGTTTGACTAAGAGACGACAATAGTCCTGGCTTGAGCCTAGTCTTCAACTAACTGATCTGACTTCTTGAAGGAAGATTAAACTTTCTCCAGGACTAAATAAAGGCTTTAAGTTGTTACATGGCTACATGGTAAATTTCACAGACTGTTGGAGCACGTACAAAAATGAAATGCAGCGGAGACTTTTTGCCTGCTGGAGCCCAGACTCCCATTATTCTCAAAAAAACAGAAACGCCTTCTCTCCAAGTGCTGGTCAGTTGAAATTTTTTGGTTTTGTGTGCGTGAATGTTCTTTTTTCTGCTCCCATTGTTTTGTCAGCTTTTATTTCTTCAATTCCACTAAGTAAGGAGCTTTTCTGAGGTCTGTTCCAACATTAATGAAAACCTTCAAGCCAGTGTCGTGTGCCCGTACACTCACGAAAGAGGAATAACAACATAGAGCTCACATTTACAAAGCTATTGTTGATAATCAAGTTTTGATTTTTATTACTGACTGATTCAATGTAGATCGATAAATCTGCACAAAGGGCGGAAGAATGTTGTAAACTAAAATGCAGACATGCAACATGTTTGCTTGAAATGAAGCCTGCAGCACTGAACGCCAATTTCAAAATGCTTTAGATGCATCAATAATAACAAATCTACTCTTTAATAGTATGTTAGTTTATGTAAGTTTTATAGTATGGAGCTCCCAATATTTATGAGCTAGTTTGAAATTTGTCTTCACAACACATTCTGCTTCCTTCCTTCCTGTCTTGCACTTTTGTTTGTTAATTTTTGTCCTTTGATTTTTGTTTTAATTGCAAAAATCTAAGCATTATTGCTTAAGTGCCTTAAATACGTGGCTTCTCTTAATATTATTATAAACATTTATATCACTCACTTTGTGCATGACATGATAAAATATTTTTTTTCCAGAAACCCCAGCCTCTTTTTTTTTTTAACTCTTTCAAATATATATATTTAATCAAAAATGTCCTTCAAGACCCACTGTTGTGTTTTGTAGTACTGTGCCACAGTATGTGTGATTAGTTTCTGAATGCTGCTTGTAGTTTAAAGAGTCACACAGATTCATCATTTTCAACAAAGCAATTTCTTACCGTGTCTAAGTGCAGCGTAATGACAGTATCAGTGTCAGGCCAATTCATTTGAGAATAACAAGACACAGAGCACTCTTTAAATTACAACAACTACAGCAACATCCAGAGCGTGATGCATAAATCTGCAGAAATAAGGAACAGTAGCGTTGAGACTTCACATGTGGTTATGATGGGCCATATTTTCTTACTCAACCCACAAGTCAAAGTCAATAAATGAGAAGAGAACCAACTCTAACCATAAAACAGCCCTGCAACAATACAGTTACCCACGGCTAACTCTGTGTAACACCGTGTGTGTGTGTGTGTCGCTGCGTCCCTCCCCGGGGCAGCGAGGTGCTGACTGACACTCTGGTAATGCCTTCGTGTTTCTTAAACCTGAGCAGGGTCCACACACACTGAATGAACACACGTCGCTGAGAGAAGCGTCTGGCTCTGAGGTGCTCGCTCTCAGGGCCTAGGCTGCCAAAGCGATGCAAGTTAAGACACAATCCAGAGCAACACAAGATGCTGCAACAGACTTCAAAACTGTCCTGCACCAGCAGGCATCAGCAGCTGTGCAGGGTTCACACTGCGCCTTATAAATATCTGTATCTTCAGCGGGCTATGAGGTTATTGTTTTTTAAATAACTGCATGCTAGTTACTTGATAGCTCTACCCCATTGTTAGTGTAATTGAAAGGACAAGAAATAAATTCAGTGTTGCTGCAGAATCATCCTGCTCATTGTCAACACAGTAAAACCTAGGCAGCATACAAGAGTGCAAAAAAAAAAAACGCAAACATCTGCATAACTGAATGCAACACAAAGCAAAAGCATTGAAATTAAAAATGCCTTTTGTTTAGAGTGTCAGAGAGGCACTGATTCAAGTCTATGGTATTTTAAAAGGCTGTAGCTCAGGGCAGTGAACCTCATATTATAAAGGTGTTCCTTTTATTCTGACCACCCATGCAACTGAATCATATCAGTAAAGCACGTTTCAAAAGGATTTAATGCACCAGTCTAATAATAACATAACAAACATATTGCCTAAAAACTTCATGGACTAAATGATTCAACAATAAATAAGTTAATGATGGAGATGCTGACCTAGAGTTGATGATAATATGGTTATTACACATTTACAATAGCAGAAAAGTTACACCTCTGGAAACTGTTGAATGTTGTGTTTTTTATCACGGTGTGTTATAATGTGTAGGTTTCTTGAGCAGGTTTTAGCTCTGCCTCCAGACTTTTATCCAGCATATATTTACAGCGGCGTACACTGAGAACATTTTGGCCTAGATATTCACACTGTCAGAGTTCTATAATATCATTGTATCACACATGAAAGGCAGGGTATTGAACCTCAGTGCCTCGCTGTTGCCAACCAAAGTATATAGCATGCAATCTCAGAAATATTTAAGTACAGAAAGCATGTGTGCACCTGTCTGATCTAATTATTAATCTTGTTTACTTATTCGTAAACCAATATTTCCTGAATTTCAGACAGGATTTTGCACATCAGCACACAAAACAGCAGAGTGACTTTTAAACAGTTAACACAAAAGAAGAGTTATGGGCTTGAAATAACTTTGATATATTCCCACCACAGTGTCTCCACATGCTGAACTGGCTGCGTTTCGACTCCACAGACACACAGACAGCATCACACCTGTGAATGATGGTGGTGGAGGTTCTGGCGAGAGCCACTGTGTTTTTGTTCAAGTTCCACAGTTTACAGCCTCGCTGCCTGAGGCACGACAGTTTAATTTGAGTATAATAAGATCAGCACGACAGATTGGTTTCTCTGCACCGGGCGGGACGCTTGACTTTTATTACAACAGGCATCACTTGGAGACTATTATTGTAAACGTTTAGCTGTGGTGGTGGCCTGCACTGGCCACACATGTATAAACACACTGAGCTTAGATTACCGAGCCCGCTCATCGCCAGAGCAGATATTACCATACCAGTGGCACGGAGACAGAGGAAAGATTTAGCATGAGAGGCTCAAAGTCCCAGGTGTGTGCATGTGTGTGTGTGTGTGTGTGTGTGTGTGTGTGTCTGTGTGTGTCTGTGTGTGTAATGGTCGTCACTGTCAAAATGACTGGCTGGACAGGGGAAAGTGTGAATGCTGCCCTGGCCAGTGTTTGTGTATCTATGGGTTTTTTCCCCCCCTGTCATTATGCTCGTAATGTGGGGAAGGAATGCTTGGGGGAACTGTTAAGAATGTCAGGGGACCCTCCAGCTTCGCAGCTAAGCTACAGCTAGACCCTGACACCCCAATTATGAAGAGTTCACCTACAGCAGAGAGAGAAAGAGAAAGAGAGACGCATTTGTACGTAGACACACATGTGGAGCACGTACACAAAAAAAAACCCCACAACACCCACTCTTCCTTGTGTCATTTCTTGCTTAACTCTCTGTAATTGTTTTGTGTGTGTGTGTGTGTGTGTGTGTGTGTGTGTGTGTGTGTGTGTGTGTGTGTGTGTGTGTGTGTGGAGAGCAGAGAAAAGTAAACAGTGGAGTGTTTTCTTTGGAGTTTGCCCACACTGCACACACAGACAGAGCAGAGCAGGGATGATCTCCTGACTAATCGCGTTCTGTTCTCTGTGAGGTATCGTCACCCACTCACCCGCCTTGCCCCCTCCCTCCCTCCTCCTCCTCCTCGTCCTTGTCGTCACCCTCGCCATCGCCGTCACACATGGGACACGCTGGGCTGCAAACGTACACTCAAGGCGCCACAAACGGCTGCACACAAACGCAGGCGTATGCGCCGACACATTTAGCAATACACACCCACACACGTACAAATATCACTCATATCTCAGGGTCACTTACTGCAGCTTGAGCATGTCTGCGATGCGCCACCCGCTAAGAGGGCACTTTCAAAAGTGATTTACACGGCTGAGAGGGGGCCCGCCACGCTTTCATCCTTAAGAAAACAGCTCGGAGATCTTTTTGACTTCAGAATGGTTTTCTGCTCATTCGTGGCTCAGCAACAGTTTTTTGTTTTCCAAAACCGACATCTACAGCTGAAAATTACTCAACTCATTAATTATTAGAATAATTTATTCATTATTAAGGGAACTATGGCAAATGCATTGGTTCCAGCCACTCAAGTGTGAGGATCTGCTGTGTTTCTGTGTTTTATACCATCATAGATTCAATATCTTTGAGTTTTGGTCTGTTTATGAATAAAACAAGCAATCTGAAGCATCTTGGGCTGTAGGAACTTCATTACTGGGCAATAGTTTCTGACACTTTATGAAATAATTTTAATCTGAATTACAGCTTTAGCACAGGCTAATGATAAGGCAGGCCAATACTTGACAGTATTAGCTTGTAACAGATATATCAGCATATATGTCTGTCAATAAGAAACAAGAAATTAACAAAATTTCTCTCAAAATCCTCATCAAAAATGTCATATATATATATATATATATATATATATATATATATATATATATATATATATATATATATATAAATATCTGAGTTTTAACTCTTAAATATCAATATAGTGTTGGCCTCAAAAATCGAGTACTGGTACATTATTACAGTAAAAACAATCATTTGATGAAGGAATAATCGTTGGCTGCAGCCCCACAGATAACCTCAATTTAGTTTCTCTTTATGTTAAATGACTACACCACCGTTGGCTGATTTATGTGATAATGATGACCAGGTTGGATTCAAATAAAAACAAATACAGGAATCTGTCTGCAGGATGAGCTCAGGGAGGCCGAGAGGTTACACGCTGTAAGTCAACAGTTGGAAGTTGGCGGCCTCTTGACAGTTCAGCGCTCCTCTGCCTCACATGTCCGTCAGCCTCACCCCGCCTGTCCGTCCGCCTAACCTGCCCCACCAGACGCCAGCACTGGTGATTGATGGTGCCGAGGAAAGCTGAAAACCATTCTTCTCAGTGACAGACTCAACGTTCCCAAAGAGCAGAGCCATTCATCACGCTTTGCTACCAGCTTCTCACGCTGTGGGTACCTGCGCTAATGATGATAATAAGGAGTAATCACAATCTTAACAACAATCCTACGGCAGCCTGCGCGCAAGGACTTACACTCTCATACACACGTTTTAGACCTTTAAAAGATCCCGAGACACTTAAAAAGTCTGTTTGAACAAATTTTCCACTGGAGCTAAGACGGAAAAAGTGAGCGGCAAATCGGCCGAGACAGGAAGGCAGAGAGAAACAATGAACGAGCGCTGATAGTTTGATTAATGATCATTTTTTCTGTTTGCCACTCATGCACCTGGCAGCACCGAGCTGGCAGAAGGTCCTGGTGTACGGGCCATGTGTGTGAACACACACACATCCCTCCTGATTCATACACACTCAGAGACATAGGTCAATAACAGCTAAGCTATAGAGAAGGACATTTTATATGTTTAAAACATTTTAATGGACTGGAGCACATTGGAGCCATTTTCCACTGGTAAATAGCTCCAATATATCAGACTTGGCATTCATTAATATGGAGGTGGCTAAATACCAAACAAACATGGGCATCTGATGTCAAGCAACGTCAATCATTCAATACTGTTACACTGACAATGCATGAGATTTTAATTCTTCAACTGTCAAATGACGCTTGCAAGGTGTTAACATGGGAAACCAGAAGAGAGGAGGCTGTTATAGCAGCATATCGGTGCCCGTGGATTTGAATGGACATGTTAGCAATCACATGAGGGTGTAATGTTGTGTTCTAACTTCACATTTCTAACTTATGTATATGATTTCCTTAAAATATTAAGTTTCTACATAATGTACATTGTGCTCTTGTGAGTATTATGTATATTTTGGGCTTTTTTTTGGTCTCATTTAGCCCTTTAAAGAGTTGTTTTTGAAAGGTGCTATATACAGTTAATGATACAGCTACAACTAAATAATAAAATTGGAATAATAAATAATAAATTAATAAGATATGAGAAACAAAAACACAGACTGATAATTAGCAGTAGCCTTTTTTAATTTCTACTATTTGTATTTCATTAAGCTGTCAAATATTCTTGTGTGTATTACAGGGCCACAGCAGGTGATTCATGAGAGAATCTGCTGGGCAAATTCTTTCCAGTGTGTTCAGATCCAGAAAAAAGGAAAGGTTTTTGATCAGACATTCAAACTGACTCACTAGGAAATATCTGTGCTGGCCATCCAGTTAAAGCTGCGGTTTTTATCATTAAAAGCTCAATTATAATTTTGTCCAACTGCCTAAAATATCAGCTCTTGGAGTCAAAACAAAGCAATCTGAAGAGAGTGCATCATCGAGCAGCTGTGCATCGCTGTTTATTGTACCTGAACATCCCACTCTCTCTGTCTCCGAGAATAAAGGTCTGTTTGTTTGGCTGACAGGAGACAAGGTAAGAGTGGCCCAACCCTTCATACAGGTATGACAGCCTGATTTAGAGCTTCAATTAAAACACACAGGCAAAGGCAGCAGTCTACACACACAAAGCAGCTACAGATTAAAAAAATATCCACTCTGTACAATAACACCTTCACTGAGTCACAGAAAGACTAAAACAATTACACTCATCTAGATAAGTATCTAATGTTGTAACTCATCCACCTCTCGCCCACTTCTCATCTCGTCTCTGCCCTCGATTCAAACTCTGCCTCTCCTTGTTTTTCTTCCCTGATCATCATTCCATGATGTGATCCAAACAAGTGAGATCATAGCTCATTACGGCGGGCTTTTGTAAATAGATTGCAATCCTCAAATTACCCAACAGATTTCATGTCCTCCGCACGCGGAAAACATGGAGTATATCCACATATGCTCTAAAATAATAAAGGGAATGTTGCCTTTTGGAATGATTACAGATTGTGACACTCTTGAAAGGGAATTTACAGATTGTGAAATAACAATTACACTGCCGTTTTTGGGGCTCTGCCTTTCAGCTCTAATTGGAACTTAGCATCATCATTTTCCTTTCGAAATAGAAACAAGAGCTTCTGAGCTGCAGATCCAACTGCTGGCTACGCTCTGAAGAAAAACTCCAAACAAACGGCTGAATTACACAAACATGCCATTAGCAGGGGAAGTGTTGGTGTGTGTGTGTGTGTGTGTGTGTGTGTGTCTGTGAGGGTGTGAACGAACACACAGCAGAGAGTGGGCAGCAGCAGTCAGGACGTGTTCGCAGATTAGCAACAATGTTTACTATGAGTAATGAGCTTATGTCACTTATGGAAGAACTGAGCGAGGCTGCATCTTTTCACTGTGTGTCAGAGGCAGAGTGGGTGTTTGAGTGCAATTAAGAGGCTGCACTGATGACAGAAGAAGGAGATATTATGACTGATTTACCTCATGAAATAATAAGAACGTCTAGGTGGCGTTTAGCAGCCAAACAGGTGAGAACAGACCAAATAAAAGCACAGATCTGTTGATGCATCTTCCCTTAGCCTTTCTGCTTGTGGGTATGTTTACAGTCAGTGAGTCTGCACACAAAACCCTTTGTACACTGATATAATGTCTGTGTAAACACCACTATGTGTGCACACAAGAGTAAAATACCAATACTGATAAATCTCTTTGTCAACTGAGCTGTGTGTCTCTCTGTTCATTGTGTAAACTCAGTGTGACTGAACATTATGTTGCCTTTGCACAGGTATTTTTATCACAGGTGCGGTTTACCCTCCCTTTACTGGAAGCACTATCAGCAATGCTAGTTGCTAACTGATGCTAAAGGCAAACAAATGGCACACAGCGTGGGCATCAATCTTCTTTCCAACTCAGACTGCAGATATGTTTTTTCTGGGTTCAGCTGCCTCAATATTACAGCAGCAGTTGAAGCATAAGAGGCCATCAGTGAAGCCACAACGTCAATACACCAAAACCGAAGCCTGCAGTGAGTGACTATATTAAGTCGTGCAGAGAATAGCTAAATCATTCAAAATACGGAAATAAACTGAAATATCAAGGCAAACATGTTGAAACTATGGCAGATGTTCTCATTTTACCATAATAAACAACCAAATATGCAGGCTGACGGAGTGGAAAGTATCTGTGATGGTTGTTCAATTAAAGTGAAGGATTTTTTATTATCTAACAATCTAATCTGATTTGTCCCAGTTTATCTGAATTCTGAATTTTTTAATCCTATTTAGTGTGGACATTCCTCCTCCTCCATTAGCTAATGAAAAATCGTTTAAACCATGACATGCCTTATTCACTGATCATACAACCACCAGAGCTCCAGATAAATCATTACAGAACATCCAGTATGAAGCTGATTATTATTGCCAAACGTCTCCCTAGAGGACATAGCAACAGGAAGATTGATGAGCTTGATAAATATTTAGTGTAATCCCTGGTTACCGTCTTCCCACTTCAGCTCTTCCCTCCGACTAACTACACTGAACTCATTAAGCGCGCGATCCCAGCTTTGCCTGTTTGTTGTGGTAAGTATCGCACCAACAAACCTGCTACAGGCTACTGTCAATCACTACCAGGGGTAAAAATGGAATTAACAGCACAAGGTGAAAGGGAGAGAGAATGTGATGTAGCAGAAGAAGACACAGTGAGAAGAGCTAAAATCCAACAATTTCTTCTAATAGTTTCTGCAGTGGCACCATTTTATCTCTTCTGATCTCCTGTCTATAGCTTTTCAATCATTTCTTCCTCTTGTTTCTGCTGTGTCTTTCTACTTTTTACTCATTTGGCTGGGCACTAACTAAAGACCTGTACTGAACCATCCATCTGTAGAGGAGCTGAATGTTTGAGACCCAAATTGTGAAACAAGCCAGTTATAGTTTTACAGAGCCCAATGCAGAAAACTCAAAATCAGTCCAAAACCTGAATATTCAGCTTACTGTCACACGTGACAAAGAAAAGGAGCAAACGAACAAAACTGAGAGGCTGGAACCACAGAAGCTGTTTTGTGTGAAAAATAAAAATGAAACATAATCCGTTGCGTCAGTCGACTATATTAATTAATCAACTAATTATTTCCATGTTCTTATCCCGAGTAAGGATTGTTTTTATTATTGAAAACAACAAAACATTTATCACATGTTCCCAGAGAACAAAGTGAAGTTCTTAACTAAACTGTTTTGTCCAACCAGCAGTTCAAAATTCCAAAATACTCAGGTTGCATGAGAAAAGCTGCAAATTCACACACACAGCTGAAACTTGCAAATCTTTGGTTTATTCGCGTGCAATGATTGATCAATAAATAATGATTAGAAAATTGTGATTATTTGTAATTCTGTTGTTCTGTTACACCTGTAATGCAGTTTCAAATACAAATTATATATATATATATATATATATATATATATACATACATATATGTGTGTGTGTGTGCGTGTGTGTGTGTGTTTTCTTAATCATCAAAAATTATACTAGGAAACAAGTTTGAAAAAAACTGCTTGGCTTTTGATTAAGTAGAGATAAACCTTTTCATCTTTAAAGTGCTCAGAATGAAATGTGTGGATTACTTAATAACTATTTTATAACTTTTATAACTAATATTACTAATACTAAAATAATAATAATAATAATAATAATAATTGATTAATTATAATGAAGTTGAAATTCAAGTACATTTTATTTCCCAGACCTGACTGGGACCCGGTACTATCTAGTACCTGACTACAGTCCTGGCTGAAACCATCAGGGGAGTCGTCCACAGTGGCTCACTGCCGCCATCTATTAATCACAGGTGAAACTACATCTGTAGCGTTTATTTTGGCTTCTGTACATCACAGAAACTAGACAGTTTGATCTGGAATATTTGGGGTTTGATTTAAGATACTGACTTAGATGCAATCATATTTAGCTTTGTGATACTATTTATTGACTGTGTGTATTTACTTAACAAACCTCAAAAAGCCCCCCCTCCCTCCTTTCCCGAACTGCATGTTTCCATGTGTTACAACCTTGCTGGAAAACAGAAAAAGAACTGACTCATGAGTGGAGCAACAAAGCACAACCACAAAACATTCCCTGACTCTGAACGAGGAAAGTGCAGACTTGTTTCTCTTGGCACTGACGAGTCTATTCTTAAGTTAAAGTTCACTTTCGACCCAGGCCGGGCAGGCTGTCTTCTATGAAGGCCTAACCTTTCAAAACAGGGATCAGCCTGCTCGGGGAGCTATTCTGACCGCTGACTACCAGGCCACCAGCGCGACACAGTCCTGTTTCTGCTCATTCAATAGGCGGGACGCATGAGAAAATGTGGCCGCTGAGATTATACTGCATCTCCGTTGAGCCAAAACCACCAGGATTCTGATTCTACAAGGCAATTTTAAAACAATGGAAAACATGGCACCTTAAATACACACAAACCGCACACATGCAGCTAATGAGTCCTCAGAGACAGAAAACACATACTTCAGTGGGGAGTACGCTAATTTGGTTCCAGCCGAGTCTTTATCCCTGTGAGATACACACGCCGCTGCAAGCGTGCCACTGAGGGCTGATTGGACGGGAGTAACGTAAACACCAATCAGAGAGTGAGTACACCCGGCCAATGGGCTGTTACAGAGACGAGGCCGCTCATCACTCACTGAGGGCTACACAAAATGTTTGCCGCTGTCCTGCAAAAAACAGGTTTCTCCAAAAGCTTTCATGATCTAAGGAAAAATCTTTGTTTGCATCAATTCACTTTTAAGATAGCTATGTTTCTCTAAAATGTCAGCCCTTTAGGAACAAAGGAGAAGTCATGTTTTAAGCCACGTGCGTTTTGCTATAGCCTAATGGTGTTTTAGTGTTTTTTAAGATTAAGAACTAGGAGAATTGTAATTTTTGGCAGACTTAGAAAAGCAGCAAAATCACTGTCACTGTACTGTGCAAGACATGCTTCTCTAAAACGCAACTTTCCATCAATTTATGAAGGAAAAAGAGTTTTTAGCTTGATTGTGACTCGTGGGATTTGTGAGGTTCTTCAAAGGTTTTATCAGTCAAACAAGTATGAGATTTGGTGCTCACACAATTATCCTCACTGTCCTGAGAAACCCATATTTCCCCAAAATGTGATAAAAACAGTCTTGTTTAAGCTTTGTGAATTTTTTTTAGATAATTTAATGGGTTTTTTTAATGTTTTATTGGCCAAGGTAGCAGGAAAATCTAGATTTATTGTTGTTGTTCAGTGAAAAACATCTCTTGAAAATATCTGAACATTTTCATGAATTTGGGTAAACAGCCTTATTTTTAGCCTCATGGTCATACATTTATGAGATAACCCAATTGGTTTAAAGACAATTTTATTAGCCTCAGGTGAATAATCTCAACCCATAAAAGAGCACTTAATGCTTCAGTTTATCTGAAACAAAAATCACCAAATTAGGGAGTACATGATTTCCACTGGAAAGCAAAGTTATGCTTTTTTGGAGCAGAATTGGCAAGTGCATAGAAATACATCTTTAACAGTTGGAGGGCCAATAAGGCAGAAAATTGTGGATGTAAACACACTACAATATCCTCTACCCACACATCACACACTGCTGGATGACACATGAGTCAAAACAACTGAATCACATTACTAACAAGTTACAAGGATTGCATAACATGCCCACAAACTGTAGTAAGGAGTGGTATTACTGCCTGTGTATGAGAGTAAACTGCTGACAGGCTGCACAATAGCCGCTTTAGGCCTATAAACGCATCAACACTCTGAGCAAACAGTACCGAGCTTTGTGGGGAAACAGGCGTGTTAAATCCTGTGTGTGTCTCTGGCGTGGGACACTCTGCAAACCCGGATGGGGGAGAGACCAAAGGCTAACAGCGAGAGAGTGAGCTGTAAGAAGATAATAGGATGATGATAAGTCCTTCTGAGGAGGAATTCGGATATGGCTAATGAAGGATATAGATGAAGGAAGTCTGTCTCCTGAATGCAATCTGCACTTTTGTCTTCAAAAGCCTTAAAAAACAATGAGGTGGAAACCTAGAGCTGCTTCATGTATACCCTCTCACCTCCCCAAACTCTTTCCACCTTCCCAGTCATGTCATTTTCCCTGTCATGAGCGAGGTGTGTTAATAATTCAGCCCGTCTCCCTGTGCGTCTGCTGTGACAGCTGCAGGTGGGAGAACTCGCACGGAGAGAGCCACGTTGAGGGGTTTTGTTCACGGCTTTCCTGTGAAGCGCTTCAGTGGGAGAACACAATGGGGTCGTGTTGAACCCTCAGATGCAGAACAGATTAACGTGAGCAGCCTGTAAGCACTTCCCCATTCGGATTCGTTGTTCATGCATATTTCACGAGTGCAGTTTCCAAAATATTCAATTCTCATTAATGTCAGAAAGATGCATAATTCATGAATTAATGCTACAGTGTTGTTTTTTCTTATTTTAGGAAATTGAGCTCTCTTTTTCTATTTGGATTTTTTAAAGAACAAAGACATTAAATCCATCCATATGTTCCTGGTGATTCTTATTTTTAGCACATCCTGTTATGAGCTTAGAATACACTATATGAAGTAAGACACATTCCATTTTCCAATTTGGAGACCCCCCCAAATGAGGAGTTTTGACCAGTCAAGTCTCTTTTGGTCACTGAAGCCCACAAACTACACACACAACTTGCACAACTACATGAGACCCAACTGACCCCAAACCTGTCACTCAAACTTGCATTCCTGAAGGTTTCTGACCAGAAAAAGCAACAAGACACAGACAAAGTTCTGGATGAAGCTGGGACTGTGAAAACAGGCTGGCTTGTACGTCTCGCAGAGCAAACTGGGACTGACAAACTTTGCAGTTTTCTGCTAGGTAAGCAGAGCGCTTCCTACCATGTAGCACCTAAACAAAATTATTCGTTTTTGGTATTAGATTAGAAATAGATCAGCTTTAAAATGGTCACTGTGCGAGAATACAGCCAATAGTGTAGCTATAGCATCTTTGTCTCCTTGCTTTTGCTTTGGCTCATAAAAGTGTGAATTTGATTATTTTTTGCTGAACCGATGACAATTAGTAAAACTAACAAGCACAAATTCCAAGAGGAACTGATGTATTTAACTTTACCTCAGTGTCTCCTATCATCAATTCACCACCCAACATCTTCGATTCCTTTGCAAACAGTGAAGCAGTTCACTGTTTGTGCAATTAATCCCAAAGGCTTTTAAGTACATAATCGCTTTCTGGATGATGCTCATTGGCTGTAATCCATCCTCATAGTTTATACTGGTGGAGTCAGTGTGGAGCACTGTAATAAACAATTCCACAGAAACTTATAAGGAAACTACTGTCTATGTGTACTGTCTATCAAGTCTTTTAGCCATATTTCCTATGGCTTATGATAACATATTTGGAATATTGCTCTAGGGAAAGACGTCCGAGCACAAACATCCAACTGATCAACTCCTCTGCTGTTCTGTTAGAGCCACAGAGAGAAGACAGAATATCCCTTCTGTTTGCTTGTGTGCTGATCTTTTGATACTGCAGCTGGCTGCCTTTCTGGCCCTCCAGCATCCATCCACTATTCCCTGTCCACCTCCGCCCCTGCAGCATTAGAAAATAACCTTCTCTCTGTTCTCAGTGATGACTCTGTAAAACGGAAACCAGCACCCACACACACAGACACTCCAACTCAAACCAATACTACAACTAAAGCATCCTGGGGGAGTCTGATGACCACGCTGGCCTCAGAAGGGAATCCCTGTAAAACGACGGCAGCGGGGTGAGGGCTGATGGGAAGGGAGAGAGAGAGATGCTGAGCAGCCAGTGTGAGTGATCTTTTCCTCTGTGGTGGGACAGACTGGAAATTGCCCCACACCACCGCTGCCAGTAATCCAGCAGCTCAGCTGTTCAGAGCAGGCAGCATGTGGTGAAGAGCTACCAGAGCCGGGTTTATTGGTGTGGAAACAAATAAACACAGCAGAGCCGCACACAGGTACAGGGATTTTCTGTCACTCTGAGTGTGTGAGTGTGTGTGTGTGTGTGTGTGTGGCCTGAGGATGATCTTCCATGTGGGAGGTGGGAGCAGTCATGGCCTCTGACCACAAAGGATGTGGAGAGAGGAGTCATCATTTTCTCTCACTCATTCTCCCACTCTCTTTTTCTTACTTTCTATCTTCCCGCATTGCTTTTTTTTCTGTTCTCCTCTTACTTCAGTCTTAGTCGCACATTTACAGTATCGGCATGCGCTTCTCTTTATCTGTGAGCAATCCGTCTGTTTACGATCAATCAGAATCCTTCAGTCTACAAAAAATGAAACAAAGGCAAATGTTCGAAGCCTCAGTACAAAATTGTTGTAAACCTAACATCCAAAATATGACTCTTAAACCATTTTTACACTAAACACTGCATCAAATTAATCCTTAAACTTTTTTAGCTTAAAGGTTTATTTTTACATTTCCATAGATTTACTATGAGCTCGGATCTTGGGTTGCAACAAAGGATTACTTTCATTATCAATTAATATATTACTTGCAGGTTAATCATTAAAAAAAACTGCCAAAAAATGGCCATAACAATTACTTTAAGTCCATGGTTATATGTGATCTTCTTTTGTCCAACCAACAGTCCAAAACCCAAAGATATTCAGAATATGCAATAAAGCAGGGAAAAGCAGTAAATGTTCACATTGGAGAGAAATTCCAGAGAATTTCCAGATAATTTCTGACACTTTTGCTCAAAAACGATGGCAGCATCAGCAGCAGCTGGCAGCTGTTTTCAACAAACAAGCACTGATAAACCTTCCCAGCACCAAGCAACAGACAGACAAAGTTAACAACTAGTTTGGTGAAGAAACTGGAACATCTAGCAGCTAAAAAAGAAAGCGGCTACAGCTTATATTGATCAAGTGGACACAAACAGAACTACAAAGAAATGATAATGTTACTCCTTGTCTGCTTGGTGTGTTAATAAGCATCTGTTTGCTAACATTTTAGCCAAAAACACACCGAATGCTTGTCAGCCAGCTCATTTGACTTTTCTTCGGCCAAAAGGGCCAAAAATGTGATTCAAGTTACTTCATACTAATTTCGTAATGATACTGGAGAACAGTGAAACAGTTTTAGATGAAAGTGAAACCAGCATGTGTTTGGTATTTTTAATAATAACTGAGAAAAAGGATTCATATTAAAACTATAACTCAAACATTTTCTGTTATTTCCTAATCAATCAATTAATCAGCAGTTTTAGAAAAGCTTACATTACATGGGACTATTAGATGTGCGGGCTGACCTGGCCCTTCCAGTTTGACTCCGGGATTCAAAGGCTGGAATCTAACTATACTGAGCTGAATGATGAAATGATACCAAACTCATCCAAAATGTGGTTGGATTCAATGAAGAAACTACTGCTACTTAAAAGCAGTGTCTCATGTTCACATTACAAACGGCCTTATTATCTATGATCTGACTAAGCCTTTGGCTCCACATCCCACCCAAACCGCCATGGTGACGGAGGATCAGCGCTGCCTGGAGACTGTGTGTCAGATCCCACTGTGGAGGGGCAGGAGGAGGAGGGGGGGCGGCGCCGAAGGATCTCCTGGGATCACCGCGGAGCTCCAAGACAAAAGGGACATTGTGGCACTGACTGACCCATCCAAGAAAACATTACTTCCTGTCCCATCAGCTCCAGCATCCTCCGCACATGAGCTGCTCACTTCCCAGAACTGAAAGTCCCTTTTTAACATCATCTGCTGTTTAATACTCACAGCAGCACTCAGTGCTGACCATACGCAGCACCAGGAATCAAAAACAGTTCATGGTACTTGTGGAGGAAATGGTATCCACCAAGTTTCACACTGACTTGACAAATAAAAATGTTAATGGACAAGAAGCTTTTCACATTTACTGCACGCGATGGCAAAAACCCAAGCTGGGCAAAAGAAAAAATAGGTTTTAGAGGCTTGAAGCAGTGTGTCGAAGGCACACATGTTTAAGCCCATTAATTACAAACCTTGCATGCCTTAAATTACAGCTGACAAAGCATAACTGCAGTTTTTGGAACAGTTTGCTTTCCTTGCAGTCACTGGCTACAACTCATGTAGGTTGCCATGAAAATGAACTTGAACGGACATGGAAGCTGCTACTACTACTACTGCTACTACTAGCTAATCCTTCTCAAAGTTCCATTAATCCATGTTTTTTTCATTAAAGGTGAACTTAATGCATTAAATTCTGAAAAATGAATGAAAATCTGTTGGTGTGCAGAGAAGTAGGCTTACCAGACCTCTGTAGCCCACTCCTCATCTCTGCTTGAGGCTAGCCCCCGCCTTAAATAACCAAATCTTAAATTTCACACTACAGAATGTCCTTCAATGCTGCAACATGGAGAAATGTCATAACAGCCCCTGCTCAAAAGTCTCATCATGTGATGATAGAATATCTCTGAATAAAAAGTTATGTAAAATAAAAACAAATAGTTCACTGTGATGGATTACAAATCAGTTAAAACAGATCATCACCATCTGTGGTGGCACAAACAGAAACTAGTTTTATTTTGGCCATGACAACTGTATTCATTACTCATCTAGTCTAACTGCATGGTTTCAGATTCACTATGATTACAGTATGTTGTTGGAATGCATATTTGTTGTTATCAAGACTGTTATCAGCTCTTTTCCTTTGTGTGGCTCTTCAAAACAAACCCTTGCGCAGTGATTCCAGGGAATAGGAAGTAAGTTAACCGTGTTCGTCAGAGGTCGTATGGGGAAGTTGAGTTGATTCATTTGGAGAAGCGCAGTGTGTAGAAGACACAGTAAAGATGCATGAAAATCCTGGAGATGTGTGTGTGGGATCAACCTACCTTGACGTGACTCTGAGCGCCCAGGTTGTAGATCTCTGTCGGCTTCACCTGGTTGATGATCTTCACCAGACACGTGCTGTCGGTCAGGTCGCCGTAGTGCAGCTTCATGTCTGACAAAGAGTAGGGTGAACAAACGCTGTTAGCCCCACGTGCAAAACAGGACTCACTTAAAAGCAGCTGCTGTCATATTTAAAGACAAACACTAGCTCCTACAGCAATTCACACATCATGACTCAGTTTTTGACTTGTGTTTTTGAAAACTCAGCAGCTGCTGTTCTGATTGTGTCTGTGTGCTTTAAAACAGACAGATGTGAAAACTTGATGCCCCGTTGATGGACGTCAGCTTACAGCCAGCTGATTCTGGGGATAAGACAACTATGTTCTGGAGTAACTCTAATTCCTTCCTCTTTCCTCCCAAAAGATTTTTTTCCGGAAGCTGGCATGCTGTTACTGTCAATGTGAAATCTGCTACATGTGCATGATATGGAGCTTTACTGCAGTCTGGAGGAAGCGTTCTTCACTAAGGTACCAAGCTCTAATGCACATCCTCCTACAGCCTGAATATAAATATAGACTGCCTGTGTTTACACCTTCACAGTTTAATGTCTATAGGTTGGGGAGGGGACTACCAAAGAAAGGATCTGAAGTAAATTGGCATTCAGGATCTGATCTGTTGGCAGCTGCCACATTTGATGGATGAACTGTATTTTGTAACCTTCAGTTACAATGCAGACATGTAATAAAAGTGCCTCACTAACTTTCTTGTCAAAACTTGAACAAAAACAATAAAAATCTCAGGTAATATTAAATAGCCTGATAGGTAATATCTAAATTGTTATTCTCTGTGAATGAACCAGACAGCGGTGGTGTGGGCAGGATACTTACTGCCTTCAGTGTGCGTCTGTGGGTTCTGGTAAAGATGCTCAATGCGGCCCGTGTTGAAGGAGCTGGAACGACGCAAAATGCCATGAACCTGTGACAGAGGAAATGGATACAAGGAAATTTATTCATGTCAGGCTAGAAAACCATATTTTTATTATTTCACAATAATTATTTAAACCACTTGACTTTTTAACATTAACATGAGCACAAACTTTAACATACTGTATTGAAACAATACAGTATGTTTACAATTTCTTTGTTAGTGTAAATGTGTTCACACATACTTGCAAGGTGAATATGCAGTAATTCAAAACAAGGAGGTATTATAAGAAGCAGGAAATGAACTGTTATGTTAACCAAACCTGAAAGAAGCAGATTCACGTTGAACCTGTACTGTGTGTGTGTGTGTGTGTGTGTGTGTGTGTGAACAGGGTGTTATAGTCACTGGTGGAGATCCAGTTTGGAGCAGATGGTTCAGTCTTTAACACAGTTCAAAGTCGGTATTGATGATTTCATACTTTTTTTTATAAATCACACACATACTGCCAGTGGATCAGTTTTCTAAGTGAACTGGCTCTGCAGTGAGATGCAGGCTCCCACTAAACTGAGTTAAATGGGTCATAAAATCTGATCATTTTATATTGCAATACATAAAACAGACATATTTCATGTTGCCATTACTTCTCTGGCCTTAATAAAGATGTGAAATATGATATAGCGGTCTGCTTTGATTCATTGTGTTTGTGTGAAAGAGCTATGGATAGAGCAGCATTTTGTTTTTAAAAAGTTAATGTAACAATATTGTGTCTCATTGCTCCAGGTCACTGTGTTTTTAATGCTGCCTGTGATCTGTACTCCATGTTCTGAGGGGGATGTGTGAGGAAGCTCTGCTCAAGTAAGATAACAGAACCTGATCCAAGGGGAGTCCATTAGTGGGAGGACGCTGTGCCCTGACCTCACTTCCTTTATTCACTGTGCACTTCCTGCCTGCCTGCGCGCTCCTCTTTAATGCCACCCACCCCCTCCTCATGCAGCATCTCCTGCCTGGACCCAGTCCACTTCCTCTCTGCTGTCTCTGAAGCAGGCAGCAGATGGCGAAGCTGACCAGGCAGGCTGGGATGATGGTGTGTGTTTGTGTATGTGCCACTACACATCAGAGGGGAAATGAAGTCATGCAGCTACCAGAGCAGAAAAACACAATGAGCACTGCTGCAACGTGCATGAACTGTATGTGCAAATGTGTTGTATGTATAGTCATCATGTTTCAGGGGCGTGACACAACCGCTGAAGCCTTACGTAGCTTCAGTTAGTCAGAAACAGCTCGTTAACCTCTGCATGCATCGGCAGGCTGTTGACTTTTTGTGCTCCTGAAAACACATCGTGCGGCAGGTGAAAGTCTGTGACCTCACTCGTACGACCATATAATAACAACCATTTCCCTGCTAATGGTCTGACCCAGGGGTAAAAGGTGAGGGGTGAACGGGCTCAAAGCAACACAAAGGGTCTTATCAGGGTGAGGTGTGAGTCCCTGCACAAAGCTGACTGTCGAGTTACGTCAGGAGCTCCCACACACTGCTGTGGCTGGATGTAGCTTATCGTGGGAATGTCGCGCTGCTTGTGTCTGTGTTTGTTGGCATTCAGGAGTGTCTGCATTCATTTCTGTGTATGTGTGTGTCTGAGCTTTCAAAGGGCAAGTTCTTGGTACTGTTAAGTCTACAGCTTGGATTTCTCTCTCACCTCGTAGCCTTTAGCCAGTAGGAACTCAGCCAGGTAGGAACCATCCTGAAAAGATAGAAGACAGCGCCCTTTAGAACTTGTAAAACGCCATTGACAAATACACAAGTGTGTGGTACACACATATCATTTCTGCTGACACAAAACACGATAAAATATTCACCACCACAGTTATCATTGAATTAATCAAGATATCATCAAGTGTAATTGATTCACATGGTCTTAGAAGACAGACTTTGCTGTAGTTGCATTAAGTCTTTTCTAAAGTTCAAGGAGAACCAAAACTGATGCTCCACAGTGTAGCGTGAGAGCAGATACACACACAGGCAGGAGTGTACCAAATGTTGATCACTTCTATCTAGTAGGAAACTAAAACTAACAGTGGGAGAACAGGGCTTCCAAAAGGCCCAGAATATCCACATAATATTTTTAGTGAAAAAAACATAATAAAAAATAAGCTAAATATATACCTGTAAATTCTTCCCAAGGAAAAAATTGATAATGTAATAAATCGATTATGTAAAATACGCTTTGATGCAATAGCCCAAGTTATTACTTTTATTTTTAATCTGCACTATTCCTAAACCATTTGGTTGAAAGTAGATCTAAAATAATCATTTTATTCATACATTGTCCAGCCTATTTAATGAAAAAAAAAAAAGGCAAATGGTATAAAAATGGTTTGTACATGCTGGCTAATGCTCCTGCTTTTTTAGATAATAATCTCATCAATGAAATGATTCACGTTTCTTATGTGCTCAGTGACGTGTGGGAGGTCTCGAGTAAACAATGGGAAAATCTGAAACAATGCTGCTTTAAGAAAGACAAAGGAAGAAAGAAAAACAGAAAACGAGGGTCAATATTAATGTGGAGAGCTGGACAAAGATGGACAAAGAACTTTTCAATGAAGCACAAGCTGTTTCGTTGAAGAGGTAAAGCAAAGCAAACGACTAATTTTTATCATTTCATTGATGCCAAAAGATGTCCAAATGCACGGACACATCAGACGCGTCGCAGGGAACCCTCGAGGGAAACCCGCCAGGAAAGCTCTAAATGGACGAAGTACAAAAGTGGCCGGTGAAGTGATTTGTTGGAAAGTAAACCTGTATATTGTTCACTCCATGACACATTAATGGATATGAGTAGCAAAGAAAAACTCTTTTATGGTGTTGGAACACAACCTTCCTGAAACCTCCAACCTCCAGCTGAATACAGAGTACTGGGATCATTAGGTGTAACATCCACATGAATCAGGAGCCTTGGGCAGACACTGGGCCAGCGTGTGTGTGTGTGTGTGTGTGTGTGTGTGTGTGTGTGTGTGTGACCGTGTGTGCGAGCCCTGTCAATAAGGTCTTGTTCCCCTCACCCATGGTACTCCTCGTCTTTTTTCCCTGCTCAGACTTTCCGACCGCACATTCTGGAACACTCTGGAACATTCCGAACTAGTCATGGCATTCATCCCTCAATCCCCCTCACATACGTGCACACACGCAGACACACACGTGCACGCACAAGCAGACACACGTCCTCGCACGCTGCCTGCCCCATGTGTCCTCTCCAGGTCTGGAGGTAACCGTCGAGGTGGAGGGCGATGGGGAGCGGAGGAGGAAGGGTTGGAGGGAGGGCTGCAGGTTGGGGGACACCCAGGAACCTGCACTCGGCAGCGGGCGGGATTGTAATGTTCGGCTGCATTAGGGCCTGCTCCTGGAAAGACTGCACAGGTGGGCCAAGACTGACATGGGAGATTTGTCTGTAGAAGCTTTACCTCCCAAACTGACAACTACAAGATGGAAAAACTCTGGTAGTTGTTTAAAAAAAGAAAAAGCAGAGACTTTATCTCTCAGGTTGGTTCACAGTGAGTTGCATTAAAGCTGTGTTAGTCCATTTATGGCCAACAGAGCGCAGACGACAAGGAGCTGATGGACACACAGCCCTGACAGATTGCTGTTACTGTAGTTGCTTGTTTGCTGAGAACAGGGTTGATGACAACGCTGAGACTGAACCACAGACTCAATATGTTGTAAGGCCAAAACAAGACACTACATCCCATTTAGATGTCACTTCTCTGGTTGTTGATATGGCTGTTTTCAAATTTCTAGTCTGATGAATGCATCCAAGAAGGCGTTTTTTTATGTTTTGGCTCTCGTGTTCAATCATAAGAAACTGAAATCTGTGTGTTATGAGGATGAAGATTTGCTGACTTCCTTTGCACATGTTCTGGTTTGCGTAAAGCAGCCCATGACTCAATGACAATCTCATCCAGTGATGAAGACTGTGATATGCACTTGAAAGCAGCAGAAGATCTAGTACGTGTGGATATTATACCCAACTACTGTTTCCAAGGTTGAGAATGAACTTTGATGGTCCAATGTATGGTGGTGTGTGTTTATTTTTGCATGTGTTAATGTTGTATACAAGAGCTTTTAGTGAAATCTCTACAGGTGTTTCTTGAGAACATTAGTCTGCATACCTCATGGCTGCTGCTTGAAGACAAGGAAGAGGGTATAAGACGATAAATTTGGCCATTTTTTCTGAGGAAACTTTTAATTTGGCTGTACATACGTCTCACTTTTGTCATGGTTTTTGCCCTGAAACAAATTTGGATGGACTTAAAAATGCTAAAAAGCTGTTATAGTCCTCTAAAGACACATTAACAGCAAATGTTTTATTTGTTTTATAAAAATTAATGTATGCCTTAGTGCTACTCTAAATATTTTTTTAAGATAATTTTCAGCTTCTGCAGGTTGAGCACTCAGGTTGTGCGGTCAGTTGGCACTGATGCACAACCTGTTTCTGCCTAACCCAGAGGGGGAGATGGGCACGGGCACAAAAAGCCCCTCTCCTGTCCCCACGGCGTTCAAAGCTCCGGCCGGTGTCATGTTTTCCTGCCACCGTGCCAGGGTCAAAGCGTTCCACGCCAGACCAATATGGAAAACAAGCATGAAGAGCTGCAGCTCTGTTTCAAAACAAGAGGCTCCTTTGAGGCCGTATTAGCCCATAAACCCTGGCCTCACCTCGCTGTTTCCTGTTATGGGGAGTTGGGCGCTTAGTAAGAGCAGGAGGTTGGACACACGCACGTACACACACAGATACATGCTCACCTGCCTGGCCGATGCCACTGCACAAACTCCTTAAAGACTTATTTCAACCCCTGACACAATATGATCTCTTTACTCTACAACAACACTGAACACTGTAAGCCAAAAGGCTGGTTCAGCAACAGGAGGGTGAACGTTAATTGTATTAGACTGAGTAAAACACAATTGTGTTATATGCTTCACCAGCGTTAACTGAGTCCCTCCTCTGAATGTTGAGGATTGTCTGCATTAGCAAGGATGGTCTGCAGGGGGAGCAAGAGTGCAAAAAACTCATGCTGCATTCAGGCACAGGTGTGAAACCTTTTACTGCCTCTGAACAGAGTGTGGTGAACTCGCTGGCATTGTTCTTGCCATACAGACTTTGATTTTCATGTTTAAGAAATCCAACATCTTTAGTACTTAAAAGGCTATAATTCAATTCAATTACGCCATAACACATGAAAAGAACTCACTGTCACCAACAATCAAATAGAAGGTACATGGGAGTAATGACAAGCATGCACTGTATAATTACAGACACTAGTCATATTAAATGCTTTCAAAAACAAAATCTTAGACATATTACAGATTTGAAACATGTGTGGTGTAAAACTCTATGCCTTTGAAATTCCACTATTTCAAAAGTGGCAACGAACAACATAACCTAAAAGTCGAGGGAAACAAAGGTTAAGAAGGACAAAGTGAAACAGAATTCCCGAAACATGCAAACACAAAAAAAAAATCAGCAAAGAGCGAAAGGGATAGAAGAAAAAAAAAAACTAAATCTGATGTTGATGTTAGACTAAATCACTCCATGTGTCGGAAAAATGTGAACAATGTTCGCTCCTCAAACCCCCCCCCCCCCCCGACCCCCTGAGCGCTATCATTAGCTCCAATCAACATTCCCATCATCATCATCATCATTAACACATCATCAGCGTGTGGTGTGGTTAAGAGGATGGATACGCATCAATATCAGAAGGTGACATTGCTGTGTGTGTGTGTGTGTGTGTGTGTTTCTCAAGTACTAACATAATCATATCACTCCAGCATGCTTAGTTCATCACTGCAAACACTAGCTAACTAAAATGAGGGACTACCGGAAGAAAACAAAAAAGACTGGCACTCTGACCAGACATTCTACGCAATGTTTTGTTACGTGACAGTTTCAACATGACATGAAACAAACACATTGTGGTTAACATCAAAAGTACACAAGTATCGAGGTTCAGTGCTGATCCTTAGCTGTGGCCAAAACTCTTACCAGAAAGAACACTGTTGTTTATTAGTTTAACTTATTTTCAAGCTTATATTGGTGAGATGCACTCTGTGAACAATCTTAACAGGTGACTGACAATAAAACAATGCTGTATATGCAATCCTGTCAACAATAAAATAAAAAAAATTCAAGCAACAGGAAATATAGCTGAAAAAATTCAGCTCTGTCCATCGCATTAAAAACAATGTGCCCTTGGGAAATGTTTAAAACATATGACAGACAAAGCTGGAGAAGCAGCATCTGATGTCTGTTAATTATGATTCTAATGAATGTTTAACAATTTATGATTAAATATTTCTAAGAACTGCAACATTTTTCAATGTGGGAAATGTTGGGGAAGCCTGACTGTGTGTGTAGGGCTGCAACTACAATTATGTTTATATTGTTTAATCCAGAGATTATATTCTTGATTATGCATCTGGTCTGTAAAATCAGATTAAAGTGAAAAACGGCCATCAAAATTTCCCAGAGCCCAAGATGACTTATTGAAATTGTTTGTTTTGTCCAATTACCAGTTCAAATCCCCATCATCAAAGACCAAAAAAACAGCAAACACTCACATTTGAGAAGCAAAGAGCATTGGATGTTTGGCATTTGATCATATTTGTATATATTGTAACAGTATGGCCAAATATGATGTAGTAAGAGAAGAGAAGAGAAGAGAAGAGAAGAGAAGAGAAGAGAAGAGAAGAGAAGAGAAGAGAAGAGAAGAGAAGAGAAGAGAAGATGATGTCCTTGAACAAACCCCAGTACTATGAGCTTAGTACCCCCTGCTGGTGGGACAGTGAATTATTTGGGGCCTTTATCAATAGTATCACTGGCAATGCTCAACCTTTGATACCAAATTAGGGTTTGATCACCTGCCTAGCATTCTGTCAAAAATACCTAATGGAAGCTAGTTCTGGTTTTGTTTTTTTGTTGGACCCAAACAAAGAAAACACAGGCACAAAGAGCCTTGGTCTGTGTGCCTGCAGGCATTATGTATTTATGCAAACTGAGTTCATGGTTGTACGTGAGGTTATTTGTCATTGTGTACAAGCTACAGACGAATCACTTTAATGTGCTTTCTTTAGACCGCAGGGAGAAGCTGCCAAGCACGCCACTGGTCTGCAATTAGGCTTGATAGGGTTTAATGGAGCCCACAACACCCACAAGCACATGTACACCAGGCATGTCACTGAAGCAAATGAACAGAGCTTGATGGCAGCAATACCAGCAGCATGCAAGAAGCATTTTCAAGAGTCCATTTCAGCCATATTGATTTATCTATACTGAGTATCCCGGAATAGCCACTGAGAGACTAGTGTGACTAGTGTAACGCGACAAGTAATTATAGAAAATGTTAAGTTTATTCAATGTATGGCTACTGTTGAAGAAAATAATCTTGATTTTATTTTTTCCTCTTGATACCGTCTTTGTGTACCCTGATCCAACTGCCTGCCTTTCTACACTACAGTGAATTCTGTGGCACACAATATTCCACAGTGATTGACAGAAACCTGAGTGAGACCTTTTGTATTGTGAGGAGAGGCCAGTCACACCTTAACTATCACAGGAAACCAACTTGTTCCACAATCTCTGCCGCTCTCCCTTTTGGTGTTTTGTCATTACAAGAGCAATCTGAAACACTGAAGAATAAAAACCTGTTTTATCCAGGGTGCTGAAATTCAATTCAAGTATAACCTGTTTTATCCAGGATTCCTGGAAATCTGTTCACATTTTGCTTTGTGAAACAGTGGTTTATTGTAACTCTACTCAGAGAGACTTGTGAGTCGGGTCTCTCAGAGGTCTCCCCCCGGGGCTGACACAGAAAACACATCCTGGGTACGGGTAGTTTCAGTGTTTAATTTCGTCCCTCAGAGAATTAGTTTGGCCCAGCCCATGCTTTTTGTTCAGCCTGTTGTGTCCTGTAACCCTGTCTATAATCCTGGCCAGAAACTCATTTCAGTCAGAGAGCCAATCATCAGAGTGTTTTTGTGTAGTCGTGCTTCGCAAGCAGTGTCTCAGCACTAGCTGCTTTATAAATCCATGACAACATGGAGCCACAGAAGTTCCCCCCTATGGAACCTTTAGTATATAGAAAGTTAAAAAAAAATATTCCCATGATGTTGCAATTATTAACCATCATGCTCACTTTCCCCTAGCCGTTTTGTTTTTGTTACAGTGAGATCAGGGGTTCTCAAAATTATTACTCAAAGGTCTGTATCATATTTTCATTAAAAGGTCAGACATATGGGACAATTGGTGATAAAATAACACTTAACCAATGAATTAATGTCACATCTGTTGTGATTGGGCCAGCATGAGACAGAGGCACACAAGGTTCAGACAGTTGGTCCATATTATTTTCTGACTCAGACTTATTCTTACGACTGCGTGTACATGAGCTGTAGAAACTGTGTCTAGGAGAAAACGAGACACATTCTGTATCTGCAGTTTAGGAGCTGATAGCAAATCCTCTGGTGTAACGTCAATGTGTGTACTCAGCAGCAGCAACAACACACAACACTGTCTCCAGCAGTTAACGCCACCATGACAACACTGTCAACCATGGGGAAATAGGCCACATTAAAACCACATTCATCTGGTACAGGATCACTGTGAATGATCTCCAGCTACACTCCTGCATCTAATAAACAGGCTTTATAATTCTCTGTGAGTATCAGCTTCTGTACAACAGAAAAACTATGAAATATGTGCTGTTTTATATATAATATAAAACTAGTGAGTGAATGAGTCGTTATCCCAACAAAAAAATCTTCTTCAGGATCGCAGGAAGGAAACAAAACTACTCAGTTTGAAACTTAATACAGAGTTGGCGAACGAAAATAAACCCAAGTGACACCTCCTGCATCTAATAGACAACTTTGTGATTCTCCACAATCATCCGTAGAATGGATGAACTATGAAATACAGACTTTTTGGCTCATTGAGAGGGGTTGGCAGGCTGATCGCTCTCAGGATGGACCGGACCTTTTCCAGAAACAAGCTAACCAAACTAGGTTTAAGAAAGGATCAAGGTTTGGGTTAAAATAAGTATGATGAGTTATCAAAGCAAAAGCATTCATCGTGCAGTAAAACTCTTCAGTGTATTATATATGATGTTTGTGGGTTAATATTACTGCATTATTGTGTAAATTGCATTTTACTGCTGTAAATGTTTATGGTTGAGCTCATTTAGCTACTTTATATACTGTTGGCTACTTTAATCTACAGAACTGCATCATAGTTTATAAAATCATTGAGTTATGTGCAATCTGAGGGAAGGGGAGTAAGAAGCACAATATTTGCCTCTGAGATGCAGTGGAGTAGAAGTATAAAGTTGGATGAAATGGAAATACTCTAGTAGAGTACCTGGAATTTGTACTTAAGAACAGCACTTGAGTAAATGTTCTTAGTTTCATTCCACCACTGACACTAAGGCTGACATATGCAGTTTGCTTGTTGGCTAAATTGATTCAGCTTTTTACCACAAACTGCAGCTGAACACACATCTCTTCCTGTCTAACTGCAAGTTACCAGACTTCATTCAGAGGAGGAATCAGCCTTGAAGGAGCCATCAGCAGCCATTATGAGCAACAGAGGAGATGTGTGCACAGATTCTTAGCTTTATGATTATTATTGCTGGCACTCACTCAGATTCTACCCTGCGCTGCTAACAGTGGAGTCAGTGGAAGGAGGGAGGAAGGAATGAGAGGAGTGTATCAAACGCCAACAAAGGATGAAGAAAAGAGGCTTGCAGCAGGAGCATCAAACAGTTCGAGGGGTCGTATCACAGTGAAGTTGTTTTCCCAACCAGAGGAGCTGAACAAGAAGTTTGAACCTCTCAGCCAAAATAAAGTTTTACTGTTGAACAGAGGGGCCAAAGCTGTCCTCTTCACAACCCCGGATCGTAAAACAGCACTATCGGCCAGAGCCCCTGCCCGGCTCTGCAGCGCTGCCTTGGCACTAAGGTGGTCTCCCATAACTCACACCCTCTCACCCCAATACTTCACACTGAGACAGCAGTCAAAAATATTCAGACTGAACAGCATGCTGCCCTGAAATTTATGAACAGTAGTTCACCAGGCGATTTATGGCATCACTGTGACCCCGACACCCTGGCTAGTGACTTCGGAGATGGTCTATCCAGATGCCTGCCTGCACGCCTCCTGCACTGGCTCTCGGTATTCACCGGTATCGGCATGACAGGCAGAATAAAAATGAATTAACGCTGCTATTCTTTGTTTTCTTTTAGAGAGGACGAGGGGAGAAGATGCTTTGAAAAGTACTACTTGACAAAAGAATGTGAGAGGTTTAAAATGACTTTCCAAGACCTCTGTCAGTTGACAACTTTCACCTCATACCATGAAACAATCCCCAAGTCTCTGCTAATTATTATTATAGCTAGCTTATTATTATGCTGCTCTGATGAAAATTAACTCCCAGAAACTGACAATGCACACACCACTACAACAAAAGATACACACACTTCTATTTACATACACACAACCACTGATGCAAATATCTCACCACTACATAAGTGCTGATTGAAAGAAGAAGCAGTATGAAAAAAAAAAAAACTGCCATCATGGCTTATCAATTCTTACTTAAGTTTTATTTCCAATATTTATTGATATATAGAACATTTCACAATATGTACTGATATATAGGACATTTTATGCTAATTCATTTGCATTTATGGATAAAATATCATATTGGAATGTCTGATAAATACCTGACAAATCAAGGCACTTGATGTAAATCCCATCAACATTGCTTGCAATGGCCTAATAAACCTACAGATATTACAGGGATAGATACCACGGTATATAGGGATGGGATTCGAGAACCCGTTCCAGATGAGAACCGGTTCCAAATTAAACAGCGGTTAACCTGTGGAGCTTCTGCACACCTCTGTCACATGCATGCATTTCTACACTGTGTTCAGACTCAGAGTTAATAAAGAGGCTGCATGATGCTGAAAACCTGTGTAGACCTACTGTTTTTACGACGTAACTGATCAGGAATCAATAAGGGAAATGATGAGAATTAATAAGCAAGAACAAATAGGACGAAGGACAAATATGCAGAATCATTATGCCATTGGTATCAACAAAATCTGAGAATCTGAATGTCTCATTATATACTCAGCATGGGTGGATGGGGGATGAAATAGCACAACTGAGTGTCTTCATTTTATTTTAATAAAATATATTATTTTTACTTTTTTCATATCAAACCACAAATTTTGGGCTCATCCTTAATACTGATTTCAGATTTATTGATTTATACACACCTGTGCTCAGAGCAAGGTATACGCTGAGACAAGAAATAATAATGCAATAGGATGGAAGATGATAGTTTGGCCAATATGAACTTTTTAATTTTTTTTTTAAACACAGAGTAAATAAAGGGGATCCCTCAGTTTGGGGTCTAATAAAAGTTATGACATAGACATGTACTGAAGCAGTACATTTCAGACTTAATAATAAACTTTATTATCGAAGAGGACAATGACAATGCGAAAAAGATATTACTTTGATCATCAGTAAATGTCACAAGAGTTTATAGGGCCCTAAGATTTCCACAATGCAGAAAACAGATGGAATCACAGAATTTAACAATACCGTTATAAGAATTTTTTCATAGTGCCAAAGCTGAGAGAGAGAGAGAGAGAGAGAGAGAGAGAGAGAGAGAGAGAGAGAGAGAGAGAGAGAGAGAGAGAGAGAGAGGCAGCGTGCTAGCAAAAGCTCAACCACATAGACAGACGAATGTGGCCTGAGTTGTCATGACGTAATGAATGAATTACGGGTCCTGATCCTTTCCTATTGACACAACATCCCCACCTCTTGGCAAAGAAACTCCAAAAAACAAAGCCATAAGAGTAATATGATAGCAAACATTCTTGACACCATCATCACTCTTGTAGTGTCACTTAACCACTGACTCACGCTGACGTCATTCTCTTTGGACATGAATACCAGTAAGGCCAGTTCTGCCAGGCTACCACTCCTCTCTGCCCATTGTTCAGACTTTTGTTTGCGTTGTGATTATTTAGGTGAATTGCACATATAGTGGGCTGCATCTAAGTCAAGCAATGCAGTTTGCCATCCATTCTTTAGTCAAGCAAATGCATTTAGCTCCAAGCCATTAGTCAGGCAATGCAATTTAGCTCCCAGCCATTATACATACTCCTTCAGCTGCCTCGTCATGCTAATGAAGACCAGCTATGCAGTTTAGCTCCCAGTTTATAGCACATTTTGCATCCTTCATCCTAATCCCAGCTCTTCAATCACCTTCAGCTGCTTCTCCATTCAAATTAAAGGCAGCAATTCAGTAAAGTGTCAGCTTTTCAATAAACCTTAGAAAATTTCACATCTTCCCTACATCTACGTTATTGACATTATTCAACTTTTAAAGCAAGCAATAAGCTTTTCGACATCTAGCATTCACACCGCTGAAGAAACTACCCAGTTGTTTGTGGAATTTTCAAGAAAAAAAATATCAAACACTTGCTTGTTTCATCTTCACACCTTCTCAGATGTGAGGATTTGGTGCATGTCTTTGTCATGATAGTAAACTGAATATCTTTGGGTTCTGAAACAGCAAAATATTAATAACATACTAACAATTAACCAATTAATTAGGATAATAATCAATCATTGAAATAATCATTTGTTTGATGCCCTAATTGTGAAATATGACACAGTATGGACCTTATATAACACTGTGATAAGGATTTCAACCCTGCCAGGCCATGTTCTACATCCTCCACTTCACTTTCGGGTCACTTAGCTACTCAGTTTACATCCAATCACACACAACTACAAAAATGTCAAGGATGACTCAACAAAGTGCAAGATTTAGTTCCACTCTGGTCCTTGATGTTGAGATAGCAGAGAAGCAAGAGCGCAGGTGACAAGGAGACGCAGTTAAAACCTGTATATGATCATGATATAAACACAGCCCTGAATGGAAGGATCACTGAGGGAACATTAGGGCAGAGTTCACATCCTCTAACAACCTGCTTGCCCAGCTAGTTGGTGTTATTTAGCTGCTACAGGGGGAATTTCAGTGGGCAAACATCACTTAATGGAAAGATGGCTAATGTGTAACCTGACAACTTCCTTGTAATGGAAGCATGTGTTGTCTTGGACAAGAAATATTTCTCTTCCCCTCTGCCATTACATTGAAACAGGGAAAGTTAATGTTGATGAGACAATAGCTTCACACACAGCTTCAGTGTCATTTGGCTAGCATGGTCAATGTAAGGGATTAGCACAGTTTACACACCACAGACAAAACACGGGTCAGATATCATTTTAGGGCAAAGGTAGTCACTCGGTGGTGGTAGACTATACCACGTCTGGTTCCACCGGTTCTTCAAGGGGTGCCAGCGTGTGATAGAGAGAGAGTTTAGTCTATATGTCCATGTGTGCTGGACACACAGTGTTTTGTTTGTCTTTGTTTTTGTTTTTTTTAATAACAGCTTATCTTCACCGGTGCCTACTGCCGGTGGAACACGAGCGGCATACCGCTCTAACGATCGGCACGTGCCGCTAACGCACCAGTGGCATAACTTTCCCATCAGCCACTTTTCGACCGCGGCGATACTGACCTGGCACAGGTGTCAACCGCACCGGAAGTTAGGAGACGTTAAGGTCTTTTAAAAAATAAAAGAAATAATAAAAAGTCCAGAAGAAAGTCAGCTGTTCGTGGCTTTGCCTTTGAGCAACTGTAGGAATCCGACAGTGTGAATAGATGCTGGAGTATGAATGAGTAACGTTACCTGTCCAGTGATGCCGGTGATAACGGCCACCTTCCTCTCCCTCTTCGGCTCTCCGTTCACCGCGGAGCTAACGTTAGCAGGCTCGGAACACTGGGCCATCTCTCACCGTCTGGATGTTTAGTGCGAAACTTACGACAGAACCGACAAAAAGCTACTGTGTGTCCGCAGATAGACGTACTGTCAAATTTGCTTCAAAGCCGGCGCACTTCCTGGGGGCTTGGCTGTAGTACATATCAGGAAGCGGCGATGAGACGAGCCAATGGAAAGAGAGTATCTGGGAGCAACAGAGGAGGCTTCAGTTAAGAGGGTAGGGTCTCTGCGAGAGCTGGAGGTGGCTCCGTACAGCGCTCCCTGGAGGATGGAGGGGGAAAGGTAGCTTCCTGTTTTATATCCGAAAGGTTGTTTTGTGTGGCTATTTATTGTTACGTAGAGAATCTCAAAAAAAGTTTTCAGTATTTCATTGTAGTTGTTCGGAATATACTTCATTATTCCAAGTACTAGACATAGTTTTATTGTGCAAATCCCCAAATTTATTCCCTAACATTTTAAAAATTTCTTGCTATTCTTTCATGAACCTATTCTGTCTCTACAATTGTCTGTTACATTTACTTAAATAAGAAAAAAATGTGTTGAGCTAGATTGACACATAATGAAATTATGTCATGCTGATAAATAAAGATGGAATTTGAAATATAACCATGAAACTGGGAAACATTTAAGAAAAAATTAGAACTCAACTCTTTTGTGGTTTCAAAATAACAGAGAGAATTGTAGGTCATTTTCATTGAACTACTGCAGTTTTTATTTTAAATGTTTGTTTGCTTTTTTCCCCACAATGCTGTTTCTCCCACTATCATATCAGTTACTGAATAAGTGCATATGTAGGGTTCCCTGCACATATTTTAAAGCACCACAGCATTTCCATACATATATAGAGTTGTTCCATTTCTTAAAATGTTCAGAATAATAAGGAATCCTTCTATAACACTTTTTGTTGCAATTTCTGTAGAATTGTGGACATATTTCAAGGAATTTGCAGTATTCAGATGACAGGTGGTCTGTAGACCAAAAGTCTATACCAGGACAATAAAAATAATCTTTAAACATTATTTGTCTTGTTAGCAAGAAGTAGTACTGAAGGAATCCAATATAAGTATTGTTAGGTATCAGAGTGCCTTTCCCTCTCTAACCTGAGGGTCCTGGGCATGTGTGTCTCAAATTTAAGTCTCTAAATCAGGGGACATTGAAGCAAAAAGAGGATTTTGTTTTTCCAAAAATAATCTATTTTCAAAATCACTGCAGCAATGAAATGTGGGTCTCTACTGGCTCTGGATGAAGCTAAGACACTTTATACATGGCAGCTCTTTCTGCTGAATGAGTGCCACTGTAAGATGAACAAATACTCATTCTAAACTTAACACTTCAGTAAACATCCTGGTCAAACATCACAGAGGAGGATCTAATGGGTTCACATTTAAGCAATACATTTAATGAGTTAGCACATTGTGGACATTATTCTTGTTGAGTGAACTTCAGTGCAAGAAGAACAAATACTACAATCTTCAGCAATAAGCTACACAAACAACATAAGCTGGCAGCTGCAAAGACATGCCATTCAAGGTACAAAATCTGCTTTCTTTACCACTGGAAACATATTCTTCCCTCTGACCCCAGATAAATCTTTGACATTTATGCATTAATTGTCCACCAGAATGCTTTTCATCTGTCTCAGTCCTGCCACAGTTAACGAAAAAGTAACAAAGTACTGTACATGCAACTCTACACCACTCACATGAATTGCCATATTCTGGATTTAAACTTGCAGCAAGCCTACACACAGGAACAGGCAAAAAAAAAACATCCACTGAGAAATCAACATCCAGTAGCAACACTGCTGACTGTGTGTGCTTGTTTTGGAGTGTGTGTGCACACACTGTAACGTTTCTTTACAGCAGCATTGTCAAAAACCAAATGAAAAAATGCTCTGAAACTGTAAAACACAATGGCCCTGCCTGCATTTTGTGTAAACGTAGTTCAGTAAACATCCTGGTAAAACATCACAGAGGAGGATCTGTTGACTTGTGGCCTAATGAGTCAGCACTTTGTGGACATGATTCTTGTTGAATGTGCATCACTGCCAGAGGAACAAATAGCCTACTCAGTCTCACTGTCAAGAAAACTCCTCCTGTCTTACAAACATATGTTGGGGTCAGTGTTCGAACCCACAGAGCCGTGTCTCTAATTTGAATAAAAATCCCAAGTTTCTGAAAATCCCAAATATGTTGATATGTTGGATTTGGTGATGCCAATGAAGCAAACTGCAAGTATCATAGCTTCAAAATGTGGTAGGAATCAAATGCAGAATATAATGCATGTGATACTGTCATAAAGTCTGGAAAAAGGGTGTTCTTCTAACCTTATTTCAGGGGAAATTTAAGAGGAAAATCTTGCTTTGACTGGTTACATTTATTATAGAATTGATCTGCCAGAGTGCCAAGGTAAACACAATTTCAGGAGCAGAATTTAGCATATCGACCCTGACAGAGAGATACATTTCACATCACTTGAGACACTATCTTAACAGGAGCGATCAAACACTCAGAGCAGCTCCTAATCTCTTATTATTCTTGTATATTTGAGCATACATCACAACATCTGCTCCAGCTGAGAGTGTCAGTAGCGCTGTGAAAGCACTCTCTCACTGCCTGACTTCCCAGAGTGCACAGCATGATGGGAGGTGTGATTTCATTACTGTCTTAAGAAAACATCTTCGTGTAAAAAAGAAAAAAAACAAGAAGTGCCTGGGGTCCTGAGAAGCACAGCGGTCTGCTCATCCACCCCGCCTGATCAAAAGAGAACAACGCAGAGCTCTGTCCTGACTCGGGGCTCTTCTTCTCTTCTCTTGTTTGGACGGCAGGTGTCTCGCTGTGTGTTTCGAGGTATTTGACTCTCACTGTGTGTCCACTGCTGTGCAGAAGCCTCAATCCTTCACACATGTGTTGTGTGTGTGGGAACACTACAGAGTGCAGGTTTATGTTCAACTGAGAGAATAGGAGATAGAAGGTCTCTTTCATATTGCAGCTAGCAATCAACCCTGTCGTTATACGTTTGTTCTTCAGCAAGATTCCAGTTGATGTCCCCCTCGGCATTCACCCACTCCTTCTGAGGGGCCCATGGGTCACACTGAGTCCGCAAGCAAACTGGAAAAGTAAGTTTCCCAAATGGGTCAGTAGCAACACAAAGAAAACAACTCTGCGTCTCTGTGGATGTGATACCGACACACCCTGAGGATGTCTGCACCTATGTTTGCATCTGCCAGTTTTTATTGTCTTTATCTCTGATGGCAGTTCTGGTGAAACACATATTCAGATCCTGTTCTTAAAAAAAGTGACATCACCCTGTGTTAGAAGTCCTGCATTCAAATCCTTATTTACATAAAAGTATGAAAGCATTATCAGCAAAATGTACTTAAAGTATGAAAAGTGAGAGCACTCATTATGCTGTAAAATGGTCCCTGACAGTGTTTTAGTACCATATTTGTGTATTTGGATTAATGTTACTGTTGTATTTTTGTGTATGTTGTATTTTACTGCTGCATAGATTTTTAAGGTTGAGCTCATTTTAGCTACTTTATATATTGTTGGGTAGTTTAATCTGCAGCAGTGCATCACATTCTATAAAATCAGCATATGTTCTTACAGTCGCTGCCCTGTGAGAACTATGTATCTCTAAAAAGTCTAGACAGAAAAGCAGCCTGTTTTCAGCTTTGTGATGACGCATTTTCCAGCTACTCCAAGAGTTTTTTTAAAAAAAGTTTATCTAAGTAGGGGAATTTTCAACCCACACGGAAACAGTTCCTTCAGTTTATCACAAACATTCACATTCAAAATCACCAAATCTCAAGATATGTGGTTTTCACTGGACAGGAGAGGGTTAAGGAATAGTAAACTGAAAAGTAATTAGTATCTAAGCTGTCAGACAGTAGTGTGGTGGGGTAAAAAGTATAATATTTGCCTCTGAGATGTAGTGGAGTAAAAGTATAATGTTGCATAAAATGGAAATACTCAAGTCTCTTGAAGAACACCACTGGATGGCAGTCTTGTAAAAGTGTACTTATATGTACGAATGAATACACATGAGTGACCCACTGAAGGGAAAACCTCAATAAATAAATGGAGAAAGAACGCATTCAGGCGCTCATACATGGCTGAGGCCCAGGTGACCTCTGCAGCTTGGATCAAAGTGACAAGAGGAAAAAATCTAACTAGCTTCATTACATATTTCTCTCCTGATGGGAGTGGTCTCCTTCAGAGTGACAAAGCACCCGTCCACAGGACACAAGGGCTCACTGAATGGTTTGATGAGCATGAAAATGATGCAGATCATATGTTATTGCCTTCACAGTCACCAGATCTCAGCTTAACTGGTAAAAATCCTTGTGTCTCATCATCTATGTTCCTTGTTCCAGCACTGGACAGAAGGAATGTGTCTGTGTATTTTACTGAGACGTCAGGCAGAAATAAACAGATCTTGGAGATTTAATTGAGATGAGGTTGTGAAATTATTTATGTTAACTAATTGAATTTTGGTCGGAGGTGGATTTCCTCTTCTCTTCCTGTTCTCAGAGCCCCTCGCTTGCTTCAAAGGTTTGATTTGCACTGATAAATGAAGCTCATTATGGGACAGCAACCTGATACTTTGAGGGATGTGAAAAGTTCCCAGTGTAGATGGCAAATACAAATACAGACGTCAGAGAGAGGCTTTATGTGACAGTGTAAACCCAGAACCCAGTCCATTGTCTGGTATGTTTATGGGAAAAGTTTTCTTTTCTCAGCTGGGAAGCTAACTGCAAATTCAGCATATCAAGTGATAAGAAATGTCCTCACATTTCTGTCCAAGACTTTCTGCCTTGACCCTCTTTGGCTGTCTTCTCTTCGTTACGCTCTCCGTCTCCTCATGCACAGAGAGAGGTTCGATTTCTCAGGCGAGTGATACGGAAGGGAAATAGTTGGATCTCAGTTGTTAAATGAGGTTTGAATTCTCAAGAGCTGACTATGTGAAGAGTCTGAAAGAAAAATGTTGTATTTGGTCTACTCGTGCCCCCCCCGATGAAAGCTGTCTGGAGACTTCGATGTCTCAATGCAGGAGGGTTTATTGATGCTCGGCCGAGGAGAACAGAGAGATTATCAACACAGTGTGAACTCTGCCTCGTGCCACCTCGATTCTGAGGGATGCATCCCATGATCAGTCCTTTATCCTAGCTGGGAGCGCCAGATCTGGTTCATGGCCAATCATGGTCATTCTTCAGGCATTAAGAATATGTGTGATCAATTGATTGGCTCTCCATACCTAAACAAGAAACTATGCTCGTCCACGTTCCCCAGCTCATGTTGCAAGCGTCTTCAGGTCGCCATCAACACATTCCTCTAACAGGAGACAGTCTACCTGCAATGTCTGGAGGACAGCACAGCTTATCACCTATGCCCTTGGTCGCCTCAGCAACGGGGCTTCTCTCCCTATCCGAAGGGCGCCACTTTCCCTAAACAACCCAACAGCTTCATTCTACTCCAGCAGAGCAAAACAGACCTCTCCCTTCACCTGGATCCAGAGCTGGCCTGAAGACGACCCCTTTACCTGACCACGACCCTAAGGCCCCCACCAGGTGCAGTCAAGTGACATAAAATTCCATCACACAGAGATGAAGAATCCTGCAGCTCCAAGTGTCCATCACTGTGTAACCACTGTGTACTATGCTGGACTTACGTATACATTTGAGGTATTTGTACTTCACTCAAGTATTTCCATTTCATACAAATTTATACTTTTACTCATCATTACATTTCAGAGGGAAATATTGTAATTTTTTTACTCCTTACTCTACACTTTTCTAGCTTTAATTACTTTCTTAAAAACTGTTTTTCTTATTTTTCATACCCCTCCTATCCAGTGAAAACCACATATCTCCAGATTTGGTGATTTTGAATTAGAAATTTCTTCCATTCTTAAGCCAAATAAACTATTTCAGACCATCTTGGATTAGCTGGAAAACACATTGTCACGTCGCCATTTTTCTGAGCTCACGAAAGCTGACTTTTTAGAGATATGTGGTTCTGGCAGGACAGTGATGCTACAAATGAGATGATCTTATAGAATATGATGCATTGCGTTATAGATTAAATCAGTCAACAGTATATAAAGCAGTTAAAATGACATCAACCTTAAACATGTACAGCATGTGCAGCAGTAATATTAATCCAAAAACATCATATGACCGTAAAGCAGTGACAGGGAGCATTTTGCTATTTTACAGCAGAATCATTGTTTTCACTTTTCATACTTAATTACATTTTGCTTATAATACTTTCATAGTTTTACTTAAATGAGGCTTTGAATGCAGGATTTCTATCACAGGGTGATATCACTTTTACTTAAGAACAGGATCTGAATACATGTTCCACCAGAGCCGCCACCAGAGATAAAGACAATGAAAACTTGGCAGATGCAAACGTGGGTGCAGACGTCCTCAGGGTGTGTCAGTATCACACCCACAGAGACGCAGAGCTGAGGGACTCACAAAGAAAAGAAGAGGAGATAATTTCCTTGTGTTGCTACTGACCCATTTGGAAAACTTACTTTTCCAGTTTGCTTGTATACTTTGACTTCAGTAAGGTTTTGAATGTAGGACTTCTACTTATGGAGACTTTTCACAGTGTGGTATTGATACTTTTACGAAATTAAGTAAATTAAGGGTCTGAATACTTCTTCCACCACTGGTTAATCATTGGACATTCAACCACTGGTCCAGAGATTCAAATAGAACATCTCATGAGTTAAATCTAATCATTAAATCTAATTAAATAATTTCTCTTGTACAATTCTCAGCTTCAAAGATGAAATCATAGTCTAAGGATGAAGTACTGGTAGGAGTTGTGTCTAATGCTGCTCTCCCTGACTGTCATAAAAGCACTTATACTTAAGTATTGTATATAATGTATGTATATAATGATTATGCAATGTTTTTTCATTTCCCACTTGTATTCTGGAGGCAAGATGCCCTTACAGGAGGTATTATTGTCTGATTATTTCCCATGGAACGTGATTTGCAAATATTTGTCATATTTCTTTAGAAATTTATGTTCGGGCATTTTCCCTTTACTTCTTTCCGTCAAGGCTTCTGCAGAATGCTGATTCGAGTGCGTGGACATGCAGTAATATGAAACATTAAAATGTTGATAGGCCCACATATTTACAATCTCATGTACTCTTCTTCATATATATTTACAAAACTCAGCATAACATAAATTTTTAATTTCCAAAGAGATACACTGTAAGAAATGCTGCAAATGTTTTCTAGTGTGCTTTCTTTATTTGCTTATTCATATTCTACATTTATTTATGTCTCATCATTGCACAAGAAAACTTGAAAAAAAGTATCATAAATTCAAATAAACAAGTATTCAAAATCACAAAGCTTTTCCATTTCCAAATGGAACAGCCAACAACTGAGTGAAGAAAATTCATCCAGCTTCCATTCTCTTAGAGAGAATGGGACAATAAAGCACTTCTCTGCGCTGTTAATGGCTTTCCATCGAGCTGAACTGTGCATCTACACATGTAGGATGTGCATAACTGAGTGAAGGCCTGCTTGTCTCCCCTGAAAATAACCCCATCTTAAACCAAAGCTTTGCACTTCAAGTACAGTCTGGTGTTGAACCAGTAAATAAATGAACATAAGAACCCACTTCAGTCATAAACATGAATCGTTCATAGGTAGTATTCTGTTGTTCGTTATGCCTTCATGGAAGGTGAGAGGGCTACTCCAAACTGCCGAAGCAAAGGCGAGCTAGTGGCATGAACGCGTCCAGAAGGAAATCCATTCTACAGGAAATATACCAGAAATGTGGGCTGAATATGGCACAAACCGGGAAGTATTCAGCCACTGAGAAACTCTCACTTTTCAGGGGAATGAGCGTATGCAGTGTTGGGTTATATACAAAATAAATTACTGTGGTGTGACTTCAACTTCAACCAAGTTCTACACCTATTTTTACTTTATGTTTCGCGACAGATTAACATTTCATAAGACTTGTAAATGAAAAGAAAGAAAGAAAATCAGTATTCACAAAAATATATCATTTAAATAACAGCATTCACTCTACATTTTGTTTAAAGTTGTTTGCTTAATCTTGAAGAAATAGGCCAAAAAGTGCAAAGCATGCAACAAACCAGGACGACATGTCAAACTGATCACTGGCAGAGGGAGAACAACAGTGTCTGTTTGATGCTAAACCGATGAGTTACAGGTTTTTTCAGTGATACACGTGGAAGTTGTAGAAGTGACAAGCGATTCAGGCTTTTAGTGTCTAACACTTTGCTGTGATTCCCTATTGTGATACCGGTGGCTCTTTGACTTTGGCAGCTACAGTAACTCACCACAGAGCTAGAAGGTCCTCACTGGTTCAGTCTGGTGTTTGTGCTCTATGGGACAGTTAGCATGCTAACAGGTGGTTTGGGCCTCGAAGGCAGCCTTTAAAAAGTCTCTTTATTTCCTGCAGGCTTCTCTATCACTATTCGGGTCAGAACTACCAGCTGTGGAGCTAAGCTAAAGTAAGGATGCCAAGCAGAGAGTAGTTTTCCAGCAGCCATACAGGTATAGCAGCATTGGTCCAGTGTTTGGCTCCAGGGCCACACATTGTCAGAAGGCATGCTGAGGGCCTCACAGTGTTTCTAGGAGGGAAACAGAAGAAAGGCAGATTTCAGGTTTCAAGTTTATAAGTAGTCCTGTTGATAGTGGAGAAGCAGTGCTTTAGGTTGTTGCTCTTACCTGTCTAGCTCTCTGGAGAAGGAGCATGTGTGGAGTGGCACTTGTTTTTCTGCAGGGAGAGAGAATCCACTGATTTAGTGAATTGGAGCAAACGCCTGTATGAGCGCTGATTTATGTGTCCACATATCATCTATTTCAACTTGTTTATGCAGCTAATGTTCAATAACAGTGGCTGTGCTTTGTCTCACAGCTCTGCAAGGTCAGGAATGAACTTCCATGCTTTTCAATTGAAACATTAAAAAAAAGTATGATAAATATTTAAGATTTAATATTCATTCAAAAGATTCCATAAAAAAGTGTTCAAGCAGTCCTGCTGTATCTCTCACTCTTCACCATCTACTATCTAAAGTCAAAAATGTGTCCATATATATATATATATATACACACACACACACATATATACACATATATACACATATATATATATACATATATATATATATACATATATATATATGGCACAAACCGGGAAGTATTCAGCCACTGAGAAACTCCCACTTTTCAGGGGAATGAGCGTATGCAGGGTTGGGTTATATACAAAATAAATTACTGTGGTGTGACTTCAACTTCACACCACAGTGTATATATATATATATATATATATATATATATATATATTTAAACAATAAATAAATTGGGGCATCATTTTCCAGCTCATAATCGTCTGTCTTTGGCTTTAATATTCATTGTTTCCATTTCATGACTGCTTTAATTTTAGTTAAGCAGTGTACCACCTAAAACCCACAGAAGAGCAACAAGAGGTCTGACTGGCTGCTTGTTATGTTCTGCAAGGTGCCACTAGCTGTTGCTGTGGGCAGGAAAAGGCAGCAGGAGTCATGTCTGTTCAGAGGTCTGACCACAGCTCTGGTTAACCGTGCACTAAGATGGTTTTAGACAGGGTCTTAAATATAAGGTGCAGGTTACCTTCTGATTTAGCCGATAGTGCAGACTCCGGTCTGACAGCCAGGGGTGTCTGAGGGACTCTGCTGCGCTCATCCTCCAGCTCTTACTCTTCACCAGCAGGCGGGTGATGAAGTCTTTGGCCTCGTCAGAGATGTCCGTAAACTCCTCCTCCTCAAAGTTCCACTGACAGGCCAGGATGTTGTTCAGTGTCTCGTTGTCGTCATCCCCCAGAAAGGGAGACAAGCCACTGAGCCTGGACCAAGAGGAAACACAGGTCAGGGATGCCACTGTGTGTCTTTTTATATGTGTGTGTGTGTGTGTGTGTGTGTGCGAATGAGCATCCACAACTCACAGCATGTAAGTGATGACGCCGAGGCTCCACATGTCTGTGGGGAATGAAACAAACTCATAGTTGATGACTTCAGGAGCTAAAAATTCAGGCGTTCCAAAGTTGACCCTCAACTTCTCCCTGGGTTTATACCTGTCAGAGACACGCGAGCAGAAACGTGAGAGATAAATCTCAGCTGACAAAGTCCTGCAATGACAGCTTTTAACTGGAAACAGATGAGAAATGTTACCTCCTGGCCAGGCCAAAGTCGATGATTTTAATCTTGTTAGTAGCTCTGCTGACACAAAGAATGTTCTCTGGCTGAAATGGAACAAAAGAGAAAGATTACAGATAAAGCAGCTTAGTAGAATTCAATTAAATTGCTGGTTTTGTGTTTTGTGTTTTCTTTCTTCTTTCATATGTTGTGGACATAGCCAAGAGAAATAGCCATTAAAACAGGACAGAATTTTTTTTTAATGCATCCTGTCATCCAAAAGGAGATTTCTTATGGTCATTGCAGTGGAGTGTTTGTATTAGTTTAACCAAACCAAATAAGATAAAGCCATATAGAAGAAAAATAGAGTATAAATAATGGAAAATGGCATTTTAGTATAGGTTTGAGCTGAAAAGCAGCAAACCTAAAGATATCACTGACTGAGAAAATGTGAGATCCTAAGTTGAAGCAGGTTTACCTTGAGGTCCAGATGTAGGATGTACATCTTGTGCATGTACTGCAGCCCTTCACAGATCTGGCGTATAAACAGCACCGTGTCCAGTTCTGTTAGGTTGTAGTTCTCATCAATGATGCGGTCAAACAGCTCTCCTCCCTCCACACTGCGCCACAAAGCGAAGCACACGCACAGTTGTAGCTTTCTTGTACTGACAAATGAGAACAGACAACGCACACCAACACACACACATGTACCCAGACTTACTATTCCATGACCAGGATGATGTCATTGCGTGACTCAAAGGCGGCGTAGAGCTGGATGAGGTTGGCGTGGTTCAGCTGGTTCATCACCTGGATCTCATTCCTCACCACCTCCTGAGAGAGCGAGACAGAAACACATGCAGCACACATCACAACACACAGAGTGGAAAATTAATTGAAGATAATTCACAACAAAACTGAACAAAACTGGAAGCAGTCAGTCAAGATTTGAGAGGTGCATTTAAAAAGTTCAGAGAAAAACTGGGGATGAGGAGCAGGGCTTCCTTTGCTCTGCGTCATCAAAATGTGCAGAGAGACAAGCAGGCAGGCAGACAGACAGACAGTCAGGACTTGCCAACACGGTCAGTGTTGTCACGGATGATCACAGACAGCAATGTGAGCCAGCCAAGGACTTGGCCTTGTGTTTGTGGGCTTTTGGTGGGCTCTGAGCTTTTTGTATATCTCAGATGATACTGTAACCACAGAGCTATGCTCGGACATCTGACCTGTCTCACATCGCTTTCGGGTGACCCGGGGCAAAAACACACAATGGGGCTGACAAATTGCCACCTGCCCACACCCCCTGGCTGTTGAGCTGTGTCTATTTTTGAAATGTAATCCTTAATGGTGCTTAGCAGTGATAAAAGTAACCATCCATTAGACTGTCTGGGGAAGCAGGCATCCCAGTGACATATTCTGTTTCGTATTCAGCTTTCATTGGCTGATCATGACTGCACCTTCTCTTTCTGGCTCTTGGCTTTGATGATCTTGGCAGCCAACGTCAGACCAGACGAGTTCTCCATGCACTTGTGGACTTGTCCAAAACGCCCCCTAGAGAAAGAAGCGCAAACACACCGACGGGTCAAACACATGCATGGATACTAGAGGCAGAGCAGAAGAAGTACCACGGACTGGAGTGTGCATTTATAAAACACATTCTAGAGCTGAAAGAAATACAGGATCAACACTAAATGACCAACAACTATTTTGATTTTTTGAGTTTGTCATGGTCAAATTCCAAATAATAGCTGTTTCCATCATCTCAAATAGAACTGTCTGCTTTTCTCTGTTTTACATCATTGTAAACTGTTTATCTCTGGATTATATTTTGAACTATTGGTCGGACCCAATTTGTAGATGTCCAAATGTCTTTTTGGTCACTGAGAACTTGTCATTTTGTTTTACTATTTTCTGACTTTCACAGACCAAACTATTAACAATTATTTGTAAAAAAAAATAACTCAGATTTATTGATAATGAAAATAATAATTAATAGAAGCTCTTACTTCACCATAATAAGCTCCTTCAGTCACTCAGTAATTAGGGCTTTATTCTGGGCCATAATGTCAGGGATCTGAGAAATGTGCTTGCATGTTGAGGGGTAATCTCCAGTTGGAGAGGCAGGATTTAGCACTGGTCTATTACATCAGAGAGACCCGCTATTTCGCAAGTTCTCCCCTGAGGCTCACAATCATCCGCCCTTTAGAGGGCAATTAAAAAGTCTTAGAAAAAACTATTAGGTGTCCCCTCACAGGGTGTGATTGCGTTATTTCACTGACACTGATTGCTGTTATTTCATTAGAGAAGGCCGATGTGTCGGAAAGAAAATAAACTCTTGAGAGCTTCTCTTTTCACTCACCCTCCCAGGACCTCGTCCCTGTTGATAGTGTAATAGGTGGCTATCTGATGGGGTTTGGGAGTCACGATGCGGTGATCGAAAGGTGCTAACGGCGGAGGGCTTGAGTCTGGAGAAACCATAAAGACATACAGACAAAATGAATCAAAGGTTTGCTGTAGCTGAGTGTGAAACAGAGACGGAGAAAGAGGCCTCAGCCCCCAGGAACAAAGTGGATCAAAATAGCAGCATGCTAATGTCTCATTATCTGCTGTGCCGGCTGACATGCTAGTGACACTTGAACAGGCATGGTGTTATGACATTGGATCTGTTTCAAAGTCTGAGGCACAAAAAGTCAAATGTCACCAACGAACAACAAGGCTGGGTCTACATGGAGAGCTGCTGCACCTGAACATGGTACAAAAGTAGATTTCAAACAGGCCCATATGCAGCTACTGAGGTCAGGAGTCCTACATGCATTTGCCTGAAGTGCAAGCAAATAAACTAACAAAACAAACACATTATCTCAGTGTTCTCAATGGGAGCAGCAGTCCAGTCTTCTGGTATTGTTTCTCATGCATCCACGCGCTGTCAAAACACAACGTCTCACCGATGATAAATTCCTTCGCTGCCGCCTCACCCTCCTTCCCCTCCTCTTCCACCTCTGTCTTTCCTTCGTCAGATCTGGAGGCCTGTGGCTCGTCCCCCTCCGCCACCCGTCCGTCGGCATTTTCCACTTTACTGTCTTCCACTCTGCTCTTCTTGAGGTCGTCCTTCACCAGGTCTTCCTCCGTGACTCGACGTTTGCTGCAAGTGGCCACATCGCCGACCTCCTCAGAGCTGCACGTGTTAATAAGATAAGACAGCGAGAACGCGAAGATTTTACTTTATTCCATTTTTTCCTTTTCTTCCAGAGAATTTGCTCTTATGTGACTTCACTGACTTGCATAAATAAAAGAAAAGTATATGTTAAAAATAAAGACAATGCTGACATACCTGTCCTGTGGTAGGAGGGAGGTCTTGCAGATATCTGGGATGACGCTTGATGCTGTTTCTGATTTTGAAGACTCTTCTGCCTCTCCTTTATGCTTCCTCTTCCCATCATCCTCCACTTGTCCAGCCTCTCCTGGACTAACATCTTCCACCTTTTCCTCTTCCTCTGACTCTGAGTCCTCAAAGACATCCCCCTCCCCCTCCTCTTTCTCCTTGGCTGGCTTCTTCCTCTCCTCTGACCGGGCGGTGGAGGTGTGTGGTCCGTCCAGGATCAGCTCTGCCGGCTCCTGTCTTCTTCCTCCACTTCCCCTGTCCTCCCCTCTCTGATTGTCAGCCTCTGCAGTTCCATGGGAATGCTCAGTGTTCTGCCTGTTGAGCTTCTCCACTTGTTTCTGCAGCACAGGTTCAGTCAGCGAGGATGTGTCTGATGTGAGAGAAACAAAGCAAACGACCGTAAGAGACTACTGCCATTCTGTATGTTTTGAATGAAAGACCTCAACATGAACACAGTTCCCTTATGATATATACATATATCATATATGTCAGTCAGCTCGTCCTCCACTTTTGATCCATAGTAAAATATTTCAACCACTATTGAAAGGATTGCCATAAGATTTAGAGCATGACATCAGAGGATGAATCCTAATGACTTTGGTGTCCCCTCTAGCTTTTCATGTGGCACCATCAACAGGTCAAAATTTCCACTTGTGCAATGCTTAAGTCCATAACAGCATAATTCTAACATGATGCCTGAATGCCTCAATTCCTGTCAGTGTCACTGTTTTTTAGACTAATGCTAACATGCTTAGCTAATGCTACCATGCTCAAATGCGCAGTTATGTGAGCATAGAAACATGGTCACAATTTAAAAAGAAATCTAAGGCATCTGTGTCAAGACTGTTTATGTCTATATTGGCTTCGAAAATACAGTATTTGTTGGCTAAAGTCCATATTTATTCCAGTCGATCGTCAATTAACAAAGCACGTTTCTGCAGAAACTCACCAGATTTGGAGGTAAAGTATTATTTCCTGTTTGAGCGTACCTGACGTGTCTTGGGGTCTCCTCTTCTTCTGGGCCTTCAAGCCCTTCAGGCTCAGTTTGGCTTTATCCTTGTCATCCTTTGCCTTGTTGTAGAAAGAAGAAACAAAGATCAAGCATCAGATAAAGGATTCACGCAGTGACAGACATGAGAAGTCCAGACTCTTGTGTGAGGTCTTGTGTCTGCAGCAGTTCTTTTTCAATTGCGGATGGGGTCAAAAGTAAGCTATGGCTACGGAGCCAAGAAACTGATTTCTGATGTCAACAGCATGGTCATATATGTGTTTCCATTTGTGCAGTAGTCAAGGAGCAAGCCAGAGTGTTTGTTAGTGTTTCTATGGTTGCTCCCATAACTCAAGTATGATGTTCTGGGCGAGTAAGAGGAAAGGTCACATGACATCTACAGCAGATGACATGCTGCACAGCACAGGAAACCTGTTATACTAAACGGTGATTAAAGAACATACTGTAAGGACAACATCTTTAAAAGATGCTTCTGATGAATGGCACTGATAATTTTGACAGAATGGCAGAAAGGAAGTTGAGGTTATCCCTCCTGCCCTCCTTCCCTGTCATTTAATATGTCTGACAGATGGTGTCTGGTGTGATAAATATGTTTGCTTAAGCACAAGCCCATTCCTCGAAACAGCTTCTGAATCGGCAGAATGTCAGATATTCCACCTGGCACACAAAACACACGCAGACATCCTGCAAAGACAGGCCAGTGCAAGCTATGCAACAGTCCTCTGTGCATTCCTCATATTGCTCCAAGCGTCGGGAATAACAAACAAGCACAATGTGACGCAGACTATGTGTGGCTGTCATAGAAGGACGACAGCGCGGCTTATCAATCAATGCAGCAGCGTCACCTATTCAGAACAGAGCAGACGAGTGCTAAACTGAGGCTGTGCAGTGCAGTCCAACCCACTGCTGATAAAGACATGGTTGAGATAAGATAACCAGCCTGACTGTAATCATTTACACCTCCGAAGCATACGGCATTCACTGCACGAAGGAAAATTACTTAACATTACAGAGAACACATGTTGGAGTACAGTGCGGCTAATAATAGATTTACAAGGAGCCATATCAGAAGGAATAAGTAGCAGCTTTACACGCCAAGAGGGAATTTAAAAGACCTGTAAGAGCCATTTAAAGATGCTGATATTTTACCTACAAAATCTTCAGGTTTAAGAGCCCGCTATTTATTATGTCACTGTCAGTTGGTCACATACTAAATGAAGACGATGTCATTTGCAACCTTTGGGGCAACTTAATGCATCTGCCGCTATGATCACAATGCAATAACACCTCTCACTATGTTGCCATTAACGACACAGCACACAGTAATAGAACTATGGGAACATTTCCCTGCAGCTTCCTCTTTGAATTAGCACAGACAGCTCGATGGAAGAACACTTGATTTTCAGGTTGTTTTAGGCCACATCTTGCTGGAAAGCCTTGCCTGTAATGTTAAAGCTCTCACCTTCTTGTTAGCCTTGTTTCCAGGCTGTTTAAACAACAGCTCCACCAGCCTGGAGCTCTTCACCACCTCGCCAATGAAGCTGATCACCTGCTGGGTGCCCTCCACCAGCTTCTCCACCCCTTCCAGCCTGCGTCCCTGACTCTCTACCCGCTCGCTGACCCTCTCCACGGTCCCGCGCAGCTCCCTGCACACCTTGACTCCCGACCCACGTCTCCCCCCGTGGCCGTCTTCATGCATGGAGGCCAGATCCCGACCCATGCCTCGGACATCCTGGGACAGGCCGTCCAGACGGGTCAAGACGGTCTGCTGCATGTTGAGCAAGCGCTCCATCTGAGAGCTCAGGGAGTCCATTCGGGTCTCCACGCAGTGCAGGGCGGCGTCATGAAGGGGGGAAGGTGATGGTGAAGATGATGAAGCTTGGGTCTTGTCCGATCCATTAAGAGAGAGCTTCCTTCCACCAGGCTTCTGACCATGAAGAGGGTTTGGATCGTAGACTTTGGCTAAAGAGTTGACAAGACTGGAGCTCATGGCTGACTTACAGCAGACGTCCTCACAAAAGGCAAAAACTTTTCACTCAACAATTAAGTTCACTTTCATGCAGGCTCAGTGGAAACGACAACAAAATCATACTAGCAAGAGAAAGCTACGGGCAGAAGAAAAGGAGTGGAGGGAGAACAGAGATCTCTCCCTCAACACTGGACCGCAAAGATGAGTTTTAAGAATAGCAAATGGCTGGCCTCCAAATTAAAGTGCAGCCCCCTGTGGACGTCAGGGATTGAGTGGCCAGTGATAAGAGCTGAGGGCTCGGGTGTGCAGTTGGGGATTGATGTGGGTTGGGGAGGGGGGGTGCTGGAGAGGATCACTATGCGACATTTGAGACACTTCAAAAGCCCTTCAGTCAGGTGTCAGAATCCCAAGAATCTGGGACTGAAATACGACGCCGGAAAAAGTACGACAAACAAATAAAATGAAGAGTCGATAAAGGAGAACAGAAGAACACCAGCGGAGTTTAGGTAGATGCAGTAGTGTAAGTATACAGTATATTTTGCAGCACATGGATCTTTTTTTCAGATTCTATGCAGAGGTTTTCGCATTGTTCCATAAAAGGAAGCAGGGTGACAGGTGCAAGCGCGTGCAAGGCCGCAAAAACTTTATTAACCACTTGGACCTCTGTTAAAGACACAAGCATTGTGGGTATTTCTGAACCTCGTCAAATGCCACTCGGGTCTCATAACTGATTTGTTTTTACCCAGAGGATGTGTCAGCAGAACATTGCATAATTGCCACAAATCCCCAGGGTGGAGGCTTTCTCAGAGAAAAATACTCCCTCACTTTTTAATGTTGAGGAAATACATTCTTGACGATTCTCCTGCTGTAACAGTGCAAACAAACCACGCTCTTAGATTAATGTTTTTGTCAATGAGTTTTTATTATATACCAAACCTTCAAAAAAGATGATAATCCCCAAAATCAATAACTTGCTTTGTTAACTAAAGTATAATTTATGATAATCCCTAAATTACGTTATTGTGCTATTATTTTGTTATTGGAAAGAACCAAGTACACAACATGGACCAATGCTCCATACCACTGCCTTTATAGCCCAGGTTTGTGTCCAAATGCAGGTTTTGACTTCATTTATTTCATGTTTACAGTTCAATACAAATATTAAACATTGTTATACAGGAAGATATGTACCTGTGTATTTTGGTTTAACACTGTAATTATCTGTTCCTTGTTCATATTATTGATCATTTAAAATTCTACAGATTGAATCATATCTTTTGCAAAGAGGAAAAAGTTTAGTAAAGGAAATTTGAACAGGGTTGGTTTCATTTGGAGTCGGAAAGAGTCTGCAAGCTTCCCAATAAAGACTGACTGTCCCTGCAACGTGAGGGACGAGACAACAGAGAAAACAGGAAGCAGGTGATGCAGCTGACACTTAAGAAGTGTTGATACAGGAAACTCACTGCACATGTGTTTTAGCTGAGAATTAAAGAGGATGAACTGACACAGATACACGTGGAAACAACACATCAGATCATTTTCACGAACAGACACAAACAATTGTCACTTATTGAGACGTGTCTGACTGTGCACACTGACCTCAAACTTTTCCACGTCTCAGTACAGTGGTATCTGGAGTAGGCAGGGTGACAAAGCGCCGGCGCCTATATACTGGCACCCATCTGTCAACAGCGGAAAAAACTGACCTGTACTCTGTCCCTCGCACCGTTCCCAGTACAGACAACTCGTCAGCTGTCAGGTTTAACACTCGTATCCCCAGTGCCAACTTACCAGCTAAGGTGAGAAGGAAAGAGGACACTGTGCAAGTGCAGACAGAGCGCAGCACATGCTGTGGAAATACACAAAGAAGATCACAATAACCTGGTCATAATCCACAGATCCCATTCTAAGTAAATTTACTGAAAACTGCTTTTAACCACCATTTACCAGCCAAATGTTTCTCTTTACGACAAAGACAGAAACTTCTCACATTGAGTTTTTACTGCAAATGAACACATCATTCTATTACACTGTATTTACAACAAATATCTCCATCTTGAAACTAGTTAAACCAATTCATTTGACTCCAAACACACTTAAAAGCAGCATTAATTGACTATTTGATCAGTTAGTGGTAGTGGTAACTATAGACTCACCATATTATCAGTTTATGAGGATGTTATGACAAACGTGTTCATTAGCAGCTGCTGATTTACACATCTAATGGATGCAATGCAACATTAGCACTGATTTGGAGTCATGTGAGTCCAATGTTCACTGCTTTTAGCTTTGTGTTGGTCTTCAACAACTCATGGGGGACATACAGTATCTGGCTCCGTCGCTACTGTTCACAAGCTAGTTGCTAACTTTGTTGTATGTAACTTTGTGGTTCTGAGCAAGTTGGGCTTAAGAGCTATTTCACTGAAAACCAATAACTGCTCCTGATGTAAACAAGACTCAGACAATAACAGTAACATTAGACATGGTCATTTGATCCATTGTCAATATGAAATGACATATCGATAACTATGGACTCTTCTTATATCGGCTCACCATGCATTATGTTATTGCTTACACCACAACCACTAGATGAGCTGATGATTTCTGACAGATGGCTGATGATTTCTGACAGATGGCTGACAAAATTAAAGACACATATTTGGACAACTTAAACAATCCAGCGAAGTAGACGGTAGTAAGATGAATGAGGAGAGGAGCAGGGTGGTGGTTGGTTAGTCTGGGTCTGCTGTTGAGGCCAGCAGCAGGTTTAACTGTACCCTGTTGGACAATTTCTGAAATCCCCACTCATAAAAGGTTACATGGTAAGATGAGAGCAGGTGTGGTGTAGAAGCGCTGGTTAGGAATGAGACTGACGCAGCCTCGCCACTTTCAGCACATATAGAGTTACTCAGTAGGAAGACACGGACAATACATAATGCTTATTCTAGTGCCACAGAATGTCCAGTAATCCTGTCTCGCTTCAGTGCAACGGCCTGAACAACATGACTGCAACAAGCTTCAGGCCAGAACCACAATAATAGACTGCCTGCATGCAACAAACGTGTGTCTCAGGCTAATGGCTGCTGATGTGGTGAGTCCTTATTCAACAGTACTGTCGCCTGGCAAGCTAAAGCAGAATGATGTGGAAAGAAGCTGAGTAAAATACACATGTTTATTTCTATATTTTGAGCCTTTACTGAATTATTCTTCTCCAGTTTCTACTGCGATTAATTTATCAGACAAACTTTGCAGAGAAAGACTTGCCTCTGTTAAGTCTCTTACAGATATGAAACAGTGTGCTGGCTTCATTTTCATGTTCAGTTGATTTGAATCTTGAATTATGCACATCCAGACTACTAGGGGTGCCTAGTAACAGACTAGAAGTTAGACTCCACCTGACAACAACAGCTCAGTGACAGCTCTCTGATCTCCTGCCAGGCCCTGGTCCAGCTCCGGTGCCCCTGAACCATCCAGGGTTTCCCCCCCAAATGGCATCCCTGCCCACAAAGTATTTACCACACCATCATCATGGCTCGCCCCACATGCAGCAGCCTTACCGAGACCAAAATAATGGCATTCAAATAACTGCATTCAAAAGGTACTCATCAACTCGTAAAGCCTGTCATTCTCCAAGTTCACCATAAGCGGGTTTTACTTCACTGGCCAACAAAGTCCGTTATAGTGATAAATTACATATAGAGGCTGCTAAGCACACACAGTATAAGTGTGTGCACAGCTTTTATTAGTTACATTGCAAAGTAGCTTCTTCACTAATGCAAAATGTTAAAACTCAAGACGTCACGTTTTTATAGCCACAAATCTTAGACAATCTACTTCTGCATTTTCCCATAATTCACTCTGACAGATCTTTGGAAACTTTCTGTGTCACAACTAGAATTCAAATAAAGTTATGAGGGTTTGAACAGTGTGAACGTGCAGTATTATTGGCGGAATCACCAGGCGGCTTTGGAAGGCGGCTCTTTTTATGACGTGTAATTCATTGACCTGGCGAGTACATGACAATGGAAAGAAGGCTGCACATTATCTCTGTAGCTCCACCTGCTGCGTTTCTATCTGACAAACCTACTTGTGTCACCAGTGGCTGATGACAGTCTGTACTTTGACAGTTCAGCTGCTGTGATAACATTCGTTCAGCTCTCTCTGTTATGACCTCAGACAGGCGCTAAAAAATTCCTTTCATGGAATAGAGGTGCTGTATGACGTCTGTAAAGTGTGTGTGTGTGTGTGTGTGTGTGTGTGTGTGTGTGTGTGTGTGTTTGTGCTGGAGAGGGTGATGTGGCTCCACCTGTAAATATGTTACATAAGTCACATAAGTATTTGCACAGACTCCGAAATACATCCACACAAACCAGCTTCCCTCGGTTATCTTGAGCTTGCTGCTTGCTGTCAGCGTTATGTAACATGAAGACAACTGGGCAGACAGTGTTTGAAAGAGGATTCAGGGTAAATGCTGACCTCTGACCCCGTGGAATGACGGTCCATCCCACCGCCCAAAAACATACATCCAAACACATGCACGCAAAAACGAGCAGAGCTTAGTGGAGAATTCAAGCAGAGGGTCTCATGTCTCCCTTGGCGTCTCAGTGTCACAGTGCCAGCACAAACTTGCAGCTTGAGGACCAAGTTCTGGTCTTCATGTAGGCTGGACTCTAGGGGAGGAAGGAAGGAAAGCAAAAACAATGCATGCAAAAAAGCTTCTTCCTGTCTGAGATCACCTTATTACCTTAATAAGTACATAAATGCTATATGATGCAGAGTCAGGTTGGTGCTGAATACAAAAATGAAGACATGCATGTTTTCTATATAATGAGGTTTATTACTCCGTCCTGTTACTGCATGATATGTCACAGGGTTGCCTTACTGTGCTGCCATTTAGTGTTTGAAAATCACACACGCAGCCCATTTTGATATCGGACGACACTGCTCAACAAATTCATGTGAGGATTCTCCTCCCACGTGGACAACCAAATCCACCAACACTAAAAATAGACAAATACAAGAAACGTGTTGAAACCGAATTGAATTGTGTTGTACTGAAAATTTGCATAGTAAATCAGTCAATATGTGTCAAAATGTCAGCAACAATGTAACGTGCATATAACTGGGAGTAAATGAGCTAAAACATGTAAATCATTAGTAAGCTGTGATGTTGTAACTATAGGGAAGCTGCACTTCTGATTTCCACCACTAGATGGCAGAAGAGGACCATATACCCTTTAGTCCTTCTTTGACCATACAACCTGCTGATGACTACTTGGGACCTGGGAGCAGCCAGAAAACAGTGTAACACGAAGCTGTTCTCTGGTTACCTTGAACCCTGACCTACTAACCCGGACACACACATATTCACACAAATCCAACTCGTCAATGTTTGCAGTATATGATCTGCTGAACATGGTGACAGATCATAAACACCACCTGCAGTCAAATGCCAGATCGACTGCCAGTGTGACTTCATCTTGGGTATAAGTTTAATTCATCTTGATTTCATCCTGCTCTCATTCATTACCTCTACACTCTTTGAGTAACAATTCCAAAAACCTCTAGTATTATTTACTTAGTGTTATTTCTTTTGTAGACCATTTTCAATACTCAGTGTTTTCAACTTCCAGTAAATCAGGCAGCCATTGCTTGCCATCAATTTCTGTATGACAATCAACTTGCACATACAGCACATGAAAAGTGTTTGGAGTCATGTGAGTGACATCTCCCATTTGTGAACTCCAAGTACATCCACACATGACAAATTCTACACACTGCAACATATCCAATGCACTCTTCAAAAACATTAACCTGACTCCCCACTGTGCTGCTTTTTGCTACTCCCCCGGTTAGGGTGAAATTTGTGGTTTGCAGGTCTAAAGGTGAAATCCATGTAAAATTGTGCTGATCTGGATTAAGATGCTCTTAGATGTATTGTGAAACATTCAGTTAACGCAGAGTTAACAGTAATGCAGCAGCCCTGTTCAGTTTTTATTGAAACTGTTTTAAGACAGTCCTGGATAAGATAAGATAAGATAAGATAAGATAAGATAAGATATACCTTAATTTATGTCAATGAATGTGTTATAATTGTAATTGTAATCAGGACAGGGGTCATTCTAGGTAATGAGTACTTTACTGTTTGGTTTCTTTTGCATATTCAGTAATGTTTTGAATGCAGGACTTTTTTTTGCAGCATAATACTTCTGCACTGTTGTCGTGTCACTTTAACTGGAGTAAAAACAGTCTGAGTGCTTCTTCCACCACTGACTGCTGTCTGTGAAAATGTCACTTCAGATGGTTTTTTTTGCAGAATTTTTGAGCCTTCTGCCATTGCTTTCCGGACCGTGAGCTCACCCGCAAGCTATTTATTATCAGCAGTGGCCAACTATTCAAGACAGAAGACTGTTTTTTTGTTGCATTAATAAATGGGGATAGTGTAAAAAAAAGAAAAAGTATATCTGCCAGTACAGATATGTTCATTTGACAGCTCTGTTTGGTTTTTTGCAGTTTTACCAATTCTACTGATGCTATGCTAAGTTAACGTAGCATATTGTTAACATTTTCTCTCAGTATTTCAGGTTTGTGTCAGCATGTCAGCAGTCTGACAATAGAAACAGTTCATTATAGTCCTGATGTGCTGGTTTTTATTATTCTTATAGTCGTCATTATAGAACTATGGTTCTATTGCTGTTCATCTTGCTTGTTTCACTGTGTGTGTGAGTGGTGAGCAGTGTTGAGAGTAATGCTTTACTGAAAGTCCACTACTTTTGGCAGTAACTACAAACACTATTTACTTTAACAGATTAAATACCTCACTCACAATACTGGTATTCGCTGATACTTGTTACTTACGAACACAGTCTATTATGTTTGATTATAATAACGTTCGACACAGGGGTGATGAAATCCATTCCAGAATAATGAAATACAGCTGGTGTTGAGAAATGAAGCAGCCACATCACTAAGGGTTAAAACTACAAACCTGCACTAAAATGACAATTACCAACATAAACCTGCATGTTCTGAACAAACACTACAAAAAGCAACATCTGCAGTTTGGAACATAAAAAAACAAACTTAACAAACTACTCATCCAGCGCTAGGCATGATGGGAAATGTTTCATTTTTTGGATGACGCTTTGCTTTCTTTCACACAGATGCAAGTGGAAAAGAAACAAACTAACAAACAGACAAACGGGGTAGTTCTGAACAGGAGGAGGACCCCATGAGCCTTTTTTACCAGCTACACAACAATCACATCAAACAGGACGGAGAGAATCTCCACAAAAGTACAGTGGAGTCCTCAGAACAAGCTCCAGACTTATTTTGTCTGCAAATACAATGGAAAAATATTTTATATTTGTTGCATATTTCATTGAAAATTTGCACAAAGGTTCTCGAGAAGAAATATCAGATATGAGTAAGTTCCTTTAATTTGTCAAGCATATAATTCAAAAATCAGGAAATGTGGTACATACTGATATAGGTTATATATCAGGATATATGTCTGTGTGAGACTGACTGAGGCCAGTTTGATGACAGGTAAACAGCATCAAGGTGATATCGAGCTGAGTCTTTTGTATAGCAAAAGACATTTGTGATACAACACTTTAAATACTGACTTTGACTTCATGGGAACTGTAAGAAGCACCACATTGGGCTGTCAACTGAGGGGACTTTCTGAAAATTTGGTACTTCACCTGGAGCCGCTGCCCTACGTCCTGAGTGCTGTGTGTCTGATGTGCGTTCTTGTCATCTCACAATGGCTCCTCTCTTTACTTTTTGCCCATACAGCTAGATTGTTGCTGCTGGTGCTGCTGGCTGAGCTGCAACTGCGACAAGACTTACCTGCAGCGAATGGCTTTCACCTGACAGCTGACAAATCCTCATTCTGACCATCACAATTTTATACTGGAAAATATGTACCACTAAACACTGCTAAGATATATTGACATTTAGATGCCAATTGAAACACCAGACCAGTACTCACTTTGAAGTGGTGCAGAAATGAGTTACTTATTCAGTTTTTCTGCATGGTGTTTGACTATGATGTCTGCAGGCATTAACAGAGAAGCAGCAGCTTTTAATTCATCATTGATCATTAGCAGCAGAGGAGGCTGCAGTCGCTCCTCCTTCCCCCCTTTGTGCTCCTGTGTTTTCCAGTCCCTTTGTCTCCTGTCTGTCTCTCCCCTGTCTGTAAGTCTGGTCTGTGTTACTGCAGGCCTGCGCTCAATCAAGAAGTCAAGACTCACCTGCCAACACAGTGTTTAGGCTGCGGGGTTTCAACCAGTATTTGTTGAATTATCTGCCTTCCAACATGGTAACGACAAAGACCCCCAGAGAAAACTAAGTACCAGTTTGTCAGTTTTTGTCTGTCTGCAACTTGCCTTCCTGACTCTCCCTGTTTGTCTGTGCCCAGCTGCCCAAATCTTCTTGTATGTTTGCTCTCAGCCAAGGAACCTGGATCAGTCACTACTTGGACCCTGTCATCTTGGACCAAGCCTCATCTGGATTTGCCTTCTCCTGAACATTCATTAACTTGATGAAGTTTCGCCCAGCCTCCTGTCTGTCTGAGCGTAGCATTCTGGGTCCTAATACTCTAGAAAATGTAACATTTGTTGCTTGTACCTGAATTCCTGCTGTTTGGAGTTCAGCTTTTCGGATTTTCACAACGCTGTTCATGACACTGTAACACCCAAATTCACGTCCCATTCGTGTCTTTGTGGAACAAAACTTAGTAAAAGTCAGCAACAGCATGGGTTTGACCTCCCCTCAGACTACAGCAGCTGTGAATTAGCTTTCAAAAATAGCTGTGAGGATATATCCTGTCTTGACACATTTTTTTTTTTGTTGTTGTTGTTAATTAGACTAACAAATAAACATAGTGAAATTACCACTTGCACTTGCTCCCAGCTGAAACTGCCACACCTGCATGAATATGTAGGTTATCGCCAGTTGTTGGGCTGACGGTGGTCAGTTGGAAAATTTTAAAATATGGCCCCAGTGGAGCTGCAGCAGTAAAGAAGTTCAGGACAAACAACAACAACAACAAAAAAAAGACCTGAAATATGGTGCTGTGCAGGGGGGCAAGTGGGGTGGTATTTAGCCTATAGTGACCATGGCCACTATTGGGGGGTCTGTTTTCTGATATAGTGTAGTATCTTGCAGCAATAGATGCCCATGCCAAATGGGCTTACGAGGCAGACTATTAGTTTCAGGGGTCCCGTCCACTGAAAGGTGTATTTTTGCATTTAACAGTAACTTCGCATCTATCAAAAGCAAAGCATTGCATTATGACATTTTTGTTTGGAGGTAGTTGTGCTTTGGACACCCCATTATTCATTCCACTGCGACAACGGTTTGAGTGAATGAAATAGTTCATAGTAACAGTTGGAATGTAGCCCCTCAAATAAAATGCTTGAAAATTAAACATCGTGCAGTAGGTAGTAGACAGGGTGGGATTAGAGACACAGCCCTGCTCCTATGGCTGCATCTACTCATTAGCATTGGTGGACCGTGCAGATTAATTTCATGAGTATATTTTTGGACACCTCCATTATAATGCCTCATGCCACTGACTCCCACCACAGAAACAAATGATACTTACGTATGTTTGCACTTAGCTAGAAGCTGAGTTCGTATTTTCCCCGGGTATTTCTTATTAGCTCTCTGTATCATAATCGTGGTCTTTACAGAAGCTACTACTGACACCAGTGATGTAAATGTGACATTTGCCCATTCATGTAGCTTTTCTGCAACACAAGGCATCATGGAAAAGTCAGCATGGCTTCGTGCACACATAAGACTCACATTTACATTTTTAACATTGGAGAAATACTCCAAGGGTGGGAAGACCCTCAGAGGCAGTTTGACAACAAGATAGTAAATCATTGCACTTGATGAACCTGCATGAACCTGAATGGCTGCATGCATGCGTTTGTGCTTGTGCGCAAGTGTGTGTGTGTATCAGGCCCCACCACTTTGCATCAGCGCTGTGATGGTAATGAGTTATGCAAACGGCTGAAAGTGGACACCAACCGAGAGGCCAGATGAGTCCAGGCTAAAACAGCACATTCCTCCTGAGTCCTCATGGCAGAGAGAGACAGAGGAAGAAACATGGAGCCAGGAGAGCTGAGGATCGGCAGTCAAATGTAAAATGTAGGTTCAGTTCCAAATACAGACGGTCGATTGTGTAACTGGTCAATATAAAATACAGTATGGCACTGTTACACTCAATTATTGATGTGAACGCAATTTTTTTATGTCAAGTAAATATTTTCACAGCATTTAAAATGTGCATTAGGGATTTATTGTGGTCATAAAATTGCTGTGGAAACACTCAACAGTGTAAGAAATGCCATAAGCACAGAAAAACTGGCAACACTGAATACAGTAATAATTCTTTAATGCCCTGACTTTAAAGTAAAGGCTTTTCTTCCCAAAGTTTGATCAGATGCTACCATAAAGTGTATTTGATCATTTTTGCAGATGAAATGAGAAAGTATTTCTCTCAGAGTGCAGGGTACCTTCAGGGGAAATTTCATCATGGGCCAGTAGGTAAATAAATGCTCAAGTATTTACATCAACAACAGCAAGGAAATATAGTTCAGTCCTGAGTATTATAAAGGCAAAAAACACAGCAATGTCTTTGTGAATAGGAATCAGCTTAAAGATCCTTATCCTTCAGTTTCACTTCACTATATTAAACAAAGGCTATGCTTCAATTGCACTTTTTATGCTTATCTATAATATCAATAAGAACACTGCTGGTGAACCAGGGGATTCCAGTCTTTCTGTTTTCAGTCAAAATCTGGACACTGGGAAGTCCTCCTCACTGCCCAGACATCGATGTAGCAGAAAATACAAGTGCTCAGGATACCTTTATTTGAAAATGTGAGGGGTTTGTCAACTGCAGGATCTATAAAACAGACATTATACATTATCCTTCTTTGTCTTTTTAAAGTCTTTGATCCGTCTCATGGCACTATCCCTGGCTCTGTTCTCCCACCACTCCTCTATTTGTTTGTGTGCTAATTTCGACTGAGCTATGCGAGTGTGAGAATCTGAGGCAGGAGAAGCCCTTCTCACATTAGCCCTGCTCATACACATTAGCACAAGCTACAGTTTACTCTGTACCAGCCTCGTACAAACCCATTACTGCGTGTCACTGGCCTAAGACACGCCTGCAATCTAGCTTCTTTTCCGGATGTTCTTGTTCATTTTCAAGACATGTTTGATCACATCACATCAACACTTTTCAATCAGCAACAGCTGAACACACGTAAATTACACCAAACTACAAGTACAGGCCTAATTAGTGTCCAAAAATAAAACTGATCCACTCAATAAATGGTTTCTCCTGTTGCGCAGTAGCTCATGTCTATTATCATAAAAATTATTATATTTATGGCATGCCGGTCAGAAAACACTGTACAGCATAAAGATGATGCAGGATGGCTGGTAAAAGCTGCACAACTGTAGTGAATGTCATTATTTTGTGCTCATTGAACGAGTCCCTGTTCAAACACAGGTCCTGTCACTTGGTTTGTTCTTTTGACACAAATACATTATTTCCAGGATGTTGTGGGTGTAACCTTGGAAACTCTTTGGAAAAAATACTGGCAGTTGATTGGATTATCTATCTGTCTATAAGGCTAACTTATACCAATCAGACCAACCAACCATATGAGTGTGTAGGAGATTGAAACTCTTGCAGAAGCCTGTCAGGAGAAGAGCCAAAAGCCTTCAGGGCCGTTCTTTGCTCTTTTTCCAATTGAATACTGTCCAATTCTGATATAACTGATGCTATAACAGCACCTACGTTAACGTATTTTATTGTTTTCAGGTGAACAGTAGCTTCTCTCTCTGTCGACACACACCTAAACCACACCTCACATAGCTGATTGGTCCATTCCACGATCTCTTGTGATCTGGTGAATCCTCCTGAATCCAGCTGCCTCGCAGCCGTAACTGCGTGTTGGCTTTTTGAGTAAATGTGGAGTTGATGAAAATTCTCCCAGTTCAACTGAGGGAGCGCTCACATGTGTTCAGGTTCATGGACTTTGATGTGAATGAGACATGGCTCCACAACTAAAGTAAGAAAGTTAAGATGAGGAAGAGGGCTGTTTCAGCACCCTGGACAGATCTCACTGAAACAGGATTAACCTGTCCTGAACCCAGGTTTTAAAAAACTGTAGTTCCACCAGGCTGCGGTCCAGGCTAGTAGAAAGGATGAATAGAGTTATAAATCTAGCAGTAATAAGCCCACTGTCAGCTGGGCCAAGAGCACCGAGACTAATAAAAATATTGAGCTGACACTGACAGGCTTGAACTGCTCAAAGCACCACAGCTCTCACGCTTTATGAGGAGTCAATTACATTTGCTTCCTGCTGGATTATGTTAACATAATAAACTGGTTTATACTGGGCACGGCATGCGTAGCGTGGAGGGAGTGGTTTAGTTAGATGAATTTAGATGTCGCTGCTTGTGACAAGTGTGTGACGCATGTAAGATGACGTTATGTTTTCCACTGACCGCCCTGTGCTCACACTCTGGCGACACATTGATGAAATACCGATTCGCTGCTCAAAGACTGCGGTTTTTGCATTGTTTTGTCAAAGCAACATGTTTAGTTCACTTCAGCAGCACGACAGCAGAAATGTCACAGACTTCAGGGATGCCTCAGCTGATTAGCTTTACTGCCAGTAAGATGTAGTCTGTACACACAGGCCTGATTAGTCAATAACAGTCTAGCAAGGGGAAGACCTGTTCTGAAATTCATAAGCCTGTCACTCTTCTCGCAGTGAAAGCAGACACTCGGCCACCCACAGATAAGAGCAGCACTGCTGAGCTCAGATATTCCAGAATCTTCTTTCCAAAGTCAAAGATATCATCAATCAAACCAGATACATGCGATGTCTGCAGCTACTGCTCTGCTCCACTAGCCAGCTTAGGAGGCCTAAATGCATTCATAAATAATCTAAATCTGTTTCTTTATTATCAATAGAAATATGTTAAATGTTTTTAATTGTGACCCTCACATTATTATAATTCTCTGCAGAGTGTAAATCTGTCAAAGCCTGAGCTGACACAAACATGTCTGTAAGCGGGGTACACGCTGTGGCAGACAACCACCAGGTTTTTTTATTCAAGTTAATGTTATATTTCATGAATGAAATTGTGAAAATGGTTAGAAATACGCATAGTTGTTATGTTGAGAAATCCTTTAAATTCCAGCACCTGGATCTACACAAACCGTGTCTCCTGTTCCTTGGTTTATGGCCTAACTTCCCACCAAATGTCATTCCAATCAGTAAACACAAGGCAACATCAGCTTTGGTCAGATCAGTCAAAGTGGCTACAAAGGAAACTCTCTAGATTGCATCATTCTGATGACGTGGCAGCATTAGGGCGGGTCATAAGACTTCCGGTCCACGCAGGCCTGCAGCTTGTCAGCGTCTGCCGTGATCCACAGCATGACAGCTGAGTACAATAAACAAAGATTTTGACATTATTTATAACCATTCAGATGTTCATTCAGACTGAATGAACATTTGGCATGTTCCTGCTCACATGTAGCACAGGTGTGAGGACCCAGACTCCTCTCTCGCCGCATTACCTGTATGTCTGCGGACGATGTGGTCTTTCCTCTCTTCTTAACGGAGAATAATTTCCACCACCGTCGCCACAGGAAAGTGGCCACCAGACACACACTCCCCAATATCCAAATATCTTTATCCTTTAGGAAGTTCTCCATGGTGGAATCCTTCCTCTTCCTGTCCCTGTGGTCCGCCTTCACAGGCTGTCTGTCTTAGCTCAGCCTCTCTGCCGCCTGTGGCGAAGGAGTCTCAGGTGCTGGGCAACAAGTTGTTGACATCGGGCGAGACAGCGGCCGTCGATTATGGGATAGCAGAGCTTTTGTCGCTGTGCATTGAATGCTCAGTCTCTCGCTCGCTACAAACTCCACGACAAGACCCGGACAAGAACAGGAGGTCTGTGCTCTCAAGTCACCTGTCCACCCAGCCAACCATTCACCCTCCACCCGACTTCTTCCCTGCCTCCCACCCCAGGACCTAAAAGGAGAGAACATGCTGTCTCTGAGACGAGAACGTGACAGGTGGTGTTGGGTTCAGGGTGTCGTTGCTGTACGCAGAATCAGATGCCTGCTGCTGCTGCCGGTATGCTAGTGAGACCCCAGCGGTATCCTTTAACTTCAGACACAGCACTTCATGCGAGCGTGCATGCTCCCAAGTATATCTGTCCAACTGCCGCCCTCTATACCTCACAAACAGAGACGTCGTGCTCATGCACCATTGCAGTACAATGGCAAACAAGTCGACGATCACGCGCACGTGTAAACAAACACCTGCATCTGTGTGGTGCTAAGTTTATCTTTTTCTGAGGCCACATGCTGCACCAGCGCTAAAGTAGCTGTGGTTTTAAGTGAGCTACTGTGTCCACACTGTGTGAGAGAAGAAAGAAAAGAGGCCCCGCCACACAGCGAGGCAAAACTAAGACAAATGTTTGGGGGTGCAAAGTAATAAATCACACTCTGACAAAAGAGAGAAACAACTTATGATATTAACCGACATTATGAAAAATAAAACACAAAGAAACCCACAGTACCGCTCTGTCCCTCCTGTACACTGTATGTTCAGACTGTACAGATCCACTCTGTGCTGTCAGCAGAGGACAGTTTGGACTGTACGTGCCTCTGTGTGTATGACAGCTATCTGTCTGAATGGAGGTGATGATTTACTCTGGATGATGAAATGTGACCACTGCAGCTAAGCAGATCAGATCCCTCCCCGTGCCCTGCTAAACATGTTGGTTTAAAGTACGAGGAGCTTAACCTCTGTGACTTTACACATTTTTTTAAGAGAGGATGACTTCTTTGAAGTTTGATTTTTTTTTTTATCCATTAGCAACCTCAGGAAATCATGCAGTTCTGTTTAATCAAAAACTCAATATAAATGGCAACTGAAAGTGGATTATATTCACTAAATCCCACTGTAGACTGTGGCAATTGTTTTGCCACAAAACAGCATAATTCTACTAAAACTTAAAAACTCAAATAAAAAGGCAAAATGTTTTTCAGGATTTTCAAGATTGTCGACTTTTGTAGAGTGCAGAAGTCCAAAGCAAGCTTGGTTTAACAAGCAGCAACAGCTGGGGGGGTTCAGGAGTCAAAGGTGTGACAGAGCAGGACCCCTGGGAGGGAAAATATTCCCCAGTGGGAATCTGAGGAGAAGGGAGCAGGGCCAGAGCGGCAGCGTTTGTGAATGAAGCTGGTGGATCTGCGGCTTGTTTCTGATAATGTTTGGATCAGTTTGTAGTAATTACACTCTGAAGTGAAGAGTGCAAACTGCAGTCGGGGGGAGGATGGGGGACAGAAAAGGTGGTGGAGCACAGGAGCAGCTGAGGTTGGAGGTCAGAGATAAAGAGGAAGGTGAGTTGGGCACTATGATGAATTACAGATGGTGCCTCCCATCTAACTGGAACGCTCCCCTGAGCGCTGCCTGGTGGTCACTGTGAGAGCACCACTGATGTAGAGTTGGACAGACAAAAAGAAATGAGGCAAATTCCCAACATAATGTAGACGTGCTCACAATGCAAAGACTTTCTGCAACTTTACTGGACTTACTTTACTGCACTAAGATCAAGATCGCAGAATGTGGATGATAACAGCCGCTTCAGTTTACTTTGCATTGATAGAAAAACATGCCAACTTGCTTCAGAAAAAACATATTGAACCTCATACTGTATGTTAAATAACTGTATTTATGTAATGTTACATGTTTCCTTTGGTTCCTTACAGATCAAGTACCTGTGCCACTGTTTAAACACAAATAAATAACTCCATCTATTAACATTAGAAGTCAACCTCCATAGTTTAAGATGACCTTTGTATAGTTATTTATATAGTTCATAGTTTTTGTTGGTACCACAGGAGCATCTGAAATGAAAATCTTCTCTTGACTGTAACTGTAACTCATCAAATCTGTGTCTTCTGCATTCATTTTCTTAGCGAGCACAGCAAACCGGCTCAGGGCCGCCATCTTGTGGCAACTAGATCTGTGTGCATTGACCAAGCGCCACATTCACTTCAGTCTGTGGCTGACGTGTGTGTGTGTGTGTGTGTGTGTGTGTGTGTGTGTGTGTCTTACAGGCTGTAAGTTGAGGAGGTTCAAACAGACAATAAAAAACATTAAAAGATCTGCAGCTCCCTCTAGTGAGCCTGTTGGACAGTATTCCACCTGTCTGGGCATGTTGTGCCTGCCAACAGGTGCTGGAACTGGAGCAGTGTCTGTTGCTGGTTATTTCAGTTCCCCTCTTCCTCCCCTCTGCACAGCCTGCTGAGTGTGGCTCAGGTTTTGAACGCATTGTTGCAAAGAGATCAAACACATACAGTCTCACTTGCATGAATACCGGCTGTGTGATCGACCTTAAAAGTCTATTAAAAGTCCTAATTCAGTTGTACAAATTGAATATAATTACTTCTGAATGTTTTTCAAAAAGCGTTTGAGTTTTGTTTCTTATACCTTCCAGGCATTTTCGCTATGGCCCAGAAATCAGCTTACAGAATTACAACACAATTGCATGCTTTGTATGGTCAGCAGTCATGAATACTTAAGTTTTAGTAAATGGGCTCAACAGGAAGTCTGGTATGTTTTTTGACAAATGAGCATGTCAACATTTGATTGAGTAGATCCAATTAAATATGGCGGCAGAGTTCAGATCAGTTTGTCAGGATTTATTCTAATAAAGTGTCCTTGAGTGCAAAAAACTAAAGGAGGAGGGTTGAAAGAGTGTTATGGTGCAGTTGTCAGGGAGTGAGTGTAACGCTTCTGTGTGATGAGAAGAGTGAGCAGAGTAAAGGCAGCGCATGTTACCTGCTGGTTTCTGCCCTCCAGCTCCACATGTTTGAGCTCCCAGAAGGAGCGCATGGTCTCCACCTTCTCCAGGTGCCGGTAGAAGGCCAGGCGGCCCAGACGGAGGCTGTTGCTGCGGTTGCGGATGGCCTTCAGCCCCTCCATCTTTTCAACGATGGGGGACATGGGTATCGGTGGTGGTACGGCAGAGGGTGGTGGGAGTTTTCCATTCTTCTTTCCAGAAACAGACTCACTGCACAGAGCGTTCTTGTCTGACCTGAAATAACAAAAAGGTTTTTATTAACCTTTGAAATACATATAGAAAATATATCATTCAACGCAACAGTTGCTGAAATTACTGGTCAAAGCAATTAGTTAATCAACAGAAAAAGCATTTAGAAAATTTAAATATTGTAGCGCTCTTAGCGTTTACAGATATATGCATAATTCACCTTTGTACACTTGTGTTCAGTTCTGTGTTAATTCGTAGGTTTTAATGTTTCACTGCGCATAATACGTGCGGTCACTTTAAGAGTTCTGGTTATGATATGTTCCGGTGATGTTTACACATGCAGCATTACTGTTCATGCGCAGCGCCATGTTTTAACGGTGCTGAAAAATGAATAAATGAGACTCACGCCTCCGAGTCGAAACGTGAGAAGTATCCTGCATTATCTTTACAAACAATGCCACTTCCACACTGGTGACCCCGAACGAAGTTTGTTTGCTGGACGTATCCAGATCGCCTAACCATGACGGCCAACGCTGTATCTCTCAAGCTCCCCGAATTCTGGGAATCCTCGGCTTCTGCATGGTTTGCTCAGACGGAGGCACAGTTTGCCTTGCGTGAGATTACCGCTGACGACACTAAATACTACTACGTGGTGTCTGCCCTCGGAAGTTCCACGGCATCGAGAGTGGTGAGCCTTCTTAAACGTCCTCCTACGACAACAAAGTATGAAACACTGAAGAGACTTCTGCTTAAAACTTTTGAACTGTCTGACGCGGAGAGAGCCAACCGGCTTTTCTCTCTTCAAGGGCTCGGCGACAGTAAGCCCTCCGAGTTAATGGACCGCATGCTCGACTTGCTGGGGGACAACAACCCGGATTTTCTGTTCATGCACCTTTTCCTGCGCCAACTGCCTACACACGTGAGAGCTGCTTTGGCCAACACTGCGACCACTGATTGCAGAGCACTGGCCGCGGAGGCTGATAAGTGTTTTCTGGCTTCTCAGCAGCCCTGTGCAGCAGCCCTCCTCCCTGCAGGGGGCGTCTCCGAGACAGGGGATGATCACCTACTCATCGCAGCAGCAGCTCCTCGTCGTCAGCAGCCTTCAGGTCAGCATTCTTCAGGTGTGTGTTTCTACCATGTGAAGTTTGGCCCCAAGGCTAAACGTTGCCGCTCTCCATGCAGCTACAGTGGAGTGGGAAACTTCAAGGCCGGCGCTCACTAGTGGCCGTGAGTGTCGGCCATACTGGCAGGCTGCTCTTCATCCGCGACTCCATCTCTGGCCGGCGTTTCCTCTGCGACACAGGGGCACAACGGAGCCTTCTGCCTGCTTCACAGGTGGACGTGGTGGCTGATACCCACGGCCCCCCCATGGAAGCCGCCAATGGCAGTCCCATCCGTACGTATGGCACAAGACACGTTGAACTGTGTTTTGGGGGGCAGCGTTTTGGCTGGGACTTTGTGACGGCCAAGGTGGCCGTACCACTCTTAGGGTCCGACTTTTTATGTGCGTATGGACTGTTGGTGGACGTTAAAAATCACCGCTTGATCGACGCTGTCACTTTCTGCTCTTATGCATGCATGCCCACTGACTCTGACACAGTGCACTTTTCCAGTCTGCTCTCTAACACGAACGATTTCCAGCGGCTGCTCGCCGAGTTCCCAGCACTCACGCAACCCACCTTCTCCTCCACCACTGCCAAGCACGGCGTCGAGCACCACATAGCCACCGCTGGCCCGCCTGTGTACGCCCGCGCTCGGCGCCTCGAGCCAACGAAACTTGCAGCAGCAAAGGCGGAGTTCGAGGCCATGGAGCGCTTGGGGATTGTTCGACGCTCTAACAGTCCTTGGGCCTCACCCCTTCACCTCGCTGTCAAACCTGGGGGAGGCTGGCGCCCTTGCGGCGATTACCGGCGGCTCAACAACGCGACAACGCCTGACCGCTACCCAGTTCCGCACATCCAGGATTTTTCTGCACACTTGGCTGGTAAAGTGATTTTTTCAAAGGTGGACTTAATCAGAGGTTATCATCAGGTGCCCGTGCACCCCAGCGACATCCCAAAAACAGCTGTGATCACACCTTTTGGGTTGTTTGAGTACCTGCGCACACCTTTTGGGCTCAAGAATGCAGCTCAAACTTTCCAGCGGCTCATGGACTCTGTGCTACGGGACCTGCCTTTTGTTTTTGTGTACCTTGATGATGTCCTTGTGGCAAGCTCATCCCTGTCAGAGCACATGTCACACCTTCGCACACTTTTTGAGCGACTCACGGAGCACGGGCTCATAGTCAACCCAGCCAAGTGCGAGTTCGGCCTGTCCGCCATTGACTTTCTGGGACACAGAGTCACAAAGGACGGGATTGTCCCTCTCCCATCGAAGGTGGAAGCCATCACCACTTTTCCACGCCCAGTCACTGTCAAAGCCTTACAGGAGTTTCTTGGCATGGTTAATTTTTACCACCGTTTTCTGCCCAAAGCCGCCTAAACCATGCGACCCCTGTATGAAGCTTTAAAAGGCGGAAAACCTAAACGTGCAGTGGACTGGACAGCAGAGAGAGACAAGGCCTTCGCGGATGCTAAGGTGGCCCTGGCTAAGGCCGCAATGTTGGCACATCCTGCCCCCTCCGCCCCAATTGCACTCACCACGGACGCCTCAGATTTTGCGGTGGGTGGGGTCTACGAGCAGTGGGTGGGTAACGCTTGGCAGCCTCTGGCCTTTTTCAGCAGGCAGTTGCGCCCCAGTGAACAGAAGTACAGCACTTTCGACAGAGAGCTACTTGGCGTGTACCTGGCCATCAGACACTTTCGTTCACTACTGGAAGGGCGCCGGTTCACCGTTTTTGTGGACCACAAGCCACTGAGTTTTGCCATGTCCAAAGTCACTCAGCCATGGTCGGGCAGGCAGCAGCGTCAGCTCACATACATTTCTGAGTTCACGACGGACATTGTACACATCTCAGGAAAGAACAACCATGTCGCGGACTGCCTCTCCCGTGCGCTTGCGGGGGCAGTCCACCTCGGCCTGGACTACAGCAGCATGGCAGCAGATCAGGCCACAGACCCGGACGTGCAGGCTTGCCTCTCATCCACAACTAGTCTACAACTGCAAGAGGTGGCGTTCGACGATGCTGGCACCACTCTGCTTTGCGACATCTCCATGGGCTCACCAAGGCCTGTTGTGCCTGCAAAGTGGAGGCGGACTGTGTTTGACGCCGTCCACGGCCTCTCGCACCCAGGCACCAAAGCCTCGCAGCGGCTGGTGGCAGAAAAGTTTGTGTGGCATGGGCTTAAGAAAGACGTGAGGGACTGGGTGAGCACTTGTGTGGCATGCCAACGTGCTAAGGTACACCGTCACACAAAAGCTCCACTGGAGTGCTTCGAAGTGCCGGAGCGGCGGTTTGACCACGTCAACATTGACCTAGTCGGTCCACTACCACCCTCACAGGGCTACACTCACGTGTTGACGATGGTAGACAGGACCACACGGTGGGCAGAGGCCGTTCCACTGTCCTCCACAACGTCAGCAGACGTTGCACGTGTGTTCATTGGCACCTGGGTGTCCCGTTTTGGCACCCCGTCAGACATTTCCTCAGACCGTGGTGCTCAGTTTACTTCCGAACTTTGGAACGCTGTCGCTGAAAACCTGGGAGTTAAACTACACCGTACTACGGCCTATCATCCCCAGAGCAATGGCCTCTGTGAGCGTTTCCACAGATCCATGAAAGCCTCCCTGTGGGCCAGTTTGAAGGACAGTTCGTGGGCAGACAGGCTCCCCTGGATCATGCTTGGCATCAGGACAGCGCCGAAGGAAGACCTGCAGACCTCCTCAGCAGAGCTGGTTTACGGCCAGCCATTGCGGGTCCCTGGGGATTTCATGCCTAGCGCCACAGCCCCTTGTCTAACCTATTAGACAATGCCAGGCTGTTTGCTCCACTCCCTACGTCCTGCCATGGTTCACCGAACACTCATGTCCCCAGTGGCCTACAGTCCACTGAATACGTTTTCATCCGTGTGGATGGTCACCGTGGGCCTCTCCGCCCACCTTATGAAGGCCCTTTCCGTGTCATAGAGACAGGGGACAAGCACTTTGTGATAGACGTTGGGGGCAAACAGGAATGTGTGTCTGTGGACCGTCTTAAACCAGCTCACCTGGATCTAGCCAGGCCAGTTGAGTTGGCACAACCCCCAAAACGAGGCCGTCCCAGGGTTAGGCCTCCGCCGCCCGCCCCTGTTACGCCAACGCCTTCCTCTGGGGCTGCCCCACAGGCAGTTGCATTGCCTCCCATTCCATTACCTCCCATTCAGCGGAGCCGCTGTGGACGTTTGATTCGCCCGCCTAATCGTTAAATTGTTTCTCAGGTTTTGATTATCAATGACTTGTGTCTCAGGTTTTGATTGTACAGTGAATTCTGGGGGGACATGTGTAGCGCTCTTAGCGTTTACAGATATATGCATAATTCACCTTTGTACACTTGTGTTCAGTTCTGTATTAAGGGTTTTAATGTTTCACTGCGCATAATACGTGCGGTCACTTTAAGAGTTCTGGTTATGATATGTTCCGGTGATGTTTACACATGCAGCATTACTGTTCATGCGCAGCGCCATGTTTTAACGGTGTTGAAAAATGAATAAATGAGACTCACGCCTCCGAGTCGAAACGTGAGAAGTATCCTGCATTATCTTTACAAACAATGCCACTTCCACAATATTCTTTTACATCTTTCATGAGACAAAACGTGCAGCTTCAAGCATCTCAAATGTCAGATTTTTATGCTTTTTCTGTCTTAAATCTCTGTAAATTTAATAGATTTGGGTTTTGAATTACTGATTACGTTGATGTGAAGGCATCACCTTGCACCCCTAGCTTTCAGAAAATGGAGATGGACATTTTTCAGTATTTTCAACCTTTTTTTTGACTAAATTAATTTGTGAATGTAAAGTATCAAATGAAAAGAATGTTGCTGTCACACCGTGGTGAGGTTTGTCTCGTCTTGGGTTTTCTGTCTTGTCATTTCCTGTTTTATTTTGAAAGTCTAACTCTCCTCTCATTTCAGAGCACTTGCCCTTCCTCATGTGTCACTGGTGTGTCCGCCCTGATTACCTATTGTCTCCACCTGTTCCTGATTACCCTCCACGTGCTTAAATAGTCTGCGTCTCCCTTGTCTTGTGCCAGAGTGTCTTTGTCCCTTGCTCACGGCCACAGTATTTATCTACATAAGCCTTTGTTCCAGTGACTTTTTTGTTTGTAAGTTTCATAGTTCAGTTTTTGCCTTCTTGGTCTTTGTTTTGCTCATAGTCATGATAAAGTCCTCTTTAAAAGTGTTTTTGTTTCATAGTCATTGTTCATTATCTGTCGTAGGTCCTCTGTTGTTTTTTAGGAGTGAATTTTGGTTATTTTCTCTAGTCTGGTTTCCTCCCTTTTGGAGTGTTTTTCGTTACATAGCCTTTTGAGTTCTTCCTCCCTCGGGAGTGTTTGCTTAAGTTTTTGTAGCCTTTAGTGTTCTTTTCCTTATCCTTCATCAGTACGTTTTTGTTTATTGTTCATTTCATTGCATTGTATAGTTTGCGATTTCTGCTACATCGCCAAGATAGATTAACTTTCGGTTAATTTCATAGCCTGTTTATTTTTTCACTCAGCGAAGAGGTCTCTGGGTTGCGTGATCATACACCTGTGTTCATTGAAATCTCTGCATCTGAGTCCTGTTTCGAGTTGTTGCAGCCCCTCTGCAAATTTCTTTCAGGGCGTATGTATTTTCTTTATTCCAATTAGAGCTGAAATGAAGTTGACACTTTTTCAAGAACTAAACATTACTTAGTTCCAGCCCCTTTAGATAGTATAGATTGATGCTTCAGTAAACTGGGATGGGCAGTTCCACCATCTTCTGACAATTTATAGACCAAACGATTAATAAAGAAAAAATCTGCTGAAAAATGTATTCAGCATTAAAAAAAACACTGAAAAATATAATCTTTCAGTTACAGAATATTTGAATCAGTAAGCGGGAGGGAATGTCTGTTTTTGTAAATCAAATACCAGGAAAATCAAAGTACGTGATCCTGTAAACACGGCCATAAAACTGATTAACAACATTGCCTTCACTTATCTAATGCACCTGCTGAAATGACTGGGATAGCTGCACTGGCATAAGCAGTATAGCAAAACCTCTTGCCTAATCTATTGCCCAACCCTTGTCGACACTGTTGAAATAGCGGTGCACTCCATATGCTTTGATCCAGCCCTCCAGTAGTCCGGTAGTAGCGGCAGTATCACAGATCCCAATGGGATGACTGATGATGTGGTGGAGAAATCCACCCTGACGCCCGCTGGTGACAGCTGGCTTTCTGCTGCGCTCTACCTGTTGAGCCTCTGGGGGAGTCATGGAAGATCACTGGAGATATTTATACCTCCGGAGTGTAAATGTCCTGCCTTTGCTTGACAATTACTGAGGTCAGAGAGTGGCTGTAGTTTCAGCATGGTGCATGAGCCCCTAATGCAGACTGTATGTTGCAGCCAGGGCTGTTCTTCAGCATCAGGGGCTCTCTCAGGGTAGGATTTCAACTCCAGTGCTAAAACTGAGAGAGTGGCCAAGGATGCACCTGTCACTGTTCCTTATGTTGGCCCTTTTACGTTTGGTGATTTATTTACAGTTGTCACAACTTCAAATTCTATAATCGTCTCTCTGCTTTTTTTTTTTTCCTTTGGTCGGAAGGAACGGGTTGAGGCTGCAGATGCATCAACTCTACAAATACATTTACAAAACTAATTCATTTGTATTGTTTATTTAAAAAAAAAAGCATGGCACAAAGTACAAAGAAGATTTGGATTATCACACTCACACGCTAAAGTGACCAGACTCAAGAAATACTCATATTGATCTACAAGTCTGTGTAATTAATTTGCTGACGCCCTTATCTAAACCAATATGGCAGCTATTCTCAAAGCGTGCATCTGGAAGTGCCACAAGTTCGATCAGTTTGTTAAACTGCAAGCAGAGGTACAAAGTGGCCGTGCTGTACTCATGTGTCACTTCAGTTTTGAGTTGCAGGTCTTTTATTTGAGTATTTATGGTGTTGAAGACTTCTTACTGTTCCTTTACTATTTTATAACATGAATTTCAAATGCAAGCATTTTATTTGTAATGTTTTATATGTCACTGCTCTTCCTTTGGAAATGAGCTGAGTACCTCTTCCACCACCTCCTCACTGTGAGAGAGAACAGCTGTCTGACCTGAGCACCACCCAGCCTGTTTCTTTAAATTTGGTGTTGTGAAGAGGGCCTTCCAAGAAACCTCATGCCTGTTTTGACGGCGCGGTGCTGAGATGGCGCACAGCCCTGGAGAGCCCTGGTGCTCGTGGCGGGCTGGGTGACCCTGGGTCACTCACTTTAAAGGGCTTTATTTTGGGTGCTCTGTGGTACAGGGTGAGGGTCAAGGGGCACGCTATCGCCAGAAATGGAAAACCTCCGTTGATGAAAAACCGTTAGTAGGTGGGAGCTCTCACAATGCTTGTTGCCAGGCAGACAGGAATTAAAGCTGAATGGATGCCTTTCCATTGTGGCCGCTTTGACTCACTGCAGTTGTTTCCTTAACCAATCCGTTACATAAGGGTATTGTGTGTGGTATGTGGCTGTGTTTTATGCGTGTATGTGTGCAAGTAGCCACTGAGTCACTGTCAAAGCAATGCTGTAGTTTGTGTATGTTTGCTTTGCTTGGCGGCCCTCGGTAATCCCCCTCCATAAAACGGCAAGGGGGTTCCTATCTGTCTTCTCCATCATAATCCCTCCATGTAACTGATAGGAAGAACTGCGTGTGTCTCATACCTCTTAAAGTAGCTATGATTCATGAAGACCCTGTGTGAGTCAAGGAGTGTATGTTTAGAAGAGTAAAGAGCAAAAGAATAAGAGAGGGAGGGTCTGCATCGTTCTAAAGTGCCAAATGTGCCACAAGAACAAAGTGACGAGAGCAAACATCATTGTTAAAACGTCCCCACAGGCAGAGGATAGCCCAAAATCTATTAATATGGCTGTCTGTGGGCATTAAAGGAAAAAGAAAAAACATATGCACAATAAGCGCTGATTATGACTGTGATGCTAATTGGTAGGGGCACCAGCAGGATGTTTTTGGTATGATAAAAATATTTCTACATGTGCAGGACTGTGGCCAAATGTTGTATCAATGTCTGTACATAGCTGTGGGTTTATTGTATCAGGCTAATTGTGTAAAGGTACAAGCTGGGGACAATGGAGGGTGTTAAAGAGAGAGAGGCCATGAAAGACGGTAGCAACAGGTGATAATGCACTCCTCTGTGTCACTCTTCTTTATGTGTTGGACAGGACACAAATGCTACTGGGGTTATAAAGAGCGTGATAAGAAAACCATTGCAGTGAAAATATACGGCTACAAATCAGGTCCACAGGAAAACATACACTCCTTCTCAAAGTGTAGCTTAAAAAGGAGCCTAATCGCAGTGGAGTATTATACTTTTCACTATATGCACAAAAATGGTTTACTTTTTAAAATATTAGAAATGTATAAAACATTTTTGCACTAACAGGAACCTAATCAGAATCAAAACACTTTAGCTGCACCAGGGTGTGTGAAAAGCCTACTCTGACCTCCTGTCTTAAGCAACAACATGTAAATCAGGTTCCTCTCTGTGCATCCAGTAAAAGGAGGGGTTTGCCTTTAGCCTAGCTTAGCTCAAAGACTGGAAGCAAGGGAAAAGGGCTGGCCTTGCACCATGAAAGCTCTGTTCAAACAACTTGTATGCTTGCATATTTCCACACTGTACCTTGTGTATTCAGCTCATGTAGAAACAGAACATGTGGTTTTCTTATAACATTGTGCTAGTTTTCGATTATCAGCAGTTATTTACAGTGACAGCTGTGCTTTCCACTCTTTCCTAACTCTAAAAAAATCCAGATGAGTCTTGTTCGTGTTGTTTACCCTCTTGTAATAGCATGAATTTCATGTGAAATAGCCACTTTATCTTTTTTTGTGGGATATTTAGAGAGAGTCAATACCAATATGTTGATATAATCAAAGTGAAATAATCCAAGATGTTATATTTAAAGTGGCAGTGTATGGCCATATTTGAATTGAAAATGATTTATTTTTATCTGCCACAGCAGTGGGTCTCTCAGTCTTCATCTGATCTGGTGTAGAATAACAAGGCAGGCTTGAATATTGCACAATGACTCAGAGTGAGCCCCTTCTGCCCAGTCCACATTTCACGCAGCGCATTCTGAAATGAAAATCGAGAAAGCACCTCGGCTTCTGCTTTGTGTATCCGCTGATAGGTAAACAGACATAGCAGTCGCTCTCAGCTAAGACAACATTAAGTGGCGAGAGGAGACGCAGAGTCTGCTGGTGCTGTGTGCACGTGTGCATGCATCTGCGTATATAGTGCATACTTATGTAAAAGTGTGTAAGTAATCCAAGGCCTAACTCTGCTAGGGCTTGTTTGTTGCATGTGGACATGGTACAAAAACAGCAACAGGGCAGATTAGGGGCCTTTTTTAAGTATCAGGCCAGGACAGAGGGTCTAGTCCCAGACAGCCTGGGTAGGAGGGGCAGCCTCGAATGGACAGTCTTCACCCCAGGGTGCTATCTCCCTCAGGGGCCTCTGATGTCCTGGTTTAGTAGTGGCATGGAAACAGCCATCAAAGCCTATAAACCATAGGAATGTGGGGGAGGTGTCTCTGAGTGTGTATGTGTGTGTGTGTGTGTGTATAGAGAAGAGAACAGCACAGAACATTATCATCCCACCAAATTTGTCTTTGGTCTCAGCTCAGACAGCAAGGCAGGCAAAGGTTAAAGTTCAAACATAAAAGTCAGTAAAACACAGAAAACACACGAGGTCAAAACACTTTTAAAGGGGCAAAAAGTGTAGATCTCTGAATTCCCTCTGTTAAAGGACAAACTGTCCAACTGCAGCCTCATTAACCAGGAAACAGGACCACAAAAAAAAAGAAAAACATTGAATATATTTCCCAGGCCACTCTGCTTCATTAGAGAGGATACTCAAATGACGGCGACCACTTTTCAAAGAGGCATCAGGTTAAACATGTTGACTGCCCGACGCGATGCTATCAAGTGGTCAGCAGGTTTATTTTTCTAAACTCGGCATTCTCTCTTTTCCAGCCTGCCAGCTCGCCGCAGCTTCAAAGCCAAGTCATGATCAACGTATCATCACCATTGCTCTCCGGAGCGTCCAGTGCATAAATAGTTGGACGGAGGATGTTCTCTTATGGCCGAGCCAAAGTGTTAACGAACTCGGGCGACCCTGAAATGCTGCCACATGCAATGCACACACACGTACACGTACACAGAGCACGTATACAGTAACTCACCATAGGTGTCCCAGATACACACACACAGGCTGTGCAGCATGCACAGATACTGTGTTTGTATGCCATTTGTGGCCTAATACTGTTCTTTAACCATCTTAGCCGCTCACTGTCAGGTCAGCTGAGTCGGTGCCATGTCTTAAAGACCTTTTAAGGAACCACTTATACAGGTTGTATAAGGTACAAGTTGTTGCTTGCAGCTGGTTTTATTTGCCTTTTAAATTTGCTTCTATTTGTATTGTTTTCTGTCATATAAATCGCATTTCTACTTGCCGTTTTCGTACTGTGTACTAATGCATTTTCACTATCAATTTTATAACGGCTGTTTGAAAAAAGTGCTATATAAATAAAGTTTACTGACTTCCTTATTTACTAATAGACATATTCGGTTCCCACAGCCCCTCCAATGCTTCACACGGACAACTCAGCAACCTCTGCAGAACAGTGTAACTGTAGAACTTCCACTCAATGTACTTTTCCATTTCGCCAAGAACAAAGCAGAGCTCTTATTTTAGTCCACAGCAGATAGAGTTGCGTTCTGCTTTGCACCAAAAATTATCCATGAATCAGCACTGGTTCAGCAACTCAGATTTTACATAAATGATTCTCTTGCTTTCTTCATTTTTTAATCGGGATAAATGATCCCTTTGCCTGGTTTGTTGCGCCATTGCACTTGAATCTACATAATGACTCAACCCTGCCACTGTGATGTAGGAGCTCTATTTGAAATTCTAACACCAGAGCAAAGTTTTCAGTTTGTGTTTGCCTTCAAACTCACTTTGCCTTTAAAACAGATAAGAAGAAAAAGCATTTTGCCAAATATTATTTCAAACCGAGCCGAGACTAAATGTGCGCTAAATAAATCAGTGTCAGCTGGGTAACTTGACAAGTGGCACCTTGCACTGGGCTGTAACTGATATCACAGGAAAAGAGGTGTGAGAATTCAAAACACGGTCATTATGCAAGTTTAAGATTGCTTTGCATTTCTGGAGAATAGCATAAATAGTCAGCGCAGGCAGGTCGAAAATGTCTCTTTAACTGTTCCAATTAGGGACAGTGAAGGTAGCGCCATGAAACAGAGTCGCAGCAATGTTTGTACAAACAAGACCTCTGTCATCGTGGTAACGACCCTGCAAGACTCACCCTTGGTAGCTGGGCACGTTTGCAATCACCAAAACCTTCTTCTCCTTTCCTCCCATGTCTCTCATGGGTGTGATGGAGTCCGTCTCTCCAGGTCTCCTTCCTCCACTGGTTTATGTCTTTAGGTCCTGGTGCTGGATGCTCTCCTCCGTCCTACAGACCAGACAGCTAGGACTAACTGATCCAGTGTGACTGGCAGACAGACAGCTCAATGGCAAGCTCTGACTGCTTGTGGCTCTCTGTAGTGGGAGTCACAGACGCCCAGGAATAAGCACCGGGGGGCGGGTGAGAGGAGGAGAAGGAGGGGGGGGGGGTCTGCTCTGGGACCAGGAACCATGAGCAGGGACAGAGCTGTGGAAGTGATCCAGGGAATGTGGCTTGTTATAATGGAATGAGTGGCATGCCAGAGTGCCATGTGTCTCTGCAAGAGGAGGGATGATAGACTGAGAGAGGGAGAGAGATACAGCGTGGGGGGAGGCAGGGGGAGGCAGGGGTCCGAAATGACGAAGGAGCAAAGATACAGACCGGGCTTTGAAAAAATATCCTCCTTGTTGTTTACTTTTTGTTTAAGCTGGCAGACCTTTCTGGCCACTTGAAGGCGGTGAAAACAAGATGTGAACACAACATCAACGTATTATCACCCGTTAAGCCGGTATGGCAAACAGACTCTTATATTTACACATCCCACAGATGATGAGCAATCATTTCTGTCCAATATTCACCCTTTTAGCTCGGGGTCTCCGCTAATGCCTGGGGGAAGCATTTGGCTCTTTAGCTGTGAAATGCTTCACTGTGTCCTCTGGTTGTCACCAACTTTGTCTGTCTGCTGGGCAAGTGGTGTCCAGTCAGCTTTTAGAGCTGTCGTACATATAAACAGGATATTAAAACAGCTGCCTGCTGTGGCTCTTGCTACCTACACTGATGACAGCAGTGACAATGAACCAAAAAGTAAAAGTTGCAGGCCAGAAAACATACAATGAGCAGAGTGCAGAGTCGAGTGTGTCCTAGAATATGTTTATTTACAACTAATTTGCATTGATTATTACGTGATGGTGATAGACCTAATCACTGCCTGGACTGTGCTCAGAGTCAGATGTTATGTGACTCTAAGATTTATAAGTTTCAAGTCACTGCTGACTTTTTCTGTATTAAAACAGACCATAATCTTTCCCTAATATTAACCAACCCGAGTCACTAAAAGATTGCCTGTTTTGGCGGAAAACACATGAAATACGTTGCCAGTAAACATCAGGATCAACATTTTTGTGAGTTGCCAGGTATGTTAATGAACACATTTTGTCATCATGTTAAAATACACAACGTAATTCTGTCAGCAATACTTTTCCCTCTAAACCTACTTGCTGTTGCTAATTAGTCATGATCCGTGCTTGCCACGCCTGTTTTATGTTGAAGATTCTCCTTTTTTGTTATCATAGTCCGTTTTTGTCACGTCCTGTTTTATTTTGAAGGTTGCTTTACTCCCTGTGTTTTCTCGCCTTTGTGATTGTCTGATTTGTTTCACCTGTGTGTCATTAGTTGTCCTCCCTTGTGTGTTTAAGTCCGTGTCTTCCCCCCAGTCTTTGTCAGGTCGTTGTCTCTGTTACCCTCCTGTCAGAGACCCTGTCCTTCCAGATTCTGTGTGAGCCTGTTTCCTTGATGTTGTCTTTGTTCTTGTCCATGTAAGTGTTTCCTAGTCTTGTCTTTGTCTGTGAATCCTTGCCTTTGCCCTGTGCCTTTAGTAAGTGTTTTTCCATGTGCTGTCTTTTTTCACGTCCAGGTCATGTTCCACGTAAGTGTGTTTCTAGTGTTGTCGTAGTCATGCCATGAGTCATGTAAGCGAGTTTCTAGTCTTGTCTTTGTTTTAACCTATGCCCCGTTCGTTGAGTTTGTTCAATGTTTCCCTGTGTCGTCATCGTTCTCTGTGTAAGCCTACCTACCTGTTTGATTGCTTTCCTTAGTTCCTTGAGTTTTGGTTTTGCTTCCTTGAGTTAAATAAATTTGATAATTTGACCAGCTCCCCCTCGTGTCTGCATTTGGGTTCAACCCTTAGTTCCCCTGTAACCTCATTCTTGACATTAGTAGCATATAAAAGTCATTTCTAGGAGATATGGCTGCAAAGGAACACATGAGACCAATTCACATTTCTAAAAAATTCATGTTTTCTTAGGAGGAAAAGAAATATGCAAGCTCCTGGTGCAGTTACACAAAACAGCATATTCATACCAAACTAAATGATCATGTCACAGGACAGACATGTGCACACACACCCACACACACACAGAGAGATGCACTCATACACTCAGATTAATAAACACAAAGTTTAGATGAGCATTATGTTCACTGAATAACTTAAAATCTCTGATATTGCAAAATATTTTCATGAACTTCCTTTCAATTATTTCGGTTTTGAATTGATTTTAGTGAATTTTCAACGGATTAGTTGCTAACATTTTGCTGTGAAACCCAAGTTTCTCCGGTGCACCAGCCTTTCACAGGATTGCCTCATAATCGTCTGTTGTGTTTATCATCATCTGTTGTTGTCCTGACCTTCCCATTAGTGAGCTCAGTCTTTAGTCTTCGGTCCTGACACTGAATCCCCCCTCTCTCCTCTGTCTCCATCCCGGCCCTCTACCTTCTCTCTCTGTGCTAATTGGCTACACTGGTGCCTGTTGCTGTAGGGTTTAACGGTGCTTTACATCAGTCCAAGACCGTCGCCCTGGGCCAAATGTTTGTATTCCACTCATGCTATATTTAGCTCACACTCAATTAGATTATCTTGGGACAACAGTGGTGTTTGCCACACAAGAAACATGGCAGAGTGCTGTCACACTCTGCGAATGTCACGGGGAATATGTGTATTCAAAGCATTCTATAGCAATCATTACAATCAATGTTGGAAGCTTTTAATATTAGCAGCCACAGGAACACTCAAAGTTTTCATGAACAGCCCCATAATTCACTGAGAGATAAGATAAAGTCTCTGTTGTTCAGACCTGAAAATCAACATGCTGTACAATGACTGGACGAGCGGTGCGTGTGAAAACCATGGTCTTCGTCAGACTAATAGAAAACAGCAAGCGGACGATAACACAGACAGCTGCTGGCTGACCCAACCGCCATCAACACCTGCCTTTGCCCCCACAGTCTGATTTAAACTGGGTCCTTCAAGAACCAGCCACAAAACATCTCTCACTTGTACATACAGTAAAACGCCACGACGTGTCATTTTAACAGTAGACCGTGACCTAGAACAAGAGAGCAAGATCTCCCTTTAATGAAGTTGTTAGGTGAAGTGATAGTGGGTGAGCATCAGCAGTAATCACTTGAATTTATTGATGTGAATTAAGGTAATGTAGGTCAAGCTGTTATGAAGTGCTACAAGGTTTTCGGATCAAATCTAGTTGAAAAACATTAAAGTTTGGATGATGAAGGATTAACATCAACGTTGAACAGGAGGTGTTAAGATCATTTGTAGACTGAAACAGACCTGTGTCGAAGCTGCACGTCATAACTGTAGTGAGAGAAAAAGCATTTGAAAAGTGAAAGTCAACAAAACTATAAAACATCTCTGAGTCTATTATTAAAAAAGCCTCATTAAACAAACAAATCTTGCCATCACTGTACAACAGAGCAATGCAACTCAGTTTCCCAGTCAGGAAGTCATGAAGCAGACACGCTGTGTGACATGGGGCCTCCTGTCAGGTCAGGTTTAAGAGCTGCGTTTACTGCGAGGTATTTTCAGCCTAATATGCTGCGTAAACCGTTTGGTATGGTTGCGGCAGAGTTTTAAAGATGTATCATATCACTGTTTTTCGAGGGACACGGACATCGCGTGAAGTCTAAATCTTTCAGGCGCTGACTGCACGAGAGCTGCGAACAAAAGGTGGACACTTTGGGGGCCGACGGGCGACACGCTGCACACTTGACACAGATTTCCAGGGGCCGCGCTTAATCTTAACTGGAAACTCAATCAGGAAGGCAGATTCTCTGGTGATCCCTGAGAAGGTCACAGCTGTGTGGGCACACAATGAGGCTGGCGTGCCAGCTGACCGCGGCGGGCGGCCGCAGAGGCTGCTCCCCTCGGCGGGCAGAATTGAGGGCACCCGTGTTCGCCTTGACCTGAGGTGCATTCATGGAGGATGGCGATGGTCAGTACAATACGCTGACATGATCTCATGTCTGGAAAGCTGCAGCACATTTATGGTTGTGCTGCCTGGTGACAGTCCATGATGATGCAGGGCTAAATAAATAGTCCAGTGGCTGACCAAGTGGCTTCCTGCAGGTATTTTATGACCTGATATTGTGAATAAAATACAAAACACGAGTCAGCGCTCCTCTGCCAGCATTCAGCTATGTTGAATTAACGCTGATTAATGCTGTAGTCACAACGAATGGATAGTGTATTGCAAGATTGATTTTTCAGTGGAAAACAAATGAAATACGTTGTCAGCAAGCATGCGTTCAGTATCAACAGGTTTTAGCTGTACATTAACAGAAAGCATTGAACATTGCATGACACAAACCTTTTTTAATACACCATGATGTTTCTTTTTGTGCAGGCCCGCTGTGTGTTTTTACTTGTTAGCATATTCAAGACAAATTTAAAATTTAAAATTTTAAAAATTTAAAATTTAATTTTAAACCACTTTATGATGGACAATGTAGTTTTTGTGTATTTGAATCTGCTGTTTCTGTGAGGATCTGCAGTTTTCCCTCCTTTTCCTGTTTTCCTGAGTCTTGTTTGTCGAGTTCAGGATCCAAACCCTCGCCTGCTTCAGTCCGTGCCCTGTCTGTCTCTCTGTCTGTCTGTCTGTGCCCTCACTGGATTTGGACACTCTTCTGGCTTCTTCACTCTCAGTCGTCTCTGCAGTTTTTGTGTGGATCATCTGGATTCGTCTGTTGCACATTCTTTGAGTACTCATTAAAAACCACTGACTTTTACTCAACTAAAGCCTCCCTTGTCTGAGTTTAGCATTTGGGTCTGTTTGTTCATCGTTTACCTGCTTTCAGACTGTACACTTTCTGACTGACTCAGGTGTTCATGTAAATCTTGAACTGGGGACAGTGGCTGACTAATTATTATAACAGTTATCCCTGTATGTAAACACTCTTTACCTCCTCCTTTTTCTTACAGTGGGAAGATTAGATGTACATTACTGCTCACTATACTTGATAACCCTATCCACTGAGGTCAGGAAAGCTGAGAAACCCTTCTATAACATGCTTTTAATACATGCTGTCTCTAGCGGAACTGAAAATGAAGCTTAACCACTGACTCACTGAATCAGAAACACACACTGCACACATGCACAGGTGTTCACTGCGTTCTTGGACCAGTTTGTGCTTTGCTGAGTAATCCTCTGTGGATATGACATACACTGGTATTTGGCCCATGGTCAAAAGTTCTGTTTCTGCGAACGGCTAAGCGAGTAAAAGATGACCTGATTTTGAAAAGTCATAAAGTTAAACATGACTCTTTCCATCTTTAACAGTTTCAAAGTAACAAAAATGGAAAAGGGTCCGAAGCAAAAGTCTGCATGGTCATTTCTTACTAACACCCCCTTTGGCAGCTATCATAGCTTGTTAACACTCTCTGTAGCCAGCTGGGAGTCTTTCAGCTCTTGTTTGGGGGATTTTCACCCAGTTTTCCATTCAAAAGGCTTCTAGTTCTGTGACATTCTTGGGCTGTCTTGCATGCACTGCTCTTTTGAGGTCTATCCACAGATTTTTGTCCGTTGTGAATTTTTTGAGGTGTGTTTTGGACCATTATGCTACTGTAGAAGCTATCCTCTTTCTTTTTATATTTTATTGAATCCATTCTTCCCTCTACCAGTGAATTGTTCCCCATGCCACTGGCTGCAAGACAAGCCCAAAGCATGATCGATCCACCCCTGCACTTAGAGAGGTGATCTTTTCATGAAATTCTGAACCCTTTTCTCCAAACATATCTATAAGTTCTATTTGTGCACAGGGCTTGTTTCCACCATGCATCAGGCTTATTTAGATGATGCATCTAATTTTAATTTTTGTGGTGAGGACTCAGGAAAGGTTTTCTTCTGATTACTTCCATGATGGTCATATTTGTAGAACCGTGCACCACCACTTCAGAGTCTGCTTGTAGTTCTCTCTGAAAGTTGATCTTGGTCTCCCAGACCTCAGCTTGACCTTCACAGTTCCTGTTAACTGCCATTTCATCATTACATTACAATCTGAGGAAACAACTACCTAAAAACTCTTTGCTGTTGTCTTGCAGCCTTCCTCTGCTTTGTGGGTGTCAGTAATTAAAATTTTCAGAGTGCTTGCTGCTTAGAGGAGCCCATAGCTGCTTTCTAAAGCTTTGAAACTGAAATCTTGTGGTCTTTCCAAATGATTGTGAACCAGCCATAGCCTGAACAAGTTAATTATGGTTAGAGGCTCAATTTTTTTGGGGTGCCCAAACTCTTGATTCTGCTTTTTTTCTCTAAAATTGTTCAAATCAAAAATAGTAGACTTGTGCTCCACTCACTTAACTATTCACAGTAACAGAAAGTTTCACCAGTGGTGCCAGTGTGTACATAACTATAGCATGTTGGCACTGATTGCTGATGGCACAAGTTACCATCTTAGGTATATATTCTTAAAGCTGTAAATAAGAGCATGTAATTACAAACAAGCTCTTTGACGAATGTGTAAGTACTTAGTTAAGTACCTGGAGAAATCTGAGCAAACACTGAAAGAGCTGGTACACAGTGTTCACCCTCTGTCGGTTCAAACTGAGCAGCTGAATCGCTCCAGAATCTGTATCAAATGCATAACACCGTATTTAATTGCATCTAAGAGGAGCATTAACTCTAGAGTCATGCATTAAGATGAAGTCAGTATTGTGGATATGCAGCTGAGGTATCTGGTGATATGTCATGAACTATGCACCATGGTACCGTATGTTCTGCATTTATTCAGTCTCAATAACACACATACACGCTTTGCACTCATGAACCAGCCGTGCATGAAGGTGTCACCTTCACCGCACTGCATTAAAAGATATGTTTTATATCAACAAATCAAATGGCCCCACGTAATGTGACCAGGTCATGAACCAACAGAGAATTATCACCCGGCTCTGCTGCTCCACATTTACTGTATGATTCAGTTTCAGCGCTCTCCTCGACCCCATTTCCAGAAGCAGCAGGCAGGTGCTTGTTTTTTTAGCACACAAGCTCTGATAAAGCCACTGTGCACCATGTGGCCAGCACCGAGCGTGAGACAAGCAGGTGATGAAAGTGGAACACCCAGCAGCTCGAGAGACGGACAGAGTGAATTCATCTGGTGGCCTCAACGTGACTCCAAATAAATGGCAGTTTGCTAAATCTGTAAGTAGGAAAGTGTTTTCTTACATGTAACTTCATAGGGTGATAATATGTCAGAGATGTGTGTCTATCAGCTTGTTTTGGATTTGTTTTGGAGCCAAAAGTCATTTAAAGGTCCAGTGTGTAGGATTTAGAAGGATCTAGTGGCAGAAATAAACTGAATATTCAGAACAGTTTTCATTAGTGTAAAATCACCTGAAAATAAGAATCATGTTTTTGTTACCTTATAATGAGTCCTTTATATCAGAGGGAGCAAGTTCTCTTCCAGGCAGTCCGCCATGATGCACTGCCATGTTTGCACAGAAGCCCAGAACGGACAAACAAAACACCAGCTCTAGTGAGCGCCTTTTGTGTGATTAGTGGCCACCGTGGGGGAGGGTGAGGTGAGGGGTATTCAGACAGCTGGAATCTGCAACCTCAGCACAAGATGTCACTAAAGCCTACACACCGACACCTCATGTCTGTGCATGTATGTATGTATGCACAGTATGGAGATGGAGTCTGGATAGCCTAGTTTAGCATAACAACCAGATGCAGGGACAGCTAGCCAGTCGCTAGCCAGTCGTCATTAAGAACCAACACATCAGTCAGGTGGGTTCAAGCAGGTATCTGGGGGTCCACATTGACACACACACTCAGCTGGAAGGTACATGTTGGAAGCCTCTGCTCCAAACTCCAACAGCGTGTCTACTTTCTACGCAGACTAAGGGTCTATGGAGTGGAGCAGAGGATCATGTTGCTCTTCCACCGGGCTGCACTGGAAGGTATCATCAGATATGGCATTGCGGCCTGGTACGGCAACCTGACTGTGCAGTCAAGGTCACAGATTGCCAGTCTGGTGCGCCATGAAGATTATAGGGGTCAGGAATCATCCTCCCCTCCAGTTGCTTTAAGAGCAGTCCGTCACCAGACTGGCACAGAAAATTGTGTCTGACCCGACTCACATTTTACACCATGAGTGCCAGCTCCTACCTTCCGGCAGGAGACTCACATGAAGGGTAATCAGGAACAGGTGGAGACAACAGGTGATCGGGGCGAACACACAGGACACATGAGGAAGGGCAAGTGCTCTGAAATGAGAGGAGAGTTAGACCTTCAAAATAAAAAAGGAAATGACAAGACAACAACCCCATGACGAGACAAATCCCACAGCGGTGTGACAATATGACGACGTTACTTGGGAACACTGAAAAAGTTAGCAGTTAAGTATTGGACGAGCGACCATCCCAGGATTAAGATGACTTAACTTAAAAGACATGGTTTCTAAACATAAATGTAAACCAACAACAAGACTTTATAAACGAGTCATATTCTTGGAAACGTGCCCTACAGACCGTTTCACCTCGCTCAAACTAGTCACCGGTCTGACTGTCGCTGCTGTCTCCCGCATCCCACACACTGTCAGAGCCGGTGAGGGAGGGGGCGGGGCTGGCCAGTCACATGACGGTGTGAAACATGTACGCCTTCATCACGGACAAGGTGCACACTGGCCTTGCATTCACACAGACTGTGTATGTGTATTTAAAACACCTGGAGCATGACGATCACACATCTCAAGATCACACTCAAGGGTGAAAATCCACAAAAATTCAACATTTCAATGTAAATTGTGTGATTGAAGAAGGAAGTACTGGGAGGAAGAAGGAAGAAAAGGAGGGAGGGAGGAAGGGAAGAGGAAAGGAGCGGAGGTGTTACAACCAGCTCGCCAGGGGGAAGGGAAGTAACATAAACCCAGATGTAATGAGGTTAAATTAAAGCTTTTTATCAACAAAAGTAAGTTTTGATTACAAAATGAAAAGGGAGGCAACTAAGGACTGATGAGTGCTGTAAAACACGAACAAATGAGTCTCTAACCTGGAGTTAAAATAGTTACAATATAGGCAAAACAAAACAAAACAAAAAGATCAAGACAATAAAACAATTAACTAATGCAATCTAATTACAGAAAACACACTAACAGCACTCAACAACTTGGGTGGCTAACAGATAGCTTAAGATGTGTGCATTAGTTCTACAAAACTAGTGCCTCAGTAAATTTACAGAATTTAGCAATCACAAAACACAAAGAGGCACACGAGCAGAGCCGACAACAGCTTGCCCCTGGATGCTGGTCTGCTGGCTCTTTATCCTTCCAGATGGCTCCTGATTGATGGATCAGCTCCTCAGCGCAGGTGGACAGGGTCAGGAGATCCAAGCTTCAATCAGCTTCTGCTGCAAGGCATCCTGGGAACAGCGGGGCAGACTCCAATGCACACACACACAACCACACGCAAACACACACAAACACTCATGCATACTAAGGAGAGAGGGAGTAACTTCTTCAGAATACGGCGGCGGCCGTAACAGCAGGAAAGAAGGAAGGAGAGTGGGAGAAAAAAGAGGAAGGAGGGGAAGGAGTAAAAGGGAAGAAAGAAAGAAGGAAGGAAGGAGGGAACAGTCAAAACAGAATGGGTCATTTTGACCTGGTTGGACATTATGAAGGTTAAGTGGATAAATCATTATTCGAAATGCCAATTTTAGTCAGAGGAATCGATGTTGTTCACAATATATGGTTGTATTTTGTCATGCAGTATTTTAAAAGATTTGTTGATGTGTTGTCCACCTCACATGAAGCACAGAACTGGTGTTTTAACTGTTTCCTGTTCATTGATGGTAAAATTTCAAAGAACTTTTAACTGCTGCATAGTTATACCCATGTAAAACTTCAGTGTCTGGGTACACAGCCAATAATTCTATTGTGCAAGTGGTCAAGTTCAGGTTTACAAAACAGTCAGGGTGTGTGTATGAGTGACTGTGTGTTGCTGGACACACAGACACTAATTAGGTGAACAAGAAGATCCAAGTTGGCAGAACTCTTGTCAGAACGTGTAAACCTTAGTTAAGTCAACAACAGTAGGCAAAAGTTGAGAAAAATCTCTTTCATCACATTGCCTTTATATTTTACGTTTTCTCAGCTTTTTCTTTTTTACAGTGAACAGACTAATCAGTTTTCTTCTCCGTTTTCTCTTACCTGCAATACCATCAGTGTAAAACAGACTTGGCAGCAAATGAGGACCAAGCATAGAAAGCACAATCAAACAGAGTGGTGTGTAGTTGCTATGCCTTCATCATTCTTTTAGTGTATGTATGATATGATACAATTTGAAGTGTTAATATGACCTGAAGACAAATGGAAAAAAATATATATATATATTTTGTGCATCATCAACTAACTGCATTTAGGCTCCTGTGGAATAAAGAATATTGTCAGCAACAGATTTAGTGATAGGATGGCCGTTTTTATTGGCGATTTAAATCTGAAACTTTGAACGTAACCTCCTCTGGTGCAGGTTAGGTGTGTAGCATAGGTTAGCAAGGCCAGGTTAAAAGAGAGCCACCTTTGTGACATTGAAAACTCGCTGACCCGTGGATCTCCTCTTGTAGGACGCAACTCAGATCAGCCCACAGTGTGCTTGTTGAGGCTGTTTCACATTTAGCAGCTATCACTCATGAACTTCAAGTGCAGTACAGGTCTTAAAAGACAGTTCAGTTTAATTTTCCATAAAATTGTATTTTTATTCATCAGATCAATGTAGAAGTAAGATTGCGAGGTGTTTTTCTAATTTTCTATTTGCAAAATGTTGGATAGAAAAATGGAAAATGGAAAAAAAAAATTGGAGAGGTAATATTGCCCTCTGAAATGTAGTGGAGCAAAACTTTAAAATGGCAGAAAGTCCAAATACTCAAATACAAGCACTTCAAAAGTATCCAAGTATTGTTTGTGTTTTTATGGTTAAGTGCAGAGGATGTCATGTCCAAGAAATTGTGTTAAGTTATGTTTTTGCCCTGTGTCTATGTTGTCTTGTGACTTCCTGTTTTTATTGTGAAACCTAACTCTCCTCTTGTTTCAGGCCCTTGACTTCCTGGTGTCCTTCCCACCTGTCTGATTGTCTACCCCGCCCTGATTGTTTCCACCTGTTCCCCATTACCTCATATGTACATATAGTCTGCGTTTCCCTTTGTCCTGTGCCAGTTCTTCTTGTCTTGTGCAGTCTGAACCCATGCCATTCCATGCCACGTCTTGTTATCAAGTTTTGTATTTCTTTGTTACTTTGTCTGATTGATTACCACAGTCTTGCCATGCTTTATTTTGATACTTTGCCTTGCCTTTTCCTGTCACAGTCGTTTTCCTCGTAAGAGTGATTTTTGTTTTCCTCCTTGAGAGCAATCTTTAGTTATTAGAGTAGTTTGTGTCTTCCTCTGTAAAGAGTGATTTATTTTGTTACTTTGTCATTAAAGATTGTTTGATTTGCACTTTTTCTCCTGAGTCGTGCATTTGGGTTCAAGTGCAAGTTCGTTAGTGACAGGATGAGTTGAGGAATCTGCTCTGTAGTCTGGTGGTCCAGCAACAGATACTTGTCTGTTTTTTGCCAGACAGCAACAGGCTGAACAGGCTGTGGCTGGGGTGGGTATTACAATTTCCTGTGGATCCAAACTCTAAAAGTGTAAAAACTAAAAATAAAAACTAAAAATACATAAAGTATGGAAAAAAAAAATACTGGGATACTGGAATAGCCCCGCCCACCAACAGTGCTTTGATGTGTGTTACAACCAATAGAAGGAATAGCCCCGCCCACCAACAGTGCAACCAACCAATAGAATGGAAGTGGCTATGTTGCCAAGCAACTGGAACCCCAACAACAACAGACAACAACAGAGTTGTACTAACTTGTATTAGCTACACACAAGTAAGACACGTACGATCCAGATTTTCCGTAGACAATTGCAGTCTGCTACAGACAAATACATTCTACTAGAGACAAGTACAGTCCGCTGCAGACCAACACAGTCTATTACCAACAAATACTTTCTACTACAGACAGTGCAATGGCTTACAGAAGCAACCCCAGAAACCACCCAAACAATCCAATCCATCCTGCAGAATTTCTTCGTCTGCAAAGTGCTCTTGAGCACAGTCGCCACCAGAACAACTATCTGAAAGTACAGTTGAACCGCGCCTTGTATGAAAGAGATCAATCTCTGAATGCAAAGCGCAGACACGTCTACAGTATTTCCAACTTAAAAGAAGAAATACGTAGACTGGAGCAGCTTCTGGAAAACAAAAACAGTAAACAGGTGGAACGGGTGGAAAACATCCAGCACCTGGAGAACAGCGAGATGGCAAAGAGTCAGAAGAGGCTGCAGATGCAGGTGAACCAACTGGAGCGGCAGGTGAAACAGAGGGGCGCCCAAATCGTGGTCCTCAGAGAGGAGAAAGACCATCTCTCTCAACTGCTCGCAGCGGCTACAGACAGTGCTGAAGTTCTCAAGGCCAACTTCACAAAGGAGCTGGCCGAGAAGGAACAGAGCTGGGAGACCAGACTCAGACAGCTGGAGGCCAGAAACAAAGAGCTGGCTGAGAAGGAACAGAGCTGGGAGACCATCATCCATCAGCTGGAGGCCAGAAACAAAGAGCTGGCCGAGAAGGAACAGAGCTGGGAGACCAGACTCAGAGAGCTGGAGGCCAGAAACAAAGAGCTGGCCAAGAAGGAACAGAGCTGGGAGACCAGACTCAGACAGCTGGAGGCCAGAAACAAAGAGCTGGCTGAGAAGGAACAGAGCTGGGAGACCAGACTCAGACAGCTGGAGGCCAAAAACAAAGAGCTGGCTGAGAAGGAACAGAGCCGGAAGACCATCATCCAACAGCTGGAGGAACTGGAAGAGCTCTGTCAGAAAAGGAAGGAGACAGAGACAAAGATGGAAAGTTCTAAGACTGGACAGGAAAAGGAAGAGAAGGAGCAGAGGAAGGAAAGGAAAAAGAAAGAAAAAGAGGAGAGGAAGGAAAGGGAAAAGAAAGAAAAAGACGAGAGGAAGGAAAGGGAAAAGAAAGAAAAAGAAGAGAAGGAGGAACGGAAAAAGAAAGACAAAGAGGAGAGGAAGGAAAGGGAAAAGAAAGAAAAAGAGGAGAGGAAGGAAAAGAAGAAGAAAGAAAAAGAGGAGAGGAAGGAAAAGAAGAAGAAAGAAAAAGAGGAGAAGGAGGAAAGGAGAAAGAAAGAAAAAGAGGAGAAGGTGAAGAAAGCTGCTGGTTGCTCAACCGCAACTCCCTCTCCTCCCCCCTACCTTCGTCCCAACCCCCTATTTGGTGCTCACTTATATTTTGACATAAGAAGCACTGACACCCCTTTCCCTTCCTCCCCTCTCCGTCCCCCACTTCAGTGTCCTAAACTCCCCCATAGCCCCCTCTCCCTACCCCCTCACCCCCCTACCCTCTCCCCCCATCCCTCTGTCCTGTAAATTTCAGGACAGCGCGATCAAATCAAATCAATCATTTAAATTTTTTAAAAAGGCAATCAATAAAAATCAAATAAAAATCAATCAGATAAAATAAAAAGGCATGTGTCTGTGTCCGTCAATAAAGACAAACAATATAAGAATAAGTGTACGACATTATGGTGGTGATGAAGAAGAAGTGCTGCTATCTGTCATCAAATACTGTTTTTTGAGTTAGTGTTGACTGAAACAACACTGAAGTCCTGTTTGGACACCATTAACTTTACTTTAGTGTGAACAATTCAAATAATGCAAAAACCAAAAAAATCCAAATGAACCTGCGTCAGCCATGAACCCCCCACACATTCATTTCCATTGTCGTCTGCATTAATGGCCAATAAAGTTTTTCAATCTTCAATCTTGAACCCTATATTGACACAGGGATGGGCATATTTTCAGTCAACACTTTGTATCTGGGGGGAGGCCATTTATACACGCAAATGTAGTTTTTATGGCTGGAAATGTTCAAAACTTTATCAAACTTTATCAAATTATACTTTTGAAGGATTTCATCTGATCCATTATCTTTAAGGTGTGTTTGTACAATGACGATGTAGCTTTGATTAGACATGAGATCATTTCATTTTTATTTCATTTATCTATTCTTTATTATTCAGTGTTCATCTGTGATCGTCTCGTCTCCTGCCCTCTGTTTGGGAACCACCGATGAAACGTGAATTATTTCAGTACGAGGAACAAACAAACAGTCTCGTGCCCTTTCTTTCATCCTGTTCTGGGCCTCGTTCTAAAGCAGCTTTTTGAACTTCATATTGTAACAGTTCAATTAGAAATACTTCAGTTCATTCATACACACGACTCAGAAGAAATTCACCCAAAGCTAATGAACAACAGATAGAGTTTGGGCAAACATTTGATCGGCTATGTGATGAACGCCAATGAGCCAAAGCATAATGACCACTCAGGTGTACGATACATCACGTTGTAACCAGGTAGTGACGCATGCCTGTGAATATTCTCATTCATCCAGGTCATTGTAAGCTTCAGGGCATTCAATCCCTTGTCAGTTGTCAGTTTCAAAATAAAAGCACGTGAGTTAAAGACTTCAAAATCAAATATTTTTCTCCTTGGCGGTATAATTTGTGGCTAGGACAAATGCCCCTGTCTCCAATATTGGAGGGGACACGTGCCCCCATCCCACCTGGTTCCTACGCCTATGAGGGTCATTGATCAGCTATTGGGCTCAGGAGTGTATTCATCCAAAGCTTTTCAACTGTTTTCCACTTTGACTCATGGTGCAGCATCAATCATTTTTTCTAATCTTTATTCATGCCATTGCTCTTGGTCATGTGTTCATTGCACTGGTTGTTTATTAAATATACAGTTTAATGAACTTGTCCTCCTGTCTGAAGAGCTGTCAATATTTTCCTCTCATTTGCTGACAACCCAGCAGTTTTACGACTAAGTCATATTTAGCAATGAAGCGTCATGTGGTCTGTGAGGCCAAACACGTGAGAAACAAAAACATTGATTTTGTGTCAGTCAAACCTCAAATATGGGCACATTTCAAAGACATTTGTTTGGGTTGTTTGTAAAAATGTAATTCTAATTCTAACAATGAGATTTTTGTTTTGTATTATTATATTGTGGACAACATTTACTACATTTCTAGATTATACTTTGATAGAAATTTTACACCCTTCATACATAAAACGGACAACTTTCTTCATCAAAAGTAGTTCAGTTTTTAAACTTTAGGTCGTCCACTGATTGCCTTATTGCAGCAGTCCCAGTCCCCTTGAGTGCATCATGTACTGTGTGGTTTTTCAGTTCTGCTTGTCCTTCTGCTCAGGATGTTGCTCTGCTGTCACTGCACTTGAAAATGCTTTTTTTTTTTTTTTTTTTTTTTTTTTTACAAATTCCAATTGAAAATGAAAATCTTCCAGATGACTGTCCAGGAGTTATTAGGTTCTACAAATCAAAAGAAATCTGTTGCTTTTATTCAAAAATATTTCTAAATAATGTTAAAAGTATATTTAAACAAAGACAGAAAGATAAAATATATGATAAAATATATGATCATGATATACGACAGAGGAAAATGCAATTACGCAGCCTCCAAAAGGCTGTTATACTATCACTGACTGTACACACAACAATATCTCCCATTTGACAGAATCAAATTGACACATGTCAAACATCTGCCAAAATATATAATCAAAGGCCCTCATCATGTCAGTTTTATTGTGTTTGAGTGTTGCATGTTCAAGGAAACATTTCCAGCTAGATTTCTGCAAACCAGAGTGTCACCATATAATGTATGAAGTTACTGCTGTGTTCAAAGACTTCACAATACTTATGGTTCAAATTCACAGTGTGGGATCGATTTGAGCTGGGAGATGATAGAAATGGGTGGTTTTGATTCTTTTATTGAGCAGTTTTAAAGATGAAATTATCAGTCATTTGAATGATTTTATGTGTATTTCAATATTTTCTTTGCTTTTCTGAATATATGACACATGAATGTCTGTAAACACTCGAGCTTTGACCTGAACACACACTTCTACACCTCATTAATCCATGTGATTAATTGCACCTCTTTTCTTGAGCGACTGAGCTTTTGTCGGATTTTAAATGATGATCATCCAGAAATGTTGCCCCTGGAGACAAAACATAGCAACCATGTTGTTGATGAAAGTATGCACTAAAGTATGTTGTTTTTAAGCGAGTAAGAAAGAGCCTGTAAAAGGTTCAATGAATGACTTTTATCAGTAAAGTCGCTCATGTTCATAAATAGAATCCGTATTTTTGGAGAACCGTCAGTGCTGATGTTCTGTTTGTTGCTCACACCTGTTTATATGAAGTTTTCTGTCCTGTCACTTGATGAAACACTTGTTATCATCACACAGCAGCAGCATCCACATCTGCCACAAAAAGTGACGCATTTTACGCACACAGCACAGCCGCAGTAATGACATGAATCATTTCAATCGCACTAAGTGGCGACAAGATCAGTCAGCATCTGACAATGACTGACCTTTCTAGGTCTTTGCTGTTCTCACAGATTCCAGGTTTATCCAGTAAAAACATCTGGAACATAGAAGCCGTCCTCAGGACGCGTCCAGCCTCATCACAGCTGTCATGTTTCTATGGAGTCAAAGTCCGAATCACAGTTAAATATATAAAGACTTATGTTTTCTGTGTTGTCACGTTCACTGTCACAGACGGTTTGATGTTTTGATCACCGAACATTAAGTCTCACAGTATTTGCAGCAGCGGCATGATTGTGCGTATTGAGGAGCAACATCCAAATCCTTCAGTGTGTTTCTACTGAAACAGGTTTGTTACTGGATTACTTCCATCAGACAAACGCATTAGAATGAATGACAAAAGCAGGCTCACAGTCATTATTTCACTCATCTATATTCCATCATATTTAGATAAAGATGAAAAAAGAAAATCAGTGTTTAACTTTCCACTCAGCTAAATATCAGAACTGGATGAAATCAAGCGCTTTGATTTTGCAACTTTGCTTCCAGCAAGTTTCTCACTGGCTCATAAGTCTGTCAAGAACAGCAGAATAAAATGAACTTCTTGAAGGTCCACACCTGTCTCTCATTTCACTCTGAGCAACAGGAAGCATAAATTTGGATGGAACATTACCAGTGGGTTGGGGTCAGGGAGGGGTTGGCCCTTTCCTTCTGTTACTGAGTCTTTACAGTGAGTTCTTGTGCTACTACTGGTAGCAGTGGTAGTAACAGTCGAGGTAATATTAACAAGCAGAAGCAAAAGTATTTCAACAATAAAGATCTAAAATGTTGAAATACAACGATACATCACCTTACATAATGTTAATATAACCCTTAAAAGACCCTTGAAAATCCATCCTCCTTTGTCCCTCGTGGCAAAAAATGTCCCTTTCACAAAAACTGCTATAAAAATATTATACATTAATATTTTTTCCACTTTAAATGATTGGGTCTTTTAAAACTACTTCAGCCTGAAACATACATATCAAATATTAAGCAATCTTTTTTTTTAACCCTTTCAATGCCAGTAAGTTTACATTAACCTGCTGTTTTTCAGTGTAAACAATCAAAAAACACAAATAATTTCAATAATATACATTTCAATGAGTATTTGATCATCATTGTTATTAGGCCCTGGGATGGGTCAATGATTGGCAGCAACATTGAATTTGATGCATAATTTATTTTTTTGGAACGTCAGATTTAAGAAAAAACTCATTTGTCCCTCGTGGCAAAAAATGTCACTTTCACAAAAACTGGTCTAAAAATATTATACATTAATATTTCTTTACACTTTAAATGGTTCAGTTTTTTAAAACTACTTCAGCCTGAAACATATATACCATATATTAATTCATCTTTGATTTTTTTTTAACCCTTTAAATGCCAGTATCTTTACATAAATCTGCTTTTTTTCCCCTATGGAATAAAACAAAAAACACAAATAATTTCCATAACATACATTTCAATGAGTATTTGATCATTATTATTATTATTAGGCCCTGGGATGGGTCAATGATTGGCAGCAATATTGAACTTGATGCATAATTTATTTTTTTGGAGTGTCAGATTAAAGGTAATAATCTACGCCTATATTGCTATATAACGATTTTCACAAGCCCTTGTCTTACCACAGGTAAACGTTTTCTTTCCTACTAAATGCTGATTACACTGTCATGTCAACAAGATCAGTTTGAACCAGAAAACCTTTAATTTAGAAAAATGAACACTGAATGAATGAAGACTGAAAGAGCAGGAGACAGAAATAGAGAGCATGTCTGGGCGGAGTCCATCTCAGGTGGAGCAGAGGCTGCAGATGGACAGACTGTGGTCTTTACAGGTGAACTTCCCACATTTGCAGCAGGTGTTCCCAACTTTTTTCTTTTTGTCTCTGCAAAACTCGCACTGCCTCCTGCCCTTACTTTTGCCAATGAGAGAGGGACCTGCAGCAGCAGCAGCCTGGAGATTTGCAACTAATCCTGCAGCAGCTGATGAGCAGGGAGGATGCCTTCTTTTCTGGATATGTGGCGTCAACGTCAGCATCATGCAGCATGTCTCCCACCTCTTCGATGTAGAGCCTCCTCCTGTGTGGTTTCTGCTGCTGCCAGGATGGGTCAATTGATGTCCACAGGACAAAAGCGTTGTAGAGTGACACATCAACCAGGTTGTGGAAGAGGGCCAGTGGCCACCGATTGGTTCTCCTCCTGCAGGAGTAGGTGCTAACAAGAAGAAACCCCCAAAACAGAAAACAAGACAATATGAATAAATGATCCAATTATTCTTTCTCATGACACACATATTTGTTTTATATGATAAAAAAAAATCTACATATATTTTTGACAAGTACATAAGAGTAAGAATAAATGAATGTGTGTGTGACTGATGCATAATGGCACCTACCTTATCAAGACTGTCAACATGTCCTTTACATCTGTTGTAATCCTGGATGATGATGGGCTTTCTCTTCTTTGAGCAACCCTATGTAAGCCTGCAGTTCCTCTGTGTCCATGTCTCTCCAGTCAGCCATTGAGCGCTTCCAATGCAGGTTTGTCATGGCCACAGTATGGTGCAGGATTTCATCCGTCAACAGCAGAGCAAAGCTGGACGTCGGGTCACTGATTCGGGCAGCAGCCTAGTGTGTAGGTCCTGGAATCAAACCTGTGGATGTTGGGACATAGCGGAGTGTTGCAGAGTTTGTGGGAGACCAAAATATTTCCCCATTTCTTGATGTCCATTCCTGCTGATCTGCTTCATCCATCTCCCCTTCACTCTCATCTTCAGATGTGTCAGCCAGCGGATCTGTTTCTACCTATGAGGCTTCCTCCATGTCAGTCTTTAAGTCTTCATAGTCCCCAGAGGAGGATGAGGAGCTGTCCTCACACTCAGACTACATTATGATATCCAGAGCCTCTTGTGTGCTGTATCGTTAAAATAATTTGTATAGTTAATTTACATTTATAGACCAATAGAAACACTTCTACATTTTTAGAAGTTTTTCAAAATTAGCAGTGTGGTGTGTATTCTGACAAATTGTCCTGCTAATTTTGAAAAACTTCTAAAAATTTAGAAGTGTTCAGTGATGCTGATTACTGCCGAAAATTAGGAGAGCAGATCCACTTTCCTGCGTTACTTGTTTTACTGAGTGATGTCAGACGCATGCAGTAATGTTGAAACAGTTGAAGTTAATCAAAAATTAAAAGTTTAATTAACTCAAAAAGAAAATTTAAAAAAATGACAAAAAAAACAAAATCTTTAAGTCAATAGAAATGTTAGAATTTAAATTTGCAATACTTAGTTTAATTATTTTGAACATTTGGGTTTACAGTGTGCCCTGATATTGTCCAATCACAGATATATTGGTATCAGCACTTAAGGGGTCATATCAGCTAAGATTTAAAAAAGGTTAGTTGGTTTTTAAAGATTAGGAGGCAGAAACCGATGCTTGGGGTGATTCTGAGTTAAATTTGTAGAATTAAGGTTCACTTTTTTATCACATAGTTTTCATAGTAAAATTTTTTTTAAAAGTCATTTACCGGTGTGGTTCGTCACGGAGCCACATTGTAAGGTGAGGTAATGTTTTGCAACGCGAGGTCTGAAAAAGAAATGAAATGACACTTGGGTTATTTCACAATAAATCAAGTGGAGCAGTACGCTCTGCCATTTCTCCCCGCTGCGTCTCAGTGCTCACCGTCAGACCCCTCCCCCAAAGTGAAGTTGAAGCTGCCACAGCTTTGCCCTCGACTGTGTAGTTAGCTAGCCAGCTAACGTTGCCAATGTCAGCTGAAGCGAGCAAACTTCATGTCGAAGGTCCATGAAGAACTTCAGTAGCTCATTAATAAAAAACAAATATCGCACCAGATTCAAACAAACCCACGTTTTTATACTTTCACTTTCTATCAAAACATTTTTAGCTTTCTATGAAAACTTATTAGTAAGCATGATGTACAAAGTTATCTCTATTATTTATATATCTTAAACTCATTTACACTCATCTCCTGCCTGTCTTTCAGCAGGAATTAAATGGGCCGCTGTATTTCAGACCGTAGGTTGACGTATTACTCCGCCTCAATTGGATGGCAGTATGCAGGTACATAGAATCCCTCCGCCGGCAGCAGTAGTCCTCTCATTGAGAGCAAAATGTGTTTATGCTTTAGTCCAGGCATGACCAAACTATCCCATGAAGGGCCGTGTGGCTGCAGGTTTTCATTCCAACCAAGGAGGAGCACTCCAGGCTGGACTCATTTCATCAGCTGATTATTAGGTGACCTCCAACTTAAAGCACATATCTCCAGGATATAATAAGTTGTTAATGTCTATGCTTCAACCTTGCCATTAGTTTAAAGAGGTGTTTTCTTTTTCAAACAGGAAGCAAGTATTTTTTCTGTGTAGCTCACAGACCTTCACTCCCACCATTTTTTCTTTTCTTTTTTCAACTGATAACTTGATAAAGCAAGTTCAGTCAATTTGACACATTTTTCAAGTCATCAAGAAAGTGCAGGCCACCATCTACAGGCGCTACAAAGCACCGCTGCTCAATCCTCTACAGCAACAAAGAGGCATGATCACACAATGAATGGGAGGTGCTTTTTTTGCACCTCCCATTCATTTTGAATTCTGACCTCCATCCAGTTGCAATGAGAGTAACTCATTCATGTCGATTTGGTTGTGACCGAAGCAGTGTGCATGTGTTTCAGTTGAAAGACTGTGATCTCTGCTCTCAAATGTGCATACAGCCAATCACACAGATGCTGTCATTAACCTGCACTCCTGCTGATTTGGTCAGCCGCTGTTCTCAACACACCAAAACAACCACTGGAATATAAAGTAGTCACATCTGTGACCTTTTTCTTCCCCTTTATAATTATAAGACACACTTTGGTTTTTCTGCTACAAGTCCAATAACTTTATTTCAGGCTGTTAACAATCCCATTTACACAAACAAGACACTTTAGCCACCACCTAATTCCATCAAGTCAAATACAATTTGTGTCGGGTTTAGTTTAAATTTGTTTATTTTATCGAAATGATTCGTTCTTTGGAGTTTTTGGAAAAAAAAACAAAAAGTAATTTAAGATGGGGAGGGTCATCAAATTTCAAAAAATGACCTCCTGCTGCTCTTCTTCTTTGTCTTCTTCTTCGTCGTGAGTTGGATGTTTTCTTGCGTCGGTTGTTGGATGTCTTCGTTCCTTGCTGCCTCTTCATGGGCCCATATTTTGTCTTTGACCAGCAGCATCTGTTCCAGCTCTTTCTTTTCTTTTTCCCACTGCTCTGCTCTTCTGGCCCAACTCTCTGACAGTGTGGACAGCTCCTCTTTGCACCTGTCTCTGTCATCTGAGAGCTCCTTTCTAAAGCTCTCCTCTCTCTCAGAGAGCTCCTTCTGGTGGCTTCGGTCTTCTGCTGCCAGCCGCTCTCGTAGTTCTTCGCAGGTCGCTTTGCTCTGATTTAGAGCCGACTCTGCGTCAGCTGGGCCAAGGTGACGATGTAAGCATTGGTCCGAGCTCGTCTTTTTTTGGTGGCCCTGCTGATCTGTTTGTCTTTCTGCATGAGGACCTCTTTCAGCTGGCTCACTTCTGCCTGCCACTTCTCTTTCAGGGCTGTCACTAAACCGGAGGCTTCAAGCTCTTCTACCGAGGCGCCCATCCTCTCAGGTTCGTCTTTCTCAGTGAGGAGGCTCTGATTAAGAGAGACCAACTCCTCAGCTCTCTTTTTCAGGTCCCCTTTAGCGCCCTGCACTTGTGGTTCCAGCTTTTGATGGCTTCCTCATGTGTGCGCTTCAGACGCTTCAAATAGTCAATCCATTCTTCCCTCTCGCCGATCCCCTTGATGGCATCCCGGAGGTCGGCCTTTAACTTTTTGTTCTCCTCCTCTGCGCTGGAGAGTTTCTCCCGCAAGGTCCTTCTGTCTTCCAGAGGCGACTCCTGTGCAGAATGGGCAAAAGGATGCCGCTGTCTCTGGTTGGAGGTGTTTACCCATCTGAGGGTCCGAGGCATTAGAGTGTCCTTCATGTACCCGCTGAGACATGAAGGTAAAGTGGGTGAAACAGTGTGAAATAGCCCCTCACACACACAAACAAACACACCTTGCCTCTGTCCCCTGCTGCTGGTGGCAAGCTGGTACGCTTTCATCTCACACAGTCAGAGTAACGATGATGAGATTTATGAAAGGTCAGATACTCTGCCAACAAGCCCCCTCTTTTCCTGTCAGGTGTAACATATTGAACATATTGAACAGAGATGTGTGCCTCCATTTGAGGTCAGTTAACGGTCCAAACAGTCCAAAATACAAGATTACAATCAATTAGAACCAGAGTAGGTCCAGACAACTAAAATAAGATAAGATAAGATAAGATAAGATAAGATAAGATAGTTTTCTGATTCTGATTTCAGATGTTTTCAGGGGTACCCCCCTGGTTTTAATGTCAAACTCAGTTTACTCGTCATGCAGAGTACTGCGATAGCTTGTAGAAAAGGACATATAATGACTCGTGTGGCTCTTGAGAAGGATCTGAGAAAAATAATTCATAGACCACTCTTGATTAATAGTGGACACTAATTTAGAATCTGCCTGTAAACCTGCAACGACTGATTTTTTTATTTGGCCACTTGGAGGCGATAGAAACAAATTGATTTGATAAGTTGATTTGGTACACAACCGTTGCTTTTTTTTTTAAACAATTTTTATTTATTTGTTTTTGTTAACAATACATTGCAATACAATCTCCTCTGGATTATGGAGAATAAAAAACAAATAACAAACAACAACAACAAAATCAAACAAACAAACAGAAAATACAATCATCAAGAGCAGAGCCTGTATACAATTATGTAAGATCCAGTCTCTCCGTATATAACAACCATTTCCTCCATCTTTTAACAAACATGTGTTCTTTCACTTTCAACTTGTATGTGAAATGTTCCATCGCTAATATGTCGTCTATGATTGACATCCATTGTTTCAGTCTTGAGCCAGTTTGTAGTAATGGCCTTCTTCCCAGCCACCAAGAGAATCTTAATCAGATATTGGTCTCCTATATGCACCGATCCATCCAAATGTCCAAAGTACAGAACAAGACAAGATTTAGGAATCATATATCCCAGCACATTGCAGAGAACTGAGTGAACATTCTCCCAGAAGGGCTGAATATTTGTGCAATTCCACAAAATGTGTGTGTGGTCTGAATCTATGTCATTACACAGTCTCCAGCATGGCTGGTGAGTACTCAACTGTTTGCTTTTGATTCTAGGTGTAACAAAATATCGAATTAAATTTTTCCAATTAAATTCTCTCCATCTCAGTGACTGAGTAGTAGTTTGGACACAACCGTTGCTTTTGCTTTTTTTACACATCCGACACTTACAAAGCAACGCTATTTGGGGAAACATCAGAAATGCTCCTTTCCGTCTCAGCCAGCTGGAAGCTCATATTGACGTCTGAGTCTGATTGAAAGCAGCTGGCAGGCAAGTGCCAACAAAGAGAGTAGCTGCGTAGCTATCAAGCTGATGTAGTGCATCTTTCCCTGTGGGATGCTCTTCCAAGGTCTGTGGCTTTGTTAGAGCTTTATACAAGATTTGATTGGGCGTATCAAAATAAAGTGTGTCTCTTTCTTAGGTGGATACCTTACAACACCATAGTGAGACAAAAATATAAATACATAATAGATATAATATATTAAACTAGAAAATTCCCCCTGGGAAATTTTGAAAGGGACACGGGGTGCGTTCGAGCCGACAAAATTATCTACGTTTTAAAGTTTGAATGAAGTCTCTAGGAGAAACTATGGCGAAGCAGCGGACAATTGAAAAAGGCTGCAATTTGAGGAAATTTCCCCATTCATTTCTTATGGGAAATTTATCGCAGTTGTTTGCGTCTTACGTCGGGCTTCGATGGTCATAGCTCGAAAACCGTAAGAGATATCAAAATGTGCCGAGGGTCATTTTGAGCCGACAAAATTATCTACGTTTTAAAGTTTGAATGAAGTCTCTAGGAGAAACTATGGCGAAGCAGCGGACAATTGAAAAAGGCTGCAATGTGAGAAAACTGCAGATATCAGAGGTAGTCAGTCCCTGATTAATGAATTGCTCTCAGCTGTGTTTCTGTGGCTTTCTCCTTGTCTGTCTCTGTTGATCACCTCAGCTGTCTGTGTCTGCTTCTCTCCTCTGCTTCATGTCTCTGTTAACATGAATTAATGAACTGAATCAATAAACATGAATGGAGCTAATGCTAACGGAGCTAACAGAGCTAACACTAACGGAGCTAACAGCTAACGGCGCGAATAGAGCTAACGGCGCTAACGCTAACAGAGCTAACTGTGCTAACAGAGCTAACAGAGCTAACGGCGTTAACAAGGGGCGGGGGGATGGGGTTTTCATTATGCATTTGTCTGTGTGTGTGTGTTTATGTATCTGTCGTTGTGTGTGACTGCGTATGTGTGTGTCTTCGTCTGTTTGTGTGTGTGTGTCTGCTTGAACTACACAAGCAGCCAAACCAGCTCCAACATGGAGATGTGTATAGTATATATGTGTCTGAATGTGTGTGTGTGTGTGTGTGTGTGTGTGGGTGCCTGTGTAACTTCTGCATTTGTGTGACTACTGTCTCAACCTCTTTGGCAAAGAGCTTTGTGAAGCTGAGTTTAACTGCTTGTTGGACAGAGATTATTTTCAAACAATGCCCTTGTTTTGACTGAGCTCGTTAAGATAATCCCTCTCAGGCTTGTTGTCCTGCAGATGTGTGTGCGTGGGTTCTTGACCGGTGTGTGTGTAAATGACAGTTGCAACTGTTAAACTCTTCCCTTGAAAAGCGTCTTTTTCGCTGTCGGTTTCTTCCGAACAACTTGCGATTGTGTCAAAACCGTAGCTGCTATCAAAAAACCGATTACATTGTGAGATGCGGACAAGTCTGGGCCAGATGTACGTGTGTTTTATGTCCAGATATTCTTTAGAAAAATGACAAAATGGTCGACTTAAAAAGACTCTGCGACTCAGAGAACAGGAGTTTGTATTGTATGCAGTGAGATTTGGGTTCGGCGAACCTCCTGAACTAAATCCTCTGGTGAGAGAACCGTACCTCGTATCAGAGTGTACTATAGATCATCGGACTCCCGAGAACTTCCTGAGTCCGAATATCATCTCGTTTTATTCCTGAGACAACAACTTTTCGTTTTATGGCGATGTAAAGACAGGAGGCATTTATGCTTTTCTCACAAAACAGCTCTGAATTTTTACATTGGAGTCAATGGGAGAGCTAGAGGGAGGTGGCTACACAAAAAGCCTCACTATTTAAATTCAGTAAGTCTCTCGGCTTTTTCGAGGACATCACATGAAAGAGGACAAGTTTGTCTACAAAAGATCCCAAAATTATGTGTCTCCTATTCACCGTTTGTATTTTACGGCAATTTTAGAAACACATTTCAGGCGATTTTTCACCGGCTGTCTCACTCTAACTTATGACATCACCCACTGTAGAGGGAGAGATTCTGAGCATTTTTGTGAGAAACTTGATGGTCTTCAGATGGTCATAGCTCGAAAACCGTAAGAGATATCAAAAAATGTGCCGGTATTAATTTTGAGCTGACAAATTTATCTACGTTTTAAACTTTGAATGAAGTCTCTAGGACAAAGTATGGCCGAGCTGCGGACAATTGAAAAAGGCTGAAATTTGAGGAAATTTCCCCATTCATTTCTTATGGGAAAGTCTTCGCAGTTGTTCGCGTCTTACGTCGGCCTTCGATGGTCATAGTTCGAAAACCGTAAGAGATATCAAAATGTGCCGAGGGTCATTTGGAGCCGACAAAATTATCTACGTTTTAAAGTTTGAATGAAGTCTCTAGGAGAAACTATGGCGAAGCAGCGGACAATTGAAAAAGGCTGCAATTTGAGAAAACAGCAGATATCAGAGGCAGTCAGTCCCTGATTAATGAACTGGTCCCAGCTGTGTTTCTGTGGCTTTCTCCTCTGCTTCATGTCTCTGTTAACATGAATTAATGAACTGAATCAATAAACATGAATGGAGCTAATGCTAACAGAGCTAACACTAACTGAGCTAACAGCTAAAGGTGCGAATATAGCTAACGGCGCTAGCGCTAACAGAGCTAACTGTGCTAACAGAGCTAACAGAGCTAACGGCGTTAACAAGGGGGCGGGGGGATGGGGTTTTCATTATGCATTTGTCTGTGTGTGTGTGTTTATGTATCTGTCGTTGTGTGTGACTGCGTATGTGTGTGTCTTCGTCTGTTTGTGTGTGTGTGTCTGCTTGAACTACACAAGCAGCCCAACCAGCTCCTACATGGAGATGTGTCTGGTATATGTGTGTCTGAATGTGTGTGTGTGTGTGTGTGTTTGTTTGTGTGCGTGTGTAACTTCTGCCCCACCTGCTGATAATTACCTCTCTACCTCTCCCACTTTTTACCTGTTCCTGTTCAGTTTTGACGTGCTTGTTTTTAATCACTTTTTAGCTGTTGGTTAGCCCTGCTTGTGTGTGTGTTTGTGTGACTACTGTCTCAACCTTTTTGGCAAAGCGCTTGGTGAAGCTGAGTTTAACTGTTTGTTGGATGGAGATTGTTTTCAAACAATGCCCTTGTTTTGACTGAGCTCGTTAAGATAATCATTCTCAGGCTTGTTGTCCTGCAGATGTGTGTGCGTGGGTTATTGACCGGTGTGTGTGTAAATGACAGTTAATGACACACCTGTTAACTGAAAAGCGGCTTTTTCGCTGTCGGTTTCTTCCGAACAACTTGCGATTGTGTCAAAACCGTAGCTGCTATCAAAAAACCGATTACACTGTGAGATGCGGACAAGTCTGGGCCAGATGTACGTGTGTTTTATGTCCAGATATTCTTTAGAAAAATGACAAAATGGTCGACTTAAAAAGACTCTGCGACTCAGAGAACAGGAGTTTGTATTGTATGCAGTGAGATTTGGGTTCGGCGAACCTCCTGAACTAAATCCTCTGGTGAGAGAACCGTACCTCGTATCAGAGTGTACTATAGATCATCGGACTCCCGAGAACTTCCTGAGTCCGAATATCATCTCGTTTTATTCCTGAGACAACAACTTTTCGTTTTATGGCGATGTAAAGACAGGAGGCATTTATGCTTTTCTCACAAAACAGCTCTGAATTTTTACATTGGAGTCAATGGGAGAGCTAGAGGGAGGTGGCTACACAAAAAGCCTCACTATTTAAATTCAGTAAGTCTCTCGGCTTTTTCGAGGACATCACATGAAAGAGGACAAGTTTGTCTACAAAAGATCCCAAAATTATGTGTCTCCTATTCACCGTTTGTATTTTACGGCAATTTTAGAAACACATTTCAGGCGATTTTTCACCGGCTGTCTCACTCTAACTTATGACATCACCCACTGTAGAGGGAGAGATTCTGAGCATTTTTGTGAGAAACTTGATGGTCTTCAGATGGTCATAGCTCGAAAACCGTAAGAGATATCAAAAAATGTGCCGGTATTAATTTTGAGCTGACAAATTTATCTACGTTTTAAACTTTGAATGAAGTCTCTAGGACAAAGTATGGCCGAGCTGCGGACAATTGAAAAAGGCTGAAATTTGAGGAAATTTCCCCATTCATTTCTTATGGGAAAGTCTTCGCAGTTGTTCGCGTCTTACGTCGGCCTTCGATGGTCATAGTTCGAAAACCGTAAGAGATATCAAAATGTGCCGAGGGTCATTTGGAGCCGACAAAATTATCTACGTTTTAAAGTTCAAATGAAGTCTCTCGGTGAATGTATGCCTGAGCTACAGACGTTTGAAAAACTCCAATTTCCATCTTTTTTTTTTCGCCCGTCCCATTCATTCTTATGGGAAATTTATCGCAGTTTTTCGCGTCTTACGACGCGAAAAACTGCGATAAATTTGAGAAAAGTAATAGCACACCGATCCTGATCAAACCGCACGTTTTGATATATAATTTGCAAGGGTTTTCTCAAAGCTGCGGGGCGAGTTCAGGGACAAAAATTTGGAGGATGATGAAAAATAATAACTAGAAAATTCCCTCTGGGAAATTTTGAAAGGGACACGGGGTGTGTTCGAGCCGACAAAATTATCTACGTTTTAAAGTTTGAATGAAGTCTCTAGGACAAAGTATGGCCGAGCAGCGGACAATTGAAAAAGGCTGAAATTTGAGGAAATTTCCCCATTCATTTCTTATGGGAAATTTATCGCAGTTGTTTGCGTCTTACGTCGGCCTTCGATGGTCATAGCTCGAAAACCGTAAGAGATATCAAAATGTGCCGAGGGTCATTTTGAGCCGACAAAATTATCTACGTTTTAAAGTTTGAATGAAGTCTCTAGGAGAAACTATGGCGAAGCAGCGGACAATTGAAAAAGGCTGCAAATTGAGAAAACGGCAGATATCAGAGGTAGTCAGTCCCTGATTAATGAATTGCTCTCAGCTGTGTTTCTGTGGCTTTCTCCTTGTCTGTCTCTGTTGATCACCTCAGCTGTCTGTGTCTGCTTCTCTCCTCTGCTTCATGTCTCTGTTAACATGAATTAATGAACTGAATCAATAAACATGAATGGAGCTAATGCTAACAGAGCTAACAGAGCTAACACTAACTGAGCTAACAGCTAACGGTGCGAATATAGCTAACGGCGCTAGCGCTAACAGAGCTAACTGTGCTAGCAGAGCTAATAGAGCTAACAGCGTTAACAAGGGGGCGGGGGGATGGGGTTTTCATTATGCATTTGTCTGTGTGTGTGTGTTTATGTATCTGTCGTTGTGTGTGACTGCGTATGTGTGTGTCTTCGTCTGTTTCTGTGGCTTTCTCCTTGTCTGTCTCTGTTGATCACCTCAGCTGTCTGTGTCTGCTTCTCTCCTCTGCTTCATGTCTCTGTTAACATGAATTAATGAACTGAATCAATAAACATGAATGGAGCTAATGCTAACGGAGCTAACAGAGCTAACACTAACGGAGCTAACAGCTAACGGTGCGAATAGAGCTAACGGCGCTAACGCTAACAGAGCTAACTGTGCTAACAGAGCTAATAGAGCTAACGGCGTTAACAAGGGGGCGGGGGGATGGGGTTTTCATTATGCATTTGTCTGTGTGTGTGTGTTTATGTATCTGTCATTGTGTGTGACTGCGTATGTGTGTGTCTTCGTCTGTTTGTGTGTGTGTGTCTGCTTGAACTACACAAGCAGCCCAATCTGCTCCTACATGGAGATGTGTATGGTATATGTGTGTCTGAATGTGTGTGTGTGTGTGTGTGTGCGTGCGTGTGTGCCTGTGTAACTTCTGCCCCACCTGCTGATAATTACCTCTGCACCTCTCCCACTGTTTACCTGTTCCTGTTCAGTTTTGACGTGCTGTTTTTAATCACTTTTTAGCTGTTGGTTAGCCCTTTTTGTGTGTGTGTTTGTGTGACTACTGTCTCAACCTTTTTGCGAAACTGCTTTCTGAAGCTGAGTTTAACTGTTTGTTGGACGGAGATTGTTTTCAAACAATGCCCTTGTTTTGACTGAGCTCGTTAAGATAATCACTCTCAGGCTGGTTGTCCTGCAGATGTGTGTGCGTGGGTTATTGACCGGTGTGTGTGTAAATGACAGTTGCACCTGTTAAACTCTTCCCTTGAAAAGCGGCTTTTTCGCTGTCGGTTTCTTCCGAACAACTTGCGATTGTGTCAAAACCGTAGCTGCTATCAAAAAACCGATTACACTGTGAGATGCGGACAAGTCTGGGCCAGATGTACGTGTGTTTTATGTCCAGATATTCTTTAGAAAAATGACAAAATGGTCGACTTAAAAAGACTCTGCCACTCAGAGAACAGGAGTTTGTATTGTATGCAGTGAGATTTGGGTTCGGCGAACCTCCTGAACTAAATCCTCTGGTGAGAGAACCGTACCTCGTATCAGAGTGTACTATAGATCATCGGACTCCCGAGAACTTCCTGAGTCCGACCATCATCTCGTTTTATTCCTGACACAACAACTTTTCGTTTTATGGCGATCTAAAGACAGGAGGCATTTCTGCTTTGCTCACAAAACAGCTCTGAATTTTAACATGGGACTTAATGGGAGAACAGGAGGGCGCTGGCTGCACAAAACGTCTCACTATTTAAATTCAGTAAGTCTCTCGGCTTTTTCGAGGACATCACACGAAAGAGGACAAGTTTGTCTACAAACTGATCCCAAAATTATGCGTGTAGAGTGTAATTTGTGGCCGTAGCGACGAGAAAAAGAGAAGATTTTCAGATCGTTTTTAGACTCTGTGCCACTCTAGCACGCACTCTAGCACGAACATTCCGCGCAATACACACCCATTATAATCTCAAAATTTCCCGCCAAACGATCACTGTCATTGAACAGTGACTGATCAAAAACTATAGGACCAATCAAAATGTGGATGAACACACCAATAGACCAGACTTGGGTCTACATTTTAAAGTTGAAATGAAGTCTCTCGGTGAATGTATGCCTGAGCTACAGATGTTTGAAAAACTCCAATTTCAATCTTGTTTTTTTCGGCCGTCCCATTCATTTCTTATGGGAAATTTATCGCAGTTTTTCGCGTCTTACGACGCGAAAAACTGCGATAAATTTGAGAAAAGTAATAGCACACCGATCCCGAACAATACGCACGTTTTGATATATAATTTGCGAGGGTTTTCTCAAAGCTGCGGGGCGAGTTTGAGGACGAAAACTTGGAGGAAGATGAAAAATAACTAGAAAATTCCCTCTGGGAAATTTTGAAAGGGACACGGGGTGTGTTCGAGCCGACAAAATTATCTACGTTTTAAAGTTTGAATGAAGTCTCTAGGACAAAGTATGGCCGAGCAGCGGACAATTGAAAAAGGCTGAAATTTGAGGAAATTTCCCCATTCATTTCTTATGGGAAATTTATCGCAGTTGTTTGCGTCTTACGTCGGCCTTCGATGGTCATAGCTCGAAAACCGTAAGAGATATCAAAATGTGCCGAGGGTCATTTTGAGCCGACAAAATTATCTACGTTTTAAAGTTTGAATGAAGTCTCTAGGAGAAACTATGGCGAAGCAGCGGACAATTGAAAAAGGCTGCAATTTGAGAAAACGGCAGATATCAGAGGTAGTCAGTCCCTGATTAATGAATTGCTCTCAGCTGTGTTTCTGTGGCTTTCTCCTTGTCTGTCTCTGTTGATCACCTCAGCTGTCTGTGTCTGCTGCTCTCCTCTGCTTCATGTCTCTGTTAACATGAATTAATGAACTGAATCAATAAACATGAATGGAGCTAATGCTGACGGAGCTAACAGAGCTAACACTAACTGAGCTAACAGCTAAAGGTGCGAATATAGCTAACGGCGCTAGCGCTAACAGAGCTAACTGTGCTAACAGAGCTAACAGAGCCAACGGCGTTAACAAGGGGGCGGGGGGATGGGGTTTTCATTATGCATTTGTCTGTGTGTGTGTGTTTATGTATCTGTCGTTGTGTGTGACTGCGTATGTGTGTGTCTTCGTCTGTTTGTGTGTGTGTGTCTGCTTGAACTACACAAGCAGCCCAACCAGCTCCTACATGGAGATGTGTCTGGTATATGTGTGTCTGAATGTGTGTGTGTGTGTGTGTTTGTTTGTGTGCGTGTGTAACTTCTGCCCCACCTGCTGATAATTACCTCTCTACCTCTCCCACTTTTTACCTGTTCCTGTTCAGTTTTGACGTGCTTGTTTTTAATCACTTTTTAGCTGTTGGTTAGCCCTGCTTGTGTGTGTGTTTGTGTGACTACTGTCTCAACCTTTTTGGCAAAGCGCTTGGTGAAGCTGAGTTTAACTGTTTGTTGGATGGAGATTGTTTTCAAACAATGCCCTTGTTTTGACTGAGCTCGTTAAGATAATCATTCTCAGGCTTGTTGTCCTGCAGATGTGTGTGCGTGGGTTATTGACCGGTGTGTGTGTAAATGACAGTTGCACCTGTTAAACTCTTCCCTTGAAAAGCGGCTTTTTCGCTGTCGGTTTCTTCCGAACAACTTGCGATTGTGTCAAAACCGTAGCTGCTATCAAAAAACCGATTACACTGTGAGATGCGGACAAGTCTGGGCCAGATGTACGTGTGTTTTATGTCCAGATATTCTTTAGAAAAATGACAAAATGGTCGACTTAAAAAGACTCTGCGACTCAGAGAACAGGAGTTTGTATTGTATGCAGTGAGATTTGGGTTCGGCGAACCTCCTGAACTAAATCCTCTGGTGAGAGAACCGTACCTCGTATCAGAGTGTACTATAGATCATCGGACTCCCGAGAACTTCCTGAGTCCGACCATCACCTCGTTTTATTCCTGACACAACAACTTTTCGTTTTATGGCGATCTAAAGACAGGAGGCATTTCTGCTTTTTTCCCAAAACAGCTCTGAATTTTAACATGGGACTTAATGGGAGAGCAGGAGGGAGCTGGCTACACAAAAAGCCTCACTATTTAAATTCAGTAAGTCTCTCGGTTTTTTCGAGGGCATCACACGAAAGAGGACAAGTTTGTCTACAAACTGATCCCAAAATTATGCGTGTAGAGTGTAATTTGTGGCCGTAGCGACGAGAAAAAGAGAAGATTTTCAGATCGTTTTTAGACTCTGTGCCACTCTAGCACGCACTCTAGCACGAACATTCCGCGCAATACACACCCATTATAATCTCAAAATTTCCCGCCAAACGATCACTGTCATTGAACAGTGACTGATCAAAAACTATAGGACCAATCAAAATGTGGATGAACACACCAATAGACCAGACTTGGGTCTACATTTTAAAGTTGAAATGAAGTCTCTCGGTGAATGTATGCCTGAGCTACAGATGTTTGAAAAACTCCAATTTCAATCTTGTTTTTTTCGCCCGTCCCATTCATTTCTTATGGGAAATTTATCGCAGTTTTTCGCGTCTTACGACGCGAAAAACTGCGATAAATTTGAGAAAAGTAATAGCACACCGATCCCGAACAATACGCACGTTTTGATATATAATTTGCGAGGGTTTTCTCAAAGCTGCGGGGCGAGTTTGAGGACGAAAACTTGGAGGAAGATGAAAAATAATAATAATAATAAGAAGAAGAAGAAGAAGAAACGCGCGGGATAGTAATAAGTGACTCGGGGCTACGCCCCGAGTCACTGGCTCCTGCAGCAGAGCTGCAGGAGCCAGTGCCTCGGAGCGTGCCCCGTGTCCCTAATAAGAAGAAGAAGAAGAAGAAGAAACGCGCGGGATAGTAATAAGTGACTCGGGGCTACGCCCCGAGTCACTGGCTCCTGCAGCTATTTCATAGCTGTAGGAGCCAGTGACTCGGGACGTTGCCCCGTGTCCCTAATAAGAAGAAACACGCGGGATAGTAATAAGTGACTCGGGGCTAACAGAGCTAACACTAACTGAGCTAACAGCTAAAGGTGCGAATATAGCTAACGGCGCTAGCGCTAACAGAGCTAACTGTGCTAACAGAGCTAACAGAGCTAACGGCGTTAACAAGGGGGCGGGGGGATGGGGTTTTCATTATGCATTTGTCTGTGTGTGTGTGTTTATGTATCTGTCGTTGTGTGTGACTGCGTATGTGTGTGTCTTCGTCTGTTTGTGTGTGTGTGTCTGCTTGAACTACACAAGCAGCCCAACCAGCTCCTACATGGAGATGTGTCTGGTATATGTGTGTCTGAATGTGTGTGTGTGTGTGTGTGTGTTTGTTTGTGTGCGTGTGTAACTTCTGCCCCACCTGCTGATAATTACCTCTCTACCTCTCCCACTTTTTACCTGTTCCTGTTCAGTTTTGACGTGCTTGTTTTTAATCACTTTTTAGCTGTTGGTTAGCCCTGCTTGTGTGTGTGTTTGTGTGACTACTGTCTCAACCTTTTTGGCAAAGCGCTTGGTGAAGCTGAGTTTAACTGTTTGTTGGATGGAGATTGTTTTCAAACAATGCCCTTGTTTTGACTGAGCTCGTTAAGATAATCATTCTCAGGCTTGTTGTCCTGCAGATGTGTGTGCGTGGGTTATTGACCGGTGTGTGTGTAAATGACAGTTAATGACACACCTGTTAACTGAAAAGCGGCTTTTTCGCTGTCGGTTTCTTCCGAACAACTTGCGATTGTGTCAAAACCGTAGCTGCTATCAAAAAACCGATTACACTGTGAGATGCGGACAAGTCTGGGCCAGATGTACGTGTGTTTTATGTCCAGATATTCTTTAGAAAAATGACAAAATGGTCGACTTAAAAAGACTCTGCGACTCAGAGAACAGGAGTTTGTATTGTATGCAGTGAGATTTGGGTTCGGCGAACCTCCTGAACTAAATCCTCTGGTGAGAGAACCGTACCTCGTATCAGAGTGTACTATAGATCATCGGACTCCCGAGAACTTCCTGAGTCCGAATATCATCTCGTTTTATTCCTGAGACAACAACTTTTCGTTTTATGGCGATGTAAAGACAGGAGGCATTTATGCTTTTCTCACAAAACAGCTCTGAATTTTTACATTGGAGTCAATGGGAGAGCTAGAGGGAGGTGGCTACACAAAAAGCCTCACTATTTAAATTCAGTAAGTCTCTCGGCTTTTTCGAGGACATCACATGAAAGAGGACAAGTTTGTCTACAAAAGATCCCAAAATTATGTGTCTCCTATTCACCGTTTGTATTTTACGGCAATTTTAGAAACACATTTCAGGCGATTTTTCACCGGCTGTCTCACTCTAACTTATGACATCACCCACTGTAGAGGGAGAGATTCTGAGCATTTTTGTGAGAAACTTGATGGTCTTCAGATGGTCATAGCTCGAAAACCGTAAGAGATATCAAAAAATGTGCCGGTATTAATTTTGAGCTGACAAATTTATCTACGTTTTAAACTTTGAATGAAGTCTCTAGGACAAAGTATGGCCGAGCTGCGGACAATTGAAAAAGGCTGAAATTTGAGGAAATTTCCCCATTCATTTCTTATGGGAAAGTCTTCGCAGTTGTTCGCGTCTTACGTCGGCCTTCGATGGTCATAGTTCGAAAACCGTAAGAGATATCAAAATGTGCCGAGGGTCATTTGGAGCCGACAAAATTATCTACGTTTTAAAGTTCAAATGAAGTCTCTCGGTGAATGTATGCCTGAGCTACAGACGTTTGAAAAACTCCAATTTCCATCTTTTTTTTTTCGCCCGTCCCATTCATTCTTATGGGAAATTTATCGCAGTTTTTCGCGTCTTACGACGCGAAAAACTGCGATAAATTTGAGAAAAGTAATAGCACACCGATCCTGATCAAACCGCACGTTTTGATATATAATTTGCAAGGGTTTTCTCAAAGCTGCGGGGCGAGTTCAGGGACAAAAATTTGGAGGATGATGAAAAATAATAACTAGAAAATTCCCTCTGGGAAATTTTGAAAGGGACACGGGGTGTGTTCGAGCCGACAAAATTATCTACGTTTTAAAGTTTGAATGAAGTCTCTAGGACAAAGTATGGCCGAGCAGCGGACAATTGAAAAAGGCTGAAATTTGAGGAAATTTCCCCATTCATTTCTTATGGGAAATTTATCGCAGTTGTTTGCGTCTTACGTCGGCCTTCGATGGTCATAGCTCGAAAACCGTAATAGATATCAAAATGTGCCGAGGGTCATTTTGAGCCGACAAAATTATCTACGTTTTAAAGTTTGAATGAAGTCTCTAGGAGAAACTATGGCGAAGCAGCGGACAATTGAAAAAGGCTGCAAATTGAGAAAACGGCAGATATCAGAGGTAGTCAGTCCCTGATTAATGAATTGCTCTCAGCTGTGTTTCTGTGGCTTTCTCCTTGTCTGTCTCTGTTGATCACCTCAGCTGTCTGTGTCTGCTTCTCTCCTCTGCTTCATGTCTCTGTTAACATGAATTAATGAACTGAATCAATAAACATGAATGGAGCTAATGCTAACAGAGCTAACAGAGCTAACACTAACTGAGCTAACAGCTAACGGTGCGAATATAGCTAACGGCGCTAGCGCTAACAGAGCTAACTGTGCTAGCAGAGCTAATAGAGCTAACAGCGTTAACAAGGGGGCGGGGGGATGGGGTTTTCATTATGCATTTGTCTGTGTGTGTGTGTTTATGTATCTGTCGTTGTGTGTGACTGCGTATGTGTGTGTCTTCGTCTGTTTCTGTGGCTTTCTCCTTGTCTGTCTCTGTTGATCACCTCAGCTGTCTGTGTCTGCTTCTCTCCTCTGCTTCATGTCTCTGTTAACATGAATTAATGAACTGAATCAATAAACATGAATGGAGCTAATGCTAACGGAGCTAACAGAGCTAACACTAACGGAGCTAACAGCTAACGGTGCGAATAGAGCTAACGGCGCTAACGCTAACAGAGCTAACTGTGCTAACAGAGCTAATAGAGCTAACGGCGTTAACAAGGGGGCGGGGGGATGGGGTTTTCATTATGCATTTGTCTGTGTGTGTGTGTTTATGTATCTGTCATTGTGTGTGACTGCGTATGTGTGTGTCTTCGTCTGTTTGTGTGTGTGTGTCTGCTTGAACTACACAAGCAGCCCAATCTGCTCCTACATGGAGATGTGTATGGTATATGTGTGTCTGAATGTGTGTGTGTGTGTGTGTGTGTGCGTGCGTGTGTGCCTGTGTAACTTCTGCCCCACCTGCTGATAATTACCTCTGCACCTCTCCCACTGTTTACCTGTTCCTGTTCAGTTTTGACGTGCTGTTTTTAATCACTTTTTAGCTGTTGGTTAGCCCTTTTTGTGTGTGTGTTTGTGTGACTACTGTCTCAACCTTTTTGCGAAACTGCTTTCTGAAGCTGAGTTTAACTGCTTGTTGGACGGAGATTGTTTTCAAACAATGCCCTTGTTTTGACTGAGCTCGTTAAGATAATCACTCTCAGGCTGGTTGTCCTGCAGATGTGTGTGCGTGGGTTATTGACCGGTGTGTGTGTAAATGACAGTTGCACCTGTTAAACTCTTCCCTTGAAAAGCGGCTTTTTCGCTGTCGGTTTCTTCCGAACAACTTGCGATTGTGTCAAAACCGTAGCTGCTATCAAAAAACCGATTACACTGTGAGATGCGGACAAGTCTGGGCCAGATGTACGTGTGTTTTATGTCCAGATATTCTTTAGAAAAATGACAAAATGGTCGACTTAAAAAGACTCTGCCACTCAGAGAACAGGAGTTTGTATTGTATGCAGTGAGATTTGGGTTCGGCGAACCTCCTGAACTAAATCCTCTGGTGAGAGAACCGTACCTCGTATCAGAGTGTACTATAGATCATCGGACTCCCGAGAACTTCCTGAGTCCGACCATCATCTCGTTTTATTCCTGACACAACAACTTTTCGTTTTATGGCGATCTAAAGACAGGAGGCATTTCTGCTTTGCTCACAAAACAGCTCTGAATTTTAACATGGGACTTAATGGGAGAACAGGAGGGCGCTGGCTGCACAAAACGTCTCACTATTTAAATTCAGTAAGTCTCTCGGCTTTTTCGAGGACATCACACGAAAGAGGACAAGTTTGTCTACAAACTGATCCCAAAATTATGCGTGTAGAGTGTAATTTGTGGCCGTAGCGACGAGAAAAAGAGAAGATTTCCAGATCGTTTTTAGACTCTGTGCCACTCTAGCACGCACTCTAGCACGAACATTCCGCGCAATACACACCCATTATAATCTCAAAATTTCCCGCCAAACGATCACTGTCATTGAACAGTGACTGATCAAAAACTATAGGACCAATCAAAATGTGGATGAACACACCAATAGACCAGACTTGGGTCTACATTTTAAAGTTGAAATGAAGTCTCTCGGTGAATGTATGCCTGAGCTACAGATGTTTGAAAAACTCCAATTTCAATCTTGTTTTTTTCGCCCGTCCCATTCATTTCTTATGGGAAATTTATCGCAGTTTTTCGCGTCTTACGACGCGAAAAACTGCGATAAATTTGAGAAAAGTAATAGCACACCGATCCCGAACAATACACACGTTTTGATATATAATTTGCGAGGGTTTTCTCAAAGCTGCGGGGCGAGTTTGAGGACGAAAACTTGGAGGAAGATGAAAAATAACTAGAAAATTCCCCCTGGGAAATTTTGAAAGGGACACGGGGTGCGTTCGAGCCGACAAAATTATCTACGTTTTAAAGTTTGAATGAAGTCTCTAGGACAAAGTATGGCCGAGCAGCGGACAATTGAAAAAGGCTGAAATTTGAGGAAATTTCCCCATTCATTTCTTATGGGAAATTTATCGCAGTTGTTCGCGTCTTACGTCGGCCTTCGATGGTCATAGCTCGAAAACCGTAAGAGATATCAAAATGTGCCGAGGGTCATTTGGAGCCGACAAAATTATCTACGTTTTAAAGTTTGAATGAAGTCTCTAGGAGAAACTATGGCGAAGCAGCGGACAATTGAAAAAGGCTGCAATGTGAGAAAACGGCAGATATCAGAGGCAGTCAGTCCCTGATTAATGAATTGCTCTCAGCTGTGTTTCTGTGGCTTTCTCCTTGTCTGTCTCTGTTGATCACCTCAGCTGTCTGTGTCTGCTTCTCTCCTCTGCTTCATGTCTCTGTTAACATGAATTAATGAACTGAATCAATAAACATGAATGGAGCTAATGCTAACGGAGCTAACAGAGCTAACACTAATGGAGCGAACAGCTAACGGTGCGAATAGAGCTAACGGCGCTAACGCAACCAGAGCTAACTGTGCTAACAGAGCTAATAGAGCTAGCGGCGTTAACAAGGGGGCGGGGGGATGGGGTTTCATTATGCATTTGTCTGTGTGTGTGTGTTTATGTATCTGTCGTTGTGTGTGACTGCGTATGTGTGTGTCTTCGTCTGTTTCTGTGGCTTTCTCCTTGTCTGTCTCTGTTGATCACCTCAGCTGTCTGTGTCTGCTTCTCTCCTCTGCTTCATGTCTCTGTTAACATGAATTAATGAACTGAATCAATAAACATGAATGGAGCTAATGCTGACGGAGCTAACAGAGCTAACACTAACGGAGCTAACAGCTAGCGGTGCGAATAGAGCTAACGGCACTAACGCTAACAGAGCTAACTGTGCTAACAGAGCTAATAACGGCGTTAACAAGGGGGCGGGGGGATGGGGTTTTCATTATGCATTTGTCTGTGTGTGTGTGTTTATGTATCTGTCATTGTGTGTGACTGCGTATGTGTGTGTCTTCGTCTGTTTGTGTGTGTGTGTCTGCTTGAACTACACAAGCAGCCCAACCTGCTCCTACATGGAGATGTGTCTGGTATATGTGTGTCTGAATGTGTGTGTGTGTGTGTGTTTGTTTGTGTGCGTGTGTAACTTCTGCCCCACCTGCTGATAATTACCTCTCTACCTCTCCCACTTTTTACCTGTTCCTGTTCAGTTTTGACGTGCTTGTTTTTAATCACTTTTTAGCTGTTGGTTAGCCCTGCTTGTGTGTGTGTTTGTGTGACTACTTTCTCAACCTTTTTGGCAAAGCGCTTGGTGAAGCTGAGTTTAACTGTTTGTTGGATGGAGATTGTTTTCAAACAATGCCCTTGTTTTGACTGAGCTCGTTAAGATAATCATTCTCAGGCTTGTTGTCCTGCAGATGTGTGTGCGTGGGTTATTGACCGGTGTGTGTGTAAATGACAGTTGCACCTGTTAAACTCCTCCCTTGAAAAGCGGCTTTTTCGCTGTCGGTTTCTTCCGAACAACTTGCGATTGTGTCAAAACCGTAGCTGCTATCAAAAAACCGATTACACTGTGAGATGCGGACAAGTCTGTGCCAGATGTACGTGTGTTTTATGTCCAGATATTCTTTAGAAAAATGACAAAATGGTCGACTTAAAAAGACTCTGCGACTCAGAGAACAGGAGTTTGTATTGTATGCAGTGAGATTTGGGTTCGGCGAACCTCCTGAACTAAATCCTCTGGTGAGAGAACCGTACCTCGTATCAGAGTGTACTATAGATCATCGGACTCCCGAGAACTTCCTGAGTCCGGCCATCTCCTCGTTTTATTCCTGACACAACAACTTTTCGTTTTATGGCGATCTAAAGACAGGAGGCATTTCTGCTTTGCTCACAAAACAGCTCTGAATTTTAACATGGGACTTAATGGGAGAACAGGAGGGCGCTGGCTGCACAAAACGTCTCACTATTTAAATTCAGTAAGTCTCTCGGCTTTTTCGAGGACATCACACGAAAGAGGACAAGTTTGTCTACAAAATGAGCCCAAAATTATGCGTGTAGAGTGTAATTTGTGGCCGTAGCGACGAGAAAAAGAGAAGATTTTCAGATCGTTTTTAGACTCTGTGCCACTCTAGCACGCACTCTAGCACGAACATTCCGCGCAATACACACCCATTATAATCTCAAAATTTCCCGCCAAACGATCACTGTCATTGAACAGTGACTGATCAAAAACTATAGGACCAATCAAAATGTGGATGAACACACCAATAGACCAGACTTGGGTCTACATTTTAAAGTTGAAATGAAGTCTCTCGGTGAATGTATGCCTGAGCTACAGATGTTTGAAAAACTCCAATTTCAATCTTGTTTTTTTCACCGGTCCCATTCATTTCTTATGGGAAATTTATCGCAGTTTTTCGCGTCTTACGACGCGAAAAACTGCAATAAATTTGAGAAAAGTAATAGCACACCGATCCCGAACAATACGCACGTTTTGATATATAATTTGCGAGGGTTTTCTCAAAGCTGCGGGGCGAGTTTGAGGACGAAAACTTGGAGGAAGATGAAAAATAATAATAAGAAGAAGAAGAAGAAACGCGCGGGATAGTAATAAGTGACTCGGGGCTACGCCCCGAGTCACTGGCTCCTGCAGCTATGAAATAGCTGTAGGAGCCAGTGACTCGGGACGTTGCCCCGTGTCCCTAATAAGAAGAAGAAGAAGAAGAAGAAACGCGCGGGATAGTAATAAGTGACTCGGGACGTTGCCCCGTGTCCCTAATAAGAAGAAACACGCGGGATAGTAATAAGTGACTCGGGGCTACGCCCCGAGTCACTGGCTCCTGCAGCAGAGCTGCAGGAGCCAGTGCCTCGGAGCGTGCCCCGTGTCCCTAATAAATAATAGGAAATAAGGTGAAATGCACATAAAATAAAGCCTATAGGACATTCCTTTTGATGCATTGGTGCAGCCATTAAAAACATGGCTTTATGTAACACCATGTTGTGGCAAGTGTGTTGACATGAGTGTCAGAACAAGCAAGTCAAAAAATAATTTCTGTTTGCCGTGTAACAATATATATCTGAGCAGCTTCAGTAGTTTAACTGCTATTGCTGCATTAGCTGCACATGCACTGTTTCACGTGACGTTTGACATTGTGTTCAGCTGCGTCAAGGCTAACCCTGTGTTCAGTTTCCGCTCATAATTGACACGGCTGGTGTGTATGTGAACAGATCGGAGCCTTGTGATGACAGACCGTGTTGACAGGACAAAAAGATGATGCTGCTAATGGAAATGCCAATGTCAACTGCAAGAACAGAACACCTCAGAGAGGGAGGGACTACGGAGGCTGACATGTGAGTTCCCCACTCACTCAAATTGGTCTTCAGGGGACAAGGAGGACAAGCTGTTAATAGGACAGGCTGGGGACGACTGTGGTGGAGGCCCAAAAAATCTGTAAAACAGTTTATTCTCATGCGGTGGCTAACAAATCACAACAAGTGGCAAGATGATGTAAAGCTGCTGTAAACATGATTTACATAAGTGAAAAAACAAGATACATTTACAACAGGGTACAAAGATACCATCATTTCAAATATCAAAATAAAAGTATGCAGATTGATTTGTAACTAATATCTAAAACAGTGAATGATGATAACTATCTTTGCTTAAGTTCCAAACACAGGCCCTGAGGACCACACACACACACACACACACACGGACACATCATTCAGACAGCATGTTTACAATTTCTAAATTGTTTCATGATTTGATTCTTGTACAATATTCAGGTGCACAAAATGTGCTCTGAAGAGCAGACACCCCAAATAATAGACCAACAAGCTTTCTGGCCTGCACCAGCACGTCCCTCCAGCTCCCTCTAGCGGCAGACGGATGTTAAATCTTCTCTGCTTGCATGAGTCACGACAGGATTTGTCCATTTGTCATGCTGGGTTTGGGGCCCCTACAGCCAGCAAGGGCCCCAAAATGGGTATGTTTTGAAGATTTCAGTCATTTATATAAAATTTTCAGATTTTTTTTTATGTCCTCTTGGAACTAATTCCAAATGTTACCGTAAGGCTCTCTGCTCATATCTTCAATTATGTTAGCTTTTTATTTTCCAGTTTCTGTGGGACCATGTTTGCAGCACTGACCACCAAAAAGCGTCAAGTATTAAATTTTGACATCAAATCCCTGGTCAGATTCTTGTTTAAGATATTTATTCTTTGACTGGATATTCCCTGATCTGGGTCAGGAAGCGTCTTGAACTTTAGAGCATCATTTATTTAGGCAAAAGCATTGATTCAACACTGATGCACATGGCATGTTGTCTTAAATTAAAAGGGGTGCAACATGTTTTTATTTCACAGACTAAGGTATGGGGGAAAATATTGGTATTGGTACCAAAACTGGTTTACACCAGCACATAATAAATGTTAAGGTGTAAGGAAGAAAGAGGGAAGGAAGCCTTCTATAGTGGGACGGTCTATAGGGAGGTGGTTATGTAACAGGGAGGACTCAGTCCAAAGGTTGCCATGAATCTGAAATGTTCATCATGTGTCAGCGGTTGCCAAGGCTATACTTAAAGCCTCCGTGACGAGTGGAGACAACATATAATCTCTACACAGTAAATCATACGGACACACCTTTCTACTCTTGAAATGATTCAAAGGAGCAACCTCTGTGTGTCTCAGCTGAGGCCAGTTAAATTTACACTACAAGACCATAAAGTCTTTATGGGTGGAAAACGTTCATCCATTGTCTGAAATCTAATTTTACACAATGGAGAAATTTCCACCTTGAGACAAAGTGAAAAGCAACACCTGCTACTGTATAAACTAACTGTCAGGATGCTTGCGGGTTGATTTTCACTTCACTCAGTATTCCAAGAAGATACCCTGTGTATTTATAGTCAGGAAGACATGAAAATGTAGTTTGTTTGTGAAACCTGAAGACCTCAAAGTAAACCTCACTGCATTCATGTTTTTGCAAGCTGCCGCCGTCCTGGACTCTGAAATCCACTCAGACCCTGTTGATATCTTCTCCTGGCTTTTTCCACTTTTTCTGCTCTTCAAAATGACAGAATTATATCACTTCAACTATGAATGAACACTCATGTTGGAAAACATGCGGCTCTTCAAGCACCAGAGCAACAGTGCAGAAATATTCCAAGTGAAGGTCCTGCATTTGAAATTTGACTTGAGTAGAGCAGCAAAATGGACTTAGTGAAAATATTATTAAATCATTATGCAGAATGGCCCATTTCAGAATCATAACCAGCATGATTGGGTTACAATTACTGATGCACTAATGTGTAAGCATCAGTTTTAAGTTGCAGCTGGTAAAGGTTTAGGCAATTTCAGCTTTGTTTATCATCAGAATTCTTTTCTTTTATATTTTGCATTAATATTCTGAATGTGTAAACTAATGGCAGCTGTCAACTAAATGTTGTGGAGTAAAAAGTACAATATTTCTCTCTGAAATGTAGTGAAGTAGCATTAAATGGAAGCACAAGTACCTCCAAACTGTACTTCAGGACATTACTTGAGTAAATGTATTTAGTTACATTCCATCACTGGAGGTTCACATACTTTTATTATCTATTTATTACAGTTTTTACAATAACTTACTTATTTCAATGTAACAGCAGATCACAGGTGCTATTGAGGACTCCAAGGACATGTACTCAATATTCCTTTACAGGTGAAATTTACAGGTTTAGTGACATAAGAGGGTTTTATACTGCAAGATTACACACATATAACACATTGTAGGATTTTTTAATGGCTGATTCTGATATTTAAATACAACCCTTATTCCAAAAAGTTTGGACGCTGTGTAAAACATTAATAAAACAGAATGTGATCACTTGCTAATCCTCTTAGGCTCAATTGAAAACAGCACAAAGACAATATATTTAATGTTTGACCTCATCAACTTTATTGACTATTGTAAATATCTGCTTATTCTGAATTTGATGCAGCAACGTGTTTCAAACAAGTTGGGACAGGAGCAACTAAAGACTGGGAAAGTTGTGGACTGCTCCAAAAACACATGTTTGGATCAATCCACAGGTAAACAGGTTGATTGGCAACAGGTGATAGGATCATGATTGGGTATGAAAGGAGCATCCTGGAAAGGCTCAGTGGTTCACAAGCCAGGATGGAGCGAGGTTCAACACTTTGTGAACACATGAACATTCAGACCATAATGAAGGGAGATGAGATTTACAGGAACATAACTGAACAGTTAATGAATGCACAAATCAAATGTGAGCTTTTGCGACATTTTTCACCAACTTTGGTGTGACTGCACAGGGATGACTGAGATGGGTGGGGTTCTGCTGGGGGGTGGACTCATGGCCTCACCTCATGCTTGTAAAATCCTGTCGCCATCCGTGTGCACTTACCAAACAGCAAAAAAAGATCATTTGATCACTTCAGTATTAAAAGCTAAATGGCGCAGAATAATGCTGATTGTTGCGCAAACGTTTTCCCAGACCTGCGTGGCTTGTTTTTTTGTTTTTTCCCCTCAGTATAAAGGCATGTATTTGTCACCAGTCAGTGACTTATCGCCCAGTCACGCGTCCCTCCCACTGCCTGCGGTGATAGCTACAGTGTGTGTTCATATATATGAGCAGTGCTGGACTTGTGCATTTACCCACTGACCCGCGGCTTTGGGGGTTTTCTCCTCTGGGGGGGATTTTTGCGGACCGCCGCCTGGCTTTGCGTCTTGCTGTCACTCTCTCGCACGCTGAGTGAGGTCGAGCTTCGGCCGTCGCGGGAGGACGATCAGGTAAATAAAGCGTGCAGCTAAAGGGCCTGTGATAGACCCGCACAGCCCCCGCACATGTTTCACAGCAGGCAGCGTGCGGTTTAAAGCTGGCTTCATTTCCGGGTATGTGAAGGCAGCCTCGCTGAACTCAGAGATAAATAGGAATAACGCGACATTTGACGCCTGAATCTGCTTTTTGTCTGTGCAGACAGCACCAAATATAAAGTCACTAAAACTGCTGAATTTCACGGTCTTTCCTGTAAACTGAGTGGTCAAAGCTTGATGGAATCACCATCACACGCGAGCCTCCAGGTGAGCACACCGCCATAGAACTGTGTGCAAACAGATCATTAGAATGGCTGCAGGACGAAAAACAGGCCATTAATGTTCTCATAGGCACATTAACAAAAGTGGAAACGGCTTTATGTGACATGTTTACTGAAGACTCTACCTCCTAAAAGCATGTATCAGTTGCTTTTCTATGTAGTGGAGTTGCTGTATGTACAGGAGGGTTTTGTATACCTGGAGGAAAATGGATTTAGGTTACAGTTTGTGTCATATAAACACCATCACCTATGAAATACAGCTTGGTTGCATTTCTGTTTACATTGAAATCTGTCTGAAATGTATTTTGCAATATGGAATGACAGACCTTTATCAAGTCCCCTCTGCTTGCTGCAGGAAAACAATACATCATCAGTCATGGCCGCCATCAGCAACTCAAACACAAGGTTTGCCTTGGAGCTGCTGCGCACTCTGAGCCAAGCAAATCCCAGCGGCAACATCTTTGTCTCCCCGCTGAGCATCAGCTCGGCCCTGGCGATGGTTTACCTGGGCGCGAAAGGAGACACTGCTGCTCAGATGGCACAGGTGAGCGCACGGTCTCTCTATCACACGCGCCTCCTGCATCACCTGACGCCCCCGAGTTCTGAGGTTCAGGCTATAGGCACAGACTGAAAGGTGTGTCTTCACACAGGTGAAGTCCAATGCCACCTGTACTTTGATCTTAATAAATGCCTCTGAAGCAATGAATGTTTGCTTAAAAGCAGAGGGTTGCGGTTTCAGTTCATGAAACCTGTTCTGCTTCTGAAAGGCTACAGTAAATCCCCAGAGCTTTGTTCTCTATTTTAGTTTGATTAAAGACTTGTTTTTGTTATTTGGTCAGAAGAGGGGTGTATAATGGGCATTAATCTGCTATAACATCCTCCTAAACGTTGCAGTTACAGGCAACAAAAAGGCACGTGGAAAACATCCAGCGTTAAACAGCCAAATTTACATGTCATGTGGCCAGTGTCCAGTAAACAGATTTGAACTTCAAGCATGAATACACCATAAGCTGTGACAGTGGCATGGCTCAGGAACTGTGTTCTTCCTGTGCTGCTTTCAGATTCACTTTCACTCTCTGTTACACAACCGTTTTGATCCCGAATAAGGTGTGTTGTTCCAAACTTTCGCACAGGCCCTGTCCTTCAGCTGCGGTGAGGGCGTCCACGCAGACTTTGAGACACTGAACGCTGACATCAACTCACCCTCTGCATCATACATCCTGAAACTAGCCAACCGGCTTTATGGAGAAAATACTGCCAACTTCCTGCCGGTTTGTCCTGGTTTCCATGACGCACAGAAGACACAGATACTTGCTTTATATGACTGAAGTGATGAGGTGTTTTCTGCCCTCTGCAGCAATTCCTGGAAGCCACACAGAAGTACTACCAGGCAGACCTGAAGGCTGTTGATTTCATCGGGGCTCCAGAGGCGTGCAGAGGGGAAATCAACAGCTGGGTCGAGCAGCAGACGGAAAGTGAGAATTTACATCTGAATTGGACACAAAATCACCCCTACACCAACCTTCAAGTGATCGTTTAATAGCATCCTCTGTGAATCAGTGGTCACTGGTTGCTTTGTCTGTGTGTTTCCTGTCAGATAAGATTAAAGACCTTCTGAAGCCAGGAACAGTCAGTAGTATGACGAGATTGGCTCTGGTTAATGCCATCTACTTCAAGGGAAACTGGATGAACCGCTTTGATGAGGCAAACACCAAAGAGATGCCTTTTAAAGTCAACCAGGTGAAAACTGAGTTGAAGTTGACAGATGACAGAATACAGGAAACAGCTGAACTCATCCAGATGTGCAGCTGAACGTCTTCTGAAACCAAACACAGACTTGGTAATGTTATGCGATCACCTTGATTTCTGTGTTTCTTGTGCGTCAGAATGAGAACAGGTCGGTCCAGATGATGTACCAGATGAGGAAGCTGCCCTACAACTACATTCCTGAGCTCGGTCTGCAGATCCTGGAGCTGCCGTACGTGGATGAGGAGCTGAGCATGTTCATCCTGCTGCCCGAGGAGTCCCCAGACGGCTCTGACTCTCTGCTGAAGGTACAAAACTTACACTCAACTACCTCCAAAGAAAAGGACATCTTTCTGGTTCACTTTGGTTCATTTCTGAAAGGGGCCCTGTGAGTCTTCTTGTAAACAAACAAAAGTTGCATACTTGAGGTCTAACAAATGTCCAGAGTGCATTGCCTACCTCATAAAACATTTGCAAAATATTTTAAATCCTGCATGGTTCACATCCATGTTCACAGCTTGCAGTCTTCGTCTTCTCTGCCTTTATTGGTGCATTGCCGCAAATCTTGGCATGTTGCTGCCACCTGCAGATCAATGGAAGAGTTTGTTTCATGAAGGATTGTTTACATGTACTACCATGTAATTTGCATGTGCCGCCATCCATTTCAAGAATTTTTTTGTAAAAACAAAACAGGCACCCATTCATGATGCTATCAGGTAGATTTGCATTTTTCTATCCCATTTCCAACATTTTTTAAATTCTGCTTCTGGAAACCACATAGAAATATCATACTCATTGTGTGCTGTGAGAAAAGTAGGTTGGTCCTCACTGCAAACAGGAAGAGAACTACATTCATTTACATCATTTTTATTTATAAAGGTCTCCTGCATCAGTATCCCACCTCTGTTGTCAAATTTAAAGCCACCTCTCTCCAAACCAGTTCTCAGGACTGTGTAACTCCTCAAGCAAAAAGTGAACTTTGCGCCGTATATATGGAAAGAACTACAGAGGATTTGAAATCTTGAATGTTTCATCCCACTGACCAATATGAAACTTGGATCAATTTTGTGATGTCTGTAATTGTCACTGATCCTGTAGGTGCTTTTGTTTTGCTGGCTCCGTTTGTGTTTCTTTACTCGGGTCCCTCTTGCAAAAGAGATCTTGATCTCAATGAGACCACCTGACGCTTACGACCTCTTAATATAAACATGAGCTGCAGATGCAATACAGTGTTGTGTGTTTTGTTCTAGCTGGAGAATGAGCTAACACGGGAGAAGCTGGACGAATGGACCAACAGGGAAAACATGGACGTGCACTCAGAAATCCTCGTTCACCTGCCCAAGTTCAAGCTGGAGGAAGACTACGAGCTGAACGAGCCTCTGGCCAAACTGGGCATGACAGACGTGTTCTGCGCGGCGAAGGCCGATTTGTCCGGCATGAACGGTGACACGGGACTCTTCCTGTCTACAGTGGCCCACAAGGCCTTTGTGGAGGTGAACGAGGAGGGGACGGAGGCGGCCGCAGCCACAGCAAGCATGATAGCTTTCTGTATGTTGAGGGAGGAACACTTCACAGCAGACCACCCTTTCCTCTTCTTCATCAGGCACAATAAGACCAAGTCCATCCTCTTCCTCGGCAGGTTCTCGTCTCCTCAGTAGACAGAACCAGCAGAGGACGATGTGGGGCCAATTCAAATAAAAAATATGCATAATCCTTGAAATGAAGACTTTATTTTCTGTGATGTTTTGCTCATTAAAGAACTGCATTTTTATGTGCCTATGCAATCATACATGATGCTAATCATACAATTAATCAGCTAGTTTGAGGGTTTTTGGTTGAAATAATTGGTTATAGTACTGAAATAAATGCAAGCGATCAGCCTATCTAAGTTAAAAACAAAGCAATATATTTTTGGGCTTTATGATGATTACGCTGTTAAAGTGGAGATAACCAGAGTTTTCATAAGGGCTGCTTCTTTAGTAGACAGTAGCTCCAATGAAACGTGTCCACAGTGAGGTCTGTGGCTTATCCCGAGGAGCCAGGACACTTCCTTGAAAAGCAGGTTATTGAAAGGCCATTGCACTGAATGCATTACAAACAAATTCCATTTACCACAGGTGCATTGGAGTGGCAACAAAATCTCAGAGACAGATCTCAAAACCTCTGTTGACAGAATGACAACTCTACACAAGTTTAGATACCAAGGTGGAAGGAGAAATTTGTAATTTGGCTAAACTGCTTCTTTGTAATTGTATATCTCCAACTTTGTATTATTTTTGACTAACCGAATGAACTCTCAATTTATATGGATTGAAATCATAAAAAAATGAAAATACAGAGAAAACATAAGAAAAATGATGGGTGATCAGCATAAGCAAGCTTTTCTGTCACAGAGACAGTTAAGGTATACATCAACTTTTACAACAATTGAATTTGGAAACAGTGTTTGTTGTCTGGATGCAAAACTATGATATTTTCCTGATAGAAAAATAAGTTTTGTACTCTCAAAACCTGTTCTGATGTGGGTATGAGAAGAGGATAACAAAAACGTGTATCAATAACCAATCCGAAAGTTGCAAACAGGGCCTTCTCGGCTTCCGTAGGATGGTGTATTTATGTATGAAAGTAAAAGTTGAGATTGTATCAAAAGACCGTGAGAAAAAAACAACTATTGAGTGAAACTTTATATTAAGATACAAGTCTTATGTCTTTCCACTTGTATAATAACTGAAACACTTCAGGATGTCTAACTGAGCTTTGAAAACCACTGGACTCTTCGTCAATAATACTTTATTTTGAAGGTTAAAACCGGAAGCCGAGTTTTTCACTCTACCTTGACACCGGCTCCTTTCCTTCTGTCTGGGCAGTTTACAGCTGAAGGGTGAGAAACAACTACTTTACATATCTGTTTAGCTCAGATTTAACGTTGTTTTATTGCACTAGCGCGACACTCGTAGGAAGACGAAACTCTAACTTACATGCGATATAGTTGCCACGTTCAGCATTAGTGTTTCTGCCTGTATTAATACAACACTCGCCGAAAGGAACGGATGTGACAGCGGTTGCCTGCTAGCTAACATCAACTTTGGCTAATAACGTTAGCTTGTGTGAGTGGCTCTGCGCTTCGTAACACAGTCCAACACAGACTGGTCACCTGTAATGACAAGCAGGTAACAACGCACAAGTTGGCCCTTGGATACCGTTATTCTAAATTACCCGAAAGTAGAGGTAAGGTAACCAAACTAGCTGCAGGAAGTTGGACAGTTTTTATTTGAGTTTTGGCTTGATGTAGTTTACTGTCCAAGGCTTCTTTCGCATGCTCCCTTTTTGCTGTACTTGGTACGAAAATGACATGGGCTTGTAAAAAAAAAATATGTATGCACCGAACTGAACTGCTGAATGACGTGGCATTTACCTGAGCCTTCAGCACTGCAAACAGCTGAGTAGAGCTGCAACACACCCACCTGTGGACATTAGGCTTGTCTGGCGTGAGAATACACAATAGGTTTCTTTGAGATGGGCTGCGGCTTGTCACGAAAGTAGGCGAGAGTAGTCGATTGCAGTCGGGGCCTCGATCAGAAAGCGTGCTCGGGTTGGCGTGCATGGCGGAAGTTTCGCTTGGTGTGAAGCAGGATTCTTCAGTAGTCACTGTAGGCTATATGGTGTCTACAACTTGGATGTATATCTAAATAAATCCTGCAGTTGTAGTGCAAACAGCAATTACAGTTCACAAACATTTGTAATGATTGTTTGTAAGGATTTGGATTTGGATTTGGATGTAAGGGTATATGAGATTTGCTAGAGATAGTAAATCAGTGCAGGGCTGATGAATCCTGCATGTAAAAGGCATAACCACTTATTACTTTTCAAAACAATTTCGGTCAGTGGTTTTCAGTCAGTTTGCTTTTATGTGGAACACGTGTTAAATTGTTAATGTCAGAAATTTGCTCATTTAATACAGTTACTACTAATGAAATGCATCAATCAGTGTGGGATAATGAAAATGGAAGTGTCATTATTTGATTGTGAGTGGAGGCAGCCAACTGGAGATCATCATTAGTTGAATGGGGTAAGAACCCTTAGTGAGCGCTCAACTCGTTCTATTGGCAAGTTGTTTCCCATCAAGCATTTTACTGCAGTAGCTCATGAAGAGCAGCTACGGCACTGGCTCTCCCACCGCAGTCAAGCATCCGGAACAAGTCGAACAAAACCACTATTCATCGTACAATGCACTCAGCAAGACACAATGGAATTTGCACAGGTCTGCGTCGGTTTGGCTCATCTCAAGCAAGCCTGCTGTCAGGGAGCCATCAGTGCCACATTCACTCCTTTTCTGTAATGAAATAAAGCCTCACTATCTTGTGTAAACACTCATGTCTTGTTTTGTTTGTATTATGCTTGTGCCTCATTAAGTATCTTTGTGTCTTGCTTTTTCCAGATGAGCTGTCAGGGCGATCGCACTGTTCCGATGAGGGTGTTGGTGACAGGAGGATCCGGCTTGGTGGGCAGGGCCATACAGCACGTGGTCAAAGAGGAGGGGGTAGCCAAGGAGGGGGAAGAATGGATATTCCTCTCGTCCAAAGATGCCGACCTCACGTGAGATCATGCTTCTTCTAACTCCTACTTACATGCAAACGCGTGCTTTGGTACTAACACAACAGTTCAGAGACTGTCTCTGCCCTTTCCTTATTCATTATTATTGTGGCCTGTGTACAGGAACATGGAGGCGACACGGGCGGTGTTTGAAAAACATCGGCCAACCCACGTCATTCACCTGGCTGCTATGGTTGGGGGGCTTTTCAAGAACATGAAGTACAACCTGGACTTCTGGGTATGAGGAAGATTATAGAATGTTATCTTTATGTTGTTTTTATAACAATTTTTCTATTTTCAGATTTATGTTTGTTGCTACTGATGTGTTTGTCCCCTCCAGAGAACCAATGTCTACATCAATGATAACGTGCTGCAGGCAGCACATGCAGTTGGTGTGGTCAAGGTTGTTTCCTGCCTATCCACCTGCATCTTTCCTGATAAGACCACCTACCCTATCGACGAGACAATGGTAAAAGGACCTTATGTGTGTGGTGTTGGCTGGCATGTATCAGTGAATTTATAATTGGTGACTAACTTAACTTGACTTCTTTGCACAAGATCCATAATGGTCCACCCCATGATTCGAACTTTGGCTACGCCTATGCGAAGAGAATGATTGATGTTCATAACAGGTGGGAACTCTTTTGTACCAACACATGCTTAGTAAATTCACACGGTCACATTGATAAGAATTGTCTGTAAAACTGTGTTTTTCACAGGGCATATTTCCAGCAGCATGGACGCTGCTATACAGCTGTGATTCCCACTAATGTGTTTGGTCCTCATGACAACTTCAGCATTGAGGATGGTCATGTGCTGCCAGGCCTCATCCACAAAGCTTACATTGCTCAAAGTAAGTCATATTTTCTTACACAAGCTAGTAGGGATGCACTGGTCTAATTTTCCCTCTTGATAAAACACACAAACTTTTAGACAATACCAACTATGTGTCAAGTGTTTTTTTTTTTTTAGTATAAATTCTGTGTTTTGGATCAGTAATGAGACTATAACTACACACTAATACTATATAATTCAAGACTTTGATACATTATTCTCTTATTTGTCTGCAAATTTTAATTAATTTTGTCACATTGTTATCATTTAGTAAATGAATGCAACAGTTTTTGCGATGGACTGGTAAGATTAGTGATAGCACTGTGACCAGTCTGCAGGGATAAATGGAACAATAAAAATCCTGGACTTGTGTGTGCATGATTAGAGGAGGAGAAGCCCCTGGTGGTCTGGGGCTCCGGCGCGCCCAGAAGACAGTTCATTTACTCTTTGGACCTGGCTCGTCTCTTCCTGTGGGTCCTGAGAGAGTATCCAGAGGTCGATCCAATCATTCTCTCTGGTGAGTCCTCAGACACATCGAATCAATAGTGAAAGCTGAATTAAATCTATGCTAACACCTGCGTCATGTCCTCTGGTTCCAGTTGGAGAGGAAGATGAAGTGTCTATCAAAGAAGCAGCAGAAGCAGTTGTGCAAGCACTAGACTTTAAAGGAGAGGTGGTGGTATCCTTTTAATCATGCTAAATTAATTGATGTCATCACAGCAGATTTTTGGAGGTGTTTAACTTAAAGCTGGTAGTTTACTACAGTCCATGTTCCAGATCCGGGGGGTTTCTGGTTTCCTCAGTAAACCTGCTTCTTAAATCAGACTTCAGGCAAACAAATAATCTGAAAGATGATCATCAGTATAAAAGAGCGTACTGGTGGTTTTTTGCTTGTAGTAACACACAAAATACAAGTTGCATATATTGAACTTTAGCCCTATTTGCACAGGACTAGTATTACCAGGGGACCTCTTGTAATTTGTAATAATTGCAGGGGTCGTCTATGATCTTCATTCCATGTGAATCTGCCATGGCCGTAACTTGTAAAGTTAAAAATTCCTCTGCTATTTACCTGCCATATTTTGCCAAAAACAGTTCCTGATCGAGAATTATGGAGGCTTTGTTGGCAATTACAAATGAAAGTTTTGACAGGATTTTGATGCAGTTCAAGAGGCTCATTGCTCTTGCTATTCAGGTAGCAGATGTGATGCAGAGCATTGACATCATATCTACTTGATCAAGTTAGTGAATTCGAGTAAAATACAGGCTACGAAACACAGACGCATCGGGGTAATTTCTAAATCATGAGGTTCCCTGGTAGTACTAGTCCTGTGTGAATAGGGGTTTTATTGCTGATCAATGTCAAAGCACATTGTGCATTTTTAAAAATGGGACCTAACATCAGTCATCCTATCTAAGGCAGCTATCCATTGGTGTTTGGCTAAGCAATGTTTGTTACTCTAAAATACTAAATTGAAAAAATGACTGTGAAAATAACAGACGTTTACAGTTTATTTTCATTAAATACTGTAAGGATCTGAATGAGTTTGCTGTCGGGATAGTTAAGACTAAAAGTTTACTAAAGTTTAACTACTAAGAAATTTGTACTTAATGGACAAAAAAATTACCGTGTCTTGGTCCTTAATCCTTTGTAAATAAAATGGTTTCAAAATATTTGCAACCATCTGGAGAGTTCCATGTAGTTTCCTTGACCTTTGACCTCTAGTTTGATACCAGTAAATCAGACGGCCAGTTCAAAAAGACAGCCAGCAATGCAAAGCTGCGCCGCTACCTGCCGGACTTCACCTTCACACCCTTCAAACAAGGTGGGTCTGAGACTGTGGTCCTGTGTGTGCATGTTTACATGTTTAAAGGCCATCAGAGCAGATGTTTTAAATACTAGATGAAAACTAGAATAATTATGTTTGATTACATCTACTGCCATCTTCACCGATTCTTCTCACTCTCACAGCTTTAAAGGAAACCTGTGATTGGTTTGTTGCCAACAATGACTCAGCCCGGAAGTGAAAACTCTGGCTAACAGAGTCTGTCAACCCATGACTTCGTCTGTTGGAGCAGAGGGTGAATGCAGAAGGTGGTGATGGCAGAGGTGGAGAGGGCTGGAAGGAGAGAAGATGGTTCACCTGCACAGGAAGATGGCTCGTGCCGAATGAAGTCTGCATAATAAACAACCTATTGTAATAGCAGGCATCATATTCCTACTACCCATATGTAGGTTTTTTTTCACTGTGGTGAGGTTACTCATTTGAAATGTTAATTGACTGCTTCAATCATGGAATCAAGGTGCTGGCACAATTTAAGAATTTCAGTAATTCTCATTAAATCTTTTCTAGCAGTTACATATCCTATTAATAAACTACCTTTATTCTCAAAGGGTTTGGGATTTGGGGGTTAAAATGATTCACTTTATTTAATAGACAGTGATGGTACAGGCTGTTTAACTGGTGGCTTGGATTTTTTTTTTACTCAGTATATTGGCAGTGAGAAAAATAAATGTTTTATACTTGTAATGTGTTGAAGTGTCTTCCCTAAATCTTTAAAGTCTGTGTCACAGGCTGAGATTTCTGACATTTGAGAATTTTGTATCTTTTATTTCATAGGAAGATAAATATAAAAACAAGGTATTGGCTGAACTCAGCTTTTGAGATGGCTCCTACTACTGGTTCTGTTTGAATACACTGAGATTTATAGGTAAAGAAATAATTTATTTTAGAAACATGACAATAAAAAGTTTTTAAAAATCTGCAAGTGAATTGCTCATTCAGCTAACTTAATCTCCAAGCCAAGCAGGCAGAACAAAATGACAATAACAGCTGATTACACTTGTGTAGAGAAGGCCCTCTATCAAAGAAAAATGAAACAATGCGAGAAGTTGAGCGTTTTAGGAGTGAACGTAGGAGGTGTGCCCCCCTTCATGGACTCTGCAGTACTCCTGTCCCGGCACAGCTCTCTTCTTACAGGCCTTCCCCGTTTTTGTGATACCGTTACACAGCTGACGGCCCGATAGAGAGCTGCAAAGAAGGAAAATCATGATTAGTTTACTGCACAGAGTCATCAAAATGTCTACTGTGGAAAAGGGTCTAATTTAAACTTATTGAATGACATGCTCGAGTCTTGAGTTTAAAGCACTTAGGAGTGGTCAGAAAGTCTAAAAACCTGACCTGTTGCTGATGAGTGATGGGGTTGGACTCGAACTTCGTGAGTTGTTCACGAAATCTGGCAAGTCGTTCACTACATCAAAAACACCTCCCAGGTTTTTTGGGGGGATGTCGTCAACCAGAGCCTTAAAAACAAAACCACAATATTTGTGGTAGCACCTGTTAATAATTCATGAGATACTGAAAACACTTCTTATCCTTCATATGATATTCACTCAGTTTGCTCACTGCTGAAAGAACTGGCTGTGGCACAAGTCTGGGAGTGGAGTGATTGGGTGTGCCAATGATCGGCATAAACCTGGACTCAGGCATTGGCTTCCTGTGAGGGGGAGACACTGCAGATATGCCAAAGTCACCTGTATACAAACACATGAGTGAGAGCAAATATGATCAAACTGAATCCAGTCAGGCACTGCTTTTCTTGCAGGGAAAATCTGCTAAATATTTTACTGTTTAGGTACCTGATATGAAACTGTCTAGATTCAACAGGTCTTCTTGCTCAATGAAGCCATCCTTTTCATCTCTGAGGACAGAAAGAATAGAACAACTACATCAAATAAACCAACTACAAGAAAAATAATAGCCCTCATCTCCCACATTGCTGCACAACAGCTGAAACCTGTGTTAATAAAAGCAACCGTCAATCACCTGAAGCTCAGTATCAGCAGATATTGGTGGACAAACATTCTTCAAATATGGATGTTGCTGCAAAGAAGCTACAAACTCTAAAACGTAGATACTTCACACACACACACCTTCTTCCCGGCAGCACAGAAGATCTCTACAATCAGCACAGTTTCAAGGTGGACACCCAAGATTAGTGTCAACAATTCAGTATCTGATAAAATGTGACATATGGTCAGAATCTCTCCTTCTGTTCCTGAATGATGGAGTTGAATAATGGCCAGAAAGTGTTTTTGCATAACATTATGATGTCAGTGAAGTTGACCTTTGACCTTTTGCATATAAGAAGTCATGAAGTCATCAATATATCCTGAGACATTTATGTGAACTTTTGTCATTGCTAGGGTAAGAATTCTTGAATTATGGCCAATAACATGTGTTGTGAGCTAACAGTGACCACTGACCACCAAAATCTAATCAGTTCACCTTTAAATCCAAAAGCACGCTTGTGCTAAATTTGAAGAAATCACACACACTGTTGAGATATGACGTTCATGAGAATGGGACAGAAGGACGGCTGGACGGACTGACAGCCTGAAAACATAATGCCTCCGGCTGCAGCTGCTACCAGCACAGATGTCAAAAAGGACCTGTTGTAGAGCCATTATTGATTGGTCAATGATTTTAAGATTAATCAGAAGCCACTTCCATAATTAATCATTTGGGTCAAAGTTTTTCTTCTTTTCTGTTTTTATCTTTTTGAATTGAATATCTTTGGGTTTCAGACTGTACGTTGAATAAAACAAGATATTTAGAAGATTACACCAAGCATTTTAACAATTTCATGGACAAAATTGTTAATCATAAATTGCAAACTTACTCTGTCGCATAGACAGTATATAATGAACTCTGCAGACTCACTTCTGCGGTGTAGAGGAGGGTGGACGTGAGTGACAGGATGAAACTGACTGCTTCTGTGGCTCCACGATGTCACACGGGGCCAGTGGCAGCGGAGCGGCCGGCTGTCTTCTCACCTTGAAGCAGGCCCAGCACTGGTTCACAAACCAGTGACCTGCAGACATGAAAACAAAACCAAAAAAAAAAACATTATGATAAATACAAGAGAATATTGGAGACACTGTTTGCCTTGTAAGCAGCTTTAAGTTGTACCCAGAGAGAGCGTGAGCAGCAGCAGGCTGAGGCCGGACAGATCCAGCGCCGGCTGCTGGTTGACTTCAGCCACTGCATTGAGAGGCACAGTGAGCAGCAGCAAAGCTCGAGAGAAACCTGGACAACGCAGGAAGGACAGCAGGACTGCACCCAGCACGAAGTAGCCAGCATGTGCAATACACGTCCACATAGCTGTCAGGCTCAAGCCTGGAACCACAAGAAGCACAAAGGAAACAGATATCACACCATGAATAAACCTTTTTTAGCCATATTTAAGCAGTTTTAAGACATCTCACAGACTAGTGAGGATGACATTTGGTTGGCTTGATCATTCTAATGCTTTAACTGTTCAGTCCATTAACAACACTTTAAGTTTTGGGGTCTTTATCTAAGTAAACAGTTTCTCTTTAAAAACATTTTCTAACAGAGTTGAGGAAGAGATTTTGCACAAAATGTCATTCAGAAACACACTTTTATGAAAAATGTATCTCATTTTTTCTGAAACTGAGTGAGATTCCACTGACTTATGTTTTGGATTTGATTAGTGCTGCAACTAATGATTATTTCATTATCATGTAGTCTGCGGTTTATTTTCTCAATCGGTTGTTTAGTCTATGAAAAAAAACATGCTCATCATAATTTCTCGGAGTCCAAGGTGACGTATGCAATTGGTCGTTTTTGTTCAACCAACAGTCCAAAAACTCAAAGATATTCAGTTTCTGATATAACAAAGAAAAGCATCACATCCTTAAATGTGAGACACAATTTGCTTTAAAAGTAACTGGAATAATGGTCAAAACAGTTGCTGATGGATTTTCTGTTGATCAAGTCATCATTTTATCTCTAGATTGTAGAAAAAGATGGATTTGAACTGTAGAAATTGTAAAATCTAATCCATGTTTATTGTATTTAATCTTTCGTTGTAGGAAATGTAATTTTCTTCCCCCATTCTTTTGTAGCAGAAAAGATGACAAAGCTGGACAAACACAGTCACCTGCCCAGCCAAGGTAGCCCTGGATCATGTGAAGCCTTTCATCAATCCGGCCCTGCATCATATCGAGGTAGCGCAGCATGAATCCCAGGGTGCTGTTCATGCGCTCCAGTTTGGTCATCAGGTCAGTGTAGTACTGTGAGGTCTGGTCCTGGTACTGCAGAAACTCCAACATACTGTGGTCTGATCAGCCACAGGGGAATGACAAGTCAAAGACATGCCTGATCTGAATCACAGCTTTTACAACTGTGTGATGAGTTTAGATTTTTGTGACGCCCGTTTTGATTACCTATTTTGTGGTAGATGTCCTGAGCTTGGTGTCTCACATCTGCCAGGTCTTTAACAATCGCCTTGTGGCTGTCCTGCACCTCTGAGCCTTGGATCTGCAGACGCTCGCTCACATTCTCTAAAGGAGGAGATGTTCGAGATATTATTTCATACCAGATCATGCGACACTAGCTGGGTTTACAGTGAGTGATATTGAGATAAGCAGAGATAACACTGATCAGGGATGATTAAGGAGGTTGTTTTTGGTCTCATCTGTAAGCGAATGCAGCATCTCTGAAAAGCTTGTAAACAGATGTCAGTTGAATTAAGAGCAAATTTGGTACATAAGACATCTTAATTTTCTCATAAACTTCTGTATTGACTTAAAGACACGTTACATACACATGCATCCTCTCATTATGTTTACAACCTCAATGAAATACAACCTCAATGCATGAGTGCTCTCACCCATTCTCTTTGTGATGCCCTGAATGAGCTGGGCTACCAGTTCCTGTCCAGAGACGATGAGGGCTTTCTCCTGGCCCAGACGCTCCAGGTTGTCCCTCAGTGAATTCTCCATGTGCCCCTGCCCCTCAAACAGTTTCCCCTGTTGGGCCTGCAGAGCACTGTGACCGTCCAGCAGCTTGTCCAAGGAGGCTGCAGTCAGTTCCTTCAGCTCCAGCTGGCCCTCCTGTCACAAAGCAGAGTGATCAAATCAAAATCCACCGACGCATGATCTGATGAAGTTAAAAGTGCACATGAAGTTAAAAAGACAAAAAAAAACCTACCTTCAGGTCCTTCATTGCGTCTAGTTGGCTCGTGGCTGTAGAGATGAGAGCGTTGACAGTGTGCTCAGCTCTGCGTCGGAAGAGCTGCTGACGAGTTGCGTAGCAAACAGAGCGCGCTCTGTTGCTCACTATGTGGTAAGCATTCCATGTGTCTGAATCCATGTCTGCTGTGCACTCCTTTATAGTCTGAAACATTAAAATGAGATTAAAAAGAGCTCCACAGAGTCTTCTGAAAAAATAGCAAGAAAAACTTTTATCATAAGTTTCTATTTTACCATTTCCTCTGTACATGGGTAGGTCTGGCGCCCCTCACTCTCTGCCTGGCAGTTAAACAGTACGACTCCAAGCTTCGCGAGCTGCTCCTCTGAGAGGCTTTCACAGCTTGCCTTCAGCCGGGCGACTACCTACAACAAAACTGTGATGAGACTTTTCCACTACTTTATAGACTAATCAGTTGATCAAAAAAGTACTTGTTAGCTGCAGCTTCTGAGTGAGAGAGAGAGGGGAGTGAGAAACTCTGGATTTCAAGGAGCAGGGGCTCAGTTTTACCCTGTAGTGACAGTTGTCTAATGGGCTGATCTCCATATGCTTTGCCTCAGCCAAAAACTTCTCATCAGCAGTTCCCATCTCAAACTGAGCATCCTTTGCGACGAGTGCTGGGACTGCTGCTGCTGCCGCAGGAGGTGCTGCTGCTGGAGGTGCCTCTGTCCTCTTCAGCCACTCAAACAGCCCGCTGACTGCAGGACACTGACAGGCCAGCACGCTGAGCAGCAGGAAACACAGGTGGTGGATCAGGGGGTGGCCCATGTCTAGAGCAGAGCACAGTAAAACTGTATCAGGGATCATCATTCATCGTATTTCACTGAAATCTTCACTGGCAAGAGATTTACAACATTAAATAATAACAGCAGAAGAGAAAAAACGGTTTGGGAAATACATTCCCATTTTTTATGTAGTCTGTTGATGGATTAATCTGCAGTTTCATTTCGATTTTCCCATTTTCTTTAAGTTGTTCTTCTTGTACTCCGTTTTTCCATTAAGAAGATTTACTGAATTTACCAGCCTCTCATCCTGTGTCGGGGGAGCTACTTTCTCTTTAAGTTCTCATATTAGCTTTTTTTACTCACCATTAGTACTATTTCAAACAAATACCTGTTGCCTCTTATTACACTCAAGAGTAATAAGAGATTAAGTGTCATACAGTTCATCTGGACCTTATAGTAATTGTTGCACTTTAACATAGATTAACATAGCATTTGTTCTCATGTCTCTTTATTTACCATGTCCAAATACAGTTCTGACTTTTCCAAAAAATATGTGGTCGGAAATGATCCACACATCTGACACCTATCTACAGTAGGGAGGGTGTAACAAACGATTATTTTCCCAGGAGAATTCGCTCTGTCTTTGACTTGGTGTATCTTCCACATATTTGGCCAACCACTGGATGAAATGCCAATCTGAAGATTCATTTGTAACTTATTCGGCTGTAATTTGCAGGAGGAGATGTAATATCATCGGTGTCGCTAGGTGGCGACAACAGAGCCAATATGTTTGAATGATTGATTGAAAACGTAAAGATGCAGCATTCAAGATCTGGTTTATATGTATTTATGTTGTCTTGTAACGCCATGTGGGATGTGCGGAACTGTATGCATGACATAATAATAAAACATTTCATTCATATGTTTGAATGAAGACCATACTGAGGCTTGCCCGGGCATGTCTGCTGTGCTGCACAAGCTCCACAACATACTACCTGCTGTACACCACTGCAGCATCGTTTACGCACTATTAAAATACTCCCTTTTACTTAAGACGCAACACGGTCTGTTTTAAAATAGAAATATACAACTTGAAATATATCAGTCAGCTCTTTAAAATGTGCTTTCCCGTCTGTTTTAAGCATCGGGAAGCAAATTGGACAGACGTGTCACACATTCATTCTTTAGCGTGAAAATGGAACATAATGAAACCCTTTTAAAACTCAAAACATTAAACGCAAATTTCTTGTAAAAAATGAATGTGTGTAAAATAACTAAAAATCCTTTTAACTTTTCTGCACGCCGGTTTAAACGCCCCAAAACAAACACATTTCTAAACCATGTACCTGTTGTTCAGTTTTGCAGAAAGGTCCTCGGCTCCCTCACACAGCTGATTGGAATGACAGCTAATTTTTTTTGTCCACCAGCTCTCCGCCCTATACGACCAGGACGCAGCCAATGACATTGCTCGAATTTTTGGAGACGGACACAGGGTATGCTCGATTTAAATCACGGCTGAAACGGAAACGGTACTGTGCGGAATCATGTACGGCATGTGTTATCCGAAGATACTGAAGGCGCCGCCCACCTCGTACAGCAGCGAAGGTGTAAAAAACAAACCTGATTGTTCACCGGAACTCATCTGCGTGGCCTGTGGATGCTGCGTGTGTATCACACAGTTAAAGTTAAACTCCAGTTTGACCTTATCTATACGTTGGACATCAGCAAATCTGAAACACAGCAGGTGAATAAATATCCTACCACCAGCGTTAGCCGGTGTTATTCACAGCATCGCCTGACATCCTGTTTATGTCACTCCGTGTTATTTTATGGTTGTCCAGTCAACAAGAAACACGTGCATTGTATTTCTAATCTAATCTGTCCTGGATTATTTTCTAGCTATCCTTAGCTAGATTCAACAGCAGGGCTAGTTTCCTGCTATCGTGGTTTTTAAAGGCAGGATTTTAACATTTTATCGGCACGGTTTTTAGGACCTGTCGGATAAATACAACTAAGGTTTAAGCTAGCAAAAGCACAGCTCATGCTAGCACCTAATTAGACATGCTAGCGCCTAATTAGCAACCTAGCCGTGAGAACATTGCACCGTTGGGCTAACGTTTACTAGCCGTCGAGCTAACGAGGCTACGTTGCCACAAGAATGGATGACTCCGGTATCAAGAAGCAGAACTGGGACGTGAAGGAGACGGAGTTATTTCTGGAAATCCTCAAGGAGCTGGACATGAAGAAATGCTTAGACGGTAGGAAAGTGAGGAATAACAAACTCTTCAAGGTGGCACACAGGAGAATGACAGCGGCCGGTTATCACAGATCTGTGGACCAATTAAAGTTTCGCTGGAAACTTCTCAAAAGTGCGTATTACAAGTGCAAGAGAGAACCCGACTCCCCGGCGCCGACCAAAATACAGGGTTGGTGGCGCTATGAAAAGACAATGATAGCTATCATGGAGTCCAGACACCCCCTGGTCGGAGCTGGGGTCAACTCTGACAGGAATGATGAAGTGACAGAAGACTCGGATGGAGAAGCCTCAATGCTGCACTGGCCGCAGCCCTGCGCGGACAATTCCACTCAGAACCTGGATTTAATTGTAGGGGTGATGCCGTGGATGCGATGTGTCATGAGATCATCATTTCATTCTTTCCATGTGTTGTCTACATGCATGAATTCATCACCCAAGTGTGCGCCTGCTGTGAATATATCTCTGGGTTGATTTACACTCATTTACTAGGTACACACAACTAATGCAGTACAATACAACACTCCTGCAATGAATCCTACATTTATTACAGTTTTAATGTCTGAGGCAGGTGTTGATTCAACTTTCTGGTCATTTTAGCGGCATGTGGTGATATCGAATTTTATTTTGCTATATTAAGAGATGTTTCTAATATTCTGTCCACCCTATCTACATCTGTGGGAAAAGACTACAATGTTGGAAACATACAGACACACAGTGTCACCACATTCAATACAGTTTGGTTTAATTCTTTATTTAAACAGGCAGATCGAGATCTTTTTTCAAAAGAGAACCTGTAAACAAGAGCATTCAGTGTGAGCAGTGACAAACATTCAAATAAGGGATTAAGAGAATTCAACTGCATTATAAACTACTGCCCTAAAATGAGTCAGTGCCATTTCAACAAAAACTGTCCATTATAAAGTTCACGAGGGCAGGATTTGTTGCAGGGCTGTTGTATTAAACTGCAGTGGTTTTACCTCAGATCTAATAAACCCGCAACTGAGTGTAGTTGGTCTCAAGAACAGCTGTGGGAAGTTATTGCTTCAGCATACGGCCATTCACTACCCTGGTACAAAAGCCTAAGTTCGTTTTCTTACCATATCTGTCGACCTGTGGGATTTTTTTCTGTTATGGTTTTGTCGATCAGTTATTGTCTTTCTATAGAATCTGGACAAAGGGTGAAAAATGTCCATCACAAGTTCAGTCAAAGTCAAAATTCCAAAGATATTAAGTTCATAATCATATAAAACAGGGAAAGTAAGCAAATCTTCACATTTGACAAGCTGGAACCAGTGAATATTTGGGATTTTAGCATGACAAATGATTTATTGTCTTTGAATTTTTTGTCAGCTGACCGATGCAGATAACATGATGCATTCTCTCTACATACTGGAGATGCATTTCAGAAATCTGCTTTCTGAAACATCAGGGGGCAATCTCAAGGGTGAAATCTGATTTACTGACAGACTTGCTGGTTTCTTGCTGCAGAAACCATCTTTCTTGGCCCTGTAAACTCTAAACTGGGTTAAGGATGCAGTTGCATGAGAAAAAGACCCAGGACGAGGAAACTACACATTGGCAGCGTTTGTGGGGGGAGGGGGAGAAACGTGATTACTGACCAACTGTCAGCCAGGATTTAACGTATCTGATTTCTTGCTTTAACCTGATTTCTCGCAGTAATCAGGTTTCTTGTGTGCATGTAGACACAGTCGGCAGTCACAGTACATCTCTGTTGCTATATGGTGTTGATGCATTAACACAGATGATCTCTTGCCATATGTTATTGATACAGGAGCCTGAAAAGTATGTATTGTACTGCAGGTTATACAGCACAGTACTGACTCACAATACTTTATTTAGTGAAGTAATGTGATATCAACTGCAGTGTTGTAAGCATATTTAAATTGTGTTTTTTAGTTTTTTTGCTTGTTTTACTTGACCAACAGTCCAAAAATCCAAAGATATTCAGTTTACTATTATATCTGACAAAGAAGAGTATCAAGTCTTCACATCTGAGAAGATGGAAACAGTGAATTTTCGGTACATTTGTTTTGAAAAATAACTAAACCTATTGCTGCTGGTAATGCCTGATTATCAAAATAGTTGCTGAATAATTTTCTGTGTATCAACTAATCAATTGACTAATTGTCAACTAAGTAGCTTTAATTGCAGTATTATCGTAAATAACAGAATCACGATGTATATGTGTGATAATGTGTGATACCATTGTTTCTGTTGGAAATGTGTCATGATAGTGTTGTGTTGTAGGTTGTCCTGTGATTAACACCCTAGTTTTTTAAATGTTAGCATGTTGCCGATGTTTTCCACTCTAACCTGTTCTCTCCTTTCCTTTAGATCAAAATGGACCCTGAGATGGACTCGCAGCTGAAGATTGGATTTATTGGTGCAGGGAACATGGCCTTCGGCATCGCAAAGGGCATCTTGTCTGGTGAGTCGGGAGAGAGCTGTTGGAAAAGAGAACAAGACATTTTAAGTAAAGGAGCTAAAAGTGTCTTCTGTGTTCCTTTTAAAGGAAATGTTCTCCCTGTGAACGTCAAAGTGAGCGCACCATCCTCCAGGAACCTGGGACGCTTTCAGGTACTTTTTTCCTTTGTCTTTTCTGTCACTCAGTACTCAGTAGGATGGGCTGGATCATGGTTACTGTTTGTAAGATCAGGTTCCTTGTGAATGGATAGTTGTCCTGCAAACCAATCCATTGTCATGCTGACCTTGTTGCTACAGAGTTCTGCAGGTGTCATTTTTTTTTTTTTAATGATATCGTCATTTTATGGTGAAAATGAGCATCTCTTCTGCAGAAATTAGCAGTTCATGTTCTCTAATTAGACACTTATGAGGTTTGTCATCAATCAAATATATTTCAGGGATATCAAAGTTCAGACAACATTGTGCTTAACTGGCAAGAACTAGAAAATATTTCAGGCCAAAAATGAAACTACACAAAGTGGTGCTTCTACTAATGATTATTTTAATCATCACTTAATCTGCCAGTTATTTTCTCAGTTCATTGTTTGGTCTATAAAATGTGGAAGCAGTGAAAGATGTTGGAACCAGAGAATGGTTAGAGTTAGTGTTGCTTGAAGATGATGATTCATCTGTTTTCAAGATGATATTCAGTTACTGTCTGTCGACCAACGTAACAATCAACTTTCAGCTCTAACCCAAATGCCATTTAGAAGGAAATGTCCATGGCCTGACACATAGTGGCACATGTTTACCTGATAGCATTGTAGCGTCATAACTATATATTTTAAAAAAGAATGCTAAGAGAACGAGCACTGTCATGTATCTGAATAAATTCAGTATTTATGGGCACCTGAGTACTAAAACCCAGACACAAGCCTGATGGTATACTGACATACTTGATTAATTAATGGCAAGTTAAGCACAGTTTGTGCATACAAATGATTTAGCCCAGCCTAGATTAAAATAAAACAACGTCAGCTGTTTATTCCTCTTTACCTTTGGGCATGGATTGATTTCTCCCTGCAGGTGTACGTTGGGTCAATAACTTCCCTTCAATTGCCTTTCAGGAGCTCGGGATTCCCATCACTCACTCCAACATAGAGGTGGTCTGTGGGTCAGATGTGGTTTTTGTAGCAGTCAAACCTCACCTGGTCCCACTAGTTCTTAATGAGATCTCACAACATGTCACTGACCGACACATTATTGTGTCTGTTGCAGCAGGAGTAACACTGTCAACACTGGAAGAGGTAAGCGCATTGGCCCGTGTGTAATGTTTTGTAAACTGAATGGTGATTCTGCGGTGATGTGAAGATGAGTAAACTTCTGTTTTTCTCTTTCGATCCCAAGCTCCTGCCAGAGAATTCGGTTGCCATCAGGCTGATGCCAAACCTCCCATGTTTGGTTCAGGAAGGGGCTCTCCTGTTCGCGCGGGGATCCCATGCAAAACAGGAGGACGGAGCTCTGCTTCGCTCCTTGTTGCACCGCTGTGGTTTGGTGGAGGAGGGACCTGAGTCCTGGATTGACATCCACACTGGACTGAGCGGGAGCGGAGTCGCTTTTGTGAGTGTCCCACGATTGAATGGTTTGGTTTGTCCGGCCGGAAGTCTTTGTAACTGTCTGCAAACTATTTTAATCAGACTTCCTCAACACAAAGAAGTTAATGTTGATTGATAATGAAATTTTCCGAGTTACATGGGGAGGAGCGCTGCCCAGCTGCGCGCTGCTTATTAGATATATGCAAATAGCATCACGCCACCTTGTGCATGCTGCCTTCACGTGAGTGCGCCAGTAACAAAAAAAAAAAGCAAAGCACTGTCAAAGCAGTGTGATATGGCACCACCCTGTGGAATATTTGCAATTAATCCAGATCAGACTTTAAAATCTAATCCACACATGTCAAATAAGGTTATAATCAATATTTCAGAATAATTTAAACTCATATTGGTGGGATATCGAAATTCATTCCTCCCAGTGGTTATTTCCCAGATAAACGAGTTAAGGCCAGACTGCCTTCTTGAAACTTAATAAATATAAAAATGAGCCAAATGAGCCATTTTTTTAAACGGCTCTTTGAAAGGAATGGCTCACCAGGATCCGGCTCCCCTCAAAGAGCCATAAATCCCATCTTTAAGACGTTTCTGTATGAATGGTACTACCAGTGATCCCAGTGATGAATGACCTGAGTAAATGTCATTTTAAAAGGAAATAAAAGGAAGGTCAGAAAAGCACAGTCAAATATCCAAAATACTGTCATAAAAAGTAATCAGTGTGTATGTGATGTGTTTCTTTCTCTACACGGAACCGCACGGAAATGAATTTGTGCACCTTTGATTCTGATGCATGTGATCCCTCCTTGCAGGTGTATCTGTTTGCTGAAGCGCTGGCAGAAGGAGCTGTTAAAATGGGAATGCCAAGTGCTCTGGCACACAGCATTGCATCTCAAACTGTTCTGGTCAGTTTTACAGTGTGTGTGCTTTTGTTCCAGTGTGGCAATTCAGCAATTTCAGTGTTAGAATACTGCTTACTGTGTCACATTTTTCTATATGCCAGCACAACATTTGAACCGACCATCATTAATTTAGTTTCTATTGCATCTGTTGCAGGGTGCTGGGAGGTTGTTGCGTGACTCCGGGAAGCATCCAGCTCAGCTCCGCTCTGAGGTCTGTACGCCAGGCGGAACAACCATCTACGGGCTTCACACCCTGGAACAGGGCGGCGTGAGGGCGTCGACCATGAGCGCCGTGGAATCTGCCACCGAAAGAGCCAGGGAGCTGGGCCGAAAGTCAGCTGCAGGATGCAGGAAATGACGGCTGCTGTTTTCCTTTTAATAGCCGCTCTAATGGACCTAATTCAAGCCTAACAACAAACTGACTTTTTGTCTCAAACAATCACCGTGGAACACAAAGACAAAACAGGACTTTTTTATTTCATTTTCCCCCTTTTATTTTTCCTATAAAGGAGTGCAGTTGGTGCTTTTTCCATGTCTTTGACCAGAGGGATTTGTTCTGAGCAAAAAGGAAATGTTGGTTTAGTCTTGACATTGACAAGTAAATTATTTGATCACGACCCTGTGATTTGTTTGACAGAACGGCTACTTTCACATGCACAACAAATAATCCAATCTTTTCAGATTTAGGCAGTAATGCAAGTTATGATGTAACCCAAAATGATTATACCCATAGTTGTGGAAGTTCAGATCAGAAAACAATGCACAGCACTTCTATTTTAGTAACAGTGATTGGTCACCATGTTAAGATGTGAGTTTGAATACAGAAGAAAACACTAACACATTAATTAACACACACAGCAATGTGGAGAGGAAGCCTTCAGCCATTAATCAAACTATACTCTGTGGCACCAATCAGTTGAAGAGGCGACTTGTACAAACTTCACATTTGGAGTAATGCCTTAAGAGCCATGATTGGGTTACTATGTGCATGTAATGTGGAGTACAGAATGGAAGTGAAATGTGTGAATGTATTTAATTCTGTTAAAATATAGTATTTAATATTTGGCCAAATGAAGCATAAAACTTAAATTTTGGATAATTTAAGAATGATCGTGGTTGTGCAGCTGCTGATAGTTTATGTCCCAGGTGTAGTTGACATCTAGGTGCTGGCTGTGTATATAACACAGTGTTGGAAAAAAAAATATTAATGACCTACAATGCCAAGTGTATAGAATGGGTTTTCATAAAGTGTCATGTGAACCGGCTCCCTTTGTGCATTGCCTTAATTTTGTGACGTGAAGTTGAGATCTTGAATCGGGCATCAGCTGGCGTCTGAAAGCTCAAATTCTCAGTGAAGTAGAAGCAATGTGAAGAGACACAGATCAATTAGGAAAATAGATGGACACAGTGGAACCCTTAAAGTTCAAGCTGCACTTTTAATTAATTTATCCAGAAAATAATGTGCAGATTAACCAATGGTTAAAGTAATCCTTAGTTACAGCCTCACCACAGACTCTTTATGTATTAATGTATTATGATGTTTATCAACCTATGGAGTGGAACCAGAATCAAGAAATGAAGAGTCCATTATGATGTTCTGCTGATGAAGATCACGTGTTAAGACTGAAATCTCGAGAACAGCGACTAAATCTATCATACTTTCGCTGCTTTTAAAAGAGAAGTCACACTTGTGATTGGTATGCAGACATGAGCAATAACAACAAAAGCTTCAAAGCTTTCAAAATATCGGTTCTGAAAAAGAAAGAATGTAATGTCTGTTATAAGAGGATCAATTATGGGCTGTGAGTCTTTCTTACCACTGCCTTGACTGTCACATTAACAGTTTAAGATTTGAGGAAATTAGTGAAGGGATACTGTCATAAACAGTAAAACCTTGTGGTGTACTTGGACAAAGGTTGCACATTCAGAAAGTGGTCCTTTAAATTTAGATCTGTTAGTTATGTAAAATAGGAATAAATGGCTCCTGGAGGTCAAGGTTTACCCTTCTGATGTTAAAACATCGAGTGTCAACAATGCATGAGGTTTAACACGGGGCATCAGGCAACATTAATGATTTATAACTCCCCCTCCCCCATTCCTCTAAGATCACACAATCACCGCTGCTCCTTCCTTCCTCCTCTTCCTCCTCTTCCTCCTTCCCGTTGACACTCACGACTGGAGAAGCACGCGTTTCATCCACCGGCCTGGTCTCACACCGACAAGACAAAAAAAACACAGCAGTAAGTAACGTTAACGCTGATTGACAGCCGGGGTTTCAGTCCGGGGATCAATGTTGGGGTTATTTAAAAGACACCGCAGGAGAGGGGCGAATATTACGCGGCTGACAGATAGCGGGGACTCGGCTTCTGTTAGCCGATGCTAGCATGCGGCTAGCTGAACCGGGCAGCTTGCTAGCGCTAACGCGGCTGTCACGCCGGCTGGACACCGGCTTCAGTGTCCGCTGCTCTACACTGACATTTTACATGAACGTCAACATCACAAACTAATTCTCAGCTGTCACATTTTCATAACAACCACCGTTTTTTGTTTCCCGTTACATGCTAACCACCTCTAGTATTCACTGTAGCTAGGACCAACTTCAACATGAAAGATGGCTAATGTTAAGGTTAGCAGGGCACACCTTTTGGTGATGACAGCTCTGCCTTTTTTATTTTATTGTTTGCTGTTTGTCTTGCAGGACAGGCTTTTCTTCCTGACATGACTCATTCATGACATTTAGTGAAAGTGTTGCTTTCACGTGTCAAGTCCTTTAAACAGGAACTTGTATCTCAATGAACCTAAAGTGACCATTTCAGATGTGGGCTCGAGGCTTGATATAGTCGTGTTCAGTGACTGCGGATATTATATTTAAAATTAAATGGAGTTAAGCATTTACTTAACTTTTCATTGCCTTGCCGACCTGTCTTTCTGCAAGTCACTGTACCCCACCCTTCCTGCGGTGTTGCACTGCATCTGACCCTGTAATTGACCTCCTTGTGAAGCAGGTAAACTGCCCCACAGGTGCAGTGGGATGAAACATTATGAGCAGAGTAAATGCTATTTGATTATTCAAACAGGAAACTTGACAAAGGTTGTTTGAGGTGACTTCCCCATATCATGACATTATGGGGATAATCAAGTGCACAGTGAATAACTGTAGAGGCTATAGCTGGTAATACTTAATGAAAAAAACAAAACAAACCCAATACTGACCTGACCTGATCAATCTGTGTATCTGAAGCCTGATATAACATATCTGTGCCCTATGCTCATTGCTGTCCAAAAACTATTAAAACACATCAGTAGCCACGCTATTGGATTCTGTGACATGTTCCTTGATTGCGAATAACATGGACACTGTAGTTTATTTTTAGTTAATCCCACACACACAGTCCTGCTGCCAGAAATACTAGAGCACCAAATGTGTATTAATATGCTGCTTAAAATAGCCCACTGTTTCCTCCTGTTTTGAGTAACATTTTCTAAAAACTACAGGGTAGAGGACTGGATTGGGATCCCGCGGGAACCATCGTAAATCTCACAGGAGCAAGTGGTTTAAATTTTGCTGCAGGCGATCAAAAACTAAACTGCTGGATGAAAATAGTTGAAATTTGGTTCTTAATACGTGAGTCAATGATCACACTTTATTAACTGAAATAACCACTTGTTCATTAAGAATGAACACCAGGTGTACAGGTCGGACATGAACCAAGCCCTCTTACATGACTGTGATCTAGACTGTGCCCAGCAATGGCTCATAATGACCAAACAGGACAATCAATTAGCCAAATAATGAACGCACAGCGGACATGCCGGGCGTCCGCAGGGCGCGCTCCTGCCGGACTGCCCCCTCCACCTCGTCCATGGCAGGTTGGACCCGGACCCAGTTCCAGGCCTGGACCTGTACCTGCCAGCAGCGTCACTGGACGGCCTGCCATGTGGCAGACCCACAGTCACTGTCTTCCTCTCTCTGCTCTCAAAGCTAACCAATCCATGCTGCCGCTGAAACCAAGTAAACTTAGTCCTATCATTTTTTTCAAACTTGGTGCGGCATAGGGGCAGTCTGGTACCAGCCTTCCCTGCGGCCACCCGGGTCGTCTGGTCTGCTCAGTCCAGAGACACAACTGCAATAGCTGGAGAGGTCCACGTGTTTATGGAGGAAACTCCAGCTCACGGCCTGCTGAATCAGCACTGCCACTGGCCGTGTTTTACAAACCAACCACAGGAAAAACAGACATAACTAGAGAATACAGTCTCTGTGCTCGACTCAAACAGTTAACTCATAGTGCTTCAGAATCAATGTTTCCCATTGCTCAGCGCTCTGATGAACAGTATATATGCTATTATAGGTAGGAAATCCAGCAGGAGTGGGATTGAGGAAACAGTCCCATTCAGGGCTCTATTACAGGATTCAGCTGTTGTAGATAATTAATTCAACTGTTTTTTGTTTTGTTTTTTCAAATGAAAGTATATATTTGATTTTTTTTTTTTTTTTATGTCTGTATGAACTAATGGTTTGGAGGTTTGGAGTGCCACAGGCTGTAGAGATGGAACTATCACATTGTTGGTTTTGGTGTATTCAAGGGATTTATTGGCAGTAAGAAAAATACAGAATAAATCTCAAGCCTTACCCTTCAAATAAATCGTTTTTGAGTTTGGTTTAAGAGCTGCATCAGAAGGGGTGCATCCTAAAAATTCCCATATAGAAAACACAAGAAATGATCCGATGTGGCAGAGCAGCATGGCTTATGGCCCTGCACACAAGAGTGCTGTTTTCTTAGTTGTAACATCACCACTAATGCGTTTGGCTAATTGAACTGAAGGATTTCGACGGCTTTAACAGAAAATGTTCAATTTTGATGATGGTGAGGAAAATAAGCTGCCCCAAGTGCTTTCATTTGTAGAGAGCAGAGATGCAGATTAAGAGAAAGCTTTGGGATGCATCCAAGTTGTTGCTTGAAGTTCTTCCTTAATATCGGAGCCAAAGTTTCATGTTGAGGTATTTATTTAGAGAAATCTTTAACATGTAGCTTCTTTCTCCTCATCTTGCATTCAGAATTTGACAAGTGAGTATTCTCTGTAACACTGGCATTTACCTCCTTAGAGTTTTGTTGCCCTTTTGGCCATAGTTATACCCTTTTGTGTCAGTTTCATTGTTTTCCAAGGTGGTGATTGTTAAATTTCTTTCTCAATGGCTTGCGGTTAACTGGATGAAAAGAACGTGTTGAGCATTTGAATTTGATGCTAGTGTAAGCTCAACACCTTTATCAAGGAGGTGAGTTAAGAGCTTGAATAGGATTTTCTAATAAACATTACACAGGAAATGCCTTCCCCAAACACCACCCAGCTCCCTCTGTGGTATATTAGTGTTCATCAGTATTACTAACATCCACATGGTGAAATGTTAAGGGAATGCATTTCCTGTATTGCATCAGGATAATGTAATATCATAAAAACGGCATGGCTTGCACTTTGTGTGATTTGTTGATACCAGAGGAAAACCTCAATACTTACTTACTAAATTAATTACTCTGCTTGCATGAGCATGTCGGTACTTTCACGAATCCATCAATGTCAGCATGTAATTATTTTAAATCCACAAGCTTTGATGTTTGGTTTTGGACTTGTTACACCTTTTTTTTTTCGGCACGTTCTCAGATCATTGTGTGAAGATTTGTCAAGTCTGCCCCACAAGTTCAAAATGAAAAGATATGAATATTTACAAAGAAACATTTGCAATAGAGTTATGGCAAAATTAACTCTTATTTTCAAAATTTGTTCATTTGTTCATGTCGAATAGTAATTTATAATCCTCTGAGTGCAGCTTGTGAATAATCAAAGGAACCGGGGTATCAAGGATATCAGTGTTGAGGTAAAGGCGTCTTATGATAACATAATTCAGTAGAACAGGCAACGCTAGCTGCATTGCTATACAGTTAAACGCTTACACTTAATATACACTTAACATTTGACAAATGCCTTTGCAGGATAAGCATGATAACAATGGGCTATAATAATGGCACTGCTCGAAGCTACTGTGTCACTTAAAATCATATAGAATAAACTGAACTGAATTCTTCCATTGGACTAAATACATCTTATGGCTATATCCTTTTTTTCCTGCATATGGTTGCAGCAATCCATGTTAAAAATGTCTTTACAAGCAATGTTGGGATTTTAGAAAGATTTATATGTAGGTATAAAATACTTGTATGGGAAGTCATTGGGTAGCAGGAAAAAGTGAAACTCAGAACTGTGCAGTTCGTGTTTTTGGCTTCAGATAAAGGGACAGATGGCCCCACAATCAAAAATATTTTCTTCTCTTACCTGTAGTGCTATTTATCAATCTAGATTGATTTGGTGTGAGTTGCTGAGTTCTGGAGATATCGTCTGTAGAGATGTCTGCCATCTCTTGAACATGATGGAACTAGACAGCACTCAACTTGTGCCCAAAAAGTACATTTGAGAAACTCAACAGAAATTACTCAAGGTAATCCACAGACCTTGCTGTGAGTGGTTTCATCTAGGAGCTGTTTTATTTCTACCAAACTACACCTTGCGACCGTATCTCTGACCAGCAGGAAGCATGCATCTACTCCATTAACCCTAGTCTAACATTGTTCGCTGTTAGCGATGAGTTTATAGCTCATCGTTGCAGCTCAGCCGAGGAGGAGCCATTAATGTCTACATCCTGCACTGTCACAAGCACCAGCCTCTTGTTCATGAGTAGATGCACTGTGACGTGGCTGGTGGAAATAACATTTCTACATGAAACTGCTCACAACAAGGTCTGTGGATTATCTTGAGTCATCAGGCCATGATTTCTGGCCTGATTGTAGCGATGACACAAAGCACATTTCAAGAGACGTTGCTGCTGAGTTTCTCAATTGTATTTTTTTGGTGCTTTGTGCAACACAAGCTGAGTGCCGTCTAATTCTATAATATTCAAGAGAAGGCAGACATCTCTACAGCTGATATCTTCAGAACTCTGCAACTCACCAAAGCAATCTAAATGGATAAATAGCTGTACAGGTAAGAGGAAAATAAAGAATTTTTGATTTTGGGGTGAACTGTCCCTTTAAGAAACCTCCAGCTGGAATTTCCAGTAGTATGGAAGCAAGTGTTTCCCTCATTATGTGCTTGAATTTATGTCATGGGGGAATAGCTGGATGCTCCCCTGTGGTAGGACTGACTCTTGACAAATCACAAACACAGATTCCATTTACTAAACATTTCAGTTCATCTGCATGGATTTCTTTTAATTCCCTGCATGTGTCTTGCATTTCTCTGGGACTGTATTGTTGTACATACAGCTTTATAACAAAGCCAGAGTTAGTGTTTGACACTGAGTCTAATAGATCAACCCTTTGTGTCGCTAAACCTTCCTGCATCTCTCTAACTAATCCAAAAGCCTGTACCTGTTATTCTCTTTTTTTCCCCTGCAATGGATCAAAGATGATGTCTAAGAAGATCCCCCAGTGCTCTGCAGTGGATCCATTGGAGCATGATCAGCCTCCCAGCAATTGTCAGGTGGACCGGTCTGTGAAGGCAGCACTGGGGTGTAGGAACAAGGCTGAATCAGGTCAAAGAAACGGAGAGACCGCGTCATCATCCCCAGAGAGTGGTAGCTTGAATGGAGACGGAAAGCGCAGCGGGAAAAACCGTCGCCGCAAGAAACGTTCATCCAATCCCGAGAGTCGCCCTGAGGGGAAGGTCGACAGTAAGACCAAGAATGAAGAGAAGTCAGACAAAAGGACCAGCCAGCCGCCTGACCCCCGTGCTGGGCTGATTGGCCTGCAGTCTGAGTGTGCTAATGTCTGGTTTGAGCGCAGCGTCTACGAGCGAGCCGAGAGCCTCTACCAGTGCTGGTTGGCGAGCTCCTCCAATGGGACCACCCAGTCAAACCGGTCACTTTCGGCACCAGGGAAACAATCAAAGTCTCCGTCTTCTGTGGCTGCTTCTCCATCAGGTCTGGTGTGCCACCACGGCGATCAGGTGGCTTGCCACCACGTCGTCCAGGCCGTGTGGGTGAACAAGGCGACCTTTGACCAAGCAGAACGCCGCTTTGTTGAAGAGTCTGTGCCGTCCATTCCAAACTCTCTGGCCCTTCCATCCCAGCCTAACCGCTCCATCCCACCCACAACACCTGATGAAGGATATCAGTCTCTAGCCCAGACTCCTGCGACCCCGGTCATCCAGCAAGCAGCTGTCCCACCAACCAATAGACAGCCAATTAACGGACTCCCCCGCATCCCTGTGGAGCTGCTAAGAGATGTGTGGCTGGAGAAGCCGTTCTATGACCGTGCCGAGGCAGCCTTCTACCAGAATCTGTACGGTAACAACTCCTCCAAGCGGTCCAGCTGCGCCTCCACTGCCAGAAGTAGCGACCACCCTCAAAGCCTAGTAGAAGAGGAGGAGGAGGAGGAGGAAGAAGACGAGGAAGCGGTGGTAGAGGAAAAACGGGTGGTCCCGCAGGGTAAAGCAGAAGTCTTCCACGCTCTGCTGCCCATTCAGGAAGAAGAGGAGCCAGCTGACGTCCCAGAGAAGGAAGAGGCGTCAGAGGCCGGTGTCTGCAACTTCGTTCACCCAGACAACGAGCGGGTGTGGCTGGACAAGTGGCGGTATGATGCTGCAGAGAGCCGTTTCCATGGTTACAGTGGGAGTGAAGCTGTGGTGGTGACGAAGGGTCGGAGGCCAGAAGCAGCATCAGTTGCCTCCACCGCCCCACTGAGGGACAAGTATGACCAAACCGGGAGAATGGAGCCGCTGCAGCTGTTTCACTTTTATCGTTCATTGGTTTTCTTTGTGTAATCATGTGTTTCACTTGGTTTTTGTTTTTGTTTTTTTTAAACATTTTTTCTTTTGTGTAATCAAGTCTTTGTTCATGTTTTTTTCATTTGTCATGGTTCGTTGATTATTTATTCCTTGAGGTCTTTTTTTTTTACTTTTCCTGAATGACTGTTGTTTGTATGAACCATTGTTGCCTTTTGCCAACTTCATTCAGAGTTTCTTTTATACAGTTGCATTAGAGCTGTTTGTGTGGGGTGTGGCTAAAAGAACACATACAAGTTATTTTACAGCTAATGCATCTAACATTGTGAATATTGATCATATATCAAGCTGTTTTAAGCATAAGAATTGTAAGTAGTAATACAGAATTTCTTTATTTTTTCCTTTTTCCCTGACCTCCTGTGTCCTGTTCATACATCCCTCTCTTGTCCTTCCTTGCCCTCTCCTGTGTAGCACCATGAGTTCAGTGGACTTTCTGGCCCAGGAGAAGATCTGGTTCGACAAACCTCGCTATGACGAGGCAGAAAGACGCTTCTATGAGCGCATGAACGGCTCCTCACAACCCACACAGGTACCTGCACTGTCTCAGAGGCTCAGTTCAGCTGTCACTGCTCACACCTGTAGTTAGATTGCCCCAACCTTTTGACATTATTTGCTTTATTTCATAGTTGTTGTTTTTTGTGTTTGTGAATAACAGTAAAACTATCAAATAAGAATGACAAAGTCACAGTTTCAGTTGCTTAGTTTTAAGTCTTGAGGCAGTCTGTCCACTCTCTCCATAGTGTGAGAGGAGGAGGAGGGAGAGGGCAAATGTACAAGACTGGGGGCAGAAAACATGAAGCTAAAGAGACACATTGAATCTGAAGAGCCTTTCGATATTTCAGACTTGCTGAAACTTAACTTGACTTCTATCACTTTGTCATGTAGGATGTTGGAGCGAACACCATTCTGCAAGACATCGCTCGGGCCCGAGAGAACATCCAGAAATCTCTAGCAGGAGTAAGTACTCGCTGTGTGCTTTATCTGCCTCTTATCTCACATTTTCCACTTGTACTCAAGTACGTTATGTGTAGCCTGAGCAATTACGGTCCTGTTTGACCTGCAGTATCTGGCACGTTGCTTTTCATAGATGGTTTATTTAATTTCATGAATGGTAATAACAATGTGATTAGTGGCTCTGTCGGTCATTTCTCTCACATGGTAACCACAGCTCCAGGGGCACCAGGGTCTCTGTGTATCTGTATGCTTTTGCTGTGGAAGGATCTAATCTGCCACCTCTCCATGTCCACACCTCCAGCTTCATTTGGAAATTTTGTAGCAACATTTATCGGTGATAACTCATCAATACAGTTGAAAGACCTGCTTAGAAACGCTAAAACGTACCTTCAGCTGCGTGTGGCCTGATAATCTGATCTGATGAAACACGGGAAGAAACCTTTGATGAAAGGCACATTCTTCTGATTACTCAGCATAGCCCGCTTTGCTGATCTGTTCTGACTGAACTGAACTTTTGCTGTGTGTTATCGGCATTTTGACGTCAATAAAATGCATGTGGTGCTTTGTGTCATCGCGACAATCTGTTAAGAAACCAGAAATCAGTTGCTGCTTTACCTTGACCTTTCATAGCTGGTGGTAATGAAAGTGTTTGTATAGTTGGTTACAATCAGAGCACCTTTAGTATGTGGAACATCTGTACATGCTTATGATTTGCTTGGCATATTTGAGCTTGTTTTTTTTCTACTGTCACTTTGTTTTTGCTGACTGGCTGAAACAGTTTGTTCTGCATACAGATTATCTTTAAGCAGAACCCTCCTCCACAGAGACGTGGACATAGCTGCCTTTAATCTGTCCTCTTCCATCACCTCCCAGCCCTGATCGGTTTCTGTTTTACACTCCCTCAGTGGCACTCCTTCAGCATTTACTGCATTCACTTCTGTTCCTCCTTCCCTCCCTTGTTCATGCTTGAAATCCCCCCCCCCCCCTGCCCAGCTGAAGACTACACTGTGTAGCAGAGGGTCTGGTCATCCTTCCCTGAGCCAACAGTCCCAGCTTGTAAGTGCCACCATGACTTGTGTGTCCCTGAAAGCACCTCGCTGACATCCCGCTCCAGTTTGAGTTAATTAGCGTTCAACCTCTTAGTGAGCTTTTAGTTGATATTGTTGTGTGGAGTGTGGCGGCTCATCACTTCAGTCTGGCTGTAGATGCTGCTGAGAGGGACACGGCTGTGTGTTGTGTTGCGTGTTCACCGTTGGGGGTCTGCTTAATAGTCCTGGCTTTGAAGAGAGGACTGACGCTCTGGTTTGGCCGTCAGATGTTGCTCTCAGTTAACTCCCGTTTCCCGTGCAGAGCAGCAGCAGTGCAGCTGATCAAGGAGAACTCGTCTGTCGCATCAAGAGCCTGGAGGTGGAGAACCAGAGCTTACACAAAGGTGGGTTTGTTTGTCCACTTTGATCAAATATAATACATTTTGTTGTTTTTTCCTGCATGGCGGCTGTTCTAGTGTCCGTAGGCACTGTGTGAATATTTGCAGAGCCACCATTAGCATTTGATAGTGATCAAATACAGTGCTGACATGACTGCTTTAGTGGATTACTTTAAATAGATTTTGCCAGACAGAATAACAGTCCATTTTTGGAACTGTTAGGCAACAAAGGAAGCCATTGAAAGACAACCCCTCTGGCTTTGGAAACTTGTGATTTCATGAAATCCTCATTTTCTGAGATTAGGTTTATTTAATAATTGATTCAAGTTTGATTATTAAAGTATTATTGCACAATTACTTGGAGCCCTGAATTATGTAAATTGTAAATTGTGTTTGTATGGTTAATTAACAGTCTGTCCATGTTTAGAATGACAAATGGTCATCAGAAGTTAACAAAACCCACTGTGTTGTCTTGAAACTGCTTATTTTATATGACCAACCACAGATCCAACGAGAGAAATGGAAACAAATAACAAATGTTAGCATCATTGCACCTCTGTAATGCAGTGCACACTTTCTTCTTCCTTTGTTTCTGTTTCATCTCAATACCTTCATCTAGAATACATGACCATTCGTATCTGGTCCTTGTTTATTCCCAACACTTTTCTACCACGTGTGTTACTGAAGGTTGTTCTTCTTTTGTGTATGTGACTGACTCTGGTCCTGTTTCTTCAGTGGTGGATGACTTGAGGGCTGCACTTTCCAAACTGGAGTGTCGAGTAGCAGTTCTGGAGAAATCTCCTGCGGCTGTGACCGCAGCTCCCGCTCCTTCAGTTCCCTACACAAATGTGAGGTTATTCACAACGTTTTCACCAAACCAGTTCTGTTTTAGTTTGACTGTAGCTCCAACACACCACCGTAGACTCCTGTGTGAGCATGTGGTTATTTTCACTCTGTTCAGGGCACCACTGTCCAGCAGAAGACCAGCGCCCCGGTTAAAGAGGAGGAGGAGGAAGGGGATGATGATGATGATGACATTGACTTGTTCGGCAGTGATGAAGATGAAGAGGCAGAGAAACTCAAAGAGCAGAGGTTGAAAGAGTACGCAGAGAAGAAGGCCAAGAAGCCTGGTGTCATCGCCAAGTCTTCCATTTTATTGGATGTAAAACCTGTAAGTCTGCGTTTTGTCCAATTTTACCCAAAATTCAGCGTTGGTGAGCTAAAAACAGCCTTAATACATTTTTATTTTATTTGGAGACCAACTGACGCAGTGACCTCTGTTCATCCTGGCCTCTTTAGTGGGATGATGAAACCGACATGGTGAAGCTGGAGGAGTGCGTGCGCTCGGTGCAGGCAGACGGCCTGTTATGGGGCACGTCCAAACTGGTTCCTGTGGGTTACGGCATCAAGAAGCTCCAGATCGCTTGTGTGGTGGAGGATGACAAGGTGGGAACAGACATGCTGGAGGAAGAAATCGTCAAGTTTGAAGACTATGTAAGTACTTTGTAATACTGTTAAGTGTTTCTGCAAAGGTCACAACAGACATGTTTTAGACATCTGGAGTCACTGTGATCTAGACGGTAGTCCATTTGTGATTCAACAGAGTGTCTGCAGGTGGTCTGCCCTTTGATTTGCCATTCAAATGAGTAAACAACACCAGTGTTTCTCTTAAAACATTCAGCGATCATTGTCATTGATGTTTATTTGGTGTATATTTATGACTTTTTGAATCAGAAGCAGTAAAAATCCTTCCAGGCTTAAACTCACAAACTCGCTGGGTCTGTGTGAATCTGCTTTTTATGGTTTTGGTCATTAGTAAATATTGAACTGCACTGAGGGGTCTCCAGTAGACTCCATCTGTCTCAATAAGCACACCTCTCAGTATAATCAATACAGTTTAATAGAAGCTGCAGCCTCCAAAGAGATCATAAAGTTGAATCAGCACCCCTGCAACAAGTATTGAACACTGCAACCTGCATGAAGGGAGAGTTCATCACAGGACTGTTGTGTTACACTGCATTACCTTTAACTCAGCGTACCTAATAAACTGGCTGCACACGTCAGTGAATCAGCTTCTCAGTCACAGTCGGCACGTTGCTGCCATCATGTGGTTAAAATGAGATTACAGTTCATACAGTAATGAGAAATGTGAAATCACACTGTAATTCCCCAGGTGTGAGGGAGCCTGGAGAATAACTCATTCAGGTTTCTCATTTTTGCTCCGTTTCAGATCCAGAGCGTCGATGTAGCAGCTTTCAACAAGATCTGATTCCAGTGTGTCTCTTTCTCTGTTTCTTCACGCCTTGTTTCTCTGCTGATTGTGTCAACGGTTAATAATAAAAAACAACTCTTGCACTGAAGCTGTTGTCTCGTGGATTGTGGTGTCGGAGGATGGAAATCAAATGGACAAAGTGAGTGTTCTTGTCGTAGGTTTTAGAGGACCAGATCACCCAAATGGCCTTTGCTCAAGAGGGGGGGATTCAAGGCACGCACATTTTTAGATGTCTGCTTCCAAAATCGAAAATTTAAAAAAAAAAAAAAAAAAAATCAATTTACCATTGATGTATTTGGGGTGGAGGCAGAGATCTCAGATGTATATCTCCAAACCCAGTACCCAGAACTATCTGCATGGCTGAATACTACTTTTGGTGAGCGATCTTTATTTTTTAAACATTAAATAACGGCAGGATCAGACTACATGACAATGTATCACACTGTCAGGAGTTGTGCTACTCTTAATTTCTCCTGCGCATTGAACTCAGACCAATCACAGCTGTCGGTCTTTCACTTCATGCAAAGTATTGGCCTGTGGCTGCTCACTCACAGACACTTGAATGTTGGTAGCCATGGTGTCCAAAGTGTCAGCATGTTGTAAATGTTGTCAGTCTCGTAGAGAGCACAGTAGCGAGGCCTTATAATCAGTCTTCCACAGTGTCTGTACAATGACGCACCACACAGAACCAAAACTGGACTGATCTCATGTAGTCTGATCCCACATCAGTCCCTGAGGTAGCAACAGCGTGACCAGCCTTCACCCGTTACACACAGTATGTCCAACTAGCTGTCAGTTAGAGAGTTAGATTAGCCTTTGTTGTCTTGGCCATCGAGAGAACACGGTGACACATTTACAGCCAAACTAAAGATGATCCCAGATCTGCATACACACCAAAAATACTGCACGATGCCCTGCAACAAATATATGAAGGAACACTGTCAATACCCCAGTCTGACCGATGGTTTCAAACAATAACAAGACTAAAATGTATTAAAGTTTGTAAATATACTCAATTATATAGAAATATCAGCCAATAAAAGAAAAGAATGAGAAGTGGAATAAACTACACTATAATGAGCATGAATCTTAGTTCATTGTTATCTCTTGCACTCTTCTACCTGCTCACAGCTTTTTCATACTTTCATATTTTCATTAATTTAATTAACAATTTTAACGTCAGAATATTTAATTGCAGCAGAAATGTTGTGGTATGTCTTTGATAAATGGCTGATGTGTCAGTAGAGCCTGGGTTTGGTCCAGAGTCATTTTCTAAATGACATTAAAAACTCTGTAAAGTGACCTCATACCATCTAGATGTTTAGACGCTCAGTCAGTTCATGGTGCTGAGTAGACTGCCCGAGCCTGACACTGTGCAGGAGAGAGGCTGGTTGAGGTCAGTGTTCACCCTGTTCAGGAGCTGCACCCCTCTGGGGCTTTTCATACGGAAGCAGAGCAGACTTGCATTGTGGTCCAGGAACTGCTGGAGGGAACCTCCACCCCCTGCACCTGCAGCTCCAACAGTCCCATGATCCCAGCCTGTGTCCAAGTCACTGGATTATCGCTGAGGATAAAATTGAAAAAAGTCCAAGGTGACATATTAAAATTGCTTGTTTTGTCATCACCTCATCTTCCCCCAAACTGCCAGCTTTGTCGTTCAGTAGGTCCGACTGCACCCTGTAATATCAGGATACTGTATCTACCCGTTAGGTAAGAGATACCTGCTGTATAAATTATTTTTAGGTTCCCAGATTGTTTTCTCCTTCACACAGAACTACTCATCTCGTACACTTGTCAGTACGTGCTGTACTGGTACACTGTTAAATTGGGAAGAATGGTGCTGAACATTGCAGGCTTTATTCTGAAGAGTCACCCAAGAGCCAACAAGCCCAACAAACTATTCAGAGCTACGTTCAAATTCTCACTGTGACTTCATTGCATTTTCTAGTTGTAGCTGGTCAGTATGAATACTTTTATATTTCAACTTTCTGTGCTCTCAACATTTTATCAACAACATAAGACATTGCTCAGGAATTTTTAAGTAGCAGAAACCTAAATAAACACAGGAACAAACTAAATGCATAAGTTAAACTAACACCATTAACTTTACTAACTCATTAACTAGTTTATTTTTGTAATAACAAATATAAAAAAACATGAAGATTTATTTATTTCATGATTATAGTTATTAATATACGTTAATATAATATTAATATACTTAAATATAATAATAATATAATTTATAATGTATGTGTATGTTTGTGTATAAAGGAAGCAGGGGGGTATACAATATACATTTCCTCTTACATAATATTGATGCATTTTCACATTTCATTTCCTTCTTTAAAGATTCAAACCTTCCAAACACTAAATTACTCCAAAATGTTTGAGTAACCTTTAAAAATGTACCTTCATGCATGTTCTTGATTTACTCAAATTAAATAAACAAATAATGATCAATGATCAATTGATGAATGAAGGCAAGCAGATTTATAGCAATAACATTTATCATCAGTGAGTTGTATGGAAACTAGTGGAAGAGATCAATTTATGGTTGGATGTCACAACATAAAACAAGTTAATGACGTTCATTCTCAGGATCCGTCTTTGAAGATGTAATGATCACAGTTGCCCACTAGATGGAACTGTTTGCCCTAGTTTGATATTCTAGGCTGTGCAGCAAAAGTTGTCTTATTATTACAGATGAAGGTGCTCAAAGGCTTACAGGTGAACTAACAAATAACATAGACAGCCTACAAACCCTGAATTTCAAATCAGTGAAAGAAGCAATAAATAAATAAAATAAATAGAGGGTGGTGTGGTGAGTACGCCTGGCTCACAGTGAGAGCCATGCATCAGGAAAAAACACTTTTTCCAAACATCCGTCGTCAGGATCAAAAGGAACACAGCGCTGCAGTGTGGTTGTTCATGTTTTGAGCCCAGCTGAAGAATGTCTCCTCTTCATTTCACTGGCCCCAGACCAGCATTTCACACTGTTGTGACCTTATTAAGTTACATCTAGGACACTGATGTTCAGCTATGAAATGTCTTTTTGGAATGTGTAGATACACATTTCATGTCTCAGTGAGTAATTAACTTTATATACATCTCACTGAAGCAGTTGTTACTGATTGTTGAAGAGAGAAAAAGAGACCATAAAAGAGACAGACTGTGAAATCTGCGAGGCATGTAACATATAAACACAAGGTACAGCTGAGGAAGTCTTCAGTTCTGCAGCTGTTTCAGCATATATCAAAGAATTGGACAAAAAAGTTCTTGCAAGGGGAACATAAATGTCTGAACCAAATTTCATGGCAATCCATCCCATAGTTGTACAGACATTTCACTCACAACCAAAAATGTGTTCCTCATGGTGGCACAAGAGGAAAACATCAGGGGACAGCAGGTCTGGTATAAGACTGCCATTTCAGGCGCCGTTCTCCTCCCCTTCCTCCATCTACCGCTGCCATCAAAGACCCGCCACTACGTCAACAACAACAACAACCTCCCAGTGGTACGAACTGAAACAGCAGCAGCCTTTACCTTTTCTTTTGCTGGGTTTTTATCTCTTTTAATGAAAGTGTCTCACCTCGCCACGTGCAAACCAGAGCGAGTTAGCGCTGTTTTGCTGCTGCATCCTGTGCGTAATGCCACCCAAGACCATTGTGATTGGTTGAAACAACAACAACAAGCAAGCAACGAGTTTTTGTGTTTGTGGTGCCACCACAGTGAAAGTCAAGAGATCCCAGAAGTCAGTGGGATTCATCCTCTGTGGAACATGAACATCCGTACAAAGTGTTGTGGCAGTCCATCCAATAGATAGTCTGGAGCAAAGTTCTGGGCCGAACACAAAGCGTCCACAGCACGCAATAAATAAAAGATTAAAGAAACAAGTGAGTGTTAATGGACTTCTCTGAGACGTTGCTGAAGCTGCTCCAAAGTCAAGGAGCACCACATTTCAGCGGGCCAGTTAAAGCCACTCTTCTGGATGTGCGGCTGTATTTAAGGATACGGCTGCTTTGGCTGCTGAAGAGCAGGCTGGAAGCTACCAGGTCCGCTCTGCGATCTGATTCCCTCCACGCTGAAAATACAAAGTGCTCTGTGCTCTCTGAAAGCTGCCCAGAGGTGTGTGAGTGCGTTCACCGACTCTGCTGCTTTCTTCTTTTGTTTTTTTACTTTTTTTGTGAGGCACTTGATTATTTTTACTCCGTTCCTGAGGGAACTCAGTCTAATGGAAATGAAAAAAAAAGTAATGCAATGCTAATGCAGGCATAAAATCTAACCTTATTTTTAAACAAGTAACAAAAAAACACAACAATAACAACAAAAAAGTCACTTTCCCGCAGTAAGAACTTGACTCTGAGTAAGATTTGGATTTGCATTGGAAACAAATGAAACGATTCCACCTTCCTGGCAGGTTTCTGCTTCTTTGCCCTGAAGAAAAATACATTTTAAAGACTCAACAGTGCATTTATTGGCTTGTTAAAAGAGCCGTTTTTTGCAGAAAAGCCCCCTGTGGCCTGTTTCACTGCATACACAGACTGACGTTGCCTCAATTAACAGCCTGTCTGTCTGATTGGCTGTCCGCCTGTCTGTCTGTGCGTCCCACCACTCCCATCCTGTTTAGACGGCGTTCTTTTCACAGCCCCCCTCCACACAGGGGGCCTCGTCTTGGCTTTGAGCGGCTGCAACAGCCCCCCAGATGACAGGACGGATGGATGATGGAAAGACAGGGTGGGCGGTAAATCAGGTGCACACAGCGAACCCTTTTTTCCTGCAGACGGGCGTTCTGTCTTTTGGTCAGTCATGAGTGAAGAGAAAAGAAAAGTCAAAGTCAGGCAGGAGCAGACATCTGGGCTGTGAGAGACAGCAGCAATTACCGTCTGAGATGTCATCAGCCCAGAGAGAGGCAGACACACAGGACGAGAGGAGCAGGAGGAAGGAGAAGAAGAAAGGAAAGGAGGGAAAACCCAAAGGGACTCGTGACACTTCCTGTGGATCTGAGCCAGGAGGAAACAAAGGCAGCAACACAAAAATAAAGCAAAAACTTTTTTTCTCTCCCTGGAACTCTGTCTTTCTCCTTCTTCCATTTCATATCTCGCCTTGGATTAATAACTGTAAAGAAACAGGCTCATCGCTGGCGTCGATGTCATGCCTGTGGTAGTTTGAATTCGGCAGCTTTCCCTCACTTCAGAGGGATGGACGCCTTCAGAACATGTACTGTGGGCCTCAGAGAGGCTTCAGTCTGCTGAATCTGAAGCGTCAACAGAGGAGTCACCAAACTGTCACTGCACAACTTTCCCCAGCTGAACTAAAAAAGACAAAAGTCTCCGAAAATGTGGACGTATTTTCTCCCGACACCATGTTCCAAATGTGATTGTTTGAATGGACTTTAGATTGAATGTCATTTAATGCAGATAATCCTACAGTTTGTTGAAATAGATTGTGTTATCTCGCTTATCAAAGGGGGACAATGTTGGAATTATTCATATCGTAGTCGGCCTTAAACGTTTGTATTAACACATATTATTTAGGTCAATTTCTGACAACGCAGCATGAAGCAAGCACTGTTCCCAGGGTTGACGTCACTCTAATATTCCTTATGCACTGATTTAGAACTGCTCTTCTGTTTTCAACCAATCAAAATCAAGTGTTTTCTGTTGATATGTGTTAGATTTTTGAAGAGGGCTGACAGGTAGTGATTAACAGCTTGTTCAGTGCAGTTTGGCTGCTTTGTTGTTCATCTCCCTGATTTCGTTAATGGCTGAAACAAAGTGAAGTGATTTCCAGGAGGCGGGAGAAGCTTGGCGACCTCTGATTTACAGCTCGATGTGGCTTTTACTCTGGCACCGTTCCACTGAGTTACAACACAATTCAATCAACAAGTAGCCTCCTTCTGCAAAGAGGACGAAGCCCCTTCAGGTTAGACATGCTGGAAGAAATATTTCAACAGCGGATCCATCAAGCGTCCCAAACTCACATTTATATATCATGCACACAATCTTATCAAGAAAAATCGTTTTTTCTATAGAAATACTTTGCTTTGCAGGAACACGATCATCACAGCTGTCTTTCTCTCATTGTAGATTGTGGTGATGTGATTTATAGGCAGGCCCCCGCAGCTCTTCAGCCTTTTATCATTCTGCTCTTAGGTTTAGTACCGCTGATGTTTATAGCACTCATCATTGCCTCTTAAATGAAAAAGTTGGGTGGTCTTCTTGGACTGTGAGACATGATAGATATGTATCGGTTTGTCTTTAAGTCCTTTATTGGAACGTTTCTCTCCTCCATCACATCTGTGCTGGTTTGGTCCTCAGGACCATCAGACTCAGTCTAATGAGCGGCTCTCACTGCAAGTCCCTCCAGTTTGCTCTGACCTTAGAAGACCTGCTTTTAGTTACTATGCCCCAACTTCCTGGAACTCTTTACAAAGCATCCTACAAATGAATGTGCCGGTACTCCATGATCATGGACCGTTTAGCCTTTGATTGTTTTTCTATATTGTGTCTTTTATGAACAGAATTTATGTATTTGTTTTAATTAATTGTTTTATATTTATATTTCAATATTTTGTATCTTATGAGTCAGTTTCCAGTTGAACTGAAGGTGTGAACTGGTTGGTGGAGCCCTTGTAGTGAAGTGCATTGTGCTGCGGCTGTTGGCTGGCAGCAGCAGCAGCCTTCATGATTAGATTGTGGTATTTCTGCGTGGACGAAGGCGTTTCGAGGCTCTGTGGCGCCAGATTGGCTGAGCAGAGCCCTCTCAGGTTGTCTCTCTCACATGCCCACACAAACACAAGGTCATAATCTTTCCCCACGCTGATCAATAAACCTGATAAGAAGTCCGTCCTGCCAGCTGGCAGTGACTAATGCTCCCCGGCAGACTCCTGAGGGGCCACACAGCTGCCTGTGCATGAGAGAGAGAGAGAGAGGCTGACAAAACATGGTGCGCTATGACGACCACGCGTTCATGCAGAGAGCGATCTTTGACTTAGAAACAGCAAACAGGCATAATTCATCAACTTTGCATCTTTGATGCAACTGACAATGAGAAGCTTTTATCTGTTTCCATCAATTAATTACATCTCTCCTCTGTCTTTGTTGTTGTTGTTGTTTTCAGCCGGTGGTGTTATTCTGTTCCTTTGTGTGTGTGTGTGTGTTCTTTCCTTTGACCTCGCATATGAAAAATAAAGTTTCTTGAACCCTGTGGTCATGTTTGTGTTTTCCAAAGTTATAGCTGTCACTATAACTGGCACTACTGCTAACGTTAGCCTGCTGATAAATGACTTATAATGAGAAGTAGTATAAACATACTTGACCCGACACTGCTCTGGATCAACATGCTCTTTTAACACACAAACTAGGAAGACTCCAACCTACCTTCTGCACAAATCCCCACAAACCTCAAATGATGAAATACTGCACTGGAAACACTGGCTCAAACAGACCAACTGTTGTAGATTGCTGCACATTACGGAGCTAATTGAATTAGCCAACCGACAGAACTACTGCTAATGCTAACTGGCTAATATTTGACAGGTTCAGACTGAAGAGTAAAAGAAGGATCTGATCAATCTGACAGCTGATCAAAATGTTACTTAATAATCATGTAGACGAAAGTACATTGACAGAAATGATGCTAAAGAGATGCTAATAATGGTCGTTTGCTTAATTGGGTAGTTCCTTCTCTGGCTACATAAATAAAATAAATAATAATAATAATAGAAGTTTTTGCCTTCTGCACTTTTTACACAACAAACTGTGTTGGACTGAACTCTTTGCTGTTGTCTCCTAATAACAGTCCTTAAGTTTTAATGAAGCAAACAAAATGAGTAAATCAGTGGTTTGGTTGGAGGTCAGGGAAGACTTCCTAGAGGAAGTCCAGAGGAGAACAGGAAGGAAGCCATCGGCCTGCACTGAGGAAGGTCTGTGCACAGGGAGGTCACAGGAAGTTCCTTCGTTTGGCTTTTACCTGCCTCTTCCTCCACTTCATCATCTGCATTTCCAGTCATTCACATGCACAGCTCACGTGCACGTGTGGATGGCTTTTGAGAATCAAAGTGTTTGTAATCATTCCACTGCCGTTCCCATCCTTTCATCAGCTTGCCGTTCACTCTTCAACCGGCGGATCGCAGTGATCCAGCTCGGTGAGCAGACTTTATTAATCCTTCGCTGGGTCTGTGGGGCAAGAAGCACGTGGAGATGCAGCCGGAATAATAGAATGTATTAAATATACATTGCATAGATATTACAGCCTCAGGAACCTCACACTCAGCATGGGGCCTATCTTTTACAATCACAAAGAACATCTCATGATTCACTTTCACTCCGCTCTGGAAACCACTCGTAGCTCATTTATGGTGGCTTCGCCCCTTCTGAAAGCAGGCCGGCCGATTGCTGCGGCAATTCTCCTTCCAGGTGCCTCTGCTGGGCACAAATAACACTGTGACATAACTACCAGCACTGAGGAGCACAAGAATGTGCAGGGCCAGTCCCAGCGCTTGTGGGACTTTGAAGAGAAACGCCTTTGTTTGGAGGGAAAACGCCATCACATTGATGTCTGTTGGACCTCTGACTGCACTCAGAGTGCTGTAGCGCACACGTTGAGGCAGCAGCAGCCAGCTAAAGGTGTTTCAAACCAAACAAGGGCTAGTTCTTTGCTGAGATAGCGTGTGAAAGTGCAGCATGTGGTTCTACAAAGCAGCTGACTGACCATGTAATCAGTGTATCAGCTGGCAGTCTGGTCCTCTCTGATGTGCTGTTGAATTTATTCCTGAGTTCTGTTATGATCAGGAGCAGAATTACATGATGTCAGATATGCAGCGATGCACAACATTTACTTTTCTACTGTTCTTCTGTGAAGGAAAACTGTCACAGACATGACTTTTGCCTCCCGTCAGTGCTGGAATCACAATGGACCCAGGCTGTGGAGCCATATTTGGGTTCGTATTTGGGGTGAACATAAAAATAGATTTCATATTAGCTGGAAGAGTCCTGTCACACTCTCCATTGGATATAATGGTTTTGTTCTGTGCAATGATGGTGTGGAAGCAGGATTATTGGACTGGGAGCAGTTACTCTTTAAAAGTGATGAACTGAGTAAAACTTCATACAGGAACAGAATACACTGATGAAAAGTGCAAACTTGAGAAGTGCAGAAACATGAAAAATCAGGATATTAAAACCATAAGATACACCTGATAACTTTACAGCACTCAGATGGATATTTCTGTAATTTCTATTCTCACTGAGTGATTCCAGCGTTTGAGTGTTCAAATCCCAGAACAATTCCATCAAATCCCTCTTCAAGTTCACTTTCACTCAGAAATAAAACTGAAAAAGCTAAAGATGCTCTGACTGCGTTCTCACAGGCATTTTCTATTCCTGGAAAACAAAGAGATTTTAAAATGTTTCGGGGGACGCGGTGGCTGAGGGGCCGCTTATCTGGTTTGAAGATGAACTTCACAGGTTTCACACGTGAAGTTCAGTCGAGGGTTTTATGATTAGCGGCACGCAGCCTGTGGAGAGAGCTGATAACTGCTTCTTTTTGACAGGCACTCACTTCACCTTTAAAGATGCTACTGAGTTACATTATGGGAAATGAAGGAACCAGTGTTTCTGGTGCTTTTGGAGCTCGAGCCACACTAGGCATTAAAAGTTAGGACATCCTGCCTTCTGCCGCTTTGATTTAAACCTTTTTTATAATCTGATTCTTGAAAGCCTCTCAAGGTTTCACTACTAACCTGCTCGAGCATCCCTTTAAGCTTCTGGGCCACTTACACCTTAATTCACTTGTGAAAGTGTTGCCAAAGAATTAACAGCTCGTCTGTGGTTTTGTTGGGTTTTGGGTGACTGAGCTGTGTTGACGTCTTTCCACAAATCAGCCAAGGAACTCATATTTGGCCATGCAATAAAGAAATGTTGTTAGGCTCTATGTACTTCATCCAGCCTGCTAACTGTCCCAACACTTGATGATTCATTATGCATGGAGGCCTAGATTCCTTTGTAGAGCATGAATAAATGCATCATGCTTGAATTATTAAACAGTGACATGACCTGTGTGTCTGAGCTGATTGGTTGTTTACACCACTGATGTGGAAGTTTGGCAAATAAGCCGCTTCATCCAGCAGTCGTCTGCATTCTTGGATTCGTCCTCCATCATATTCCTGACGGGCTTTGACTCATCTCGACACAGCAGCAGACACGAGGCCAGCGACACACGCCAAGAGGAAGACCATGATTTCCATGATTTAGGACAAACAAAGATGAATTAAACATCAGAGCAGCCCCGTCTCCTGAATTCCCGCCACCGCCGTCCCTAAAAACAGACGATCTATCGAACAGAGGGAGGACACACAAGGCACGTCTACACTGGAGACCGACACAGATTCAGAAGGAAAAAACTGCCAAAACTGACTGGGACATCAGCTCCGTCAAAACAGGAAGTTTGCTGGCAGGGCTGAGTGGGAGGCTGGCTGCCATCGACGCAGGAATGAGCCGAAGGAAAGACATAAAAGACAGGATGTGCCCAGAATAAATGAAGAGCGGCGTTTTCCACAGAGACAAAAAAGTCACACAACACAAAGCGAGAAGGTCAGGATTAGCTCTATTTCCAGATTTTTTAAAAAGATTACAGTCATTACAGGAGCTTTTGCATCCCCACTTTAAAAAAAGATCCATTAGGAAAATAAAAAAGAAGGCAAAATCATTCATTTTGATTTTTGTAGCACACTTTCATTACATACAGAAAGAGTTCATTTAATTTGCAGCAGTTTTCAGATGTCATAGATAAAAGTCCCAGGTCCGCCTTAACGGTCCATTTGTGCCTTGTTTTCAGAAATAAGCAGCACTTAGCTTCCTTCATTCATCATCGTTGCTGACCGTCGACCGGCTTTACAAAGACAAACACAAGATTCAACATAAGAAGGAAAAGAAAGCAAGATCACTTCTTGTTCGACCAAAGTCTGAGGCAGTTAAATAACGCAGGCTGCCGTAACTAGATTCTACGACTGAATATCAAAATAAATCACCTTCCTTCATTTGTTAGAGCAAGACCCAATTTGCATATTCACAGATATTGTAAGCGACAGAATATTTTCATAAAACGTCCACCACTGTTCCTTCATCAGAAAATACAATAAAAATCTACTTGAGTGGTTTTAATGGGTGCATAATGGGTAACAGGACCGAGCTGCTCTGAATGTCTTTAAATGCATTTAGCTTCTTTTCTTACACTCGTGATTTTGTTAAAAGAGATGAAACATTCAGACAGTCTGACGCCCTCTGAGCAACCAATCACCTTCCAGCTTTCACCTCCTGTCCAAACACAGGCTGTCAGTCCGACGTTCGCTGTGTCCAAACCTCTCCCGCTGTATCTCTGTGCTGAGTGACAGACCGGCGTATCACACGAAGCCTACAGCGAACCTCTGTGTCGCTTTAAATATCCTGGACCTCAGATTCAGAGGGCAGACACATCACAGTTTTAACGCCTTGACAACATATTTCTGTGTGAGCTGTTCTAGAGAGACACAAAATGTTCTGCCAAAGTAAAAAACTTTTTCTTTAACTTTGAGTGTTGCACATTTAGAAAATACAAAAATAATTTGAAACAAGGTTTTTGGGGGGTTTATGATATTTAAGTTCAATTAGTAATGACACGTAAACACAGAAATGAAGCCAAGCCATGTCAAAATCATTTCATGCCTGTTTTAAATTTGGCTGACTGAACGTTTTGGTCACATTTTCCTTGTTCGGCCAGTGTTGGTGCCTGTGGCTGCTTTAGCATATTTATATTCACTCTTCTTTCCCACACTTGTTGCCTAATCTTAAAGGGTCAGTACACCCAAATGTCAAAGCACTTTCCCGTTCACGTGTAATCTAGCGATGAAAGTAGTTTTGTTGTTGTTGTTGTTCAAATGACATCTGTAGAACTCATGTGCCCTGACCGCACACAGGTTTTATTAAGGCTTTAAAAACAAAACAATAAAAAGCGTCCACAGAGAGTTCTGTGGATCGGCAGATGAAACTAATGGGCTAGATTTTTTTTTTCTAATTTGCTTTGGCTTGTGGGCGACGGCAGCTATTCAGTTACAGCTTTAAAATAAATGGGGATCTTTCAGGACACTTGTAAAATGTCAGAGACAGACGGAGAGAGACAAAGCTGCCTTTCAGAGTCCAGCTCCACATTCCTCTCATTCTGCCGGGCACGACCTGACCACAACTACAGCTCCGGCTCTGTGTCCGCCTCGCTCTCTTCTGGGAATTCTTCGCTATTTTTCGAAGCTTCAGGAAATCCCAGCGAGGGCACGGCGGCCACTTGCAGAGGGCCCGGCAGGACCTCACAGAAGCGAGGGTCAGATCTGGGATCTGTGTGCTGTGATTTTCAGGTGTCCAGAGTGAATCTTAATCCAGCTGCACAGATCTACGTACAGGCGCTCAGAAAGCAGGGATCTTACATACAGATTGGCTCTTTGACTGTGCTGAAACATCCACTGCAGCTTGATCCACCCCCATCAGCTCACCTTTAACAGCTGACCCTGAGCCAGCCTCGCTCAGGTCAGTCAGATTTAATACAAGGACGTCAGTAGCTATTACTGTAAGTGTTTTTACTGCTTTGACTTTGGTCTTCACTTTTTCATTAGTAGACAAAGAGAAAGTAAAAGAGAAACACTATCTTCTGTATGAATGATTGCTTCTCCTTTCACTAAGACAGCTCACTAAAATCTAAAATTCACTGGAGATAAACTTTAAGAGCGATTACACAATATGACAAAAACAACCTGCCCGACTGAGCCGCTACGTGTGTCTTTGGTCTGTCACTTAATGATCCGCTTGAATAAAACACACCTCTTTCATCTCTTTCTGTTGACAGCTCATTATCTCCTCTCTGTTTTCACCAGCCCGCCCTCCACACGCTGCTCGTCCGCCCATCCGTCTCCCCGTCCATCCATCCACCCATCCGCGGCGGCTCTGTCAGGTTCTCATGGGGTAATATATTTTCAATTCAGCCAGTTCACAAGACAATTTCTGTCAGCAGCCAGGCAGCCTGGAGACCACTCTTATACTCGACCAGAGACTCGCCCAGAGAAATAACCTGAATCTGGACCCATAAATTGCTCGGTTTCTGTTCTGCTGGTATTGGTTCATTAAAGGTGAGGCAATTTTTACTGGTACACAGGGCCAATAAAGATAAATCAAATCACAGTACCAGGGGTTAAAGGTTGAGCTTCATCATTTGTGATTATCACCAGCACTGTTTCAGAAACAGTATAAGGTACTGGCTGGTTTTCATGTCCCGCCACTGTTTCCCTCTGAGCTGGGTTTCCTGGTGGAGACTGCTCAGAACAGGCTTCCAGCAAAAAAAAGCAAAGAGGAAAATGGTTTGCAAATGTGACATAGCTGCTGTTTCTGCTGGAGTCCAAAAAGACCTAAAAGAATCACTATAATTGGTTTATGTCTGAATTGCTCACTGATTTGGCTCCGTTTATTCATATAAAACCTTTTTCAACCCACATTTCTTTCATTTTTAATCAGAATCAAAAGAAAAGCTACCTATTGATTAAGATTCTGATCAATATCCTTACTTGCTGAGAGCTTTAAAAGGTCACTTTCAGGGCCGCCATCTGGCTAGTGTAGGATAGGACAGCTTCTAAAACTCCTGCTGGACCAAAAATGGGTCAGAAATAATTCCCTATGGATGAAGCTCAGGGTCAGAAGGCTTCCAGTCCTGGTCAAAGTCTGCCAGAAATTGCTGCTCCGCATTTTGTATCAGCTGAACTGAAAGTGAACTCTCCCCCAAACCTCTCCGTCTCTAACACGTCCACATTCATTCAGCCTCGTTTCTCTCCGTTCCTTTGTCTCCTCCTGAGTCTGCATTCAGACCTCAACCAGGCAGGAAACACAATTACACTGACGAGGATCCTGCTAATGCTAACACATTCTAGTTCTACAGGCTGTAAATGATATTTCTATATAACTCATATAAGTTGTAGTTTGTGATTGGTTTCATTGTAGCAGCTTTTGCATAATATGGACTTACAGTCTGAGCATCATGAAACAAAAGTCCCTTTAAAAGGTTTCAAAAATGTCAGAGAAGCCCTCTTGTAATTCAAAGCTTGATAATATATGAAGTTAACACTGATAAGTTAGAAAAGAAGGCATCATTTTAAAAAGATCTGAAGTAATGATCTTTTACTTTTCAGGAAACAGTTATCAGTATGTCGTTGTTTTTATGATTCATGAACAGGATTTGACATTTTCAGCCCATTTAAAGGGATGTTTCATCACATTAATTACATTCATTGTGACATTATCTGGTACTATTGCATATTATTCCAAATGTCTTAAGAGCTAAAGCGTGGTCAGCACACTGTGTTAAAATTCCAGTCCTTACTAGTTGTGTGTGGTGTGGTTGAAATGTTTGAAACTCTGACTCTCTCTGCACCAGAACGACTTCCTCACCTCCACCTCGTTTTACTTCTTCATCATCTTCGTGCTCATATCATCAGGGAGAAGCTGGCAGTGTCTGATGGCATTAGGTCAGCCATGTTGAGTGTATCACCATGAACTTTAAACTCATCTAAAAAGTGGATAAAAAGCATCAGATCCAGCCCTGGAGGCACCTTTTCCCTTTTCCTCAAGCAAACCCTGCAGCAGGGTGAGTCCTCTATTTCAAAGTGGCAGTGAATATTTGATCGGTGGAATTTATTGCAGCCTGAATGAACTCCTGAGCCTCTGGAGTCAAAACTAAGAGGAAGATTTTTTGAGACGTACTGAACCGGCATCTGGCCCGGCTCTGCTCGTTACTCGAACGACAGCAGGTCTGGGTGGGGCTCCGAGTCTTCGGGACTCACTCCGGTGCCTTTACTGCAGGGGGCGCCATTCCCCAGCAGGACCTCCTCGCCGAGGCTGATGCGGCAGGGGGCTTTCCCCGAGCAGGGGGTGGAGGCCAGCCGGGAGTCTGGCCCTGACGCCTTCTGCCAGACGTCGCAGGGCTTCGCTCTGGGCTCCAGCTGGGGCGGATCTTTGTTGATGAGGTCTGGTACAGAGAGCTGAAGCTGGGGCTGATGCTCCTCCTCGCATCCTTCGGTGCTCCCGTTTACCTCACCATCTTCTTCTCCATCAGCTTTGCCGTTGCTTCCTGTCGTCTCCCCATCAGCGGCGACGTTGTTCTCTGCTGGGCCCAGCGGCGGCGTGATCTCCTCTGACCCCTCTTCCTGCTTCTTGCCCCGCTGCTCCTCGCTGTTCCTCAGCTCCTCCTTGGCGATGAGGGGAGTCTTGTCAGGAGAAGAGAGGAAGGAGGACGAGTCAGCGGGGTCCGGAGAGGACACCACAGGGTCAGACGAGATCATCATGTCCTGGGTGGTCTTCAGCGCCCGAGGGAGCCGCTTCTTCCCGGATGGGGGTGGCGGGTCGAGCCGAGGGAAGGAGTCGAAGGAGGCGATGTGACTGGAAGAGAGGAGGGAAGGGAAGGTGGAGAGTGACGGAGAAAAGGAGGGGAGAGCGAGAGACATTGCAGGTTAAACGATACTGATACACGTGCTGCCTTCAAATGCTGCAAAGTTGAACTTTCAATTTCCAGTAAACTATTCACTTCATGTCAAAGTGTTTCAAGGTGACGCTGTTCTGTTTTCAAAAATATGTCATCGTTTGTTTTCTACATTTGAGTGTCGCACTAAGAACAAGAAGACTGAGGATAGAAGTAATTAAGAAAAAAAATCCCTTAATTTTTTAAAAGAATGTCAGCAAAGTCACAAACTTGTGAATAAAGAACTTTCAGAAAATATTCACTTACAAGTCGAGCAATATTTCCAGCAACACAGGCCTGCAATGCAACATCACTGAACTGTTGTGACTGTGCTGTTCACACTGTGTTCACACTGTGTTCACGCTGGCCAGTGAAAACAATTGTTGGACATTTGGGGAAATGCACTTATTCACTTTGTTGCACAGCGTGAAATGAGGAGATACTGACTTTGGACTTGTACTGAATGGTGTGTTTGACGTGCGCAGGTAAATCTAGATGACATGCACTAGGTAGAAGTAAATCATGAGTAAATTTAACAGGATGTGTTCTGAATGGGAAGAGTAACTGCAGTGAGATCAATGTCCAAAGATGAGTCTTATGACTGAGTCCATCAAGTTTTGGAAAGCTAGAATTATTCTTCCCTAAAGATACACCTAAACAAGTACACGAACACATATACAGCACGTGCATACAAGTATGACCACAAACCTTTGGTGCTGATGCAGCCACTATTAACCTTGTAAAATTTAAGTTGAAAGCTGATTGGTTGAATCAAAGCATACATTAGAAACTGTTGGTGCACTGAGTGTTGATGAATTGCGTAATCGTTGAATCAGCCTGACTTGTAGCCATTTCTAATAACACATACTGTAGGTGAAACAGCATCAAATCTGGCAGGCTGTCTGACCGTTAGGGCTTGTTACTGTAAGTGATGGAGCATGTGTGTGTGGAGGAGGGTTGAGAGTACAGCAACTCTAATGGCTCCTCATTGTGCACTAAAAGTGTACATAGTAATTTCTCAAGCTGTTCCCCATGATGACAAAAAATTACCATGGTAACTACATCCCATGGCAATAAGAAAGAACTCTTAACCGCTGCAGGGGCAGCTGATGGGGCAATCAAAGACAAGTCAAAGAGTAGAGACAACGTCTTATCAAGGGACAGCGGAGGAAGGTAATTAAGTACTTTTACCCAAGATAGATAATGTCATTAACAAGCTGAAGAAATAAAATGAGAAGTTCCTCACTTCCAGAGCCACAGTTAAAGAAAACGACTAAAAACTAGATTTCTCGCTGGTTTGTCGGTTTAGTTGTAGTTTACATCCATGTCTGTCCACACTCATACATGTAGTGAAGACAGAATTATATAAACAGTATTATATATAAGTCTGTTTTATGGTGAAATGGAAGTTCTCACTGTATTGACATGTATGATTCCAGTGAATCATTTCCAGAGAGGAACATGTTGTCTTCACTCAGAGACTGCAACAACAATCTCCTGAAGCTCAGTATCAGCAGAACCAATGAGCTTCACACACATCGAGAACCCGGCAGCACAGAAGATCTCTACAATCAGCAAAGTTTCAAGGTGGACGCCCGAGATGAGTGTCATCTGACCAAACCAATCTGCCGTCTGTTCCTGAGGTATGGTGCTGGATAATGGGCAGAAAAGTGTTTCTACAGAACATTATGATGTCACAGTGACGCTGACCTTTGACCTTTTGGATACTCATCACTTCATCAGTTTATCCGATGAGACATTAGAGTGAAATTATGTCATAATTTACGTATAAATTCTTGAGTTATTGCCAAAAACTCTTTTGTTGTTTGTGTTCTGTGATGTCATAACGACCTTTGACCATTGAACATCAAATTGTAATCAGTTCGTCCAACTGAGTTCAAGTGAACAATATTGCCAGGTGTAATGGAATTCTCCAGGCCTTCCTGAGGTATTGCGTTCATGAGAATGGAACAGACATGAGGTCACAGTGATCTGATCTTTGACCACCGATCTCATGCATCCAGGTTTCAACAACGGGTGGTGGGCCAGTTATCAGATGAATTGAACTCTTGGCTCCACCTGCCCAGATCAGTCGGTGGTCTGGCGAAATATTTGCAAATCATCGACAGTAAATTAAACTAAATCCATTCACAGTCCAGTCAATTGAGACAAATGTGAGCAGAGCTGCTGAAAAATGACTTCTGCTTGACTGATCCTCATTTAGGCAGACAACAGATCAATTTTCCTGGAGCAAATCCCAAATACAGACACACAGAAACCACCTGGCTGGAAAGCATGAGTGTGTGGATGTAAGCAGGTAATGAATACACAAGAAGCTGGAGAGTCAGTCTTATTCAATTTCAGGCAACTCAGAGGCGCCCTTATGTTCATTTAAAACCATTTTTCACAGGAAAAATCTTTAATCATTAACCTTCTCTGCACAGTGATACACTTCTGTCTGAATGTTAATTTCATATTTTCGCCTACAACAATATTATGTCTTTAACTAGTTTTGTAATTAAATTGAATGCGTAGCCTTGGAAATACATATTCTTCCTAAAAATGAACACATACAGCACAACAGCGGTGACAAAAAGGGGTCATTCAATCAGAGAGGCCAAGGAAAAACAGACTGCCTGAGTCAGCAACAACCTCTGAAACACAAGTCTGCAGATTTATTTGGGAGGGTAAAATGTATGATTATGGTTATAATGAAGTACTTTCCTCACCACACGAATATAAAGGAAAATTGTGTGTGTGTGTGTGTGTGCGTGCGTGCGTGCGTGCGTGCATGTGTGTGTGTACCTGTTTGCAGTAGTCTGGTTGAGTTGGTCCATACAGCTCCACACGGCACCAACATTCTTGTTGACCTCAGTGACCCCAATGTCCCCGAGGTGGCTGGGCTCTTTTCTTCTTAACAAGTCATTAACCTGAAAGAAAGAAAGAAAGAAAGAAAGAAAGAGGGACAAAAAAAAGGAAGAAAAAGAGAAAAGAGCAAGAAAGGCAGAAAGAGGAAGGAAAGGCAAAGTGAAAGAAAGGCACTTTTCAGTTAAAAGAAATTCAGTTCCACTGATGCAGCAATAAAGTAATGAAATTGACTCTATAACCCAACTATCAAGAGATATCGAGAGGCGTGTGGGCCTGCAGAACTTAATGCTTGTGCTGTGCTGACCTTAGCGCCGACAGCTTTTCCCAGATTAATGGCATTTTTAAGCCTCTGTTGGCCTCCTGAGGACGGAGAGTCGACGGAGCCGGACCCCAGGTTAGGATTAGCCGATGCCGGGGCGCGTCGGGCCGAGGCCTGGCCCGGCCTGGAGGTCTGAGGACTCTGCTGCTGGGCAATGGAGTTCTCAAACATACTTTGATCAACTGAGAAAAAGAGATGACAGGAAAACGACAGATAGGTGAATAGACAGCGGGATGCAACAGAAGATGTGTAACTGCCTTTAACAGCACATGTTGCAAAGCAGCAGACCCTTCAAGCACTCCACAACACAAACTGGATGTTGGCTGAGAGAATGAGATTAACAAACTCTTGAAGGGAAGTGAAAGGAATACTCCACTGAAAATGCAGGAAAGCTGTTGATTGGTTATTGTTTTATTTGTTGTCACTTTGGGTTTTAACTGGAATTATCACCATTATAACTCCACGAACATCATCATTCACATCTAAAAAGTTTCACCCATCCAGCCCGATGGGGAGCGTGTATTTGATACACAAAAGGTAGAATTTGGGTGGAGTATTCCTTTAAGTGACCACGTCACGTTCCTCCTGTGTCACTCTGCAGCTTTGCACAAAACAAACTGATGTTGCATCATCACAGCAAGATTCAAAGGTATTTCATGAGGAAAGCATACAACATACGAGGGCCAGAGGGCAATGCAGTAACACTGTATGTACTGACATAGAATAATATAGAAAACAAAACAAAACACATGCACATAAATAGCAAAAATACTAATGAAAATGAGGCGAAAATGGACCAAAATGCAGGATCAGCAAAACATACGGGGGGAGCTCAGGTGGCTGTGAATCCACTAAAGACAGAAGATCTTACCTCTGAGAGAGAAATGTTTCTCGGAAGGCATTTAATGAGACATAGAAGTATCAGGTTTCAGATCATTTCACCTCTAAAGATGCAGATTATCTGCGTGGACACAACAATGGGCTGATTCATGTCTTCTACAAGAGGGCAGCCAGAGGAGGTAATGGGTACAGTGCAGTCTGGCTCTACATACACCTATCTGAAAGGCACAGGCCAGATAAATGGAGAGAAAATATCACCATTTGGAATCAGATGGGAAGTCAAAATCGGTAACCTTGACTTCACTTTGCACACAAAAGCATCTCTTACTCAGCCAATCAGCATATCTACAAGAGCACATTAGCCAGAGATCAGAGGATATGTGATCTAATATTACTGTATGAATCAACATGATACAGAGGACATTCAGAGTAACTTCAAGGACACAGAGAGGGATATGAGGAGAGCAGAGTGAGAGACGTGTTTACGTTCGAGCGTGCAGGCTCTTATTCAGAGGAGTCATCAAATCACAAATCAATTACTACAGCAGAGAGGTGCAAAGTGAAGCCACAGAGGATCTTGCAAAAAAAAACAAACAAATTGTATAGTAGACTGTGCGCGTGTGTGTGCAGGTATGAGCTTGAATGCATTTAAGATTGTGCTAAAAAGACAGAATTTGCGTACTTCACTGCTGACTCTTGGTCACACTGCAGCATCAGTGAGCATTCACACTCAAACAACACTGAGTTAAAAATGCATCAGGTTGCAGCAATGCAGGAGCACCGTGCGTTGGCGTGCAGCTGCATCTTTTGTCGCAGTACTGATATATATATATTACCATTTGTGCCGTTAGGCTACTGCATTTAAAACGCAATGGACTGCATTAGTGTAGACCTAAGATGAATTACGATCCAGATGTCCTGTCAGAATCATGCAGCCATGAGTTAAAAGGCTTAGCAGATGCCAAAACACTGCAGAAAGATTTATAATTGGCTAATGGTCGGTTACTTGTTAGCTCAGAGAGCTTCAATAACTTCTAATTGAATGAGATATTGTACAATTCAAAATGCCAAGGCGGTGTAAAAGACCCAGTACAGAAAAAACAGAAAGAACCTCGTGGACTTCTTGTGACTGACTATTGCTAGCATGTTAGCAGCTAGCTCGCCAGCTACAGGAGTTAACCAACTGGCTCTGTGAGCAGTCGTTCCACCACTTCTACAATCACATCGTTTTGAAATGAAGTTCACTGTGTCCCTTCTGGTCTTTCCAGGCCTTAAGCGTGAGAAACATCCATCAGTTGTAATGAGGCTAAACAGAAAACTCAGTAAAAGCTTCTCTTCTGTGATTTGGCCTCTTACAATTTAGCCTCACATACTATTGGTCTGAATGTCGTTAAACACAAAATTGGGAGTTGTAAAAAGAAAGTAGTACAGGATTACAGTATGTTTTATTTTGGGGCAAATTAAGTCTCTTGCTTTTTAGCTGGCATAGCTGTTAGCAAGTAAGAGTTGGCATCTTTCATGTGTTATTGCAGTTAACATTGGTTTGACTCCTTTTCTGAGAGTGATTTTACTGTGGTGATCAAATATTCAGCAGCCATGCCTTTGCTGTGTGTGTTTTAGCTTACAGCTAAAGTCATTGAGAGGACAGGATAAATTCTATGTAAATACTTTCCTGCCCATTTGTTATTTTAATACAAAAGGCACTTCCATGCTTCGAGCCTTTGTTCAGCACTCTGCCTGTCTGCCAAGGTCATTCAGGATGTACTGACTGTACATCAAGGTCATCCAGTGATCGCAGGATCGATAGTGACACATTGCACGGGCTATACAACATCTTTATTGATCCCACCATACAAAAAGGTCACATATTCCTCCCACTTTAACTCCTAATGGAGAGGTAATGGACAGACTTTGTAATGCAGTAAGCCCCTTGGAGGGCTTGTGAAGGACATCAGAAAGGCGAGATGTTTGTGCAGCGTGCCTAACAATGGCCTCTGGAAAATGTACGTATAATTCAAAACATTTCACGTTTTGCAGCCTTTCTCTCAACTTGTCTTCCAGAAACTCATGGTGGCGAAAAGGTGAAACCCGCTGTTTGGAAATGAGCCCAGGTGTCTCAGTCTGGCTCATTTACACACAGATGTGATTTTTCATCACTATTTATGACCATTTCCCTGCTGGACTGTCCCTGAGCCAGCTCTGAAACTCTTTGCTCTTACGGCTCCTGTATACTCTAAACGAATGCAAATTTTGGCGATTCCTCAAAGGCTGTCAAATAAAGTGCTGTGTGCAAACGGCAGCAGAGCCACACTGACTGGAGGTCAGTTTATCCGCACCGAAGTGAGTTACAGTGAAGGAGATGATGTTGGAAATATACCATGAGTGAACTCCAAACACTGAGGTGACACATACATGTACAGGAGGAAGATGATGATTTAGACATGGCTGTGCTACCAGCTTTTTTAAGGCTGACCATTTTTGTCATTTTGCACAGAAAGTGGCAGATCCTTGTGTGTTCAGGGAACTGAAGGTGTTAGGTGTTAGTGTAGCAGACATTTACATACACAGCAAGAATGCCGAAGACATCAGAGGATTACATCCTTCAGTTTAACAGCGCAGGCACTAGATGTTGAAGATGGGAAAGAAGCTGATGATAAAGAAAGTTTAGGGTGTCTTGGGTGTTTGTTGTCCATTCAGCTTAAATCATGAACAGCTGTCATCTCGTTGGTTGTGAATTTGAAAGGTTACCAACGAACAAGGTCAAATATGAATCCAACTGAACCGTTGAAGCGCAGTGGCTCTGGATACACCCAGCCAGCGCCTCATGGCAAAACATGGCTCACACAGGCGCCCGTGGCATCACTGATCCTGTGTAGACTGGAAATAAGGAGGGTAAGTGCAAACTGCTGCTGAGGCCACATATGAAACAAGCAATCACATGACATCGTTAATAAACAGTTGAATGAGGCAGCGTGGTGAGCTCTGACGTCAGCCCCGCGCACTCTGCAGTGATCACAGGCCAACGGCCAGGGGCTTTTATTTGGCCACAATCGAGCCAAATTGCTTCAGAGAAGTTGTAAATTTCAATTTTATTCATACCATCAACTTTACTTCTTTGAATTGTGCTCTTTTGTAATTGCTTTCTTTCTCCTCCACCTCCCTCTCTCTCTCTAGCATTTGAATTTAAAGTGACCACCAAAGCTCAGTCTATCACAGTGCCTTCTGAACTCTCTCTCTCAGTGGGTTGAATCATGAATAAGGCACTGCTGCTTCTCTCTAGAGATAATGTTATTTAAATACCCGCGCACTAAAAGATCTGATGTTATTGAGTCCTGTTTCCTCCTGACAGAACGCTCATTCACTGACGTTTAACAGACGCTTTGTTCGATTTGCCGCTTCCTGTGCTGAGATTTCCCAGCAGCGTCTCTCCCTCACAGCTGAGGATTTCATTTGGGCAAACAGTTAATCCATGTCCTCCCAATTAGAGGAGACGGGACAGTCCTCTGTGCTGCAGCCCCACTGTGACTCAGGCTGATGAAACAGGTGGATTTTTTTCCACAAAGCTTGCTTACTGAGGCATTAAAATTAAGAGAAGTAATTGCTAAATCACCCTGCAGCGCAACTTCAGCAGAGGTAATATTTCAGTGAAGACAGTGCTAAATCAAACAGTGCAGCGTGTATTTCAGATGGACATTTCATTTTACACTGAGCAATCACTGTGAACAAAATGAAGTTTTAACCTGATGAGAGGTTGTTAAAAGCGCCCCGTGTCCCCGTGTCCCCTCGGTTTGAGTGTGCAGTCATAAGCAAGGCAAACTTCCACCACAACGGAAACCAGAGCAGCAACGCACCATGAATAAAAACGACAAAACGAGCTCTGGAGTTCAGTCAAATGGCTCCAACAATAAAATATTCAAGACATGTTAAATAAAATTTTATGACATTAGTCCATTGTGACTTTGTAATGCCACAGTCATTGCATGACTTTGGTCATTTCCAGTAGGCACAGTCAAGGTTGAGGTTCTTTCATAAGGACTGCCAAAACACTGTATAGTGTATGTTAGCACTCTGGAGTCTTCAGTGTCTCACACTGCTGAGACAACTGCACACCCCCAAGAGACAACTGATTTTTTTTTCACACATATTTAATTACATTTCGACAAATTAACGGTTAAAATGAAGACAAATTAGCTGTGAGCAGTTCCTGTTAGCAACACACTCATGGACGTATAGACAGCTATCACTGGATTACTTTTATGCTGAAAATCTGAGGATTCTGAGACAAATTCTGGACTTCAAATGAGCGTCTTTTCTATGATTTCTAAGTGGGTTTATGGGAGTTACATCACGACGGCACACACGTCCGTGTGTGCAGCTTTAACTGAGTTATAACTGTGAGAAGAGGCGTCTTTAATACCTTAATTACCACCACGTAACATTGACACAGTACTGTATGTGTGGGTATGTGTGTGTGTTATTTTTTCTTTCATTAACAAAAACGCCTGAAGGACTCCATCTGTAATAATTATTGTTCATTAACACTAGAATGAGGATTTTCTTCTTTCTTTCTTTTTTCCTTCAGGAGCTTCAGTGAATTAACAGCATTATTCAAACAACAGGCAGATTAGAAACAACACAGATACAGAGCGTTCGTGCTGTGACAGAGGCAGAGTTGGGAAGGCGATTTCCAGTGTGTAATCCGATGCGTAATCCCCCCCTACACTCTCAGGTGATTTGTGGCTAAATTTCAGTTATTTCATCACATGTAATCTGTCTCTTCCCCACCCCGCAGGAGGAGCAGGAAAGACGGTGAGAAGAGAAACAGAGCAGGAAAAAGAGACACTTATTTGGCACAAAACAATGTGGTCAACAAAACTTGAGCAGAGAGCTCTCCCTCCCACTCATGTACCAGCAGCAGGCGGCCAGGCTGAATCGACTGAAATCATAACGCAATCTTCTGCAACACTAACGAAACTGGAAAATCCTACAGTTTAATGATGGTTTAGTCTACAAACCTGTGCATAAGAGCAAGCCTTGTCCAGACAAACTCCAGCGACAGTGAACCCTGCAGGTTAGTTTGGTCACTATAAAGTTTAAAGATACAAAATGAGCCAAAAACACTTAATGAAAGGAATACTACAGTTACATAGAGGAATTAAGGATTACTGTGGATTTCTCCAGAGCAAAACTTCAGCAGCTTCTTCCTTTTAGCCATTGCTAACTGTCACTCTCACTGGTTAAAACAAGCAGTGGCTGCATCCCTAATTTTAAGAGACTGTTTATTCATTTCTTATGTACCGATATCCAGTGTTTTCTGATTTCAGCCTCTCCTGCTTCTCTATATCTTATATCACCATCTCTGGGTCTTTGGACTAGCGGCCAAACAGTGATGCAATGTGACAACATCACTTCAGACGGTCCTAATTTCTGAGGGGCACTTACAGATACCTTTAACCTGTACGTACTGTGCATGACTCTGATAATTTAAAAAGACAAATGATGGTTTCATCAATAATTGAAGTAATACTTGAATCCATCGGTTTTCAAATAATGCTGCTGTCAATCTGGTCAACGTCCTGTAAAAGACGACTGCTTTTAAAAAATGGAGTGTCTGTTTGCACAGGTGAGAATAGCAACATAGCACCTGTCACCAGGTGACGTAGTTTAAAGTTCCAATTGGGAGAACGTGTGGTGGTTGAGTGGGACAAACACAGGACTTTTATCCAGGAGTCTGGGGTTTGAGTCCCAAGTCAAACCAAAACTCAATCCAATTTTCTCTTTTAGAGTTAATTTCAGCTTTCAGTCACAGTTTTGGTCAGTTTTACACACTAAAAGGAGGCAATCATGGTTTGGGTGCAAATAGCATTGTGGGCTATGGACACGTGGGTACTAACAGCATCTGCCTTTAAAAAAACACAGACCTGATTTGCTCTTTGTCTGTCGTGGACAAAGCAGGAACTGGTTAATAGCACAGTTTTATAGGGATCAGCCTCTGAACAGGTGAGCTAGCAGAGCTGCTGCTGACCTTTAGACAAACTGGATTTTATCCACAGGTACTTCCACTGTAAAACAAACCTGCAGCCAGTTTTATAGTAGTAATAAACCCTGTTGTTCCATCACAGTGTTAACTCACCTCAGCTTCCAACATCTTGATAACAAAAGTCACTTTTTCACTGCAGGGCCATTTTTCACAGACATCCTCTATTTCAATAAGGAGAAGTAATGAATGATGATATAATTATGATTCTACTTTTCATGATTTGGAGCTTTTAATTGGCCAAATCAGGTGTCAGCGCTCTCAGAGAAGCACCTCTGTGACTCCGGCTCGACTCTGCCAAGCAGCCAGCGTGAGGTTGTAATTAGCTCGGCTTGGCTTTGGCATCACCGATCAAAGTGCCAGATTCTTAGCTTTGTTCTTAGCTGAGAGTAACCCACTTCTGTCACTTCTGCACACACGCTGAGCCCTACTCATAACAAAGACACACACTCGGGCTTTTTCTTCTCTTCAGTGCCCAGGTTTTTTAAGTTTTGTTGAGACTTTCACACTGATTTGAGTTTTTCATCACAAAAAAGAAAAGAAATCAATCACTCTGATACTGATTTTCAACATTTTATATTTCAAAAGCAAGTCAGAATCCGGGAATGGAGAGAAATAATCTCACAGATTTACTGATGAGGCTCATGTGAAATGGTCAGAAGCTATAGAAAAAGAAAGTAAGTGGATCTGGATTTGAAATCGTTATGTCAACTGCTGTTTCTGAGCTTCAGAATGAACTGTCAACCTATAATCGACACAAGTTTGAACATCTACAGTTCCATGGCAACCGAGACGTCGCGAGCTCCAGAGTAAGTGCACCTTGAGTTGAGATTTCCTTGCAGCTTGCAAGTCAGATTCTTTTAAAGGAAACAACAGGAACAAAAAGAAAAAACACTCTGTTTCCTTCTGTAAGATGTCTAAAACAGCTTAGAGTAAACAGGGTCTCTTGTGGCGAGGACAGCTCAGCTTTCTGCTGACAAAAACGTGAGGAAAACAATGAGAAAGAGAAATGTTGAAGACACTGTGATTCCCCGAAGTAATAAAAAACAAGAGATAGAGCAAATACAAAACACATTTTTCAATCTGACTGTCATGGCAATAATTCCATTTTTTGCAGTATTAATTAATATTCTGTAATCAAAGTATCACCTCGCTGTAGTCCCCTTGAAACAGTAAAGTGATTGAGCCCTGCATGTTGTCCAGAAAAGCAGAGTGTAACGATGTTCTGGTGCAACAGATCAGAGCAAAGACGCTGTGAGGGCAGAACGTGTGAGAGACGAGCGTCTGGCTCAGAGGATGAGTGACCTGAAACACACTCGTTTGAAGACGCAAACACACTAATCCTCAGGCCAGACAGGGTCATTATCACTGATGTATTAAATTACAGCTCCTCACTCGCCTACATTAAGATATGCATGTGTGTCTTGATGTGTGTGTGTGAGAGGAAAAGTATTAGTCTTAGGTTTGAAAGGAGGAAAGCTCGCATGCACGTACGTACACACACGCCAAGAGGTAGAGCCGCTCATCAATTTTTTACCTGGGTTCATTATTACATGAATGATTAAAGTGGGTGGGTTCTGCTGGGGGTCTGTCTCAGACTGATGAGGGACAGTATGCAGCTCAGTATTAATGGAAAAACGTTCTGAATCATCTGACTGGCACGCTGCCTTTCACATCATCACTGTGTGTCTGCTTTTAGTCCATTTCTGCATGGAAAGAGGGCCCCGTCCAGATTTCACTGTCAGTTTTACGGAGGATCAGATGTAACATTCATGAATTTCTGTACACAGAAAGAAACTAAAAACTCCCGCTCTGATATGGAAGATACACGAGTGTATACAACCTCAATGGGTCTGTAAGTATTTGAGAATGGTTGGTCTGAGGTACTAGAATGCACAAAACTGAAAACAGACATCAGTTATATATTTGATTCTTATCAAGAGGGGATTATTTCAAACAAGTCTTCCTGACTAACCAATAAAATACAGTGTTTGCCAAAAAGAAGAGAGGAAGGCCATATTAATGCAGTGGATTCATGAAAATTGTTAAAGGCTGGCAAAGAGTGTGGTTTGCCATTAGAGTGCTATACATGTACATTTCATTCAAAAACAGACCAATCAAACAACATTTGGATTTTCTTGATTGCTCTTATTGGACATTATCCCTGTAACTGCTGTGTGTGTGAACCTGAGCTGGTGTGCTGTTGGTTTGTTTGTTTTTATCATTTATTAATGGATCCATCTTCTACCGTGTCGTAGAAGTGATAACTAATAAATATACTGATTCCAAAAACAATTAATTTAACCATCACATAAATAATACATGTATGAATTTCCTGATCCGTCTCTTCATATCAAACCCAGCCAGTTTTTTTTCTGCTTTAGCCATTAAATGGACTGTATTTACACTCATCAGAAAATTTAGCTGCAGCTCCTTTATGATAAAACCGTTTTCATCCCTTTTCAAGCAAAAACAAGGGCCAGTTTCCAGCGTCTGCCACGTGAGGATTTGCAGCTTTTTTCTGTTTTACAGCATTGTAAATTGAATATTTTATTACTTGAATATTGTTTTTGGCTGTTGTTGGACTTTCACTCGTGAAAACCTTAAAGGACAACTGTGAATATTTTCTCACATTTTACAGACAAAGCACATCCTGTCTCCCACCAACACTGGTCTCTTTTAAACATTTCATCTTTGCCAAACCATAGTTTCAGCTGCCTAAACCTAATTAGACCCTTTATTACTGAATAACATTCCAGTTATTTTCCCAACTAATTAACATTCTCTGGTGTCCAAAGACCCTTTGCATGCCCTGGTTTAACAAGGAACGTCACGCTACTTCCACCCTTGCCTCCATGAGATATCAGCCCCTCACTCTGCCAAAGGAAGCTGCTTCTCAGGAAAAGGCAGAAATCTTGATGTTAAACTATGCCTGCATTAGCATGTGTTTCTTTGTCTATCTGCTCAGACAGTGGAAAATGCAACAATCCACAGAAATCTTGATCAATCGAACACATCCTGAAATTAAGATGCCATATTGTGATATATCTATTTCCTGCATGATTGTTCATGCTCAGTTGTTCTAATTAGCTCAATTATTGTCAGTACTCCAGTCTCCATCTTTTCTCCATCCTAATGTCCCCCTAGGATAATATTTCGGTTTCATCTGATTAGCCAAATATGCTTTTTCTTCTGTACTCAGTAGTGCATCAGGAGGAACTGGCAGCACAGCAGTGAACTCTGAACTCTGCACAAGACCGGGGCTCTGTACAAAGCCGATCGCTCTTCCTCTCGTGTCGCCGCTGACCTGCCCTCCTTTTCTTGCACAGGGGCTAACTAATCGTAAAGCAGGGCAGGGCAGCAAACTCTGAATTCCAAATCCCCAAAAACATCAGTCAGCATCTATCTTGTTGTGACAGGCTGAGCCTCCCAATCTGACCCTCAGTCTCAGAGGAAAACAGGAGCCCATTAACAAAACTGACCTGCTTCCTCCTTCCCCTCCTCCTCTTCTGCCTCTTCCTACTCTACCTGGAGTAACCTTTTCACACAGAACGCCTCTGTTGTTCACTACGACACGGCACCAAAACTGCCAACTGAATCTAATACTAATGAAACTTTGAGACAAGCCTCTGAACGTGCAAAGCTAAAACCTCCACTGCAACTAATACAAACGATGTTCTGCTACAGAATGTGGACCATGTAATGAATAATAGCACATAATCTCCACTAAATCCCATACATCCCACTCATTTTTAGTAAAAAGAATGGAGACGTAAAATGAGCTGACCCAACCTGCCCTGACAATTTAATAGAAGAGCAATTACTGCAATACACCTCAGTCTCAGCCTTTCGCCTTCAGACAGACTGACAGACACACAGACAGGCTGCAGGGCTCGACAGACACATCCCTGCTACAAAACTGTTTTCTTTCTTTGGAATATTTGGTGTTTAATGTGCTACATGTAGCTGTCTAGGGATAATAAAAGGGAATCATGTTCATTTATCCATTTCTGCAATTATCAACAAAAAAATATGGCCACTGGGAAGACTGGAAATCGCTTCTGGATATCATTGTAAAGTAGCAGCTTTCAGTTGGTGGTGCAGGACCGGTCAGGTTAAGCATTCAGCTTTGCAATTTAATGTTCATAAAGTAAGCTGCAATTTGAAAACACAAACCCACTAAGAAACAGTTCAGCTGGGTTGGTGTTGAGGTTAAAGGGTATCTTCTGGATTTTATTGTCAAAATTTCATTTAGTGTTTCTCAAGAAAACTCATTGTGTGTATCCTTAGGGCCTAATATGTTTTCTTCCTCATAAAACATTTGCAAAGCCAATTGTTTAAGAATATGAAACCTATATAGTTTACATCCACCTTTGCCTGCCAGCCTTCTTCTTCCATGGCTTAGTTGGCACACTCCTACATTTCTTGGCAGAAAAGCATCAATCCACTGGCACATATCATGCTGTGCATCCTTGTGTGTGTGCACAATACAAACACCCACTATTAAAAGTGAAGCACGTTAAGTGTATGGCAAGGAACAAAAAGATGTTCTACATGCAACCCAGGGCAGCTCTTAGCCGTATTTAAATGAAGGCAATGTTATTTAAGACTGCAACAAAGCACGATCTGTGTGACATAACGAGGCAAGCAGCAGATTAAAAATTGCATTACGCTGCAAATAATGCAAGAAAATGTCTGCCCAGTGAGATGCTGGAGGTCAGCTAAGCAGTTGGTGAATGAGGACGACACTGTTGGGATTATGGAGTAGAATGAATCTCCTGTGTTCCGTGGTTAACTTGCTCGATAACCATGTAAACCTTGATGATTTGATGATGTACTGCCTACACATAGCACATGCTTCGGTTACCTTACCCACCTCCTGAGAACAGATTGAAAAGCACACATTTGCTCTAAGCAGAAATCTCATTCTAGCATTACAGCAGTCTACAGCTTCTATCTGATGTTGTGGTTAAATGTGAGGTATTTTTCCCGCAGCCTTGCAAACAATCCGCTTCTTATCCAGCGGTGACCTTGCAGACCCCATGAGATAGCTGAGCCGCGCTGTTTATAAAAAAGATATTCAATTACGATGTTACTCTAAACAAACCCTGAAAGAGCAGCCAGAGTATCCTTGTACCTTACTTAAGTGTCTCTCAATGACACAAACATGGACGCTGACATTAGTGTGTCTTCTGAATGGAGAAATGGATGACAAGTTAGTCATACATGTCAGCTAAGAATAGCGAAGACCGTGGACAGACAGGAGACAGAGCGGAGAGAGCCCAGCATTCGGCGTGGTGACTGTGGATGGATATTTGTGCTGAAGTTTAAATTTGCCCACACTTGAGAGTTTCTAACAAGTCAGCGAGAAAGACTGCAGGCAAATGTTTCTCATTTGAATGTGCAAACACACTCTACAAAATCATCGCCGCAAACTTGACTTGTTGAAAAGTTGCATTTATTACTGAACATACGAATTCAACTGAAGAGTCCAACCGAACAAAAGTCAACACCTCGAGGATACATACAAACTGAGCATCCTGCATTGTTCAACACGTCTTCTATTATTGGTATTAGCACAGGGTGTGACACCAGCAACCCATTACAGTACCATCTGAACACAAAACAATCAGTACAGTGATCCCTCGCTATAACGCGGTTTACTTTTCACGGTTTTGCTACTTCACGGATCTGCATCGTGCATTGTGTTCTGCATTCTGATTGGCTAAAAAGTCACTCCGCTTCTTCTCTACCTGTGCGTCAATAACGTTACAGTTTAATATGTACACGTACATAAAACAGCTTGCCAAATTTACATTACGTACGTGCAAATTCTCTTGTAATTTCGAGTTTTGCCTATCACTATGTTCTTCTCCCGAACAAACACACCTGCACCGCGGGCTTCAAAAGAAGAAAACACTGCAGAGCGGAGTCAGGATGCAGCGGCTCAGTCTGAAGAGCAGTGAAATACACCTGAGTCACTATTTGTCCGACTGTACTTTGTATTTTTTTCATAATCATTTTTAATTTTCTCCCGTTTAATTCAATTACTCGGGTCGCGGTAGGTGGTGCTAATCTCCGCAATTTGAAGCCTTCTGTTCACATCGATGATTAAAATTATTATTTGACAGTACAGTACAGAGGTTATTTGTTAAAAAATCGTTTCTAAAGTACTTTTATTTGTGAAACAAATGCTTGAGCCTGTAAAATGGTTTGTTCTTTCTTTTCAATGTATAATAGAGTATTTAATTGTATAGTAATTGTAAAAAATAAAATAAAATAAAGGTTTCTACCTTACGGATTTTGCCTATCACGGGTTCTTTTTGGAACGTAACCCCCGCGAAAAACAAGGGTATACTGTATTACCAGAAATGCCTGGAAGACTTTGACCTGATGATGGTGCTATATTAAAAGGTACAGGGTCACCAAAGTTACGGAAATTCAACCACAAATGCAAACTAAATGGTAGTGTGAGACAGTATAATACATTGGCTGGGATTGGCTTGAGATATTTCACAGGAGAAGTGGAAGCGTTCACCTACTGTTGACACTGGATGATGGCCGGATGATGGCCAAATCACCAAAATTCACCGCTGGGATGGATATATGTACAAAAATGTTGACAAATACTGTATGAAAGACTTGATTTGGGGTCTGAAAAGTGAAGCCAATGTAGAGGTGCCTCAAACCTGCATTCTTTCTAAAGGCCAGCAGGGGGCGACTCCAATGGTTGCAAAAAGAGGTCTAATCATATGCAAGCTGATGAGAGACCGATCAACACTGCCATAAAGTGAAGTATTCTGCACTTTTGAGCGTTGCATTTTCCTGACTTGCAACGTGACATCCTGTTTACACATTTCGAGCGCAGCTTCAATCAAGAAAACCTTGGTGCAAAAGCATCAACAGTAATTGTCTTACTGTTTTATTGACATTATTTCCAGACTCACCATGCTGCCCTGGATTTCAAAATAATAACACATGGCGAGAAACCCGTCATAGAAGATGCCAGATACTGTTCCAACCTCTTTACTTACTGCGGCCTCCACAAACCACGACGCACTGCAGCCACAGCACATGTTATGTTCCAATTAAAGGGAACAAATGGCCGTTTTTCTCAGCCGGGAAAGCATGCTTTCTTACGTCCTACGCTATTACGGTAATATCATGATTACCCTCTCCACATGCACGTAAAAACCCACAGCCGCATGGAACGAGTTCACTCCACTCTCTGGCACGTGTTCGTAAACATTCTGGGAAATTACTGACCAAAGTAGAAGTAGTCAAGGCAGTGAGGCAGTTCCATCAGAAAATAATACTTGCAATACAGTAAAACATCACAACTGAGCCACAGGATTTTTCAGACATCATGATGCCAAACTAGAGTATATGGTGACAGTGCTGCTCAAGCAAAATGGCTCCAGTACTAACAAAAGCTTCTTTAAAATCACGAGCGCAACATAGTTAATCTGCAAACATATAAACTGAACACGAGGCAAACTTTCAGTTATACTGCTTCTCTGACGACAACAGTATAAACTGGGCCGACACAAAAAAAGAGATGTCATAAAAACAGCTGACAACCGGACTGCAGGTTGTAGCCAGACATGTTTGGGTGCCCTCAGTCTCCTCCGTATCAAAGTCATCAGATCAATAATTCATTCAGCCATTTGCCACATCGCTGTCTGTCTGACCCCCAGGCTCCCTGGAGTGTGAGCGTCTGAGAGACAGAAGTGTGCGTGTAGCCATGAATGAAGCAGCAAGGCAAACCAGGCAGCGGGGAAATAACAAGTCTGTCGTTGCTCCCTGCCTTTTGCGCTTTCTGATTCTCTTTGTGTCTCTTTTTGTGTTTTAGCCTTGTACTTCAACCCTTCTAAGGATGTTTGTAAAACGTGAACTTATGTTGCCAGCCCCGGGTTTTCCAAAGGCAGAATTCACGATTTTCAGCTGGAATAAATGGAGCAAGAATGAGGTTTACATTATGCGGTCAGGTAAATGTTCTCTTATCTGTTAACCTGCATGGCCAACAGCGTGTGATATTTGATTGTTGAACATGGGCATTAATCTGCTGCTATAACAGCCTCCTCTCCAGGCTGCAGGGATTTGCTCCCATTCATTCACAAGTGCATCAGTGAGGTCCAGCACCGACCCCATGAGGTGATAAGGTCTGGTTCACACTCAGGCTTCCAGTTCATCCCAAAGGTGTTGGACGGGGTTGATGTCACTGGTCTGTGCAGGCCAGTCAAATTCTTCCACATCAAACTGGGAAAAAAACATTTCTATATGGAGCTGCCTTCGTGGACGAGGACATTGTCATGTTGAAACAGGAAAGGTCCAAACACAAAGGGTCCTCTCAAGCGAGACAAAAGAGTTTTTTTTGTGTGTTTGGAAATCCGAGTTTGTTCTTAACGAGACAGAATGAACCGAGGGGAGCTTGTACGTGTGAGTTTTATCTTGAGTCTTAATCTGACACATCAAACACTAAAAAAGTTTAATATTACTGACTAAAACCTAAAAACGATCAAAGGTGTCTCTTGTCTTTCCCCCTTCAGTTCCCGCTTGCCTCAGTGGGACTTGTTCTCTTTAAGGTTGATGCCGACATTCATCTCCATTTTAAATTCAGCATGTGTGTGTGTGTGTGTGTGTGTGTGTGTGTGTGTGTGTGTGTGTGTTACATTTGTCATCTTGCTTTTGTCAGCGGATTAAGTGAAGAAACACAAAGGAAGCTGCATAAAAAAAAATGGGACAAGACAGACGGGCTGACAGGCGGATGGGGCTGAGACATGCCTTCAGCAGCTGTAACTGATTTAAGATCAGCTTGCTCTTTTAGCCCTTTACATCTGGAGCTCCACATGTTCCAGATTACGTCCATGCCCAGCCGCCGCTCAGCATGGCCTGGAGCTCTGCATCATGGGAACATCGAAGCAACACCCGGATGTCGACACACAGCCGAAATCTAGTCAGAACATGAGCTCAGATTTGCTCAAGTCCTTGTTGCCTCTAAATGTGTGGGCGCATTTGTGTGAATGGGGAGTCAAAAGCAAGAAGAACGCCTCCACAGGGAAGTCTAATCTGACTTTGCAGTGGCAGCAAGGAGGTTAAAGATGCGAGTGGAAGGTCGCCAGTTCAAATCCGATGACCTGATGGGAAAATGCGGTCAGGGATTGTGAATGTAATGCTGCAGAGGGCAGCAACCAGTAGAATAAACAATATCAGACTATACTTATACCGGACAGATGCAAAAGTTAAAGTGCACACGGGCTGCAACTAAGGTTTATTTTTATTATCAATTCATCAGTCAGTTATTTTTTGATTAAAATACTTATCGTCAGTCTATGAAATTCAGAAAAAACCTAAAAAATGCAGATCACAATTTCTTATAGCTGAAGGTGAAGTCTTCAGATTGTTGGTTTTGTCTGACCAACAGTGAAAAGACCATAGAAATTCAATTTACAATAATATGTAAGAGAAACAACAGCAAATATTGGGCATTTTACTTCTAATAACAAATAATAAACAATTGAGAACCGTAATTGCTAAATGCCTCTCAATTATTCCTTAATCAACTAATAAGATAAGAAACCTAGGTTTGATACGCGATGATCCTCATGCTAACGCAAAGGCACCCATTTACACGAACACAAGCCTCTGCTGCAGTCCAGGCAGCCGAAAGAGCAGAACAGTTTGATCTATTCTTAGTGTGAATCTGTTTGGCTCTGATCATTAATGCTCACAGGATTAATTGCTCAGCTTTTAAAGTCCTTTATTCCCTCTGCAGTTCTGGTGCAGACGTGGTCATTAATTTCAGCACTGTGACGGTCCGTGTGGAGTGTTTGTTTATATGTGACCCGCTAACCCCTCATGTTTCTGTCAGCACTACTTCACATTAAACAAAACAAGCTCAGCTAACTCCTCACAAGCACCGGGCGCACTTAATGAATGCTCTAGTTGTTCGTGTGCATGCATGTCTTTTACTCTCTAAGCACTTTTTTTTTTAACAAACTGATGTTTGGAGGTTCTCGCAGATGTATAATGTAGTCCGAAAGTACACTATGAGGACATATGAAAAGATTAGGTGGAGACCCACATGTGAAAGCTCTAAAACCATTACGTTTAGATTCAGACTGCAGGGATTCAGCCACATAAGTCAGTCATGTTGGTTGATAACGTTTTCGCTTGTAGGTGGAAACAGAGACAGGGGTATCCACTGACTTTTGCTCATGTGGGTAAAGCTTTGCTCTATAGAGTATATTCTAGCACTTTACATCTGAAATTAAAGATTTTGCAATGCCATGTATACTGTGGTAGCTAAACCCCTTAAAATATCTGGGAGTTATTCAGTTAATTAAAGTTGAAAACCAATTAGAAGGACTTCATCACACACATTTTGGGAGAGATTTAGTAAGTTTACTTATTAATGGGCCACACCAAGGTTTTGCACTGGTAATGTTGGAAGTGGTGCTGAAAACAGTGTGTCTGGGCAATGCAATATGTGTTTCAAGATGTTCCTCGTTAGAAGCCCAACATATGGGAGGAGGGAACCTCTACCCCTGATTTATCACTGCGTGTCAACTGCTACAGAAGAAGTGGCACCTACAATTTAACCTCTGGGAAAAACAAGACAGGAGCAACACATCTTAAAACAGGCTAGCATCAGGTCTTAATGTACTGTCTTCTATCTTTCCTTTCTGCTTGTTTCAGGTGTGTTTTAGCTTCAGTCTGGTACTGCTGAAGAAGCAGTGAAAAACATGACCAGCTGAGATCTGACTCGACCAGTGAAGAACGAGTCTGTTTGGGCTGCACTGAGCTCATTGGCTGCCCTGTCTGTGCAATATGTTGAGGGTCACTGTCCTGATGCATTGTCCTCCAAATGAGGGAATGTGTATAAAAAAAAGGCCTACACTGTTCTCACAACATGGGTAAACATCCTCCAACAGTCTTCAAAATAAAAGTCAGCACTTTGACCTCGTTATAAAACCCAGATCCAATCTGCTAGGGAACAGAAGCAAAACAATAGAAAGGTGGGTGTCACTGTTGAACCAACCAGCAGACATGTTTCTGAGATCCAGAGCATGTGCAGATGTGTCACATGCTGGTTGACTAGGTCTATGCTTGGTATCCGTAACTTTGTGTGCATATTCCAGGGTGTCCCTGCCGGTGACAGACTGAGCTTGTAAAAATGCGTATTGATTCACGCTGCTCCCATGCTGTCCCAGTAGTTAACCCCAGTTTCAAACAACACATGCCTGTGACAGGGAAATCGATACAAGTCACCAAAGCATGCTCCACTTGGTCGCTCTGGTCGGCAACGTGGCCCTCGGATGGCAACGACAAGCCCCATCAGACGATTAATTAATCCTGAGAGGAAGGAGGGAAGCACAGAGTGTGAGAGAGACAAACTGAGATAAAGATTTTAGATCAGACTAGACTCAGCAGTTTAAAGCCTGATGTCTGATAGCAGAGGGGGAAATTTGTTTAAAAGACCATTTGAAGACCAAATATAAGATTTATGGACCAAAGGTTTCAGTCAACAGGTGACACAGGAAGGGGGGTCTCTGGCTGCTTCCAAATCTGACTTCGGTTTGGTTGTGGTATGAAAGCAAAGCAGTCTGACCACAGCAAATCAAAAATAACATTAAATCCATTTGCTGATTATGGGAAGGAAAAAGGAAGTGATCTTATGATAAGTGTTAATAATCTACCATGCAAGTGTTTTTTTGCCGGATCATTTAGAAAGTGAAAAGCAGTTAAAACAGAGCTGTGTTGTTCTTGTGTTGTACTCTATATACTTTGGTATTTGCTCATTAAAATATGTAAAAAGAAATGTAATATTACTTTACAGGATGCATCTTTTTTGTTTATTATTAATAAGGCCGAGCCGAACAATGCTCAGAATTAATAATCAAAGCATGTGAAAGCAACCTCAAAAAAGTGCCATATTAGCATCAGGCATGACTTCAGCGTTCAGGTGTTCCTCTCCTGTCCAGAAATAGATACTCAGTTATCTCACTGAACAGAAATGAACAGTATGAACATGTTGCAGCTTTTCAGAAAGTCTGATAAAAGAAACATCTATGAGGAAAACCCACTGAGTTCCCGTTGCTGCAAAGGCCATCTTGCTTGCTGCTAGTTACCCTGGAGCTAAGGACAACAAATAATGCATGGCTGCCTCAGGATGTGCTGTGGATGCTAAGAGCCCACTGTGCTGCCAGTCAATCATCCCAGCTGTCTGCTGACACTGACGTTTGGTAGATGACAACTGCCCTGACACACACACACAGACACACACACACCCACACGCACACGCACGCACACACACACACACACACACACACACACACACATACACGGACTGTGTGCCTTCATTAGAGGCTGAATTAATAATGAGGTAATAATGTAGGAATGAGTTTAAACTTTCAAACTTGCCGTACAAATCCACACAAACAACTCACAAAAGAAACTAGTCCCCCCCCACCCCTGAACACACGGTTGCTATCAGTCATCATCCTCTTCTTATTTCTTTCTCCACCACAGCACCTTCACATGACAGCATCACCGTCAAGGCAAAATGCCGGGGGCTGTACTTGTTTTGGCAACCACACAAAATGAATGGCTAATAGATAAATCAGCACCAAGAGACCGTTGAGAAATACAGTACGTCTCATATTCTGGAGAGGCTGGAGGAAGAGCTGGGTTCAAGAGATGACGGGAAATCAGGTTAAGGTCGAGCATGTGAGAGAAATATAAATTTAAAAGGGAAGGAGAAGAGAGAGAACTGAGAGTATTTACCCCAGAGGCTAGAAACAGAAAAGAGAGAAGGTTTAGAATAAAGAAATCCAAGCTAAGACAAGGCGTTGGCTATAACAGCAGCATAAGATGCAGAAACAGAAAGCAGAGTTTGTACTCTTTGTTTTATCCCTATATTTATGTTAATGTCTTTTCAGAAACAGAAAAAAAATAAGAAAATACAGTAAAGTAAGGGAATTTTGACTGGCCTTTACATTTTCAAAGTACCACTTCAGGTTGCACAGACAGACAGAAAGTCTGAACCAAAGTCTGACGCAACGAGCAAAGAGTATGTTCTGAGAAGCTTTGACTTCATCCAGTTTTGGCAAGGTGGTACAGGGATGGTGAGTTTTGCTAGTGTGCAGCACATTTAAGGCAGGATTTGAATGCTTTTATTTGTTTACACCGTGACTAAAGAAGATTTTCCTGTTCCAGTATCTGATTTGTTGTTAGGGGTGACCTCAGCATGTGGCGATGCCTCGGGAAATTAAAAAAACATATGCCATGATGCCAAACTTGCTCTGTTGCACGGATCTCTTGAAACATCTCCTAAATGGACTTTCAGAATTTCAAAAGAACCAACTCAGAACTGTAAAAGTTTTGTTTCACTGCACTAAAATGGTGTGCAAGAAGCACGATGAAGACAAAGGTTTAAACAATGTCCAATGAAGATGCTCCATACTGACAGCGTGGCATGCATCCATTACAAGGAGGTTGAAGGTATCCATCCTCTGGTCCTCTCCCTGACTTATTACTGCTTGCCTTTGTGTGAAAATCCTGTAGTGGAAATAGTTTAGGCTAACGTTTCATCATTAAGTTCAGATAAAATTGAATTTGACAGGTAGCAGAAACAGTTAAAGATATAAAAAGACCTCGTTATGTGTTGGTCTGAACGGCTTCTTTACTGAATGAACACCAACCTCCTCCACCTCAGGAGAGGTGACAACTTATCATGATGAATTGAGTGCTGTGTCGGCGCATCACAGACTTTCTCTCTACATTACTCTGTTTTAAATGACCACTTTTATGGTCCAAGGGCACGAGAGTGAGGACACAAGTAATTAGGAATAAAATAACTTACTAACATCTTCATGTTATTGCTTTCATACTGCCTGTTCTCCAGACACGCCCTTGTCTCCGGGCTTTCAGGTTACCTCACTCTACGTAAGTCAAAAATGTGATTGGGCCTCTTAATGAATGTCGTACCTGATAATTTAACACACTCTTTGATTAAATGCAATTAGTGAGTCATGAGATGGGGTCACCTTTTTAAATTATTGCAGGATTAGTGTGCAGATGGGTGATTTATTGTAACGTCTGAATATATTTTTTGTGGAGTTCAAGGGTTGTTTCATTCCATTTTAAATGATCACACTATCTGAAAATGATTGCATCAGTAGCTGAAACATGATTTAAATTGCATTTTTATAGTTCACATGTCGTGGTTAAAGATGAAAAGTGTGTTTATGACTATCTTCTAGCCATGAGCTCCTTTCTTATATTCTACCCTGATGGTGAGCTGTCTAACAGATCTGTCAAATGAAAATTTGTACCTTGAAAAAGTTCACAAGTCAGATTTGTTATGTGTTACTGTCATATTTATAATTGCTGATATTACAAAAGCACTTTTAGGACAAGAAATGAGAGAAGAGGAGGAATAGGGTAGATGATGAAACAAGAGAGGCAGACGTGGAGGAGAGGGTGTCACACAGAGAGGACATCCGTCATACTGTTCCCAGTTTGACACACGTCTGATCTGTGTGTGTCCTGCCAACTGGTTCAACAACATGTTGAAAGACAAGCGAGCACTTCAGGGAAACTGATGGTAACACAAAGAGAATAAGTGCACAGTGGTTGTCAATGTGGCAAAGTTTTGAGTACCTCTGAGGTCATTTCTGGCAGATGTTTAGTTCAGCTTGGGTTTAAATGAAAACACCCTAACCAGAGAATTATATGACGGGGCACCCCCGTGGTCTAAAAGGCGCCAGCCATGAACCACGATGTCCACGGTTCAAGTGAGGCCAGGGGCCTTCGTTGCATGTCATGTTGCAATTCCTGTAATAAACACCATATTAAGAAAAGATTTTTAACTCTGAATCAACAAGTAAAACCTTCTTGTTAGGAGACCTGGGACTCGAGATCATCACAGGTCCACATGGTCTGTTGTGACCAAAACCAAACCCGTGACCCAATCAAAATTATATTCAGTCTATTCTGATTAGGTTAGGGTCATTTTCTCTTGCTGGGGGTTTCAGGTCTGTGTGACAATGCATCTAATACCCAAGGGGGTCCAAGCAGACCTGCTATCATCTCTGATCAGTCAATGCGTCATCATCATTCGAGGAGAAAAACTTGTTTTTTGTTGCACCTCCATTCTTTTCGCGGTGGCTGCTTGTTAATTTCTTGGAGCATCACGCTCCTGCCTGTTCGGGTCGATGGCATTTTGGGTGGAGTCTAATTATCCTTGGGTTCCATTCAGATCAGGTCAGTCTTTGAAAATAAATGTGTGCACGCTGGTAGGGTAGTTTTTGCACAGGTTTATTTCTGATCAGGTCCAAGCTTTGGACCTGATCAGAAATAAGACTGCCACTAAATGTCAAATGGTCTTCATTTGTGTCTGAGTAGTTCTGATAGAACGACTGTCCAACGCACTTTACAGACATCGATCTAGAAAAGTTGGTACAAATTTCCAAACAAACTTTCAGAGAAATAACATCTCTGATTGGATCTCTGTTATCCTTTAATACAAACACCCTCAGAAAGCAAGTGGCTAACAGGGAGTTAGTTTACTAGACTCTCACTAGATTGGTTTGATGCTATCAGGCTAAAGCTCTTTGCAAAAGATACTGAGCACACTGAGAACTGGCCTGGTTCCCCTTTAAATCTCTGCAGCATCTACCTTTGCCAAACACTGGCCTGTCTGCATTGATTTGACAGGAGTGCTCTGATAAACTGGGCGACGATGCGAGGACAGAAAACTCTGTGGCTTTCCTCGTGAAACAAAATGAACACTTTAATACCGCATTGTGCTTGGAGGCCATACACAGAGCTGGGTTTAAACAAACGAGACCACTCTTGGCTGTCATCCGTGAGCTGCTGTTCTGGCACGAGGGAAGAGTTTTTGTTTACGGGATGAATAAAAGAAACAAACAGCGTTCCTCGAGGTCCGACTAATCCCGGCTTTACATAAATTAAAAAGCGGGGAAATGTGTGGACAAGTGAAAAGAGTGCAAACATGCTCTGACTACCAAGTCAACAAATTGTGAAGAGACAAAAAGAGGGCTGCCTGCAGAAGTCAAGGATGGAGCAGTTCATCAGTTCTGTGGGATGACGTAGAAAATAAACTTCATACATACATTACACATAGGTTTTTGTCTAAAAATAGTCTTTGATTAATTATGAGCTGAGCAAGAACGGACCGTCTCTGTCCAAACACAGAGACGGTAATAAAGTTCCTCCCCGGGTCTGGCTGAAGTGTTCATCGTTGCTCAGCCGAAGAGTCACTTTTCACTCCAGCAAGGACAAGAGCTCATCAGTCTCTCCAGCCCCAAACTCTGTCGTCTTGTTCCTGCCAGCATGACTGACAGCTACGCTCCCAATCCTGACAAATTGAAAGCTTGCCCCTGAACTAACCTTTGCTTTTGGTTTGATTTCATGTTACATCCTGACATCTTCACGATTAAGACGGACTAACTCACAATTTCAAACTGTTGAAAGGAGGAAAGACCTTAATGTAAACTCCCTGATTTTGTTTCAGAGCTCCCAAATCTCAAATTGAAATTCAGCAACAGAGAGCTGGCAGGAGATTTTAGGGGTGTGTGTGTGTGATCTACGGCTACGAGGTCTGCGTGTGTAATCAAGAATAGAGGCAGAAGAAAAGGAAGGAAAGAAGCAATGGATTTTAAGGAACAAGTGGATATGCATGAGTATGCATATAGATTAGAGATTACATTCACACAGTTGTCTTTTGAGACATGTATTTCAGGTGTGACCAACAGGGGATACTTCAGGTGATACTAATATTCTTAAAAGGTGTTAAGACTGAACATGAAACGCTTCATTATCTCACTTGATTCACACCAATTTGCCTGAAAGTAAACTACTCATTTTTGGCAGTTGACACACAACAAATGTGACAGTTACTCACACACCGGCTGACGACATGTACTGACTCGCTGACTCATCGTGACGGTTTGGACTGATTTTAAAACTCACCAGGAGCCCCAGTTGTTTCTGGCGCCTCTGTACATTCAGAGAACTCTACAAGATCTAAGGGATCAGGATGATCCAGGACTATATAATTCACACACGCACACACATTAAATACATAAATGCCACTCGTGGTATTTGGCCACTAGTGGCAGCACAACGCAGACCACCTTCCCTCTGGTGAGCTGAAATTTTTACCGGGACAAATTTAATGAATGCCTGAGTGACTGATGTGTTCCGGATCCCTATGAGAGCCAACCAAGACCGTGACATGTTTGACCAGGGCTACGCCAGCTGTCTCCACCTACAGTGAATTTCCTTTTATTTATCTATCTATTTGATTTCTCTTGCAGTTGCAATACCTATGTTACACCAATATATTGGTGTAAGCCTTGTGTATCATTGTGCATGTCAGAGAGAGGGCAGTTCTCTACATAGTTATTCCGACAGAGATGTTTGAAGTGAGTGGACAAAAACAGGTCAAGGCTATCGTGTTCTATCACGCCAGGATGCGTCAAGGGAGCAGGTTAGTGCGTTATACTGCTATTTCATCTCCCAGACAGTCAGGGGTTTCCTGTCTGTTGAGAACATTAAGCAGCCTCAGCGTCTCCTCGTCCGTCCCCCAGCCAAAGATCTCCATCCCCTCCTCATCGTCCTCCCCCTCATCCTCATTGTCATCGCTGTCATCCGTGTTCGACTCGTACTCTGAGGCGATACCTGACTCGCGAAACCTGGCAAAGTCCAGGCAGCCCAGAGATTTCACGTCGTCGGACGACAACTTTGCCTCAGACGCCTCCTGATCTTTGCTCTCTGGCGTGCTAGCTTTGAGCAGCGGGGGAGGCGAGGGGAGCGGAGGACGCGGAGGCCCCGGGAGGAAACGGAAACACTCCAGTTTGAGAAGACACTGGTCCCTACCTAGGGGGCTTCCAAGAGTCCCATTGGAAGATGAGAAGGCGTTGCTGATCCCGTCAGAGGTGCCCAGCGCGGGCAGGTTGATGGCGGACACCTCAGGTTTGGGCGTTGTGGGGTCGCAGATCACTGAATGCACTGTGGAGCGGAAGGTGATCTCCAACAAACTGTCCTGAGATCCCACTGGACAGAGGAGAGGGAAAGAAAGCAGAAAATGATGATTGAGGAGAGGGAGGGAGAGACAAGGAATAAAGGACAGATCAAATATTTTACACCACATTCAAAAGTTCCACTTCATTTAAATTCATCGCCATCACCCCCACTGTTGTATCATGGCAGAAGAATAACGAATGTGATTCAGTCATATGTGAATTGTGGTGGATTGGAAATTACTGCTCCTTGAAAATTCACAAAACAAAATCGATCACTCGGTTACCAACAAATCAATGTGCTTTTATAGTGGGCAAGTGAGTAATGAAAAGAAAAAAAAAAAACAACATATTTCAAAGCATTTCATCATCATCAGGGCTGCTCAGTGAAACATGCTGCGCTTCCTTCTTTATGGGCACAGAGAATGGACCTAGAGCTCAAAAACTGGGTGAAAGATACATTAAAGGCATACTCCATCTTTTCAGTATCAATACTAACCAGAGTGCTTCACCGAGAGCCTTCATTTAGCAGGAGGATTCCACACTAGCACCAGAGCGCACTCTCCTTTGAGCTCAATACGTTTCCAGACATGTGTAAGACACATCAAAACAAAACAGCAGCATCAGGTCTTATTTAGCAGTACAACTGCGCACAACTGGGCTAATTCACATGCGTAGTCTTAGCAAATGCTACTAAGACTACCATGCTGTGGCTCAGGTAGAGGTAGAGGTCCATGAATCGCAGGGTTGGCGGTTCAATCCCCAGCTCTTCCTGTCCTCATGATGAAGTGACCTTGGGCAAGACACTGAACCCTCCTTACGGTCAGGCCAACAACCACCAAGTGAATGAGAGAGGAAGGAGAGGCTGTGATCCTCATGGTTTCTTGCTTGAGGAAGAGGTCTGCAAGATTCAAGCTAAATGGACACCAACTGATTCGTGCAATTGGACGCAGGGACAACAAACCCCAAACTAACAGGAACTGTTTGCTAATGTGAAGAAATGAAGAGCGCGATATTTTTACAAGATCACCATTTTTCTGTAGTTAACATAAACCTATTTTTCAGTGACAATGATAATGTGATAATGTGGAAACAGTCTCATCAGTGAAGGGCCTTGCTTCAGCCCTAATGACATGTTTCAAAGACTATTTATAAAAATTATGTCTGTTTTTCCTGAACCTCAAACATATGTCTAAATATAGTTGTGATGTGCTTGATGGATTCATTATGTCCTCACTCTAATTACTGCAGCTTAGATGGTGTGTTAAAGTTGTTAATGTGTACATGAAAACTGATCACATCTTCTATCAAAAGGCAAGGTGAGATTGAGATGCCGTAACTCACACAGGTCACCCTCAGAGTGCCTGTGTGTGTGTGTTAGTGTGTCTATGTTTATATAACAGAGGTTGCAAAAGGCTCGGTTAATACTGTCTACTACTCATTTATTATTTAGGATGATATCTTGTTATTCATTAAGGTGTTTTGGCATCTTTTTGTTTCGCACCTGAAAAGGCTGATTTTAAACATGGAAGCATTACACTTGTAATGAGGCTTCATGCCTCTGTCACCGGACATGCGCCCCCCCCCCCCCCTTCTCTACAGAAGAAGCATGAAGAAACAACATTCTTCCTTCAGTGTGAGCCTCATCTGCTCTTCAGCTCAGAGTTACAGAAGTCACAACCGTGACAAATTCTGTCAGAGCGGCCACCGAGTCTCTCGCACAACCAAGTGGGTGCGTTCAGAAGAGGTCATCACCCTGCCGCTTGTCGAGAGACAGCCGACTAAAGCCGAGGTCGCTGTGTGGGATCCAAGGAAATATCCGGGCGCTCCAGGAAGCTCCAGACGAGGGAAGGAGACGCGTCAGCTGGCTAAGACGCTCCGAAGGGCTGAACACCCAGTGGTTGCTTCTCCTCTCCTCCCTCCAAAGTGACCTTTCCATAACTATTAATCCACAGGTTAAACAGCACTTCTCCTGTGATGCTGGGCTGATGCTATAGATTAATATGAAGTTGAACTTAAGCATTACATCAAAATCATTAGGGACTTCCCATCCATCAATAAAGTTATGATCTAAGTACTTTAGAAAACTTCTTTGGGCATCCTGTCCCTCTCAGCTGCTGAACAGTGCCTTAAGTCTGATTTTAATGTTTAGTCTTCAAAATTTCATTCACTTGTTCTTTTGTGTTTCCACTGATTAATGCAGCTTGATCTGGACTGATGGCGCTCATTCACAAATTTGGTATAATGCTGCATTCGCAACCTCAGTCACTCAATCACGTATTCATTAATTCAACTAAATTAATTAATTGGCTATCATTTTTTCCCTTTAATAGATGGTGCCCTGAGGTAAATCTAATGCAAGTTATTTAATATGCATACTATGTCTGATAGCCGAAATTGAGTGTAAATCCACTTCTTCCTCTCTAACAGAATAAAGTTCTTTGCTAGAAAAATTGAGTATCCTTCAAAGTAAAATATACTACAGAGGCAAATTGGAGAGCGGTTTGGATAAAAGCCTTTCATAAATAACGATCTTCAGCAGAGGGGTTCAAAAAGTTTTTGTCAACATTTTGAAGTATTGACATATATATTTTTCCTCCTTTGAAATCCACTGTAACGGTTGACTCCAGCTGTTATCCTGAGCAATAAAGCAAACTACAAGCTTTTCAGAGCCACCTTTCAAGCCTACAGGAGGGGACTATTGGATAATGATAGAAAAAAGAAATGAAAACAAAAGAAGCAAACAAAAAGGGATTTTCAGCATATTAGTGTGCCTTTAGGAGGCTTTCTAGTGATGAAGCAATGAACTGGGCTTAAACCTCCTGCATGGGATCCCCACCTCTTCTCATCTATAGTCAGACCATGTTTCAAGCTGGAAAATTCCACTAAAAGCAGTTAAGATGCTGTGAAATAGACACCTCTCATGGTGGAAACTTTCGATTGTGATAGCATTAGAGCGACAGGTGCTACTAATAGCATCAATGACAGTTCCTTTCCATTTAGTTGTGACAATAAGCCACGCTAGTGAGCCAGCAAGAGATGACACGCAGCCGTAATTGATGTTACCAGTTCTGTGCCTGTGTTCAAGTCAAAATGTGCCATGAGAAAGGTCTACAAGCGTGAACATTACATTGTGGTGTGAAACCATTCCATCTACATTTAAGATATAATTTGTCTCCAAGTGTGTCCACAGAACAGTTTTTGCTGACCTTGTGTAAAATGAGGCCTTTTTCAAATCTCCAACATACAGAGGCGCCAATGAGAAAACACTTTCCACGCTGGATTTCTGAAGCGCTGGCAGATAAGATAAAAGATTTGTTTCTCTCAGGGTGACAATTGGAGGGCAGGCTACACTGCGATAGTGCAGAGAAGATAGTCTGTCTGAATAGCTGATGAACAGGCTTAACAATATGTGAAGCTGCGGGGGGAGTGACGGAGAGGACAGAGGGGGGCGTGGACGAAAGGACAGTGACAGAACGTGTGGGGTGCATGATAAACAGAGCGGCGAGGGGTCGATACCACGACAGAATCCAGTCTCATGCTGGGACTCAGAAGCTTTCATGTAGGAATTTCCATTCCGAAGCCTGTCCAGGTCTGTGCTTCACTCACTCTGTTTGCTGTCTGTACAAGAGTACACAGAGCTGAATATGCCTGCTCTCTCAGTGTGTAGGTCAGGGTTAGTAATATGGCTGTGTGTGTGTGTGTGGGTGGTGATGCTTGCTCTGTCACATTGAAGGATTTTACCTGACAGCAATAGTGTGTGTTGACCTAGAGGTAATGGCGTATGATCTTGAATTACCATCTTTATGCCTCAGTCATTTCTATATTTCATTTCTTGTTTCCTTATCAGTGCTCATTATACTACGCCGTCCTGGCTGATCCTAAACCCTTTGCATACCTATCTGTGGGAATCCTAATACAGCTGACTCAGTCCAGGTTTGATCCACACTGCTTCCTAGGCAGAGTTTCCCTGTTTTTTGTTTAGGTTAAGTAATAAATAGCATTTTTTATGAGTAGTGAAGTAGTAGTTGCATGGGTGTCTGATTACGTTTCAAAATAGGGGAACAAATTTGGAAGGACAATCGGTGGGGTGCAAGGTTAGTCTGCTGTTGCGTGGGGTGAGTGGGAGAGCGGGGCAGCAAATTAGACTGATTAAGAAAGCATCTTTATTAATTTGAAAACACGTGTATAGCATTTAGAAAACATGCTGCTAATGCACACAACACAACCGAAAACCGCAGCACAGACGCTGAGGGATCTGTTTCCAGGGGACACAAAAAAGTAATGAATCCGGCTGGGACGGGCTTGATGTTGCCATGGTTTGTGACTCTGAAGTTACTGAACATCACTCTAGCACAATGTTTCACAACTGTGTCTATTTTGTTGAATTATGTGAATGTATGTATGATGTATGCAGGTTTTTTTATTTTTTTCTAGTTATAGGATTGAGAATGACTGATGGGCTGTTGCTTCTTTACTCCTCTTCACGCCTCTTTATTTTATTGTGTTAAAATTAAATCAGAATAGCTAAAGGTGCAGGACGGGGTGAGGTGGGTGTGGAGCAGACACCTGTCTGTGTTACATTTCTTGTTGGCGGCCAGCAGAGGCTGGCATCAGTCACATTCTATATAAACTCCAGCATGTGTGTGTATTTGATCTACTCACTGGAGTTCGGTCCAGACATCTTGGTCTCCAGCTCCTGGATCTGTTTAACCAGCAGCGAGATGTGCTGCAGCAGGTCTTTGTTCTGCAGCAGCAGCTGATGGACTCGTGCCTGGGCCTCCAGCCGAGCCGTGGCCTCCGCACTCAGCTGGTCCTTCAGCAGGTGGACCTGCACAGGGAGAGGCGAATCCAGGGTTAGACGGACAGACAGAGGAGGAGAAAGCAGCGATAGGAACAGAAAATCAGTGCAGGGTATACAAACACCTGGCTACCCCTTATCTGAATTCCCCAAACACACAGATACACCACACACCACTCCACTTGCTGAGCAGGGTCAAACTCTGATGGCCCTTCAAACAGAATCCGCTTGTCAGAGGAATCAGGAGTGAGCGCTGTTTGTTTCAAATATTTGAGTAAAGATAACACCGAAAAACTACTGGCTACTCGCAATGCACCACACTTTCGTTGAGCTCATGTTTTTCCTACACGGCAAACATTGAAAAGCTGCTCTACAGTGAGCAGTTGATATTTTAGACACTTTTCAATCATCCTTTTGTAGCAAAGCATACAGATGTGTTACAGAAGTATCGACTTGACATTCAATCTGGACATGAAAAACAAAGGAACAGTAATAAGAACAAAATAAATTAAAGAGAAACTTGTATGATACTCAAGCAATTTCAAGGTGCTTAATGAGGAGTTGTGGAAGAAATATTTCTGAGTTCAAGTACGATTCACCGTTCACTCAGATAAGCAGAGAATGATAAATACAGAATTGGGTTCTAGATTAGAAGTAAAGACTTTAGGAAGTATATTAAAAAGAAAGAAAGAAGCCAAACCAAAAAGGATCAGCACGCAAAGAAACTGTGCTTAATGCTGCTTCTGAGAAGAGGCATCTATCAGATATGGGAGAAACATCTGGATAGAATTTGTGCCGTAAATTAGAACACTCCATAAATAAAACATTATCCTTCCAGGAAAATGGGCACCACTGCTACCACACACGTCAGAAGCCATTTATTAAACAAATGTAGCCACTGATGCCTTCACCTAGTAACATCAGTTAATCAGGAGCTGAGAGGCTTCAGGATCTGGCTGAGGCACTTCAGCAGTGGCAGTGCCAGATCAATCACACTGTATTTTTACTGCCTGGTTACTCATCAAAGCACAGCAGACATTCAAAGTGTTCTGCCCGGGAAGAAAAGCTCACAATCGAAGGAGCACGGGCAGAGCTGCTGGTTGTGCATGAAGCTGAAGTTTCATAATCAATAGCTGGACACATGTTTCACGTACAGCATCCAGCTGAAGCAGTTAATGAAACACTGTGATCAGTCAGTCAATCTGTGATTGACAACTTTGAAAAGCGATTAATTGTAATTATTAGCAGGCCCTTAGGGTTGCTACACATCTTCTGCGTTGAGCTGATGAATTCTGGTAAAAGGTACGTGTTGCTTTAGCACAATCATTACAAACTTCTTGGGAACAGTGTTTGCAACTGTGTTTTATTTATGTATTGTCTTTTGAAACAGTCTCTTTTTTATGCAGCAATTCCTTCAGAGACTATTTTCTCATTCAACAGACCATAAAAGCAACATTGACCTTTGTCATTTCAGCCACTTTCATGATTTCCTGCTTCTCTCTCTTTCACAGCACTGTAAAATTCAACACCTGTGGATTCTAACTGTTGGACAAAACCATTCTGCATTATGAATATGTCATCTTGGCCTCTGGTAAGTTTGGGTAGGCACTTTTTACCATTTTCAGATATTTAAAACATGATTACTTAATCAAAACAAAAAAATCTGCAGACTAGTAATTCACTTTATCATTGGTATTGACATTCTGACTTTTGATCTCTCTCCATTATGTACACTACAAAAAAGGTCCAAGCTAGTGGAAAAGTGTGAGTGACAGATGCTGGATCTTTGTAATTAGTGAGGCTTTTTATCCATCTATTTCATTTTTATGACGTGAGTAGCAGAGCACCAGCTCTGATCCTCATGTAACCTTAATGCCACAGTCTGCTGTGGTCGGCAAGATTAAAGCAGAATCTATTTCAATCGAAGACTGAAAGGATAAAACTTCTATTACGCTCTGAATCATTTATATAAGAGGGAGGGGAAGACCCTGCTCACTCAGGGCCCACATGTCACGCGCACGCACACACACAGTTACAAGCTTTTGTACTACCATTGACTGCCCATTTTTACTTCAAAGTACTCTCCAAATCAAATGTTGGTGGCACCACCTCCCACTCTATTCAGCCAGGCATCTCCCTTCCTGAGCACATAATTGCTTCCAACAGTTTCAAAGGAGAAATCCTCAAGGTCTCAAATCACAAGAATGGTTCAGAAGAAGCGTACTGAAGGAGCCCACTTACTAATGATTTTCTGACAGGAGGCACGGCGTGGCTCTCAATGGTTTGATGAGGCTTAACCCTGGAGTTTGAAAACAGTCCAGCAGGACTTCAAATGTCAACTGTCTAATACAGTCAACGAGGTACTGACGGAGAGAGCGTGTGACATGCTTTTATCCTATTACACTACATACATTTTAATGTCAGTGAGTGCAAGTCCAGTGCTCCTTCCCGCTTCTTCTAACGGCTTCTTATCAGTAAACTGTTTCATACAAATACATACAAACAGTACTACGGCACGTCTGAACAGGTGCTCGTAAGATTTGTGGGAAGGCAGCTGATGTGAAGGACCGACAAGAGCTGCAGTGTATTTTCAGAGCGCCGTGAATCACGGGGCCTCGTGGAGTTACAAGTCATTGAAACTCTTAATGACCCCCTGGTTTCTCATTCCAGCTTCATGTGGTAACACAGAAGCTGTTACCGTGGCAGCACGGAGGCTCTTGGCTCCTGACGTCAATGGTGACACACATCAAAAGGCAAAGTAGAAAGCAGATGCCAAGGGCACTTCAGCATTCTGCCACACTGCAAAGAATGCTTCAGTTCTTCATATTTAGTTTCAACATAGCACAATGCTATCCTGTTTAGGACATATTCCTATTAACATTCCCCATCTTATTATACATCATGTCCAATCATGATGCTATCACCTGTTACCAATCAACCTGTTTACCTGTGGAATGATCCAAACAGGTTTTTTTGGAGCGTTCCACATCTTTCCCAGTCTTTAGTTGCTCCTGTGCCAACTTGTTTGAAACGTGTCGCTGCATCAAATTCAGAATAAGCAGATATTTACAAAAATCCATGAAGCTGATGAGGTCAGACATTAAATTTATTGTCTTTGTACTGTTTTTACTTGAGTATATTACAGGATTAAAGGATTAGCAAACGATCACATTCTGTTTTATCTATGTTTCACACAGCGTCTTAATGTTTTGAGAGTCAGGGTTGTATCTCCTCCCTCATTGCCTCCCTCCTTTCTCCTTCTCTGTCTTGGGCATGAGGACTGTTTTCAGTATTTTTCTATGATGAAACCTCATCAGTCCTTCCCTACTCTGATAAGGAACCAGCGAGGTGGAGAGAGACAAGATGAAGTCAAAATTCATAGGCCCCATCCGAAGGCCTTCACACCTCCTCCTCCTCCTCCCTCTCCTCTCCCACATTCACTCACCAGACAGAAAAACAAGTGCTGAGGAAGACAGTCATCTACTTCCATTATCCTTCCACTTAGCCACAAATAGAGGTGATTTCAGATTGTGTTCGGGGCAGAGCCGCCTCTGCAGACCTCATTTGTAAAGACTGACACCCTGATGATGACTTCGGTGGTGTAATTCAGCTGACAGGTCCCATCTTGAGCTATAGAAGACAGGAGCTTGACTTTGACATGTGCTGCCCTGCTGACAACTCTAATAGTGCATCAGCCACTCCAGCATGGTTTATACTGAGGCCTTGGGAGCAAGTGTCACATTTGTCCTGATGCTGTCCATGATAAGTCTCTCACTGAGCTGCACTGGCTGGTAAAAGAACACCGAACAGTCCCATTCAGCAACAGTAGTGAACAAAACAAGATAAGCAAAATAATCTGGGAAAAAACTTTTTCTCTTAAAAGACCTCAGCTTTGTTGTCTGGATATCTGATGAAAAAGAGATCGCTCTGATGCAGCCACACAAGGTTAAACTTGGTTGCATTCTGCAAATGGCCAGACGCAGTTTCTGTGAAAACAGAGGCTGCATCTACAGATAAAATATAAAAAAAGAAATGAAAAATTGACAGACGATAAGCCTTAAATAATTACAGCTGCGTCTCTGGGGCTCTTTCCTTTCTCCACCTGCACCTCTGTTTATCGGGCTGTGTGTGCCTCCATCTCATTGTCTTTTTTTGGTTCCACCTGAAACTGAATATCACTTAATTCACAAGCAAATACAAAAGTCAATGGGGATATTTACTTGGATTAAAAAAGTTGGTTTTGGTTGTCTTTTGGAGGCTTTTGAATTCAACTCACTCTAGTTCAACATTCAGATTAAACACCACATCGGCCGACATTCGGGTTAAAATGACACCTCTCATAGCTTTGGGGAGCATCATACAACACCCAAACTGAACAGGAAGTCACTAAACCTACTTACTTAAAACTCCTCATTCTGCTGTTTTTCTTGGAAGGACAGTCTCTCATTGTCATTGATATCATTTTTACTGTTGCTGTCGCTATTTTTCAGCTCAATGCAAAATACTGGCCTTGCAAAACAGTTGAATCAGTTGATTCTTGTATTTTTTCTTGCTTTTTCTCCTCTTTTATTTTTGTTATGAAGGGCTTTGTAACTTTTGCTTTGAAAAGTGCTACACAAACAGAGCTGCTGTTATACTGATCACCTGAATCCTTTTTTCCCTCCACATGCTATCATGTTTTGGGGACCATGAACAACATTAAACAACGTTTGCTGTGCTAATGTTTGCTGTGCTCTGCAAGAATAAAGCAAACAGTAGTACAAATATCAGACCTGGGTTAGCTGAGCAACAGGGCAAATCCAGATACAACACTATATTGAGACAATACAGTGATAGCAAAATGATCGGGGGGATTCTGTGATAGTTGATATATTGCGAGACAACAATCCATTATGTTAATATCTGCACATGAACAAAAAATAATACACTATACATAAGGAAATTAGTCTTTCATAAAATAATACCACTCTATATAAATTAGTTGTATGTTGCTTGAGTTTTGCAGAATGTATGCGTTGCAATGTATGACAGAGTGCTATGGGTTTGACATTTTTAGTCTGGTGGCAAAGGAAAAGTTCAGGTCTGTCATATTGCTGCCCTGGTACTGACAATGCATTGCAGTATTCTGATTTTAACAGAGTTTTTGCTAACATATTGGAAGAAAAGATATACCATGTACTAAAACTATAATTTCTCCTGCATTGCAACCGTGATCCTTAATTTATCTGTGGAAATTTAGGCCTTTGATGCTGTTACAGCTCCATTTTCCATATGATCTAATTCATTTTCTGTGGAGGTGTACATCAGTGATTCGTAGCCAGACAAACCTAATTTCATTCATGTCACACAATTTCAGACCTCATACGCAAATGCCTCTTCACGTAATGGCGATGTAATCAGGTTGGGAAAAATACAGGATGGATGGAAAATTGGTTTAATCGTGATAAAAACAAATGCTGAAAAAAAGGAGACTGGCCTCGGGTTTTCTCATCCTGAAGAAAGGCCAGTCAACCAGACTGTCAGACCATAACTCACTGGTCGAGAAACAATACTGTCGATATTCCTTTTAAGACTTGAAGAGAAAAGATCTAAAACCTCTTGCTAAAAATGGAACCCAGACAAAGAACCAATTAAAAAGGTGCTCCACTTCTGTCTCACTGTGGTGGTCCCTTGATAGAAGACCTGCTGCTACCCAGTGTTTTCCTGCCCTCTTATCTGAGCGTCGTGAAATTGAAGGAGCTTCAAGCAACTCAAATGAGTGCTTAAAGCTCTAATTAGGCAGCAGCATCTCGCTTCCACTTTATTGCTTTCTTTGTTCAGAACTGTTCCCAGAACAGAACGGTGCCTGAGGACAGTTTTCATCTTCCCCTCTCTCACAACAGTTTGACAGTTTCGCTGCCAAGTTTCCTTCCATCTTGTCAGTTCTTTACAACGTAAAAAACATTTCTATTTAACTGATTTTAATATCACGTGACTTAAAATATTTCATACAGCTCGGTTTTGCTTCCCTCTCTCTCCACTCTTCCTTAAAATGCGACAGTGTGCACGCAAGCTTTCACTGCATGTTTGCTGCTCACCTCGACAGTCAACGTCATAATTCTTAGAGTGACGCAGTTTTGTCCTTATTTTCAGACTTTAGAATGAGAGCGTGCAGACGTGATCTGCTGTCACTGGAAAGTGCTCTGCAAAACAACTGCAGCAAAGAGCGCTTGGCGCTACATATAAAGACAAAATGAGAGTGTTACAAAAAAAAAAATCAAGACCTCGTGGATTACCTCCTAATCTTGTAAAAATGTAGAAATTGTGGAAACTGGAAGACAAGGCTGTTTAAATGATACCATTTCCCTTTGAAAGGAGACTGAGAAACAGTGACTCTGCCACGGTAGTGTAAGGGGATTAGGACTGTTGTGTGTTGGTTGTGTGTTGTGACTCCACAGGGTTGATCACTGAGGATGTACTCTTCACACAGGATTACCATCATCGTGTTCCCTGCCCACGCCAGGACCCTTTGATGTGTGTTTGAACCCCCTCCAACACTGGTTTGTCTCTGTTTTTATCTCAATTTTTGAAGGAACAAACTGAAGAGGAAGAAATGATAATTTTGCTGGTGCAATGAAAATGAAGCCATCAGAAATGCTCTTAGGCTTGTCATGTGCTTAGAGAGCTTGATGAAGCGAGAGACGACCAGGAAAGTCCAACAACAGCGTGGGAGACAGGGAGGGATCGATGTATAAGTAGAAATACCACCTTGTGGCCGTATGCTTCCACCACTCAGTCAAGTTGTATTTACATTAATGTCTGTCCAGACTCATATAATATACTGTATGTAGTGAAGACTTTGGAGGAACTTAATAAAACAGAGTATTTTTTGGTGAAATGGAACTTCACGACATTAACATGTATGATTCAAGTGAATCATTTCCAGAGAGGAACATGTTGTCTTCACTTAGAGACTATATTTCCAGAGAAGGACAGAGAAGCAAACAAAGAACACCTGAAGCTCAGTATCAGCACAACTAAAAAACAGGAAAAGAAAGAGGAAAAGAAGGTGTATGTGGCAGGAGAAAAAGAGGAAACTAACTGAAAGGAGGGTGAAAGCAAAATATGAGGAGGTGAAATAAGGAGGTATCGCATAAACAAAAGTGGGAGGAATAAGTAAGGAAATGGAGTTAGGAAGGACTGGAGGAGAGATCAGTTACCGAGCTGGGATGACACAGACACGGAGAGAGGTCAAATTTCATTAAGCAGCGCAGCAGAGGCAGAGCAGCATCTGTAGAGCAGACTTCGTCTTGAAACAGACTCCCCCACTTCCCTGACTGCATTAAACATCTCCACTTCCACTCATCCTCGACTGAGCTCTGATGAGTGTTGGCCACCACGTTAATTTACCTCCATTTACTGCGACCTCTGCTCAGGCCGTGCAGCAGGGGTCACCATCAAGAGGATTTCCCAGTTGCCAGGCTGGGCCACAGACAGCGTACAGGGCGACAGTGAAAATAATCACTAGTTCATTACATATTTTCATCCATAATACGCTGGGAGGACAAAAAATGCTGCCACACACGGCTTTTAAAATGCAGCTGATTATCAAAAGAAGATTTGCAGAGTACAGACAGATGATAAATTAAAAGAAAATAGGGCTTCAACTACCTATTATCATTTTTATCGACTGATCTGCTGATTTTGGTCAGGATTAATCTGTTATTCTCTCAGTTAACACACCCTCAAACAGAGAAATATGCCAATCACAAGTCCCCAGATCCCAATGTTCTGTTTGTGTCGTATGAACAACAGTCAAAAACCCAAAGATGCTGAAAAAAGCAGCACATTCTCACGCTGGGGAAGCTGGAACTAATGAATGTTTGTCATTGTTGCTTGAAAAATGAACAATGAACGATTCTCAACAGCGATGACAAACACATGCTGTTGCCTGCGACTGTGTCACAATAACAGCCTCACCGTGTTTCAAGTGAAATAACAGCACTGGGAAGTGCTCGTTAGCATTAGCAGGAACTAAATATAGCTCTGATTGGGTCTCTCTGGGTCTGACATGACCTTTTCACCGCCTGCCACTGTGGCAGGTAAGTCTTTCTATATATCTGCCACTCAGACATGTCTGCAATGTTTTTTCCTGGCTGTACGTCTTTGTTTATCACTGTTGTGTGTTGTTGTGTTGCCATTATAAAACAACATTTTGAGTATGGCAGAGCCACGCGCAAACCTGACAACTTCATATAATCAGTGTGGGCCTGCCGCTTGAGATAATTCAGTCGTAAACAAGAGAAATATCTGCCTTTAACTTAACTTTGCGATCCTGTGAAATGTTTTCACTTAAAGAGGCAGAAAAGTGAAAACAGAACAATTATTTTCTGGTGTGAAACTGAGGCAAAGCCACCAGGGAAAGACTTGTTTTGAGCGAGAAACAAAGTTCGGAACTCAGAATAATGCAAAGACACACACACACACACACACACACAAATAAAGATGTACATGCACACACATATTTTACAAATGTGTCAGCGATGAAATCCCTATTTACCTCCATGTCTTCGGCCACAATGTGCAATATCTGGGCAGAACTTATCAGCTTGTTGCTTTCTACTGTTTGACCTTCAGTAGGGGAGTAAGCTCTCCTCCTTCATTACAGCTGTTTAGAAGTAGCCTCAGGCAAGTTTAGTCTTGTGAAAGAGGGTGAGGGAGAAAGAGAGACTTAGATATTTGTTATGTGCATAGAAAACTAGAAACAGATTTCTCCCCCCTACTAATAAACACTTATTTGTGCTGTATGTCTGTGAGTCTGACTGCAGATGTGTCTTACTGACATTGTGGGGACATAAATCTGTTTACACAGTCACAGTGTGGGGGCTTGCCTTCCTTTTGGGGACAAAATGCAAGTCCCAGTACTGTAAATCATTACATTTTAGGTTAGGAAGACTAGGGCTTGTGTAAGGCAAGTACTGGTGATAGTTATGGTTAGTGTAAGTCTCCAAGAAATGAATGTATTTATAAGTCTATGTAGTGTCCTCTGAAGTGATGGAAACACAAGTGTGTGTGTGTTTATATGTGTGTGTCTGTGCGTGCACACACACACACACACACATATATGTTCAAAAATGTTCTGAAAATGTAATGAGACTGAATGTTCATGTATGCTTGGATGTCCAAGTGTGTGTGCAGCCTGCACAGTGAAGAAAAGGTCTCGGTCCAAGCTGCAGCTGCTGTCGACTGCATTCATTAAGTAAATTGGCTCTTATTAATTCTAAGTAATTAATTCAAATCCGACTTCAATTGAGAAACATAAGAAAAGGAATTAAGTATTTAACAGCAGGGTGCACCGAATAAATTGCTACTGTTGAGTCTGTTGTTTGGTTTTGATTAATCATCAATAAAATGTTAGAAAATAGTGAAAAATATATATCAGTCCCCACAGGCCGAGGTGGCAACTTCAAATACCTTGTTTAGGCCAATCAGCACAAAGATATGCAGTTTATAATAATACACACATAACAGAGAAGTCAATCCTCACCTTTTAAAGGCAGGGACCAGTGAACTGTGGGCATTTTCACTTGATAAAGGACTTAAACAGCTGCTTTAACCCTGGAAACTTTCCCCATTTTTGTCATTTACGAACTGTTGAAGCCCAAAGAGGTAGAACTATCCAGCATTTCATATGAAAAAAGTAAATATTTCAGGCAAAAAAAAAAAATATAGCCAATCTATGGTCCTCTTTGCTCTTCAATTATTTATCTTGCGACCTTTCCGACGATGGCAACAGCAACGCACAGAGTTGGAGTCACTCGACAAATAAGTCTCAAGAGAAACAAAGTGAAGTGTCAGTGGGCACTAATTTAGATGCTGTGTGGAGACCAACTGTTACACCAGGGAAACCTTGTTAAATGGCAAAAAGAGCCAAGGTCAGGCAGAACCACCTCAGTGGAGCACATACTGTACTCATGAAATATTACACACTAGGTGAAATACTACCTTCATGTGCCAAACAGTTTTAAAATCTGCACCAGCGTCTCTGCCGGCGGGACGTGACCTCTGGCTTCATCAAGGTATAATTAATGCCATTTATGTCTGGCCACGCTCACTCTGAGTGTGTGAGCTGTCAGATGGAGCAGCTGTCTGTCGAACGCTGCTCAGGTCAAGGCAAAGGAACAGCTAAGTTCAGTGTGAACGGGCACTTTGATCAGGAACCCTGCATTCATCTCAGTATTTAACTGTCGGGGGCATTTTCTGGGTCAGAAGTGTGTGTGAGCATGCACCAGAAAGAAGGTGTGTTGCAGCTGTGCTGACAAACTGCACACGTGTGCGTGCATGTTCATGCAGCTCATAAGCCTGAAGCCACTGCCGTCACTAGTCACTTATCCCACTGCAGCCACTCAAGCTGGGTGATTGATGTCTGATGCTGGGTGCACTCGGTATTAACTATTTGTTTCAAGTCCAGACTGGATTGCAGGCCGGTGTCGATCTCTAGTCTGCTAGCCATCATGAAAATGAACTCTCATTGTGCCACCTACCACCACACCAAATCTGCTCTCCCATTTCACACTTTAAAGCTTCTTTGCTGACATGTCAATGTAGACTCACTGAAGAATGTCTATCAGTTACTCTTCAAAGTCCACATGAGCCACTCTTCACATTAGCATAAATTAGATCCACAGCACAGCGCTTATTTAAAAAGAAAATGCATCATTTGTAGTTGGATCACTTGTTATTCCTGTTATTTCCTTCTTCAAAAACAGTGGAACACCAGGAGCAAACGCCAGCAGTTTCCATGAAAACAAGATTACGACTGGTGTGTCAACTGCATGTCAAATTAATCAGAACACACATGGCCAAAAATAACCATATGAACTGGTTGCTGACAAGTGATGAAGCATTTAAATGAGATTTAGATGAAGTCCGGTGCAGTGCGCACTCCAAACACACCAGGGTTACACTGTCATCATACTGGGGTTTTGTTTGTACTGTGATGCTTCCTGAGTTTCTCAGTTTTTTGCCTTTCATTTACTTTAAAATTGCCTCCAGATGTTGCCAACAACTGTTCCATGATGAACTTTAGGTGCCAAAGAAACAGACCATGAATGAATGATTCAGTAGTGCTTGAGCAGATTAAAGAGTGTGACTGCAGAGAAGAAAACAGCCGGTGCAAAAGTTTCCTCGGTAATATATACTCAAGCTCTAAGCACTCCTCATTACGGTAATGACTGTCACATTATGTGCAGGTATTGGATGAATCTGAATTGTAATCTCACAGAAAAAAAGGAACTTGCACAGTATAAAATCCATTTTTACATTGTTGCACACTCAAAATGACATACAGTAAAGCTAAGCATGTTCAATCACAGATTCATCACAGAACATATGACAGTTTTAAAGGCAATGGAGCGTGTGAGGTTCACCTGTGCCACAGCCACTTGTGTCTGCTGCTGTTGCTGCTGGAGCTGCTGTTGGAGCAGCTGGATCTGGTGGTGGACAGACAGGGGGGCGCCTGGTGGCAGCGTGCCCGACTGAGGAAGCAGCATCCTGGGGCTGGACATCAGCAGAGAGGCCTCCTCTGACGCCTGACAGCAAGGAGAGGGGAGAAAGAGACATGAGGTCAAAGATTAGAGACCTGGAGCAACTAAAACATTGAACAAGTAGCAAGAAAAGAGTTGGCAATTTTGGATCATTCAGTGAAACACAAAAACAACAGTTTGGCCAAAGCTTATTGTGGCCTTGAAAGAAATATTATTGCAAATTCAAATCTTTTACACTTTACTTATTTCTGCTACTACAAAAAAAAACTACAAAATCAGTTTTCAAAACTCAAAAGTTTCTCAAAAGTTACGAGGTTGAGCATGCAAATAGACAGAAAAAATACAAGAAATGACTAATGAATAAATAACTAGAATCAGGACAAGCAACAGCATCAATAATATGCCTTAGAGAACAAGCCATCATCAAAACAAGAATCTGAATTTGAAATGTAGACTTGCTGATTAGTTGCACCAGAATGGAATGAGCGGGGCTGAGAATGCAGATCAGCAGCACTGAAACACTCCTCTCCAACAATAATGAGCTTTGGGACTCAGTTCTGCTTCATCTAACACCATCAAGCATTCTAATTGTTTCAAGGCTCTGGTAACCAGTCACACACTGTGGCCCCACCATCATTCAACCAGTCAGAAATATTTTTTGTTGTGCAGTTATGGTGCCTTAATCACATCACGGCTACAATAAAGCATCTGCCCCATTTGGTATTTGACGGTATTTATGAAATCTAAGCTGGCAACATCTGAACATGAGAAGAGCCAAATGTGAACATCTGGTTGTTCCAAACTGGACGATCAGATTTGTAGCGTAAGACAGACAAGTCTAACAGTCTAACAGACAAAACAGGTGTGTTGTGTGCAAGCTCAAAGTATTTCAATCATCCATTGTTTGATGAACATGAAAAGCACATGTGGCACAAACTATTGCTAACAAACAACATCAGCTGGTCAGGGTGTTTGGACAGAGAACGGCGGGACATGAACCTCCAATGCACGCTGTCACACAACACCATCTACAAAGTGACTGACACAGGTTGAGCGTCCATCTTCCACATGGAAGATTTAGACACAAAACCACAGATTTAACAGATTACAGAGGTCCTTGGACAGATTTACACTTGTTATTTCAAGTGTTTCATATCTGGATAAAATAATGCCATAGCTACATTTGGGAATAATAAAGATGATGTACGCTTCTTGAAGTGATAGATGCATTTCCAGGATGCAAACAAAGAAATGAATCACATGAAGTGGGAATAAACTGATTCTCTTGAAGTGGAAATTGGGTATTCTATTCCTCAGTCCATCAAATTTGCTAAATCAGAGAATGGGTCCAGAGTAAGGCAGTTTGTTGTCAGACACTGACCGTGGAAGCAAGAAATGAAACAGAATGCTTTTTAGCCATGTGTTGGGAATAATAAGTGGGTTTTCTAATTAATGTTTTGTTTTTGTCACATGAAGCAGAGCTCGACTTGTGATGCAAGATTTAAAAGAACTCTGACAGTTAAATCCAGTCCAACCCAGACCTTATCCAAGAGGCACCAAAAGAGCTGATGCAACAAGAATCACGGAGAGGGGACAAAGTGGTGATAAATGTACAGCATACAGTTAATCTATTTAACCGAGCACAATTGCTTTATAATACTGAAGCGCTAACGTTGGCTAGCTGGCAAGTATGGAAGCAAAAGGAATTTGCATTGCTTGCTTCACACATGATTGACCCCACGGCTTTATCAGTTTCTGCTGGGGTCACCTCTGATTTCTTGTTTTCTCAAGCTTGCAGAAGTCAGATCCACAACAACTGGTTCCCGGATATCAAGCACGTCTGAAAACAGCGTCGCGGCTGCCAAGTCTGAACAATTCCTTTGCTGACTGAATCGAAATCTACCAAACTGTAACATCGCTAATAGGAGACACAAGGTGCTTCAACGTGAGTCGTGACGCCGGGTGGGGTCGGCAAATGAGTCGACACCTGATTAAATTGAACCTGATCCCACCTTAAGGAATCTATGCCAAAACACTTCACCATCTGTCTCTCCTTAAACACCTTCTGGTGACACACAGACAATGATGCACGCACACACACACACACACACACACACACACACACACAGACACTCTCTCCACAAGAGGGATATGTGACTGATGGCCTGTCTGTGCGGGATCTTTTAGGTTAATGAGAGGAAATTATCCAAGTTGTCAAGTTGTTTGGTGTCATCAAATAACGAATAGCAAGGCAGAAGTCTGTAGTGGCTCTCTCTCTATGTGTGTGTGTGTGTGAGCATCATTGTCAGTGTGTCACCAGACGGTGCTTAAAGAAAGCACCAGCTTGTGTGTTACAGAAAAGAGCGAGAGAGAGAAATTGTTGGTGAAGACTCCTCAGAAACTTGTAAGATCACATAAAATTAGCTCACTTTCTCTTGAAGTGCGTCGTTAAAAGACACACATCATCATTCGTCTCTTTTTCACACATAACTACTACTTGCGGACACCTGACACGACACTCAGCCTGTAAAGGATGTTAACAGGATTGCTGCTTTAGCTGTGAAAAGGTGAGTCTTGTCAGGCAATCAGGGAAGGTTCAGCAACTGGAAGAGATGGTTCATCAGGGAAAGTAACAGAGAGGAGAAACTGAAGAGGAAGACAGACATAAACAGACTGTCAGCAGCAGCTGAATAAGACACAACACAGACGGAGAAAAAATCCCATTGTGAAATAATAAAAAAAAAAACAGAACACACACTCTTTTGCTATTTTCTCCCACCAACTCTTATGACCATGGTAGCTTAACCGTATTGACCAGTGCATTCGTGCAGTACCTTCCACAGTATTTGGTTGATCATTTCTTGGTGGTGCAATAAGTATTTAGCATCACATGTGGAAAGAAGAAAAGCTGATTTTGTGACATAAAAAGAAAAAAGACTGCTTCAAATGTGAAAATGCCACTGAGGGTCTGGTGACATCAGAAGTGGTTTGTAGGACATATTGTTCGACCATGTCGGAAATTAAGCTCTGAAGCCATCTAATTGTTCAACACGTAGTTCTCAAGCAGCAAACTGTACTGGCAGCATAACAGTGATGAACCCACTGAGAATGACAACTAACAGCCGACTCAGCGTCCAAATGTGGCAATGTGACATTTGACCATAAGCCAGCTGTTGACCTGTGGATGCAGACAGCTAATCTGAGCCTCAACCAGGGATGGGGAGGTGCATCTTCATCATCTAGGGTTAGGGTTATTGTGTTTATTAAGACCATGCTATGTACGGAGTGCGTACCAAACACCATCTCCTGGCACTCACCTGAGTTCCTGACTAAAAAGGTTTTGTGCAGCCCTGCCTATGTGCCACCGGCCCACACAGCAGAGAGAAGAAGTCTGGAACCAGGCCCTTTAAAACCTGCCCAGAACTAGAAGGCGCCTGAAAATTGGGCTTAGATTTGTCAGGTGGACAAAAACCATAAATTCAATGTGATGATCATGTGCTTCTGTGTCTGTGTTCTGGGCCTAAGAGAATTTTAGACTGAAATGTGTCACCTTGTGTTGACCTGTAATTACAGCATCCCTTCGAGCCAATCACTGCAATTTCAAAAATACCCAAACACTGAAGATTGGACGGCAAATTATCGTCAAGAGCTGCGTGATGCCTGGAGTTCCTGGAGATGACTGAGCTGCAAAGGATTGCAGTGTATGACAAAATGTCACAAGGCCAGGAGGATGTGGGTGTTTGAGGTGTGCAGTGGATGAAGATGACTGAGAAACACCACGTTTGTAATCCTTTTGTGTATGGGTACTGGGAAATAAAAAGTCCATTCATAAAAAAAGTGCCTCAGTAGTGATGAGACCCATCATTTTTTCAAACTTGATCAACTTTGAGATTTCATGCAGGACAGATGCCTGACTGAATCAACTGAGATGATGGATGGAGGAACAGAAATGATCCGCAATGATCAATTTTCCTTTTCAGACAAAAAGTGAAGACAAGCAGTGAATCCAATAAGAATGCACACGTACGCCCACACCCTCACTCTCTCTCTCTCCCACACACACACTTTCCAACACACAGTAAGCAGTTTGCTGAGTGAAGACTTGCATATTCAAACACTGTTTAGCCTCTCTGTACTGTGTTTGCAGGACAGAATGAGAGACAATCCATCCCTGTACACTGAATCCTGAACGTGTTTACCACGGTGAAAGCCAATTACAGGAGACAGCATATTCAAACTGAGCAGGGGAGTTAAAGAGGATGGAGGAAAACAGCCTGCCGCTTAAATTCCTCATGATAACTGCTTAAGTCCGGCACGCCAGAGGGAAGTTCTGCTGTAACCATCTAATTCCCACACATACACATGCTAATACAGGTTCTTAGCAGGCAGCTGGAGTGTTCTTTACCTTCTGGCCTTTTGTTATACTCACTGAGGGAGAGAGAGAGGTGAGGAGGAAACCAGGGAAGAAAGACAGGGCTTTAAAAAAGGAAACTAAAGATAGACGGCATGGGATAAAGGAAGTCTTTATTTCTCTTCCTCCAGCTGTGATTACACTAGCTGCTCTCTGTCTGTCAAACAGACTGTCCCCTCCCACACACACACACACACACATACACACACACACACACACACGCACACACAAGCAATAAAACACCAAGAGGTTAGACGGGGTCTGGCTTCCTTCACTGCTCACAGCCCTAGCTTCACTTTTACAACTTTATGAAGGCTCTTGAGGAAAAATCCTGAGAGATCATTCTGCTGCCTGTGATATCAGATCATACCATCAACTGTAACACTCATTATAAGCAGTAAAAGGAGTGGAGAGGGTCTTGTCAGGGTGAACATGCTTTGACACCGTTGGGTTAAGTGGTCCTGTTTCTATGAAATCAGTTAATAGAATAGAACAGAACACAGGGGGGAGCTCAGTGATGGGAGCAGGCACTCCTGCCATCTTGACATCTGTGACTTATCTTGACATCTGTGACTTTAGTTGTGCCTTCTTTAACATGGGGGCGAGCCAGGCATGATGAGAACACTTTCCACAGTCAGAGCACTGCAGGAATAATAGGAAGAAAGCCAGCAGCAGGTGAACAAAGCAGAGCATTTAGCAGCTGAAGAGACAGATATACGCAGACGCACAACTCCAAATGAATGCTAATGTTGCTCTGTATCTGCTGGATGTGTAAGGAGGAACCGGTCTACACTCTGGTCTCTTCAGGGCATCAGTAGAGGTAACCCCGCGATCAGGTTAGGCATTTTCTAAAATAAGATGCTAATAATGATGTTATTTTCTCTTACATACTCTACAGAAACAGAACATCTGTATAACCTGTATTTGACAAAGTTGTCTCATTGACATCAGGATCTCTTTAGGACCATAGATTATCACCAAGAAATATTTTTTTCTTAACATTGTGGGAAGAGTTTTACATTATTCAAACGATGGTATATTTGCTCAGGGCAAATTTTGGTCTTCTAAGGTCTCAAAGAAAATAAAAAGATATTTAGAGAAAAGCAAATCATGTCTTTGGCTTTGGACCTCCCAGTGTGAACAGGCCAGTAATGCACAATCTAGAGACTAGAGTCACGGAGCTTATTATAGAACATCTATAATAGAGAAAAAATGATTCATCAATCATCTAAGATGCCTTTGCTGCTCTTCCCCCACAACTATTGCTGCTGTCCAAGTTATTCTAAATGATACTCCCTAGCTAACGGTTACCTTGTTATTTTTTAATGATAACATATGGTCACACAGTGGCTGACATTACTTTACATGTTCCTGTAATTAAAGCTGTGGTTCTCCGTGTTGCCCTCAGCACTTGGGGCTGTGTTGGTTTTGTTTCTAGGTGATTAATCAGAGTCTGTTTTCGACCAGGAACGCCGAAATAGCAGAAAAAGAAACAGAACAGAAAAAGAGCAGGGCTCGGGGCTGTGGATCAAGGCTGTGATCTGTCTGTGTGGGCTTGGCCTGGGGATGGCTGACCCTTTGCTGTTAAATAAGGTCAGTGCAACTGAGTATTTGGAGGTTTAATTAGCTAAGTTTAATTAGAACCATATACTGCATATCACGGTCCAGCATGGATACCTTCCAGAACTGGTAATGAAATTCGTTATGTGAAGAAGTTCTATATCTTCTTACTGGAGAGACATATAAGCTGGGGAAAAAAACAACGCCAGGAGGCTGTACGGTGACAAAAAGCATTATTTATACTCCTTTAAGGTCATGCCATGAACGCTGTCAAGGCTGCCATTGGTGGCTGGAAAATACTTTTTTTTTTTATTGGAATAAATTAAGTTTTTGTTACTCTGCCTCCTGATGCCACTTCTCATTACTATCCTGTGAGTTTGTATTTCCAGCATCCTTCACCAAACAAATCTGTAAATAGAAGTGGATCTGTGATTGAACATTTCAGAAATTAGTAATTCACAAGTGTTTAATTAAACCACAGTTGAGGGATGAGTAACGATGTCATTCCAAGTTCCTGTGTGTGTGTGTGTGTGTGTGTGTGTGTATGTACGTACTACAGTATTAACAGTTGAGAATTTGTTAGAGACCAAAAATTAAACTGTTCAAGTGTGCTTGTTAAAACTGGCAGTCGACATTTATTTGTGTCATTACGAGGTAAATGTTGATTGCATAATGTAATGATTACAGAATAATGACACCCATTCCCTATGAGCCTCATCAGGTACGATCCCCCAGGACAGAAGGCTGACAGGCCATCCAGGCCCACTGACACCATTTCTACCTGATTTCATGTCTCCATTATTGATTAAGTGAATGAATGAACTCCCTCTTTTTCTGCGAATGTTTTCTTCTACTCTCCCCGCCTCTGTCCTGAGGCCAGCCCCTGCTGTAGTTACTTGTTCACGTTACCTCTTTCCTGAACGTGCTTCTTTTGCTCTTCTTTCCAAAGTCATGTTGATTGTTCCTTCATGGAAATTTGGAAGCAAATGTAGCGCATCCTGTGTTATTGGTAGCTGCTGGCTCTGAGGGAGCTGAAAGCAATCCGCTTGTCTTTACGACACCAGCGCCAACGATAATACCAGTTGGGAACGCTAGAGGGAGATGAAAAGTTCTGTTTCCATCTCTCTTTTTAATGAAATCCTGGGTTTAAGACCCAGGGAAATGTCAGTTTACATCTGTGATAAGGCGTCTTACAAAAGTGAAACCACGATTTGTGATTGACAAATTAGTTACATCTTATTTGCTTTCCTACTAGTTCACTAGTACTCTCCCTGTTTTCAAAGCTGTCGTTTGTGTTACCTTTAAAGGCTGCCATGCATCCCAGAGTTTAGCAGCTGAACAGATTTCATTACTCTGGATTCCAATAGAGAAATAGTGCGGCAAATGATTGCCTTAATCTTCTATGAGAGACTTCTGCACTGAATACCCGAACATTGCCGGCATGAACACAGCCGGGTGGGGAAAAAGATATTGAATGTCAGCATGAAATGCAGGTTAATGGAGTGGAAAGGCAAGCGATAGAGGTACAGAGAGAGAAAGAGTGAGGGGGAGAAACAAAGCAAAAAGCAAAGTAAGAGTGCGTGTGTGTTATCCACTGGCTCAAATCCTTGGAGAACTCAAAAAACCCCAGACAATACTTGGATTGACTTTCATAAAACAAAGGCTAGGCTGATTCAAACCTGCGAAAATCCTGATCAACCCTGGACTGACTCAGCTCTGCCTCAGGTCAAAGAGACACTGCTTTAAGCTTCTCATGGTCTCCGACATGGGATGAAACCAGGGCAACAGACTGTAACATCATCAGATATGTATGTATGAAAGCAGGTGAACAGAAAACACACAGAGCAAGAGCGAGGAGATGCTACATGTCTGTAGTATGGCGGGATTTTGGCTGCTGCTGTTGTGACTCCACGCCACGCATGCACACACACACATAAACACACACGCACGCACGCACGCACGCACGCACGCACGCACGCACGCACGCACGCACACTTAGAAATCAAATCATCAGACCGCGCAAGAAGCAACCCAGCAGGGAAAAACTTGGACCTTGTCTCTTCAATATAGATGGGTCAGGCAATATTCTCAGACAAACCCATTGAGTTTACAGTCAGTGAAAAGTTGAGAGGCTGCCTTTTTATTACCTGCTTGTGTGTGAAGAGTATTGAAACGATAAGTCTCTGTCCTGTAGAGGCTGCTCAGGAGACAACCGGAGAAAAAGGCCAAGTGTGTGTGTGTGCGTGTGCGTGTTCGTGTGTGTCCCTGAGGCAAAAGATGGCGTTCAAGAGTTTGGGCTGAGGAGAAATGGATGTTGTTAGCTGGCTGTGGATAAAAGGATGGAAAGGAGAGGGAGACTGTCGACCGGCGCCTCTGACCAGACTGAGTCTACTTTAAAAGATCCTCTCCAGACTTTTTTTTTTTTAAATCCTAAAAATAATCTGCTTTGAATAACATTTTCTGTCCTACGTGGGTTTTCCACATCATGCGAATGTGTTGGACACAACATATCTCCCACTACGCTGAAAAGTGCATTGCCTCCGGTGTAGTGGATGATCGGTTCTGTGGATCAGTGGATGAGCGTCAAATAAGGTAAATAAGGTAAATCTGGATGAATCCTATTATTTATTTAATGGGAATAAAGCATCTCAAACAGGGCTCAACTAGTTTTATGTTTTCACCTGTGTGACAGTTTTTGCAGAATGTTTTATCTGCTGTGCTGATTGTGGTAAAAGACAAGATGCTGTATGTTGTATATATACCTTAAATCACTGAGAGATCCAAACCAAAACAAACATTTTGCATTTTCATGTTTCAAAAGACAAAAGCCAATATTTTGGCAGTAAGACTTGAAAAAGTACTTCCTGTTTTTGTTTTGCATGAGTCACTTACAACCAGAGCGAGAACTAACAACCAGCAATTAGACACATTCTGTCATAGTTTCAGTTGCTGTTATCTGCCCTGTTCGCTCTGCACTTGAGCCTCTTGCTTCCACGATAAGGCCTAACCCACATGTCTAAGGTGTTAAAACATTTAATCTATCACTGAATGCCGATTTTATGTATATGATGTCACAGTAAGTATTCAGTTCAATTTTAGTTATTCATTTCAGAGACATTTGGTTGATTTGGGGCATTTCAGCCATCTGACTTTATAGTACAAAACATTTAATGATTTCAAAAACATGTCTTTATCTCATCTGACTGAGGAGCAGAGCCAATGTTATTGATTTTTCAGATTTGTGGCAAGACCTCCCAATTAGTCTGCACATATTATCATTTATTTGGAATAGCAGCAACGTATGAGGCAAAAAAATGAGTTTCCTGCATATATTTATGATCATGTTTGTTTTGAATATCTACAATTTTCTTCCTCTGGATACACTTGGTATAATCCTGACGTGCTTTTAGACATACTGGTGCCTTTTTAGCCATTCTTTCTCCAATTCATAGTCACATTCAACTTCTGTGAATTGTGTGAGCAAACTGCAAAACCACATTGATTGCACTGAAGGATGGTGTCCCATGCCTAACCTCTTGTTAATCTTCCTGGCACTGCAGCATCTGTTTTTAGACTGATGGCTGTGTGATGTGCATCAACACAGCCATTGCCAAGTCACACAAACAGGAAAACTGTGATTTCTACCTGCTCATGCTTAACTCAGCCTCCTCCACACACCTCCAACCCCCTTCCTACACAAGTCTTCATGTCATCGTCACACACTTGTCCTGAGGCCAGGTGAGTAATCACAGGTGTGAAAGCCACATTCAGGATGTTGACAGCCTCACTGGATAAAAACAAAGACTATCTAAGCTTTAACAGTTCACATTTTGGTGCTAACGCTCTGTAATGCACTGTGCTCAGGCTTGGAGGGTGATTTATAGTGATGCAGTACATCTCTAGAATTTTAATGTCAGTTTTCTCTTTGCATACCAATTGCTCGAATACAATTCATATGATTCCAACTAAAGAAATAATGAATAACTATTCTTCATAGTGGGACTAAAGGTGTGAACTTCACACTGGACCAGGGTCTGGACTTGAGTCTCAATGATCAAACAATGACCGTATGGACAGATTATATCTTTCAATCTTCTGCTTTCAGTGACGTTTTACAGGTGAAATGCTCAAAAGCTGCATCTGAACTTATTACTTAGTATTTATGAGAAGAGGCTGTCCTGAGAGAGCTTTCTGCCACCACAGATCTCCACCAACTCTCCTCTGCACAGATAAACTAAACACTTTGTTGCTGTTCTCATTTAAAAGTCTTTACTAATTTTACTGCATATTAATGAAACTATAGTCTCAGTATGCGGTGTGGCTGTAATGAACAAGGACAAATGAACAAAAACAAGGTGACGTGCTGTGATTTTAGAAGAATGAAGACAAATTTCCCAGATTTGTATGTTCAGATGACCTGCTGTTAACTAAATCAGCCTCAGAGTTACAGTAGAAATCAGTTTTGATTAATTAACTGGAAAGTGAACACAGTCTGTTGATTCCCTGTTGTTAATATGAGATTACATTTCTGTTGTTACATTCATCATCAACAGTTTGTTTGGAGGTTAGTGATCCATAAAAAAAGCATTTCCAAAACACACTCAGAACATGCTAACGTGTCAGTGAACTGTGTGACTTCCTAGCATGAAATTCTAACAATCACTTTACACAGAGGATCAGGCCCAGGGGGCCCCGGAACCCTTGGGCCCCAGGCCTGTGCCCGGCAGGCCTGTTCAGCAGTCCATCCATGCTAGGTCATGCCAGTCATTTTTAGTCTAAAACAACTGAGGCACAGTAATGATGGGACGAGAGAAAAAAGAGAACAAGTGCTGTCAGTGGAGTGCTGCCTGTAGGGCTACACTCAGGGATCAGAGTGTTTACACCTGCCTGGCAGCATCTGAAAGTGGGCCACGGGCAAAACCTCTATCAAAGCATTTGTTGTACAACCTCACTTTAAAGCACACACGCACATACGAACGCTCACGCACATCTCCTCTCTCTCTGTCTGATTGACACGCAAAGAAAACAACAGCTAATACTGAACATTCTGCGCCGATCTCCTATATCTGAACGAGAGCTTATAAACATAAGATTGATGTAAGAGAGGGATCCTGCTTTAAGCCTTCGAAATCATCTTGACATTTTGTTTCAGGCACAGCCTGAAACCATCAATGAGCATCTGTCTCTGCCAAAAACATAAGCGCGGCTTCTTGAAATGTGTAAAATGCAGTTAGCTCTGAACTGTGACTTTTGTCTGTCCAATTTGTCCTCTAGTAATGCTCTATCAGAGGCAAGCCTTTTAAAGTGAACGTCCTGGCTCAACCTCATAGACACAAAGCCCAAGGTGGGATTGATGTGTGCTCCGCGAGTCCCCGGGGGTCGTTTGAACGCAGCTCGTCGAGGGATTTGTCAGTCTAACGGGAGCTGACAGGAAGAGAATGAACTTTAACACTCACAGGCTGCTTTCCCTTTCATGAGCTTCCAGAGGAACCCTGTAGTGAATCAAATCCCTCCGCTCGGGAAAATACACACACGGTCGTGTAATAAAAAAAGCATCCACATGGGCACTGACGTTAAGGCATCCAGATGCACACACATCTTATTCAATGTTTCTTTCCCCCCAGTTGTTCCCGCACATTCCCATTTAATCTGTCACGCTGTTAAGAGTGACAAATGTGTTGAAGAAAAAAAACTGAGAAGAATACGCTCAGTACATGGACATGCAGAAGCAGCTCCACAAACTGCAAAACACATTTCCTCCAATGACCTGAGAATAGAGGTCGTCCCTGAGAGCTCGTTGTTTCAGTGATTTCACGCCGTGTTGCTTTCAATCAGGGGCTGTAATGAAAGGTCTCATAACTCCAACGTTAATGGGACCCAAGGACTGTTAAACAGATGAATGACTTGGTTTTGTAACTTCGAGCTGGGACGTAAAATAGGTCTCGAAGTCTTGCTCTGGTGGGTCTCCATGCGGTGAGCTAACAGGTATGTTGGAGCCTAAGGTGTCAAAAAGTCCATTTGGGTACTGGTGAAACTTTTCACACACTCTGGCCTGGAGTGTTGCCTAACACCTTGTCTGGTTAATTATTTACCATTAACTGAGAGCGCCCAAAGAAACAACTAATTACCCCGAGAGTTAACTACAGACTGGGGCTTTTCCTGATTTATGACACTTTTCACTGCAAGGTGAAGAAGAACAAGAAGAACTGACAAACAAAACCTTTCTTTTGAATTAGTTTTGGTGTCTGTGACAATCTGACCAGCAGAGAGCATTAATAATGCAGGGTTGCTTATGCCCCCTGAGATAATTGCTTGGCTTAACGAGTTTGGCTAATGCTGCAACTTTGTCCAACTTTTGGCAACTTTTCAGGCCACAGCTCTTTTGCCAGGTGATGAAGCTTTGTGCATCAATTCCCATCAGTCATGACTGGTTTGTTAATAGAGAAACAAACCCAGTATTGGCCAACCGCCAATAAACCTCAAAGAAGAAAAAGAAGGCAAGACAAAACCAGTTAGATTGATCATCTATGAGAGAAAAAAGGAGAAAACTTCAGATTTTTTTTATTTATCTCATCTCACATCAACTCTTTGTCAAAAAAAGTAACCCCCCCCCTTTTTAAAAAAAGAAAATTGCAAAATTTTCAAATTTTGCTCTTTCTACCAACCTTTTAAAATGCAACATTTCAAACTGTGCATTAAAATACCTTGATGGAAAAAAGGCTTTTGTGGAGGAAACGCAATTGATGTACAAAGACAGCGGTTGGTTTGATGCTTCAGTCTGCTTCCAAAAAACGAGATCATCAAACGTGCTGTCCTCACCTTTCCAAATGCATCTATGATACCTGTTCACTCGTAGGCGGGGCAAACAGCGGAGCTGCGTGACACTGAATGCCTGATATGTCAGAGTGAAAACAGACAGACAGCTTAAGAGGAAGCTCAACAACTTCTTTCTTCTTTCACCTCTGCACAGCTGGCCAATAGCTGCCAAGTGGGCGTCATCATCATTGTCTATTCAGAAAGGTACAAAAGCTACTGGAAGCAGGATGTTTCAGTCGCTGTTAGACAATCAAATAACCACTTTATCTGAAGCATACAGAGAATATCATGCTACTAAAACACACTAGCAATTAGAGAAGGGCTGTGGATGAGCTTGTCAACCACACCTAAGTTGCAAGAAGTGGACATTGTAGGGAAACCACTGACATACATTAACAGTGGATAGTTTGCAGATGTTTTCAGTGTGAACATTTTGCAACTACGAGAAGTAGTTATTTCTCTAAATGGACTGTAAATTGAAGAAAATGTTCAAAAAAATGTAAAAAAAAAAATGCAAAACAACACATGGAGCCTGTCGAGGCACTCCCTCGTGAATACTACTGTCCTCCCTCACTCAGCAAGGCCGGGCGGTGGGAAGTAATAAAAAATAAAAACAGAATAAAATGATTACGATCCACCATTGTTGCCAACTTGATGCAGAGCCAAAGGTCTCAAGGCAAAGAGCAGTGTAAGAAACATCACCCCGCACCCCCTCGCTGCCCTCATACAGCGTTGTCCTCCCACTGATGCCTCGATCAAAAACCCATAAATCCCAGTAAACTGCAACGCTGCTGAACCACGCTCACACACCTTCAGAGAGGCCACAGAGCTTTTCTCTGGCTGTGCACAGACAGCTGGTGGTGGGTTTCCGCAGGCCAGAGAGCAGACAGTCTGACTGGGCTGTATCAAATTGCTAACACTATGAGGCCGCACGAAAACAAACACATAAACTGCACAGCTAGCCCAGCAGGCGTAGAGCTCAGCTGCCTACATACTGATGACAGCTTCTGAACACAAGTACACTTGGTGTTAACTTGAGTTCGCTCGTGGTTTATGCAGGCGCAAATACTCCTGAAAAAGTTTTCCATTTCAAGCCTCGAGGAATGTAAATAGGGGAGCCCCAAAGACATGAAGCTAGAAAATCTGAAGACATGTGCAAACTTTTGATATCAATCGTTACTCAAGGGGTCAGCCTGAGCGACTGAACAGATATTTGATTTCCTGCCAGATGTCTGACATGACATTTTGATGCACAGATATATTTTTAGAGTTGTTCTGGTGTGGATCTTTCATTTCTCTCTCAACCCTGACCCCCAATTCTAACATGAACATTTCTCACATTTTTACTTTTTTTTTGCTTTTTGAGCCATTTTCTGTTTTATTAGAGAACTGACATTAAACAAATCAGAAGACATCAGGGGAGAGAGAGATGCTGGATGTGAACCAGGTATGTTACGGTTCATGGCTTGTGCCTTAACCTGGGCCTCGTTACACCCTTCATTCAGAAAGCCATCCTCAAAACATTAACATAACACTTTCAAAGATGTACATCCCACTCAAGCCAAGTGCCTGTCTAAACCACGTTCATCTTTTCTAGCTGGCCTTTGGCCTTTGATCAACACGTTGACACCCAGTCAAACTAATGTAAACAGATCCAAACAATGCATTTCAGAACCATGCTTTATATTGTTAAAGCCACATGTGAGTACATGAAAGCTAACATTACTTGTCAAAAATTGTCCATAGTTAATAAAGGACACAAGATAATGATCAATTAAAAACTGTGTATTGACACAAAGCTATTTTTTCTGGTCTGACGAATGTCTGGCATCTACTAAAATCAAGGCCCAGTAACCACAGCTTCCAAACCAAACTGGTGGAAAAGACCGTGATGAAGGAACTAGGAAAGCCAAAAAAGACTTTCTTGATGTATGCGATCTTACACATTAAGCCCATTATGAAAGTTTGCTTTTTGAATATTTCGGCTAAAAATGTGTAAAATCCAAAGAGCGTTTAGTAATTTGACTGATCATTGCACTTTTTAATGGAGCAATTGATAATATAATCCAATTTAGAACCAGTGATATTGGTCCAGGGTAAACAATATCAACACATGACGCAAGCAGCCAAACTTTTAGAGAAGTTATTGCCAAAACTCTAATATCTCACCAAACCATTCCCAAACTACACTCTGAAATAACTAACATTTCCAAGTGTGTATTGTTCTCCAGCCAATAGTCCACTGCACTGCCACACATGGAAAAAGGCCACTTTCTCCATGTGTGATCTGACATAAGCCGCTGCTGGTCCGAGGTATAGAAACACACACACTGTATGCAAACGTGGGCTGATTTACCTTGCTCTCCGAGTGGTTGACGTCAGGGGTCTTGGCTGTGGCGTCCAGATCGGTCACTCCTCTGTTGAGGTTTGACTCCTCCGCTGCCAGCACCTGGCTCACGTCCTCCGCATCGATGTCCGTCTCCTCGGTGACGGACGCCGTCTTCTCCGCGCCTGTTAGCTCCCGAGCTGAGCCGAGGAAAGTACACACACACACAGGTGGATAAGCACGCACACCTGCATACACACATGCGGGCATGAGCATGTACACACGCACACATGGGCGGACACACATAAATGCACTCAAGTAAGAAACATTATTCACAGAAACACAGCATACTGTATGTATGACTACATCTATAAGAGTGTAGACTAAATATACACTGCTACTGCTGTTCAGTTAGCTAATAAACAGCGAAGTTAGTCCCATTATTATCACACAAAGAGCTATTATATACTGCAAAGCCTAAATATAACGCAACCCTGCCAGCACTCTCTTCTTTAATGGGAGTTTCCATTTTGTGTTCTGAGCATTCACATTACTGTTAATACAATTTTAATGGGACAAACTGGACCAAGCTGGATACAGACTGCCTTTCGCTGAGGCAGATATCATTAACAATCAATAATATTGCTCGCGTGTGAGACAAAATCAATGCACGCTGCAACAAAACAGTTTGTGAGGAGCACTCTTACTCTTCTCCTGCCTTTCTTACTTGTGTAATGAAATTGTGAAGCATCCAGTTCGGTTCAGTACAACACACTGTCAAAAGCTGCTACAATCTGCACCACAGCAGTGGTACAAGCTTTGAAACACTTGAAGAGTGTAAATTAAATGCATGTTGACACACACACACACACACACACATATATTTAATCTACAAAACTTGATCCAACATTTTTAAATATTCAACACAACAAAGTCTGGCTAAAGGTTGATTTGAGTAAATGGGAGTTGAAAAGCTCAGAGTCTGAAGATTATCTTTGCCTCGGCTGTGTGAATTTTCTTGAATAGTTTACTGTTTCAAGCGTATTTGATTTGCCTCAACGGGGAATTGACCAGAACACGACTGTAACACTGTTTGTCACAGCTGTTCCTTCCCCTGACAACAAAACCTGAAGTTGCTGGCTGTGGATCATAACTTCACCGAATTCAAAATTGTATAATGGGAAGTGTAGGTGCCAGTGTTCTAGTTAATATTTTACTTGCTTGTGATCTGTAGTTTTTGACAACTGCCCACGGGAAAGAATTGCATTTGCTTCCAGGCGACGTGACTGCACTAAAAATATGTGGTCGCACTTGGAGCTACTGGGGCCGTCCCCACTTAAGTGAAAAAGCTATTTCTACCAAGAATAGATGGCAGTTACTCATATTTACTCAAGGCTGCCTCTCAAACAGCCTCATACAGCAAGTTTCATTAAAAAGAAATGAAAGAGCAAAATCTCAAAATACTGAGCAATTACCAACATGTAGGCAGAGGCGGGAGTGAGTCACACATGTGCAAGTCTTCACCCTCAAGTGTCAAGCAAGCCCAAAGTTACTGTGGTGAGAATCAAGCAGGTCAAATCCAGTCGAGTCCCGGCTATAAATCGAGCAAGACAAGTCAACTGATTGCTCAGGTCAAGCAAGTCACGGGACAAGAAATTCCCATGATGTACCCCAGTTTCCCAAATGAAATCAGTTAAAACAGTGGTAACGAGGTTTATTTTCAACTTGAAACTGTTGCAGCCTGCTTACACCTCATAAATCTTCCAGGTATTTTGTGGCAATCAATAACAAGCCTGCTAAATGAAAACCAACGGAGAGTGGAATCACAAGAGGTGCACACAGGAGCTAGATTCATCGTGGCGACACACTACTTTACTTTACAAGCAAAACAAAAAGTATCAAAAAGAGTCCAAATCGGGGAAATGTATCGACTAAAACCACAGAAGCTGTGGTCACACTCAAGTCGTGTGACTCGAGTCCCCCAAATCTTCAAGTAATTTAAGATGAGATAAACTTTATTAATCCCCAGCTGGAGAAATTGGGTGTTGCAATAAAAATTACAAATAGCAAAGGCAATGGAAAATAAAAAGAAAAAAAGAGAAAAAAAGAAAAGCTGGAGGTGCCTTGTTCCTCTTCATTCCTCTCCATTTCCTGATCACAGCAGTACCCCTCCTCTTCCTCCACCCCTGGTATTATTCTCGTTACAGCTGCAAGGTCACAACTACAAATCTGATCTTTTTAAAAACATTTTTTCAGCCCGAACAGGAAGTTGGCAGAGTCTCGCAGCAGCTCCTCATAATAATGGAAACAGAACATCATGTCTCATCATGTTTAAACCACAAGTCTGTTTGATCTCCACTGCCGGCCCTGCTGCAGTGTCCTCTTCCTCTTCATCCTCTCCTTCAACTGCTCACCTCCACTGTCCGTCCCACCTCCACCCTCAACCCCCCCCTCACAAATCTCATGCTTGATAACCTGCTGCCAGCACTACCCTCACCTCTCTCTCCATTACTGCTCCTCTTCCTCCTCATTTCTGACCAGCTAAGTGCTGTGCTGTCCTGCCCTTCCCGCTTCCTTTTCCTCTCTGCCTTCACTTCTCTTCTCTGCCTTCACTTGTGTTCTCAGGTGAAAGCTGTCATGAATTAAATGGCTAGAAGAAACACGGCACATACAAATAGGGAAAAGGTGAACCCCTGGGCTTTACTTTATGTGACCTACATGAGAAGACTCAAATAGAACAGCTCAGGACCAGCTTTCAGACTTAATATTAATTGTTTTAGACGCAGGACATCAATTACAAAAAAGTGCAACATGATTAATGTCTCGTTAGCTGCAGAACTGACCCACTTCTTGAGTTTAATACTAAATATATCCAACTGAACAAATCATTTCAACCTGTTCTTTTAAACATCTTTTGACAATATTAGAAAAAATTTGGACCTAAACAAACAAACAGTTAAAGGAATCATGTTTTACAAGTCTCTATATTCAGTACATTTTTTACCCCACCTACATTTGGTGAAGACCTGCCCCTACTCTGCCTCTGATTGGTTCACACCCTTACATGTCACCCTAACCATCTCACTCCTCATGCCTAACCTTACCAACGTATCATTTACCTTCTTTATGTGCACTCAATGAAAGTCAATGAGAGTGCACATAAAGAAGGTAAATAAGGTGTTTGGGTATTTTTGCCTTTTTTTGACTGTAATTAGTTAAGATAGACAAGAATCACGGGCAGAGATTGAATCACAGACATCAGGGTTATGTGGTACGCATCTGAGAGCACGAGCACTTTTGTTTTTAAATCTATTTTCTGTTTGGCTAGGTGTTCTCCTGAGCAACACTAATGGACTCTTATAATGCTAACTCGAACACACATTCAAAGAGCCCATTTGTGTTGCTCCTGAGCAATCTATAGCAAGCTATAACAACATAATACTAAAGTGAAATGATCTGCCTCATTTAAGCAACTGGCATTTAGAAAATTACTTGAACAAGTGACACGGCATTGGAAAATGCAGCAATTATCCTGTTTTTTTGCGGCAAACCTCCTCTGTATAGAAAGCTAAGTCTAAAAATCAAACTGAATGAGTCTAAATAGTTTGGTTTTTTATTCAGAATACGAGCACACTTAGTTATGAGTGAATTGCTGCCTGTGGCACTGTTTGGCACTGTTTTCTATTGAGTGGGCTTTATTAGTTCCTGTGATGTAAGCCATTTTTTACATAGCTACTCGTTTGTTAATACGATTATATTGTTCATTATATGTTGCATTATTTTATACAAGTGTTCTGAAATACTGCAAATACTTCTGAGAACAAATCTTCACTTGTTCTGTACTTTGTGTGTCTCCTTTTCTTCTGACTTCCTGCTGCTCAGCCTTCTTCCCCAGCCCCTCTCCTCCTCTCTAATTCACGTCTACATTTCATCTTTTCTTGCTCCTCTCGTCCTCCACGAACCCAAGTTCCCTTTTCCCTCTAATATCCATCTCTTCTTCCTCCTCCCCTCCACTAGCCGTGCTTTCATCCAGCTTTCCGTTTCTCTAATCCGCTATCTCCCACTCTTCTACCCCTTCTCCTTTCACTGCCATGATAATTAGTTCTCCAGATAAGCTCATTGGCTGTGCGTGACGGCTCTTGTGTTGCTTAACACGCCATGACAGCGAGTGTATGAGTGTGTGTGTGTGTATAGGCCTGACTTTGTATGTGTGTGGGGTCCTCTCACTGTGTTGGACTGTACAGTTAAAGAGCGTGGGTGATCTCTGGGCTCATCAGCATATGAAAGAGAGCTCGTCTATGGAGGGCTGGAGGGGGGATGTGGAGATAGCACACCCCACTGCTTTGCCAGATTGGGGTGGGAAGGGTGACCAGCGCTGGCTGCTGTAATGACTGGAACGATGGTGTGAAAGAGCTCTGCTCGTGCACTATTCCAATCGCAGAATCCCCATGTCTGTCGGCTCAGACCCCACTCAGAGCCACGTGTCCCTGGGCTGCAGTGAAGCCCATCCTGTCCAGGCACGAGGCGGCGGATAAAAGTAGCTCAGCCCACCAGTGTTGTTGTTGTGTGGTGCCTTCTTTATTTGGGTTGACTCATCCGTGACATTCACTCCAGCATCGCCCTCCCCTGCTTGCCAACTTGGGCACAATGCAGGCATGGATGTGTATGTGTGCGTGGAGTGCGTGTAGAGAACAATCTGTTTGTGCTATCTGAGGACATATGAGAAGCATGTAGGTGTGTGCACTGGGGACGTGTTACAAAGACTTCAGATTTTGTTTTAAAGAGGATGTGCAGTGCACGGGGGAAGGACGTTGCAATAATTATATGTAATGAGTGTCCACTAAGCCACCACGATGCCCCCAAAATACGAATATTTTAACATCTTTTAACAAAAATAAATGTGACATAAAAAGATTGAATTGCCACACATTATCACTAACAATGTTTTGCCATTGACCTTCTTTAAAAATGACACTGATTTGAATCCACAGTGGATGGTCTTCTTTAGGATAACGCTGTGAAAAGAGCTTGCATTGCCAGTGGTGGTATGCTGGGTGTAAGCATGCTAGCAGATTTACACACTAGCAGATTCGCTAGGTAGCACAAGCTTGGCTACCTCTGTCAGCTCCACCTACGCATGTCTGCCTGTCTGTACTTTCTCTATTGTTGTGCTTGTCCAAAAAAGCATGTATATTCTGTTGTGTTCACATCTGTTGAATCACCTGTTGTCCTCTCTCTTCTGGCCTTTGCCGCAGAAATCATTGACCTGCCCTGTCTGAAATGTACAGCCCAGGAATATAAGGATAACTTTGGATAAAGGTATAACAACAAATGAAGAAGAGAAAATATCTCCTCAAAGACAGCTTCTAAAAGGTTGCCACCATAGCCTGAATAAGTGAAGTAGACATAACTATAGTAACATGACCCATTGGTTTGTGGACGACCGTTTTGAAGCCTTGAGTTTGCCTGGCTTTTTGGAGCAAGAAGTGACCATATTTGGATGAGAGGTTGGAGCTGGGGAGGAGCTCTAAATGGGAGCATAGTTTAGAAAATGAACACCGAGCTGTGTTAAAGAAGGCTTGTAACTAGAGATTGACTCCATAAATTTATGAGGAAACTGAGGTAATAAATCAAGAGAGAAATAGAGGTAATTTTCTCATAGACTTCTATATGATCAGCCCTCATTTTGCAACCAGTGGAGTCCCCCCTGCTGGCCATTATAAGAGACAACACTGCTCTGGCTTCACTTTTTAGACCCAGAGGCCATGTCCACTTCTTTTATACAATCTACCTTTGCAACAGATACTTTTTCAATTTCAACAACCTTGATTCGAATGTAGCACTCCCACATGGAACATTACCTCTGTAGGTCTTCTGTCTAATCGATTCAGTCATAACACAGAAGCGAACAAGCAGTGAGCACAGATCGCTACATCTTCCGACCTGAGCGAACACATATCAAGATTTTCAACAACGCCAGAGCAGCAGCTCTAAACGTTTACCCACACTGGAGGTGTGCCACTCAGAATGGGATACTGACTATGAAGCAGTTGCATGTTGTTCTGTGGGTTTGTGTGTCTGACATAAGAAATTGTAGATTGATTCTCGTGTTTATTTGCACATCGTGTGGCTTGTTCGGATGATTGTCACTCAGAAAACCTCTTATGTGATGTTCTGGATGATTTTAATTATCTCAAGTCTGTGTGTGCGTGTGTGTGTACCTGTGACAGAGGAGCTGTTCTTTACGCTGTGGCAGTCCTCCTGTCCGTCTGCGTTCTGCTGTGTGTGCTGCAGACTCAGCTTGTGACAAACCTCGAACGCCTGGCCGACTGTCCGAACAATACGCATGGCTTGACTCTGGGTGCGTGGGGAGAGAAAGAGGAAAGAAAAGAAAGAAGTGCAGTTATTCTCAGAACACAATTTGCACCACTTTTCTGCTGCCATTTGGTTCAAAGCACTCATTGCTGTATAGTGTTCTTAAACCAAAGTTCAAACGTTTTATTCAGTATTGGGATGAATTTTTCTTTTCTCGCCTAAAATTGAGTTTCCGTAGGTGGTGCTCTTTTCTTAAGTCATCCTGCAACCCAGTTCCAAACAAACCAGAAAGTGCCAGGGAATTTTTCAGGAAATACTGCCCAGATGTAGTGAACCAGGTGCAAACTGGAGCAGATTTGCCCCGGAAACATGTCTGTGTGATGCAAAATACATGTGTCACCTGATCACCCCGATCAAGTCTCACATAGAGGAGCTTGTCTGTGTTTACTGTTCAAACTCAGTGAAATATCACCATGTCATCATTCTATTTTTGACTGGATTTTTTCCTTTGTCCCCAGGTGCAAAGAGTTGGATGTGTCTGCTCATCTCCTCTCATACTCTTTCCGCCCTGCTCTGAAAAGGCAGGTCAAGTGAAACCAACTTTCGTGACTTCTGTTTGCTATCAGCCCACTCTTGTCTGGTTTGTCACAGCAGAGAGTTGCAGAAGCAGAAAAGATTTCATTTTAAAGCACTGAGGCCTAGCCTCCAAACACCACTCATCCTCAGCTGAATGAGCAGAACAGATGCACCGTGAAAAGCCAGAGCAGAATCAAGACCCTGCCAAAGGCCAAAATCATTTCTTATCCCGGTGATCAACTCTGGGCCAGCCTGAAGCCTTGTCCCACATCAGTATCAGAACTTTATGTGACCCCAGGTTTAGCATCAGATGATGAATCTATTAGGTAGGCATACATTTGGGGGTGCTTTATCACAAATGCGTTAACTGGTTTTGGCAGTCTCTCAGGTGCTGGGCCTGGACTTCAGTCCACTGAGGTTTTTGTTTTGAGGGTCAGAAAAACTCCACCCATATTCTCTTTCTGTTCAGTGGTGAGGTTTGGCTGCAGTCTCAGTGCTGTTACAGGGTAATTTATTGTTATTATTTTGTTTTGTCATTAAAACATGCTGCTTCAGCTTCATTTAGCGCTGATGTGTCCACAGTGACTACCCTCAGCAGAATAGAAATTTATGTAGGTAGAAATTTATGCATGTAAGGTAGGCAGTAAACCACAACCATGCCCAGGTCTGACAAATGTCCCACTGACCCTTAAATAATCAGTGCAACAGCTATTATTGTACCAACAATGACTAAGCTGCCTCTGTGGCCTCCACAGATGCAGACAGATATCACAAAGTAAATTAGAAAGACACAGATTGCAGCCTAAACCATCTTCAGCTGTTCACTCATGTCCCTCTGACATTTGTCTTCTCTTTTTTTCTAATTTTCTGGCAACAAGTATTAATATCCTGATACAGATAAGACAGGCTGCTCTCCGGGCCTCGAGAAAAGGTAAGATAAATTACTGTCACCTGAAGAGAGAATTACTTTGGAGCAGACTGCTGTTACAAAAAACAGCAGAACAAGCTTCAGCTGATAGAAAGACACGTCAAGACAAGACATCAACGTAACAGAATCAATATTTATAATATATAAAATTGAGCATGCAGAGTATCTCCTGTGTGTTTAAGACCTTTATGGACAGCCACAAGTAAATGACCGTTCAGCGTGGTTAAACATTAATTTGTACTTGAGATACTGTACACTGCTCATGCTTTTGCAGGAATCTATTTTTCTTCTCCTTGCTCTCTTCCTCCTCAGACTCTCTGTTCAATTTTTCCATGCTGTGCTGTTCTCTTCTTCTCCATGCCCTCCATCATCCACCAATCACCCCCTGTCACGTCTTCCTCCTCTGTGGGCCCTCTATTCATGTCTTTTCACCCCATGCTGGTCCTCAGCCTGACAGTAAACACATGTGTTTTCCTTTGAAGACATATCCAGAGGCAGTTCTACAGGGGATGAGAGCGGTGCTGGTGTTTTTGTGAACACACCAAAGACTCGAGCTCCCCCGACTCATGCAGTGATTGATTGAAAAACACAAAACCAAACACAAAGCTGTGCACAGTCTCTTTTTTTCTTTCTCTCAGACCTGTTTATGTGTACCTGACTCTCCTTCTCAGTTGGTCCCATTGAAGGTTGGATTTAATTACAGTTCAAAGTCCAAAATGTAATTTTGCAACTTTTAGTCTGTCAAGTCAAATAACAACCTTAACCCTGCCTAGAAAGCTCGAATTGGCTTGATTGCTTCTCCACCTGGAAAACACCTGTCACAGAACAAAAAGCAAATCTATTTAAATTGCTGAAAAACTTGACATAACCTGAGATGTCAGGTACGATTCAGAGGTAAAATTTACACTGAGAATATCACTGAAAAAAACTGAATTAATACACTACACCACTGGTTCTCAAACTGTGTGCTGCTGCACACTGGTGTGCCTTGGGAGCTGGACAGGTGTGTTGAAGCTAGTCTTATTCATGATGACTTATAGAGCGACAATCAGATGTAAAGGGGTGCCTTGGATATAATTTTTTATCATCAATGGGGTGCCTTTTGACAAAGATGTATGAGAGCCACTGCACTACACAGCAGTAAAGTTTTAAAAAGGTTAGCTTAGATTTTTAGATTTTTACTTTGAACAGAAATATGCAGGGTTAGGAGTGTAGTCGTAAAAAAGTGTATTTTCACCAGGAGCTTTGGGTCCAAAACTCCAGCAGGCAGCTTCACTGTAGTCTTTAATCTTTGGTACAGTAAGCAGCAGAGAGTCTGTGAATCTGAGGGCTCTACAGAGGACATATGTTTGGAGCATATCAACTATGCAGTGAAGTGCTAGTGTGAGAATATATGCATTTTTAACCAGGATGTTAAAAATCAGTCCTAAAAATACCTTGCAGCCAGTTCAGTGACTTAAGAACAGCAGTGATGTGAGCTCAGTGATTTGTTCCAGCTAAATCTGCCACCAGCGTTCTATAAGCTGAAACTGTTTGACAGACTTTTTGGGTAGACTGGACAGCAGTGTATTAAACTGTTAAAGCCTGATTGTAATAAAAGGAAGCACAAGCTGTTTTCTGGGAGAAAGAAAAGCTTTGACCTTTGCAATGGCCTTTAAATTACAAAGGGCTACTTTGGTTACGTCCTTTATGTGACTTGAAAATTAAATCAGAGTCAATGACAAAACCCCAAATTGATGATGAAATTTGCTGAGATAGTGTGGTACACTGTGTGCACAGTTTCTCTCTTATCTCTCTGTCTGGACCGATAACTAGGACTTCAGTTTTGTCCTGTTTGAATCATAAGGGGCAGCTGTGACACTGTCTTCACAAGATCAACAACAGAATTAGCCATTTGTTCAAAAACACCAGGGGTGGGAAACCAGCTGCAAGTATCATCCTCATCATGATCATCATCACTACCATCTGACATCAGACACCTCATTGAAAAGAAGCAGTTCCAGCCACTGCAGAAGCCAGTGTGATGTATTTGTTTAATAATTTAGAATGACCAGGGGCACCGCCAAGGGGCAGCCAAGGCCAACCTGATAACCTCCCCGTGGCCTCCTTCTCAGGCACTGCCCAACCACCACTGTCTTTGTTCTGAGCATGTGCTGAGGAAGAAGGCTGGGCCAACAAAGCCAACAACTTTGACACAGGAGAGAGAGTGTGGTCCACACTGGTTTCTTTTAACCAAGATGCCGTCCTTTAACAATTACCACATGGTTTCAGTTGGCTAAACTTAACTACGTCTTCGCCCTGGAGGTGTCAGGTCACAAAATGCTAATAACAAGTCATACTGGCAAATGTTCTCATCGATCTTTCAGAAATGTGCCTTGTCAGAGTCTTCAGCGTTATTTATTCCTTTGTCGAACTGGCACTCCCCTCCAACACACTAATCCTTTTCAGCTAACTCACTTTTTATCAGGATGGTTGTCCTGTATCTAGACATTTTATGCCCTGAGCAAATCCTCCAATGGATCTCCAAGTCTGACAAGACTGCTAAGAGATTTGTCACTCAAAAGCAAAGCCTGTATATATCCTGCTGCAAAGACATGAAATAGTTCTTAAGTTGGACATCTGTCACACACTCTGCTTAGCTCCCTTTCATCTGCTCTCCCATCACCTTTCTTCTTTGTCAATTCAACTGAATAAATGGACGCTTGCTGTATCTGTGTCTTTCTATCTCTCACTTCTCTATACGGGTATATCATGCTGCCAGTGAGTTGGATTCCTGCAGCCGAATATTCCGTCTTAGTGGCTGTAGGATAAGGCCTAGTCAAAAGTGTGATGCATTACTTAGCCTAGATTACCCACAGAAGTTCAGTGCTGCTTTCACTGCCCTCTTGGCACAAGCAAATATGGAACTTATAATGCAATCTAGGAAAAAGCAGGGTACACAATGAGAGGATGGCAGGTGGGAGTTATCTCTGATTAAAGCTTTTCCTGTCTCTCTCGTCTGTTGATGAGTTCCTTCATTCTCTGTCCACCCTGTGTTTGCATATTAACCACATCCCTCCACAACTTCCACATCCATCACTCAGTGTAAACAGGCTATTTGTAGTGTAGAAGGGAAGAGTTCTATTAAGAGAGCTGCACCGGTGATTCCCTGACCACCAGCTAACTCCTCTAATCATTAGGGCACAGTCTGGCCGGATGTTCATCAAACACTTTGATTGCCTCAAGGAAATTGGTGGGACAGCCGGGAGGAGTAATGCTGGGGAGGGTGTGTGAGCGCACTGCAGACGAACATCAGCAGACCAGAATAAGGTCGAATCAGTACACAGGTTTGTTTGTGGCTGTGAGCGTGTTTGGGTGTGAGAGCATGAAGTTAGTGGAGTGCGATGAAATGAAGTCATGATGCCTCGCTGACTCTTCTGAACCATTAGCTCAGTTTCCAGGGTACATCACACAAACACACGCACACATTCACCCACTACAACACCACGGTAGAGCTGGGTATCACACCTTAATAGTTACAGATGGAAATGTGTCCTTAGGCTTGTTTAAGTTCTTATATGGCTGTTTTAAGCACTGACCCACTGAGAATCATATTTTGTTTCATCGTAAAACAAATACACCATTCATACAGCAAACCAGCATAGGATGCAGGTCTACTGAATGTATTTTGGTCCCTTATTCATATGTAAAAGGCATCTTAGAGTACAGTCTGCAGTTTAGTTACGTACACCTTACTGCTTAACAATTTCTCTCTCACACTCGCTCTCTATTATCTGTCCATCTTTCTATCTTTTTCCTTTCTCCTTTCCTTGACTAGTTTAATGATGTTTCAACTGCAACATCATTTAATAAATTTCCTTCCCTGACAGCATCTGAAGCTCATCCAACCCTAGTCAGAAGGAGCTGCATTGAGCCATTCACGTACACTAAGACATTTTGGCAACAACTATTTAGGCAATTGATGCAAAAGAAAACATGGTGACGCCTTAAGAAAAAAATAAATTTGAGACGTTCATTCAGTAGAAATGTCAAAATGTAGCCATTCCTTTTACACTATCGGCAGTAATCTGGCTGTCTGGTTTCCCAGACAGGGTGGTACCACGGCTCAGTTCTTAGCACTGTCATCAGCTGTGTGAGTTTGATCTGAATGCTCGTTTCTTTACGGCCTAGACACAAGACGTGCAGGTTGGGGGGACCTGGGAACGGTGTGAACCGTACTGTATGTCTATTATCCCTGTGATAGACTCGTGGCCAGTCCAAACTGTACTCTGCACAGGAAGAGTGAGCATAGAAAATGATGGTGGTTATAATTTATTGCTGTCATAGATGGGGTTCAGGTGGAGCTTCACAGATGATGGAGCAGACAGCAGGTTGAGATGTGTCCCGGTTCAGAGGCAGGATAAGGACGCAGCCTACAAAGCATGCCCTGCTGTGGCCCTAAATGCCGGAATGACCCTGCCCCTCCTTTTCAGATGAGGCGGTCTAGATGCACCAAAACTAATGATGCATTCAGGTTCGTCTTGTAAATTAGGCATTTGCCTTCATAAAACCGACTAAGTAAAGATACCACGGGTCATATTCCATGAACCCACAGCTTACAGTAGGAGTTGTAAATAAAGACACAGCAAGAGACAGAAAGGCTGGAGATGAAGACAGACGGAGAGTGTTGACAGCTCTGCCAGCGTGCTAGCAGAAACTAACCTTTATCTTGTTTCACATAAAGTACACTTTGACCTTTAACAGAGGAGCATTATTGACTTCTGCCTGAGTTTCAATCTCAGTACCGACATCTCATGATCAATATATCATATCACAGATCTTTAGTATCTGTAAAGAAGCAATCTGAAACAAACACAATACACCACACTATATATGTAATGACTTGCTCAACTGTGGTTGCCTCTGCTTCAAAAGCACTGCAGCTTGACACCGAGCTAAAAAATAAATTAGACCGAGAGTGCAAGAAAGAGAAAGTGAGAGACAAAAAGCTTAAGACAGGAGGATCATTTCACTGAGATATGGATATTCAATATAAAGTGCTGAAAGGCTATTAAATCCAAGTATCTTAACCAAGCTGTGTCGAGAACGATGCGAGTCCTTATCATTGATATGTCTGGAAATAGCCGTATGTCATTTTATATTAGCACTCCTCAATGTCAATGACGAAACCATTGATCCATGTCATACTCTGGAGCTTTATTCAGCTGAGATATAAATCCACTACGCTTCCTGTACTTAAAACATCATTTTAGACTATAATATATACAAAAAACATCCATAATGCATTTCATTATTATGTGGGCTTTTCAATCATCCTCAAAGGCAGAAGATTTGACTTGTCCTTGTCCAAAGCTGAACAAGTTGAAGCCATTTGTCAATAGTTTAAGAAAGCATGTGGTTGGATGGCGCCTATCCACAGAGAGACCTCAATTAACACTCGACACAATGGCTACAGCTGTCCCTACATCTCATCACGCTATCTATCATTTCAACCCACCTAGGTTATGTTTTAAGGTGTTAAGTGCATTTGCATAGCTTCCCTTACTTAAAATAGGAATCATGTGGCCTCTCAGAATAATGATAGCAACAACAACATAAAAAAGAACAGCTGCTGGCTGCGATGCTATGGGATGTGCTGTGTTGTAGTCTATTATCAGGTTTAAGAGGCCGTAACCTGGTTTTATGAATCGCCGTTATTATCTTCACGCGTCTCTCTTGACGCTTGGCTTGTTAATGTGTCGCTGGCTCATTGGTGAAGATGTGGGATGAAGAGACAGAGGCTGTAATGGTACTAACACATGATATTGTCAAGAGCTGGACTGGCTTCGCTATGCAAAGTGCTAGTTAAGACGGCTTATTCAACCTAAGGGTGGAGGACCTCATGACCTCTTGAAAGGCTACATCCTTTAGGAAGCGAGAATATACTCTGTAAGCTCCATGGCAACCGGCTCAGTGAATGTTGATATTTCTCGTGTACAAATTGAAACTCTGACTTGACGATGGTGCTCAAGGAAAGGCTGGGGTCCATGACCTGTGCTAAATCTAGCCAGTGGTTTTCAACATAAGCAAGACTGAAAATGCTTGACAACCTTCTGCTGAGGAGGATCGTGTGATATGAGAAAAAGTTTCAGAACAGCTCCTGAAATATGGTTCTGTTTACTGTTTTCATGATAGTTTTCTAAGTGTTGGATTATAATGTGTTATTTATTAATCGACTGGCTTAAATCCAATTTGAGCCCGGCAATTAGAGATTTCCCAAGGTATGTGAATTTGAACATGGCACATTGTTGTATTAAGTTTTCTTCGATGGATTATATTGAAATGATGAAAATTTGACACTTAATCACATAGAGTTTATGCCAAGCCAATTAAAAATGAATCCATAGATGGCTGGTATCACTGTACATGTTGACAGAAATGCAAGAGGAAATTGAAGTTAAGTGATGTGCAGTTACTCAAACTTTAAAGGCCCTGCATTAATGTATAATTGCAAACTTTATTCAAGTTTAATATACTTTTGTTAAATCTGTGATTTTTGTAATAGTTTTAAAATAATTTTAAAAAGTAATCTAACTTCCAGTGTGTTCAAAATGACTTACTGGCGTTTTCTATAACACAGTTCATTGTTCCACTTTAGAATATTCTGCCTCAGTATATATTTGCTCGGTCCAACTGATGTAAATTGGGAATATAATATGTTTTGCAGACTTTTGGTATTTGTATAAGTATATGACAAATTAAAACCTGAGGTGGCCCTGGATCAAAGGTCAAACAATCACTGTTATTGCAATTCATCCACACAAATAAACACAAACCTGCACACTCACTCCATCACATCACACCCCTGAACCAATACCTGTTGAGACACTTCAGTCAAAGCTATAAATGTTGGTGGTGTGAGAGGAAAAGTCAGGCGAGGTCAGCAGGATTCATCCTCTCGATATCATGAGTGTCTGCACCACATTTCACAGCAATCCATCCAATTTTGAAAAGTTTCACTACAACTCAAAAGTGCCAACGTCATGGTAGCCTACAACTGCCTCATTCAATCAAACAAAGGACACTAAAATACAATCATTTTGGAGGTTTATAAACGCACACACACACACACACACACACACACGTCTCAACCAAAGCAGCATTCAATATTCTGATGAACACTCACTGGTCTCGGCTCTATCACTCTCGTTTCAATTTTACATAATAGAGGCCAGGTCGTTCATTAGCCTCCTTTAAACTGCTGATTGGAGGAAGAAAGGGAAGACTGAGACAGCATGAGTCAGACGGGAAGAGAGCGACACCCAGCCTATCTCACTGTTAGAACTGATAGGCCACTAAAGCCTTTTTATGCCACTGTGATTTAAAGCCGAGCCATTCTTTCACTGCTGGTAGTTAGGAGGGAAATAAAGTCTGCTTAATCTTCTACTTAATCTTACACTCGCAACTTTCCACACTCACACAAAACCATACACTGCTTTGGATGACATCTTTATTACATGTTTGATATGTATATACCCACTCCTGGGCAGTGTTTGATTCTCTTTTCCTCTTTCTTGATCTTCTAAATCTTTCTGCACTTTCTTTGTGTAACCCTTTTAGATATATTTGTTCTTTAACTTATCTGTTCTCTTCTTATCACTTCTCTTCTTCTGAATACTTACACAACTTTTTGGAACTGTTTAAACTATAATACAGTGTTGTCTCCACTTTTTTCTACTTATGTAAGAATACGCAGTAGTTAACCAAACCCTAAAACTATTTCTATTTGCTGCAAACAAACAGCAGACCATACATTCTGACAGTTCTGTCAGACTCACAATAATCTTAGTTGTTATTTATAGGCACTGACAACTAATTCTGTTTTGCATACTAGCCTGAACACATTGGAACACACCATCTGGGTTATTTAGGTCATTTTTTGCGACAAACAGAGAGGAGAATGACCCAACACAGCGGATGTCCCGAGCTTTTAGCATCTTTCAGCTTTTTGTTTTTGGTTGTTGTCCGGTTCACTCTCAACTGTGTCGTTTTCAGCAGCTGCAGGCAGCTGTTCACAGAGAAAACCCACTGTGCACTGACCCCCAGCACCAAATGGCAGTTTGTTGCTGGTGGAGACCAAAACAAAGTAAAAAGAGAGTGAATACTGCACTTACATCAACAGGTGGGCACGACCACAACAGCTTATGTCGCCATTATGTTCCGTTATATTCCCACTTCATAAGATAGATAAGTGATACGACAATGCTGCATTTACAGCTTGTTGTGGTGCCCCCAAGTGGCCAAAAAGATCCATCAGAGTTGAGCCGAATATACTTGTTTTCGTTTACATTATCACCTTTATTTTGGTGTACCAGTATCAGTGTTTTCATAGTGCAGGGTGCTCTGCCCTCTGTCAATCACAAGACATTCACATGGGAAAAACGTCTCCACCAAGAAATAATCTCCTTTAAACAACCCGTCTAACAAGGCTTCTATTATCACTGTCAATAACCACAGCAGCAGGTGCCTTCAACCTGCCACCACAAACTGTGTGTTTTAAACAAATATGATGAGTGTAAATTTGATCTGGACGTAGACAGCAAGAAATGAGTTGTAACAGTCAAACATAATGGTGTCCTCCATTAAAAACACAATCTCACCCATAGCCTCTCCATCACCACTATGCTGCTAAACACACACACACACACACACACACACACACACACACACACACACACACACACACACACACACACACACACACACACACACGCACACACACTCACACACCAGCTTAATGGCCTCACAGCCATAATTGCCCCAAAGGATTTTGGTCTGTGTCACTTTCCATTTTGTCTTCCAAACTCTGTGTGTGTGTGTGTGTGTGTGTGTGTGTGTGTGTGTGTGTGTGTGTGTGAGCGAGAGAGGGAGTGTGTGTGTGTGTGCATGCGCATGTGCTCATGTGTCAATCTCGGCCTGTCTTGAACAGATAATGAGGCAGTGTGTGCTTCACTCAGCTAACCCCTGGACTTCACCATCCAGTCCTGGGAACTGGCAGCTGAGGTGGGAAACTGGGAGCACATTTTCTAACTGTTCCACATTGCTGGACTCTGGTTTGACTTTCTATGCTCAGCTCTGCTGCAACACATCCACCCCAAATGGGTTTCCAACTTCTTCTGCAAACCTCAAGAATGGCGTGCCGATGGTGCCGGGTGGAGTTATTGCTGCCCGACAGCCGTGTGTTTCTTTATTGGAGGTTGTCAGGATGTGACTCAGACAGTGACATGATTTAAGAGAGGAGAAGGAATTGCCTTAAACTCTACGCGACTAGCAGAGTGTGAAAACAATGGAAATGAAACACTTAGTGGCTGCCTTTTTCCATCTCGCCATTATACAGAAACAAAGTTTGATCAGTTGGTTATTCAATTCATGCAAAAGTGCAAATTCACTAATAAAATATAAACTCAAAACAAATACAGGAGTCAAGTGCTTTTCTTCTTACGCATCAGTAAATTCAGCACATATAATTTAGTTTCCAAGTTCAGGTAGTTTGAATTTTTTATTTTCTAATAGTGCAAACTCTGGCCTTTGTTTTATGAACACTAACTAACATTAGCGTGAAAAGTACTAATTTAATAACTTTGATGAACACAAGATTATCGTAGCAACTTATCTCTGAAAAACTGGATATGCAGTCATTTCTATAACATGTTCAAAGTTTGTAATCATTTAAAAAACTGTTTAAAAGTTCAAATATGTGCTTGAATATCATTACCAACACAAACAACCCAGCTTTTAACCAGGGGAGATAGAGAACACACTGAAGCTACCCAGTAGCAGCACGGTCTGATCTGCTGGCCACTGCTGAGCACTCGAGCAAGGTGTCAGTAAGTGCATCGCTCAAGGACACCTCATTACTGTCAATGAGGGAGGGGTAATGCATTCTTTCATATGGAAGAAGCATGTCTGAATATGCTCACTCTAAGGGAAATGCTCTCCGCAGTCTGTTATTACAATAGGAGTCAGTTTGTTGGGTCACTCCTGCCCTGGTTGACACCACCGCTAACGTTTTAACAGAGCAACAGGCATCATGATGGTGCTAATGTAGTGTGTTCCCAGCACTAATCTATAACTATCAAATACCATAATGCTTTATGGGGAATTTATCAGGATCACATGGGCAGGCCGGCTTTCTAACTTAATAACTCAGGGTGAGCTCGAGCTTGATTCTTCATCCAGACTCCGCATTTATGTTTAAAGGTAAAAGCTTTCCAACTGTCCGGCTGTCTTTCTTACTTTCTTCTTGGACTTGAAGACATTGCAGCGGAAGACATTACTCTGTCCATCTCTGGCGATGTAGCTGAAAATCTTCAGATCCTGGGAGTCATGAGACACATAGAATATCCTGAAAGACAGAATAAAATAGGTCAGAAATAAAGAAATTGAAAAAATATGATGCAAAATGGAATGAGAGCCTGGCAGCATTTCTAAATGTATCTTAGGACACAAAATAGGCACTCTGCCCGTTTCTCTGGGGTTTCAGTGTGACAAAAATAAACAGTATTTTAAGCTTGTTTTAATCCAAAGGCAAGAGACCAAATTTATCTCTCAAGCTAAAAAAAGGAGGGTAAAGAAAGTTGTGATTAGACTGAGGGGTATTGTTAAAATTAACTGCCAAGTGCAGACTTCCTCATACATTTCTCTATTACTGGGACTTTGAGACAGGAAGTTCAGTGGCACACACTGAAAGTCAGGTAAACTTTAATTCAAAGTTTTATAAAATATACCTCAAGTGACAACAGTGATAGTTCCAGTGTGAGGAGGAGACAGGGGAGGTAATACCATCACAACTAAAAATATCCTGTGCGAAAGAGGATGCAGAGGGAGCTAAGTCTGAGACAATAATAGAGTTCTCCTGGTGGGGAGAGACTGTTTGCAACCAACAGTGAAGAGATATACAATATCCTGCAGAGCTGGTAAAGAGGAAATAATAAGTTTGGGACCAAAAGGGAGAAAAAAAAGAGATAGTATACAATAACCTGCAGGGGGGAGAACATTGTATGTGTTCAGGTCTACACTAAATCTAACTCACAATGACAGCAGAACACTGCTGGAGGAATAAAGCACTGCAGCTGACAATACGGGGACAAGAGTGAAACAGCAAAGCTGGAAACTGTCATGACAGGACGGTCTTTGTTCCTCCACTAATATATGTTCACAGAAAATTATGACTTTCTTCAGTCTACAGTACAGAGGACGGGATTTATACAGTGTCTGGTGGGTAGGTGTGTGTGTGTATAAATGTGTGTGTGTGTGTATAAATGTGTGTGTGTACTTTTCCAGCCACTAGCAATGTTTTGTTCCACAACAGGAGGAAGTGAGATGTTGTTTTCCAAAGCATACTGCTTCCACATCACACCCCAGGGTTCACGCCCGGCCTTGCGCTTCAAGTGAGAGTTCACTTCTTCATTACTTAAACAATACTCTCATAACCTGAACCAAGTGCTTGGACTTGCCTCAACATAACCATAAAAAGCTTCAATCTTGCTTCAAATACCAGGATGACGCTGTTGGAGATGGCAGTGAACACTAGCTATGTTTCGATCTACAATCCAGGTGACATGATGTTCCTGAATAACAGATCCATCAGTGATTTTTAGTTTATTTCTGTTTCATGACCAGACAGGGCTATCGTCAGATCCGACGGCCTCCAGCATCCTTCCAAATGGTGTTTCACAAAAGCTTTTTTTTTAAGGGTGCACAGCTATCTTGTGCACACTGTTCTGCTTTGCTAATGCAAATGATTCCACTTGTCCCACTGTGAGATTTAACATTCAAGATGAGCTGATGATCACAATGCTTAACACGTATTCCCTGCCCTGTATAATCAAGTTATAATTATAAAACTAGACTTCCACACAACATCGCTGTGGGACTTTGCAAAGAGGAAAAAAAAAAAAAGGACTGAGTGAGAAAGCAGACATCGCAAAAAGGCAGCTCTCAATTGAAATGTTTTTAAAATCTTCATAATCACAAACTTAACGCTTGATTCATACTTACATGTATTTGGGTGTAACCTGAAAATTTTATCCAGACTATAACAAACAACCTTGAGACTACTAAAGATTGCGCCACCATTTTGCTTTTTCAAGGTTATTATTATGAAACTTGCAGACTTTTCCAGAAGTGACTGAGCCAATACTTTGGAGTGATTGAATGAGTGAAGAAGAAGAGGCTCTCCACTGCAAACAAGACTTCTAAATCATTATTGAAATTAGAGAACACAATAGCCTCATCCATGCTTACATGAGTGAGCTCATCACTGCGATTATGCTGATTTTTGTGTTGTTTTCAAGATTATTATTGTAAAACAAGACATGCAGGCTTTTACAGTTCAGACCCTGTGAGTGATAACAGTCTACATCATTAGTTTGCATGAAACAATATGAAAAAAAATAGTCTCTACCTAAAACCTTTGCACAAAACCTTGCAGAGATTTTGCTGATTGGTCATTTTTTCCATGATATTTGTGCTTTTATCATGAAGAAGTATGCTTTGAAGGTGTATGGGTTTTTTTTGTCTGTTTTAATTTGGTTTATTGTTGATGTACAATCGGCAGTCTACAAAGGATGTTTTATTTTGGAAATTCGTCGGATTCTCTACACTGTTTCTGTGTCTAACTTCCGGTCTGGCTCGATCTGCTTTGCTCAGATTGATGCGGAATCTGTCAAAAATAGACTTGGTGCATATTCTCCATGGAGCAGAATGGAGACCTGCGGCCAGTGGAATTACATGCATTGTCTAGAATGGCAGTAATCAGCTCTGTTGGATGTACAGAACCCGGTGGAATTTGGGGGTAAAGCACTGCAATGTGTGGCTGGATTGTGACGGTTAATGAGCGAATGCCACTCTGGAGCCAGTTGTTGGTTAAACTTTAAATATCAGCTGGTTGAAGGAAGCACCAGAAACCTCAGGCAGAACAGCTTCTTAATTGCTCAATTAGTGTCACAATTAAGCAGCCTGGTGGTTTATTTGGGGTAATTTATCACAGTGACACAACAGACAAGCAGGCGAGCGCAAGAAATGAGGTGAAGATTATGCAAATGACCCTGCTGTCTCCGTTCAAATGTGTGTCTGAGCTTGTGTCTGTACACGTCAGTTTTGCGTGTATGCGCATATATGTGTGTCTGCATTTGTGTTGTGTACTAGAAATCAGGGGTCTCATCTATACACTCTGACATTTCTGTGGTATTTGTTTTAGCCTTTTCTCCGGGAGCCAGACGAGCTGAGGTCTTGTGGTATGGATGGTGTCTCTGTCGACTCTGCTTAGCAGACTGTCAAAATACCAGACACAGCTATCTGCACTGACTCATACGACACACACACACACACACACACACACACACACACACACACACACACACACACACACACAAAGAATTGCAGATGAAGTTTCTGTGCGGTTTCTGATTCAGTCTGCTGCTGCGAAAACCTAAGGTCCAGGAAGTCAGCTTGTTAGGGGTGGATTAAATTGGTCTTCATTTCCCTGAGATGTTTTAAGTAGTGTTATAGCTTCTCACAACACATAGCAGTTGTTTTCTCTCATTCCTAATTACTTGAAATATTCACAGCTCGCGTTATAAAATGCCAGCTCTGAGAGTACACGTAAACGAGATTTCAACAGTGCAGAAACAGACTCCAAACAATGGAGCACAGAATGTAGAAAAAAAACATCAGACCACATGCAGCGTTTCATCTGGTGTGGAGATATAATGTTGATCCATTCTACTTTATCCTGCTTGCTTAAGGAAAACATCATTTTATTGACACATGGATTATATTTTCATAGGTCTGCCCACAGATTCTATTGATTATAATGATGCTGCTCCCACCAAAGTGTGCAGCTCACTCACCAAACATGATCACACAGGTGATAAAAAAGGCAGCAGTTTCCATGGATTAGCTACCATCGTATTTGGTGTAATGTTAATAATAATCCCACGGTAGGTCAAACATGAACCAGGAGGTCAGTCTGCACACTTTGATGGATGTTAACAAGGAAATGCAGCAAGAGCAAATAAGTGTGACTCACCTGTTTGTGTCTGATTGTCTGACTGCTTATGTTTCTTCCCCCACTGAACCTATTTTTATGTATGTATGTTGTTGTGTTCCCAGCTCTCTGGGATTACTTTGTTGTCCTGTGTGAAACCAAAAGTCAGTGTTGACTTACTTTAAGTCACATCATATCTTATTACTAACCACTGAACACGGAATGAGAATGTGTTATCTATTGCAAAATAACACGGCGGACAGGCAGGTTGTTCCACATTGTGGCGTGATACCAGGTACGGCTGTCAATGGGAATTCTAAATGTGAATATATAATTGATTTGTAAAAAACAAACAGATATTTGATTGTGACAACTGCTCCTCAATTGTGGGGGGGAAAAAAGAATCTGTTGAAGCCTGACATATCTAAATCCCTCATAATGTACTGTAAAAAAAAAAAAAAAAAAAAGACAGATAGATCTACACGCTGTTTCCCCCGCTGCTTCTCTGTCTCGATTTGGTGAATTAGGGGTTTATTTCGACCAAACCAGAGTTGGTGGTGATTGCTGGAACAGTGGAAAGAGAGACAAAGGTTTTGGTGAGTTTTATTTTGATTCTGTTGAGTTTGAATGAACTGTGTTTTACAAGGATAAAATCATCGTTTCTGTGAATGGAGTCTGGTGGCTCTGGCATGAGCGATGCAGCGGCTGTTTGTGGTTTAACATAACGGATCTTACTGTTTTTAAGAAAAGGGTCCATCTCTGTAGGGATCCATTCCATAATATATGGTTGTAGAATAACAATCAGAGCCAAAAACACTTTTTGTGGACCTACATTGATGGTGAGCTAATGCAACCCATTTCATGGCTGCTGGGTGCAGTGCTCTTGCTCAGTACTGAACTTGGACACAAGAACACAGGAAAATAGGGTCCATAATGAGATAATATTTGACCGGAAGTTCTCCCGTTTTCCTGTGATGCAGAAATCTTCAAGGCCAAATGATCCGGCCCCGACTGGAAATATTGCACACAACCTCACTTTCAATGATTGAAAATGTAACATCGGTCAAGCTGATGTGAGCGAAATATTTTTAACATTATTCAATTAGTTTATTCTGGACTTTGTGGGTGTGCAGATCTTTTAAAAGACATAATGCAGAAAAATGGGTATTCGATTGGTTCAAATGTGTTTTTCCAGACAGAAAAGGTCGTTGAAGGTCGTTCTGGGCAAATCTTTACAGCCCTCTTACCACGTAAGGTTGGTAGCCACAGCTTAATGAGTGTTGCAGAAACATTTCTCTACGCGTGTGTCAACAAGCAGTCTCTATTATCATTCTGTTATGTGCTGGAAGAAAAGTGACCCCATCCGCCTGCACTTAGCAGAAACCTTTTAGTTGTCTCCCCTTTCAAGTCTCTTTGCCCTTCCCTCCCCTCTCCCCCCAAACTGAGAGTCACAGTGATAAAAATCAATGTCCTGACAAATCTTTTGAAATCTAAAGCAGCGGAAAAGGTCCTGTGTTCTTCCACTTGTCACATACAGAGAACTGAATATTATTCAAAAATTGCAGGCAATAATAAAGAATAGACATTACGTGCTGTCAGTGGAGCTCAGCCAAGAGTAAGTAAAAGTGCGCTTAGCTGACTGGCTTAGTTGACAAATCCCAGAGCAGCGCAGAGAAGACTGCTCAGATGCATCTCTATCAAGTGTCTCTAACAGGAGCAGCTGCCAAACATCCAGGTGGAGATGCATCACATAGATCAAATCTCGGAGTAAGAGAGGCAAGCTCAACATGAGAGCTGTCAAAGACGGTTAGCGGCTAAAGAAATCAGACTACAAATACTGACAACAGAAAAACTTCTTATCGTGTTTGTCAAGGCGGTCGCTTTTCCTGTTTAAAGTTACAACAATCCACAACTTCCTCACATGAGTGAACATCACTTCTCCGCCCTGCGTCACTGGGTGAAGTGACACAGGAGGAATGTGACGTAGTGGCGGGTCTGAAGCATCGGAAATAATACAGCTGAACAAAAGAAACGTGTTCAGAGGAGAGTGGAGATTTTTCAGTTTTGAATCCCTCAAAGCCAGTTAAAGCTGAGATGATGCTTCATCTGCCGGCACAAAGTAAGCAGTCAGCAGTGACACGGAGGGTAGGCTGATCCCAACACAGATACTGCGCGGCAGCATCACAGTAGTCAAAAAAGACAAGATGGATGGTTAATGATAAAGGAGTCAAACATGAGGCAAAACTTTTCTGCCAAATAAAAGCTTTTTTCACACTCTGTAGCACTGGTGATCAATATTAATCAATTTTAATTTCGGATCATCTAGATAATCAGAGACATTTGGAGGACAAATCTAAAATTCAGATAAGAATTAAATAAAAATGAACATCTCTGGGAATGATTTCACATCAGTGCCTCGGGATCAAAACATGTCTCTCTGTTGACTCATCATTTAACAGTCATACAGGCAGAAAGCCACTGAGGGAAAGTTTCTCCACCAGCACTTCACTCCACAGACCAGAGTGTGATTTCTGATACCCGTAAAGGTCCCGGTGCCGTCCTATTACTGACTCGTGTTATCTCATAATGGAGACATCAGAGGCAAAAATGAATTCTGTACAGTGTATTCGTTCTGCAGCTCCTGATAACTGCTCGCAGCTACCATGAAAGACAATGAGTCATGTCTGTATTTTGGGGCATTTTTGCAACCCTGCTGGAGACGGTCCTCACTCTACAGCGAACAGCTAACACATGCTTTATATGCTGACACTTTATAGGCTGGTTACAGTATTTATAAGGCTCAGTATTAAATGTAGAGCTGGCTGTGCGTAGAAAAATTGGAAAGTTAAAATAAATGCTTCAGATATTCATGGAAATATAGTTTACTGACAATGTAAATAAACAAGTTAATAGCAAGATATGAATAATTCAGAAATTACACATTTGTCAATGGATTTTCTGAGACATGAACTCATGACATCACTGTTTCTAAAATCCTGGCAAATCAAATCAAAGTTTAAAATGTTGGGTATTTTTAATTATAGTTGTTATCTGTACTAATTTAATCAGTTACATTTACCCTCACTTTACACTGACTGTTTATGTCAGCTGTGATAGCAAAGTTTAACGTTCAGTGATGCACACATCTGTCGCTACCCCTAAGTGACCAAATTCTAGGGATCTTTGCCAAAATGTCATGACTCAAACCTCACATATCAGTCAAGCTCTAGTTCTTACAGAATTGATTTTTCAGTTTTCATTTTATCTCGATACTACGTTCAAGTTTCATCCCAAATATATAACTGTAAGAGGAAACCATGAGGCCACAGTTTAAGTAAAGGTACTTCTTGTTTTTATTTAAAGATCCCTTTAATGAAAACAATGTGGTTGAAATTATTAAAAGGAAACAATCAGAACAATCCTGCAAATGAAACCTGCGTACATTTCATTTACTGTGAGTAGAAGAGATGGAAAAGACTGCAGAGTTTAGTGCATGAGGCAGAGGCAGCAGAAGGCTTTGACCGAAAGCCCACAGGACCAATAGAGAGAAGCACACTCAAAGTAAATGAGAGGATGGAGAGAGAAAGCGAGTGTGCGGAGGATTACGAGTGAACGGCTAGCTGGAGCGAGGGAGGGAGGAAAGAGAGATTCTGAGATTGTGCATGAATATGGAGCTGAAAAAGAGGACGAGACGGCTGAGCAAAGCAGCGGATTCATGACTCATCCAGAGAGGTGAAGTTCAGCGGCGCATTCAGAGTTTGACCAAAAATCTGACCAGCTGCAGCCTCGTCTCCATCCAACAAATATAACCAGAGAAACTGCCAGCTTCTGTTTGCAGGCCACGCAGGTTACATGTGCACAAACAAACATGCGTGACAGCCAGCTACTGGCCCAGGCTTTCGTTCACTTCTCACAAGCTGTTTAATGCCAGGGTGAGAAGACTCCCAGTGACCACACACGCTCTCACTCACACACAGCGAGCCTCGTTATTAAGCCCGTCATGTTAACAGGCTGCGTTTATCATGCGGGTGGCTGTGATGTGATGTTTGAGTAATGAAGTGGGCTTGTTTTAGAAGGCCTTGGTCATTTTTCCTTTGATAAATGGCTGCCTGTGAAGCACAGCTGTTATAAATCAAAGGCTAAGAGGCAATGCTCCACACACACAGCATCGACAAGTGCACAGTTACAGGGAATCAATACAATGAGGCCTGTGTGCTAGATCGGGCTGTGGGTGTGTGTGTGTGTGTGTGTGTGTGTGTGTGTGTGTGTGTGTGTGTGTGTGTGTACCTCTTTTTGCAAGAGCATCATGTTCAGGAATAAAGGCCAAATACATATGTATTATTATCATCTCCCTGCATTTAGCATCCTGTTATTGGAAATCTATAGAAGCTCCAGTGTCATCTTCAGTAACATGAACCATACAGTATGTCACCCTGACAACAGTGACTCGGACGACCACTGTGTGGATCCATGGAAACATCCTGCTCACTGCTGGGGTAGAGCACTGGATGCGTGTTTTTAATCTTAGTTTGTTCTTTGCTTCAAACCTTTACAGCGAATGCCAAACTGAAGCAGAAATGTCTTGAAGAGTCCTGAAACGTGCCATTTGCAGCCCCTCTCTGCCTCACATCAGCAAGAGATCAAGCGCACACAAATACACCACAAATAAATCATTAATAAGTTCCATAATCCCTGTAAATGTGGTGAAACGACGGGCAGCTGTGTTTTTGCATGAGTTTAAGACTTGATTATGGCTCCTCCGTTGGACTTAACAGTAGAGGCTGAAAGGAAAGGTAGATTTTGATGTGCCAATTATATTTATGGTGTGTTAAAACTCTAATAGTTAATTAGACTGACCTCATAATGCTAATTAAGGCTATTTGTAAGAATGGCCACATTTTAGTGACAGGTTTAGTGTCAATCAGCGGCACAATGTAGAATTTACAGCCTTTAAAATATAGAGCAGTAATTACAGCATTCTCCGTCCATTAGGCTAATTGGTCCAAGTGTTATAATACGTGAACAGAGGTCCAGGTCTGTCTCAACTTTTCAACACTGGGAGGCAAATCTTAACTTCACAATTTAACTCACTGGCTTAACATGTGCGTAGCTGACTGTGAATATGTGTGAAAGTGCATGAATGTCACAGTGTGTACTGCAAGCTGACGTGGCAGAACATGTTAGAGGACTGCATTATCAGACGCCACCATCTCATTCAGGTGTGAACAAGCTACGCATGGAATCACGTTGCCCCTTACTTCTCAGTTTCTGCATAACAACTGTTCGGACTAACTCGGGCCTCGTCTGTTTCCGTCTGCGTCACTTTGGAGATAAAACAGCATTCAGATTGTGCTGCTGAAGGATGTTTGAAATTCATGACTGGGTTAGAGACCAACTGACATCACATGAGCAATACTATGCTATGCTATAAATAAGACAGTCCAGAAAAACGACAAGCTAACTGCAGCGCCCTGTGAATGAGAGAGTAATCCACTTCATCAGGTTTCAGCACAGAGCCACAGTTCACCTGCGGTTCACCTCACTCTGCTTTATCTGCAGGGTAAACAGCCCTCATCTCTCCACCCACCGTCTCACCCAGCTTCTTCCCCGTTTGTTTTCCTCATGCACTGCCAGAGACAATTGGCGAGGCGAACACTCTGTGACGGATGTCCGTTTCTGTTCCAGCACAAGCGCACATGAGAGTTTGCGCTGCTGCAGGGTTTCTGCGGCCGCCTCGTGACGTCTGCATTCATTCATTTATTCGGTACGTGCTTGTCTGCGTTAGCCGAGACTAAAAGCTTTATGTGTGATTTTGTAGCTTCCAGCTGGTCCTCTAATTTGTCCCAAGCTTATATGACAAAAAGAAAGTAAAGCATCTAAAAACCAGCAGAATTATGGAGAGCAACATTTGAACTTAAAGCAGCACAACTCTGGGATCATGTACAATGAGTTGCATAAGATTTTATGTTTGCTTTTGGTATCTTCTACTATCTTTTTTAACACTAATCGTCACTGACTCTCACTCCTGAATGTCGTTTAGATTCAGTGTTTTCCACATTTTGAATGGCTTTTACATTTGGACAGCAAAAGGCCAGCAGCCTCTCAGACAGACATCAGTGTGGGGATGATGATTAGGCTTGAAGTGTCCCTTTGCTTTTGACAGTTATGCTAGAAAACATCTTGATTTGCTGACGCTCCTCAGTTCAGTGTGTCTTGGCTTATAACTACGATAGATGGCTTTACTCTGAATTCAGGTGTATACTCAAAGTGGAGCGTCACTTCAAAGAGAAGGACATTTGAAGAGGTTATACAAAGCCGTTTGACCATGTTGACATAAAAACAAAGCCCTGTTCTTTTCCCTTCATGTTTTATTACAGGTTTCTACGACAGCCCCGACCTGAAATCATGTCCAGAACAGCGAGATTTGGCAGCGGCGATATAAACCAGACTTATTTACGCAGCATACTGATCAGGCTTTATGATGATTAAAAGGGACTATAAAGGCAGGGTGTAAAGGTAGAGGTTCATTTTCAAAAAAGCTGTTGTGTCAGCTCAACCCCTGCGTGCCCACAGAAAGAAACCCTCTGAAATTTTATAGCACAGACTTGGCAATTCTGAAAGCATCACAACAAAGAAGACCTAATCATCGAGCAGAGAGGCAATTTCCTACTACGCCTGTGAAAGTCAAGGTGAGAAGTTGGCAGCTCTCTCTCGTTTCTCCTCTTTGATGCATTATTTGCAACTAAAAAAGCGCCCCAGTTTGTGTATGTATATAAACACACTATGGGGTCTTTTGAGAGGAATGCGGAAGCTAAATTAATACCTCATGCTCTGCTATAAACTGAGCTGAGACAAGCTGAAGAAAGTCCCACTTTCTCTCATGTAAACCCAAACCTCAAAGCAAATCCAGACAGGTAAAATATTAAAGCGGATTTTTTAATTCTGCCTCAGGGGTGTGGACCTGCAGGAAAGTTTGTTTTTGGTTACATGTACATGTTGGTGTGATAAGTAAGGAGTGTTTTAGGATGCACCAATCCCACCTTTAGTCTCCTGATACCTTAGCTCTATCTGCCAGGACAGATTGTTCCCGATCCAAAGCCAGCGCTCTTTCCCCCATGTCTGAAATACGTACACCTCACAGTGTGGGACTCATTGCATTCATTTTTATGTAAAAGTAACACGAGGCCTGGGATTGCCGCGGCACTAAAAACTCAACCTGCAGCCTGTCCGGATTAAATGAGGATCGGTCACGTCTGGCTGATACCCGACCCGCTGATACTGACTGACATCCCTAATGACAATGAAGAAAAACAAGCATCTACAACAAAAGCTCTGACTTCACAGTAACGTCCCACACGGGATCAAAGCAAAGTTGACAACAGCAAACTCCCCAAAACTCAAGCTACCCAGGCGCTATAAAAAGGAAGAAAATGCATGAGTTTTACCAGGATGATACATTTCTGCAGTGCATCACTTTTATGCCCCCCCAGCTATGATGCCCTCTGGGGCTTTGTGGCTGCCATTAGAGTGTTCACTGATACCTGAATTAGGCTTCACAGGCAATCCTTTTTAGCACATTTTGAGATTATTGGAGCTGGTATTCAGCTCGACAGGCACATTTAGATTGTCCATAATTTAAAATAAATTTTGTTCAACATGCAGCTGTGAAAGTAAGAATTCTTAAGGGGAAGGCATTCCCTTTGTCTGTAATGTTTCTCACTCAATATTTGCTTTCATTGTTCCTTGTTTATTCCACGTTAACTCCCGTCCTCCCTGTGGAGGCCTAAGCCATTTGTTGTCTGTGTTACAAAAACTACATATTCCCTTTTATAGTTGTTGAGTTGATGCCTCATTTTTGATTTCATTCCAGAACATCAAGAGAGAGGAAATCTCTTGAGCTCATGCACGCACACATTCAGACGAACACTGAAATAAGGATATGACACATTATCATCAACAGCATCCTGCAAGGTCACTGAGTGGATCGATTGTGAGATGGCTTGTCTCTTGTCTGGGGCTCCAGAGAACAACAGCAAGAGGAAAAGGATGAGAGGGAGAGCGAAAACTAAACCTATGAGAAAGTTAAAAGAGAAAGAACCAAGCTAAGGAAAAGAGACAGGACAGACATGCACAGCTCATACATATGAAATTACAGATGAAGGGAGAGGTGGAGAGGCTGTTGGTAGATGGAAGATCTGTTCTAATTTACACCACATAAAGTACGAGTGAGATCACACGAGTTCTAATCAGCGGCAGCAGCAAAAACCTGCATGTCCTCACATTCTCAGAATTCTGACAGACAAAAACAGGCAGTCTTTGATATGAAGCATGCACGCTTCATGATTCAGGTTCTGTATTTGACTGTGGAATTTATGGGCTCTTTTTAATAATCAGCCCGGACAAAAAGCAACTCTGAGTCATCTGCCATCTTCCTGGTACAATGACAACGTGGCTGAGTCGGTCAAAGGCGACACAGAGCAGTGAAAGAGGGCATACGACGGGTATTTACACGAGAAACAAACTCAGAACTCAGACACATCAAAAGTGAGAAAGACTGTCGTTTTCTCATTAACTCTGCCCTCTCATCCTCCCTCCTTCACTTTTCTACCAAACAAATGAGACTTCAGTCCAACCACTCCTCCATCTCCTTTTCTAGCTTCTTCTACCCAAACGTGCCCCTCTCTCTTCCACTCATCCCTGCCTTTTGTAAATCAGAATCATACTCCAACATGCATTGCTGGGATGTTTTTACCAATCAGGAAGCCCAACGGCAAAAATAATTAGACATTTAAAGGAGGCGTGATAGGACTGAAAGCTCCAGAACAGCTACTGATGGATCTTGTGAGCTCGGTTTCGCTTCACTATTGGGAGTAGCTATCATAAACTTTTTCTATGAATGTGGTGACAGTTAAGTGGAACTTCTGCCTTGCCATTATGTTTCACACTCTGACCACAGTCATCTTCCCTCAGGCACACTGGACCCAAAACCTACCCTGTGCTGTGTGGGTGGTTCAGACAGACCGGGTTAGGATACGGCCAGTGAAGCTATGGAGTATCTATGAGCAACTTTTACTTTTAATACAAGAAAAAGACTACCCATACAGGCCTTGTAATAGTTTTGACACAATATATCTGTCTAAATGCAATTTGTGGATGCAATGAATACACTGTTGACTCGACAGGAAGTCCATTTTAGTAGCTTTTTTCCCCTGGAGCAAGTAATATGAATGAGCTTCAGGGAGTAGCGTGTTAAACATGTCGAGTCAGATCTGAAACCAAGTTAAACATCTATTCCACAGAGTCCATCTGTGAATGAATATGAATGAGAGTGTAGCTCTTAATGTTGTTATGAAAACTAATCAGGCAGCTGAGTGGGAGGTATTTCCTATACAGCCACAGCCGGGTCTTTAGGACGTCAAGCTGTGGCAGTACACATGTCTAATGTAAGCATACAGGGCAGGTGTGTGAAAGCACGAGCACACACACACACACACACACACACAACACAGCAAGCTCTACAAGCCACCTCGGAAACACTCCTGCAGTACCGTTCATAGAAAATCACAAAAATGTTAAAATGCTTTAGTGCATGCCCACACACACACACACACACACACACACACACACACACACACACAGTATGATGTGGATGTGCACAGTCACACACTGCTTGGTCCAACAAGAATCACCATAGTGCTGTAAACAATATTCAAAAGTCTAATTAGGGCAGGGATAATTGGACAAAATATATCAATTATGAAGCACAAATAAGTCTTTCATCAGGCGATGAAACATCTCGTCATGACCAGGAACATAAAACTGTTGAAACATCTTTTCATAAATTCAAGGTATTTTTCAGCGAAAATTTGGGAAGAAGTGAAAACACTGAGCCTCAAGTAGAAATGAAATACAGCTACGTCTATGAGATGGAGAATAATTGCTTAAAGATGACAAACAGAAAAAAGGAGAATTGACTTAGCGCCACAACAAGCCCTTACTCCCAAAGACAAATCACCTTTTCCTGTTCTGTATACTGAGCAGTGCCTCTCCCTCTGTGTGTGTGTGTGTGTGTGTGTGTGTGTGTGTGTGTGTGTGTGTGTGCGTATGTTATAGCCAGCCACCACACCCAGATCTACACAGGAGAATGTGGCCTGTCTTCACATACACACACAAACCAAGGTCATGCTCACATACCTAAGTGCACACCCACACACACACACACACCCACACAATGCCCAGAGGCAGTGGAAAGCCATGAGTGGGCAGAGGGAAGGAAAACAAGGACTGAACCGTCTTCATCTTCATTTACATTCAATTGAGAGGGGTTTACAGCAGCAGCTGCAGCGAGCTGGATCAGTGTGGAAGAAATAAATAAATGCAGACACACAAACTGAAGCACCTACATTCTCCAGAAATGCAATCTGTTTAAGTGTTAGCAGTGGTAATAACACAGCACTACACACTCTGAGTCCTTTTAATCCATCTGAGGACTGAGGTGATCAATATATTGGATTGCTTCTTTGCATGAGGAAAGCTACAAACAAGGAAAAACAAAGGAAAGCATTAAAATGCCGCTTAAGTGTTATATAGGTGAGGTGATGGAAAGACCTGCAACACTTTTCCAGATATGTTTGTTTTGTTTGGATTAGAGAGGACATTAAATCCAATAATCACAGCAGCTGTACAGCTGTTTTCTCCGGTTCGTGCTGTTTTCTCTGAGCTGCACAGCCACAGTTAACAGTTAAAGGTCATTTTAGACACAATTACAGGCCCATAGAACTAATGTGCTGACATTTGGCTGCCACTTTCCTCTTTCCAAACAACCAATCCGCTGTTACCGTTCCATTTCAGGGTTATACTTGTTAGGGAGGCTAGATTCAGATTTGTTGTTTTCAGGCCATCTAGAGGCTTCAGACAGACTATTATAAAACTTTAAAAGGCATGTTTAATGATAAAAGAAATAAAATTCAACTGAATTAATTAATGAACGATCCGGAATTTTAAAACACAGCAGAGTAAAACACACAGGACTCTAAATCTGTATGCAGCGTGGAGAAGGTGTCTCGTCCTTGAATAAGAAGCAGAAGTCAGAAATCCAACGACCTCCATTATTACGGAAATTAAAGCAACAGGCTTTCAGTGACATCTGTTTCCTCGGGACAGAAATGATGAATGTTGGCATTGTCAGGTGTTTCACTTCATGTAACAAAATGAAAAATGTCAGTTAAATCAGGAGTCGGAGGACCCCCAACCAGCTTCAGAGGAATAACCTGATGCTGTACAAATGTTTTAATTGAGGGGTGCTTCCTTTTTAACTTTTTCATGGCTCACACTGGGAGGAGAAGGAGGCTGGCCGAGCTATGCTGTTGAGAACGCCTGGCTCATGTTGATTTTCTCAGTATTTGGACGCTGTCCAGCACTGTAATAATGCAGAGCACCACAGGGTCCCTCTGATCTGGGTGTGGGAAGAGACTCAACTTGCTGTGCAAAAATATATTTTCCTGGACATCACAGTGAAAATCGAGAGCCTACGGCACACCCGGTTTCATGAACCCACCCAGAGGATTCAGATTACAAAAAAATCACAAACTGATGAAATCCTGGTTTCAGCTGGAACCAAAAGCCAAATAATGAGCAGCAAAAGCACATTTGAAAGGTGGGGGTTCTGTTACGTTCATAATAAATTGGTGACTCCTGGTTATCCATGGAGCACACTAGAGACATGTTCTTCACCAAAGGCTGTTTGGTTTTACTAACAGTTACATTGAGGGGCCCAATGCAGTTCCTCCAATGGAACAAAAAAACATTCTGCTGACAATCCCATCATGCTAGGGCTGCAACTGATGATTATTTTGTTGTCGACTAATCTATTGATTATTTTTTCGATTAGTCACAATTAGTCACAATTATCTTCTTTGTTTACAAACACCTATTTTGGGCTTCTGTTTAACCTAACTTGCTTAATAAACCTTCACACGTGTGAAAGTTACCCTGTTATACTCTAACAGCACACGTTTTTAAACAAATATATTAAAATAATGACACATAAAACATGTATCTGTAACAGCTGATATATATTTTGAACACATAATATCACTGTGACCACAACAAAAAATTAACTAATTGCAAGTTTGTATTATTTAATACAAACTTGCAAGTGGTAGTAAACAAAAAATCTTTGTCAACAACTAACTCAAAAAAGCTGCAGTTAACCAGCCTTGCAGGTTGAAGCGACAATAATGTTTAAACAAACTAAGGAGTTGCTTTTACTTAAAGCAATTAAGTCCGTAAAAGTAAAAAAACAAAACAAAAACAAAACATCCATTTTGACAGTTGGCAGTTAAAATACCTGAAACAAATTATCACTGACTTTTTACAGCTTAAATATGGAATTAATATGCTCCAAATCACACAGCTGATAAGTGAAAGATGTTTATAATTCAGTATAAACGCTAGTCTCGACAGGGGCTGAAATTAAGTATGTCAAAGCAGCTTCGCCTGTGATTCATTGATTTCTGCCGTAAAATACGCATTAACATAAGTGAACTAGCGTTCCCTCAGCAAGCTTCTTCCATGATTTTCCGACTGATAGACGTACGACACAAACCTATTATGTACGTGCATCATAGGTGGACGGTTAATTAACCAGTTAGCATTGTCTAGCTGCTTTATGATTTAAATAAATTTGCTAACCTCTACTACAAACTGAATTTACTGCTCATTAGAGACCAGCATGTATAGAACTGGGACCAGAAGGTTACAGTGGAATTACTGTGGAACTGACATTCACTCAATCAGAGTCAGTTTGCTGACTTTTTAACTCACTGCTGCTTGTACTGCTGATGTTCACAAACAATTCTGAAAATAACTGGCACATAAATCAACAATGAAAATAAACCATAGCTGCAAACCCAGTTCTTGTCAGGACTTCCTGATGTGTGCAATCTCAATCTAAAGCACCGCAACATCTCCGTCTCATCGGAACTGTCTGACTCCAGATTCTCTTCAGTGTTGTAACATACAAATTAAAGGGCCATTCATCCAAATGACCAAAGGCAAATTGTCTCACCTCGTCATTCAGAGTTTTGGTTTTATGTGCTGAGGTTCTGAGATATCTGGGTCCGAGATTTGGAAGTGAATGTAATTGGTTCCTCTTTGTGTTTTCACTAGATCTACATTCGACAGTAGAAATGACATGAAATGAGTTTACAGTGACCGTAGATTATCGAGACTAAGCGAAAAATGCTGTTGAGTTTTGAGGGGCATGAATGAATTTCCCTTCGCTTCCACTATAGTGGAGTTATGGCAGAAGCCTCACGGGCAAATATCTCCAATCCTGGGCACATATAAGCAAAAGTGCGTGACCACTTCTTTTGTCATTTGAGTGAACTGACCCATTAAATGTTACCAGCTATGTTTTCGGGAGAGTTTCTATCTGAGAGAAATGGTTCTTTCCATTTCTTTTTTCATCTGTGAGTTCATTCCCTTTGGGGCAGTGAGCACACTATCAAATTTGAGTGGACAGTCCATTAGCTCAAAGCACAGAGGAATAGGATGCTGCTGAGACAGAGATTGTATAGGACTGAATGAGGTTGTGAGCGACTTTGTGGGCTTTCATTTGTGTGTATGTGTTGGCCGTATGTGTGCACAATGAGTACGCAGTGTGTAATCAGCGTGGCACAAGTCTACTGAAACATCAAAGCCAAATGAGTGGAGAGTGTGTGTGTAGGCTTGTTTTCCATATCACATAATCTGGGTGTTTCTAGAACACACAAACATAAGATTGACTTTAATTGGGTGGGTGTGAACTTCTTACTGGAGGGGTTTGAAGTGAGACCGAAGGGGCAGAGCCAAACACTTCTAATACAGAGTGTTGGGAGGGAGTCAACGAGGGCGGGCTGCTTCTCAGAGGATGACAGCAATTACCACAGCTGAAGACCGAAGAAGCTATAATCCGAGTCAGATACTGTAAGTTCATATGCATACAGTATGTCCAATACTCACACTCCCACTCCTACACTCCTACACACCCACAAAGAATACTGCAAATATGGTTCTCAAGTCATGTGAAAGTGCTCGGTGCAGTCATGCCGTGTGTTAGTGACAGACTGACAAACTCCACACACATTTTTCTACTGCTGGAACATCATCTCACACACAGAATATCACAGTTATATCCTGAACCAGAGCAGATTTTACCAGGCAGCCTTGTTTTTCTTACATGAGTGCATTGCATAAACGTGTTTGGTAAGGATGCATTAAAATGGCAAGTGTTTTTTCCTTTAACGTTTCCTCAGCTATAGAATAATGACACCAACAGCTTTTGGATTGGTTCCCTCTAAGCCTCGCTTTCATTATGCAGTGCTGTCTGCCCTCAGGTACACGCTCCTGTTAAACTGCAGGCTCCATTCAAGGCATGAAGGCCGATCGATCTACTTGTTCATATAAAAATCAATGGACAGAAAATATTCCACATATCACTGTTGCTGCACAGTTTCTTTCATTTTGTAAAAACACAAAATAACACGATACCAACCCAGTTCTCTTTTCTCAGCACATACTGCAGAATTTCATTTCATGTGTCTATTACACATTAAATGAATGACTGAACTCAAACTTTCCTCTACTCCACCCTGAAGCCACCTCCTGTTGTAGCTCTTTGGTAGTGTAGTACTCAAACTATGCATATGTCTGCTGTGAAGGACAATGTGCAACTGAAAGATAAAGAACAGTATCAGGAATAACTAATTACTCATAACAGAGACTCCTCCAACACCTTACAGTCATCAACATATCTGTGAACACTGATATATCGGCAATAAGAAAATATCAGCAGAACTGTCAGTGTGGCTCAAATTACAACCATCTGATATTAAAGAAATACAGTATGTCACTCAAATAAAAGCTCCAGTATGATGATTTGAAATCAGTCACGAGAAAGTTGTCACATATATCTAATACATTCAGTCTCACTTTTTAAAAATAAAATAATTGTTGTCATTCATTATTTATAGATAATTGTATCATGACATGAATTGTATAATGAATTATCATAATATATATGAAATCATGACTGTCTCTGATATCCACAGCCCACATGGTGGTCGTGTCTGTGCTACATTTGATTGTAAATGTAATTGTTATTGTTAGAAATACTTCAAAACTGGCATTACGAGCTGAAGTTTTAATCACTGGTCTGTATGCAGGGACCTGCTGTGATGTGATGAAAAATGGCATACGACTATACTGGGGGGTAAGTAAAACATTAAAGAGACCTAAAACTTACTCAGTCCAATCTCACCAAGTTTGGGAAAATCAGTGGACGTTTCTTGCCTAAAATGAGGTTTAATAATAATTGTGTACCTCAAATCTCAAACATCCAGCAGCTCAGATCTGTCAGTTTGATCAGATTGCAGAAATGCATTATCAAATGTACGTACATCGGATGTACGTATCTCGACCTCTAAGAAGCTTCCTTCATCATCTGCCACAATGATTACGGCTCGCACGTGCCATCTGTACATGTGACTAACTGAGTTGCTGAGGATGGAAGAAAAGGTAATCAGATTCACTCACCAAGGCTGGTTAATATGTTGATGTTAATGTGTCAACCCAGATTAAAGGGTAAAAATATCGGTCCTCTTATGATAGCTAGCGAGACAGATACAGTATGTCTGAAATGACTGATCAAACTATTAATAACCATAAGAAACAACAAAGCCTTACAGCCTTTACATTTGGCAAACCTGTGTGAGCTAGGATCTGGACTGATTTTACAAAGCAGAGATCAAACAGAGGTAGATGTGCACATTTGGTTTCCACATGTGGACCTTTTCCTGGCATAAAAGCCAAACTGCCCAGACTCATCACCTGAGGTACTCTCAACACCCCCTTCTCCTACTTTCAAAGCAAAAACCATAGACGCCACAGCTGCGCAGCACATCATTCCTTGTGGATGAAGCGACTATATTTTAAGGTCTGTTTGTGTGGAGCTATTCTACGCCAATAAAACTTTGAGTCAACAAGTCAACAGCTGGAGAGCGGGCAGAAAAATGCGCAATGATCTGATATTAAGTTATTTAGCACTCTGGACATGGCTGTGATGCTGTTTTACCTCTCCAAGGTCATTGCTCCCAGCCCTGCAGGTCCAGCTCTGAAGTATGCGGCCTCAAGTAGTGGGTGTGGGTCTAAGTGTGTATGAGTGTGTATGTTTTTTTTTTTCCCCCAAACTGGACGACTGCCTCGCGTGCATGTGTATGTTTGTGTTTGCCGATAACTTTGTGAGCGCAGCTAAAAAAAGGTGTTCAGGCTGCCGGTTTGATGTGTGTGGGTGGGTATATTTGCTTGATCCAGGGGATTCAGACACACTCCTGAGTGAGCTGGTCTGCTCGGTTTGTCCTGAGGCTAAAATGCACACACACACGCGCACACACACCGTCTGTGTGTTAAGACACAGAGCAGAGAGGTGTACACCTGGAAATGAGTGTTCTCTGTTGTTTTTGTGTTTACAGTAATACCTCCTGCAGCAGCCAACATTTTGTTTGCAGACTGTGTTTATTATTGTCACGGACAAGTGGGCATTGCATTAACTGGCTCGCATGCAGACGTATGGGAAAGCCACACACTCATCACTCATTATTGACTTCAATTTATAAAGACCAACGCTGCCAACAGTTGCTAGTTATAAATTAATTCTCAGTTGCAGAGCCTTGCTAGCTTATTACTAAACTAGCAATACAACAAATCATTTTTATTTTGTTTTGACAGTGTGGCTATGAGATGCTTCAAAAGATACAAAAACATGGATTTCACAGGCTAAATGGGAGACTCAAAAGGTAGGTGTGGGATACAACAATAGGAGGATCTGCTGTTTGTATCTATGACTATAAAAACCTTCATTTACACTCCATCTGAGCTGCAATGTTTACCTCCCTTGTTCCTCTAAAATGCAAATGAGTTTTGAAGACAGGACACAATGAGACAAGTGATCCAAAAGTGGCATTTTTGGTCAGACCTGTATCTTAAAAATTGTTTATCTGCCACTAATCTGCAACAGAAAATGTAATTTTAAAGACACTTAATGTCGCCCTGACATTTTACCAACACAGCAGGGTAAACTTTACATCTGCAAAGTCACAAAATGTTCGCAATATACGCAATGCAAGCCAGTCGTAACGTCGTAACTAAAGCACAACTATTTAGGCACGTTTGGGAAAAATCAATGTGCAAAAAATGTTAGAGATAAAACGGAGACAGGGTTATTTTTGCTGGCCGACAGAGAAGTAGGCTGAGCTCTGTCATGGTGCAACTTGGCTTTCTTCCCTTGACAATATAGCAAGGTCGTGTTCGGTAAGGACATTACACTTTAGAAAATGTCCATTGAAGGACATTGTAATTGGGTGGCAATGTGGCTCAATTAATCAGACATGTATCCGTTTAGAGGAACAATCCCCCCTGTCTGTGGCTGATTCCAGGTTGGTGTCTCCAGTCACTCATACTGACTCAGGCTCTATAAAGCAGCTCCACAGCTTCACTCACTAGTTCAGTTTATATCCAAATGACAAAACATTTCACATCACTGCAAAGATCATTTGACAGTTGTTTTTTTTTTTCTTAATAAAGCAGGTTTTACAGTATGTTTTACCTGACTGCACTAACGACTACTTACTGTGCGATATTCATTATGTGTAATGAAGGAAAAACAAATAGATGTCGAGGCTTGATTTAAACATCCAATTCACAGAGTGGAGTATCTGATGACTCGTGACCATCCAGTGTTTCTCTAGACGTATGTCAGAGTAATAAGAAACAGATGGTGTGTGTAGCCAAGGAGACATTTCCTCTGGTGTATAATTGAATCTCATCGATGGTGTAAATTGTGGCAGAATAGACCTTCTCTACAGCAGATTTGGTCTTTAATTGTTAGAGATATGATCACTCTAATGGAAAATGTACAGAAGAGATCAGCGGATGGTGGTTCACTTTTTCCATCTCTCTCTTCAAAGGTCCTCACCAGTCTTTTCAGCAGAGGTTATAAAAAGATCTCCCAAGGATGCTGAAAACTGCTTTACATTGTTTGACAAGCCAGTGTTCAGCCGACATTCATGTGTGAATCATTTTGAGGGACAGCTTCAAGTAGTTCTATACAAGATGGACAAACAAATGTTCTTTGAACATTACCACTCATATTCAGAATGACTGTTGTTTATGAGGAGGTTTGATTTAGCAGTAAGCTGGAGAAGATTGCTGTAATTGTGCACCACTGACGGGGTCATGTCTACTCACAGGCTGCATGTGGCTGCGAATGACAAAAATTATGCGTGCATTCAAACAAAGCCCTAATCAAGAGCACACGTGATGCTCCAATTCAAGCTAAAGAGCAGCCGTGAGCATCACTGACAGCAACAGAGTGCGACAGCTCAAACATTCAGCAGAGTTGCATCCTTCTGTGCCATGCAACATTAAAGGTGCTTTGAGACAGCTAACACTTGGCACCGTGGCCGCCGCCTGGTGACATCTGTGTTCTGACAAGTTGAAAAAGTGGAACTGTTATAAACTCTGACGGCAGCGGGAAAGAGCCTTGAGAGTTCACAAGAGCAGCAGCCATCCCTCCTTCCCCTCGTCTGACACTGCGTTTACATTGCTAGCAATGGAGGCGGTGGCAGCAACCGCTTACTGTCTGAAAGCACCTTTAGATGGTGAAATGTTTGGAGAATTTGACATTCTCGTTTGTGGAAAACAGCCCTGGAAAGACTGCAAGATTACTTAGAGCGGTGGTTTTCAACCTGGTAGTCCAGACCCCAAATAAATCTCAAGGTTCACATCAATACTGTCAATACTGTAGTATCTTGTATATGTATATTCACATCTTCAGTTCTCAAAAACACCTTTCAGATTAAAACAATCTGACAAGGCAAATGTGCACTTTGGCTGAAATGCTCTCAACTCACGTCCACTCTAAGGCCACAATCTGTGACCTGGGGTCACAAGCGACATTTTATAGTCACTTTCACAAGCTAAAAAGTTTGGGATCTATTAGAGGACTATCAATGTGTTGACAAAGCACAGGCTATAGCTCAGGCTGAGACTGTCTGAGGTATCATTTTTCATCACACTTTGCAAAAAGAGAGAATTATCACATAACCTATGGCAACACCATAATCTACAACAGCTCCACTCTTTAGCAGTGACATAATATGAGTGAGTCACTCAACACTTATCAGCGCTGGAGCTCAGTGTAGGCACAAAGCAGACAACAGACCAACATAATGACAAAGCCCTTCAATTCAGGTGGTATCCAGTAAACAATAGTGAAACCCACCAGTGCAAAAGAGAACTTGTCATCACCTGCCCTTTTCATCTTGGAGCGTTTGTCACTCAGGTGGAGAGCAGACACGGTTAAGAATTTGACATTGCTGCTTTTTCACAAAGCTTAGAAAGTTCCCCCTAACTCAACAACTCACAAAACTCTGCGATTTCCTTATTACAGCCATTAACACAATATTCAGTTCAAGGGAAGCTGTGGTGCCGGATTAATTGGCTGAAAAATAACATGTGTAGTATGTTACATTACTCATTTGGCTCTGTTTAATATCTTTTCATATTGAATTTGTTGTCTTATGTACTTTGTAACTTAGCTCTTGAAAAGTTCTTTCTGATTTGTCTGATCATTGTTGTCGGGAGCAGCGATGACAGCAGTGGTGTTCAGATGGGAGGTGGAGACAGCTACATCTACAGCAGCCTCAGCTGACAGCGATTTGACATTGTTTGAGCAGGTATAGTGGTGACAGTATAAATGTTTTTACAGCTGTAGAGCAGCATGGGACTGTGCATGATGTTGAAAAGCTGTCTTCTAGTTTGCTTCTCCATGTCCATGTGGACTGTTTTAGAGGATAGTATGTGAATCATTCAAGTGTGTGTGCGCACTTGTGACTGTGTGAATGAAGATGTATGAGTGTAGCTGTGTCTGTCTGCGTGCACGTGTTTCTGAGAAGCCAGACGTGATCACTATACGTGGCTTCCATTTTCGTTTGTTATTAATGTACACATTATCCTGTAATTAAAATAGTTACAGGATAATGTGTAATTTTCATTATGTACAAAGCAGTGTCAGTCGTTTTAATGGTATTTAAAATACAATTATTGAAGAATTGCGCTTAAATTAAATTGTGTATCCTTACTTTTAGACTAGTCAACTAGTCTAAGTTTAAACTTCCATTTAAACGTCAGGAAAAGAGTGAAGATATCTTGTCTCTTTGTAAATGGGCTACATCAGATTTACGGTCGTGTTTACAAGTAAATGTATAAATGCAATTGAGTGCTATCTCTGCCGTGCCGCCGCTGATGCTGCACATGAGGAGGTGGACAGCCTCGCTGGCAGCGAGCCAGCAACTCCGGCTAGAAAGCAGCTGAAGAAAAGGAATGCACAGAAGAAATGCAAAGCGCTCAGCTAAATCCTCCCGATGCTTTAGACATGCAGCGTCGAGCCGCTGTGAATCGAAAAACCACTCACAGGAGCGTTTAAAACAGCTGAGGGTCTTTGATGTGCATTTTGCTCCCTGCGTTTCAAAAGCAAATTGTACACATGTATCACTTAGGCTCACGGAGCGCATTAATTCAGAAGCATCAACAAAACCATGTTTTCTCACATTGAGATTTCCAGCGGCCTTTACTCATTTGCACTTAAACGATATGAAGCTGATACACGTGCTAAACCTTTCCCATATTTACATTTACACATTAATTTCACTTCTCCTTTGTAACTAGACAGCACGCTGCATGGGGTCACTTTTGAAATATAATCCTGCTATGCGATGCATGAGCTGAGAGATATGAACTGCTATCCTTGCATATTGATAACAAATTAATTTCCATCATCATAACTTTGAAAGCGGCCAAGGACATAGATATCACAGATTGTCCCTACTGTTTGGCTATGACGTGACCTGTGGGAAGCGCACAGCTGAAACATAACATGTATTCATATAAGAATGTGGCCGATTATTAATTCAATTTAATCAGTCAAGGCCACCAGAGGGTACGATGACTGATAATAGGACACGGTCCAGAGACTGCGACTCTCATCTGGTATGATGAGGGTTTTCCACAGTTGTTCTCAGCAGCAGTGAGCTTTTGGGTACTGACACCCTGTTCTGAGTTGAAATCGGTTCCAAAATTTATAAGGAGGAAGCTTAAACTTTCTATGAGTCGGCATGAGTTCAGATTTTTTCAAGGTCAGCTTGATCTCAGAATGATACAACAGCCACATACCATATGTGCTGTTTGCTGAAAGAATTATGGGTATTCTCAAAGTCTTTTTAGCACAGCGTTTCATTGCTGAGTTGCAGCTGACAGACACTGCAAGTCCTGGCAGCCACATCTGCAGTGATGACACGCTATCAAGAAACCTAAACAAAGGAGAATGTACGTATGGATGGTTACATTTGTATGTGGATACAAAAGAGGAAAAATGGAGGGCAGTCACGAACATGTGCTAACTCAGAGTCAGCTCTTCACATTTGTATGACTACAACATGCATCCCTCTGCCGCGACTCAACGAGGAAACACTGTGACTGCCAATCTGACAACTGACAATCAATCTCTCAATGTGCCTACAGCATGTGAGTGGTGCATGAAGACAGACTTGAAAATCTGTAACTACCCTTTAATTACCATGCACTTTTATTATGTCCACTGATACAGACTCCTCACTGATTACACATATCTCAATGCACTGCATGCCACAAAACTGCAGCTAAAAACTGCTGAAAACTTCTTCACACACCTAAGTCTAAAAGTCTAAGACTGACACAACCAAACTAGACCTAAATTCAAAGGGGTTTATTGTTTACATTTGCACATATAATAAGCCAATAATTGTAACCAGGAATTACTAGTAACTAGAATCAATACGGGGAACCTAAAAGCTAAAATACCCAAGCCTCCACTGACATCAGATGAGCTGAGGCACTTCTATGAAAGGGTCTTGAGTAAGGCTACTGTTTGGGCCATTATCTTGGAAGCTGAAGACAAAAACCAAGATGTCTTCGGTCTTCTGTCAGACTCAGCTCAGATGACAGTGGCTGATCGGTGAGGCTGACCCACCGTACTCTGCTGTACATCCCACACCTCGTGCCACCCAGCCTCCTCCTGTGGGGAAACTTTGTGCCTGTAATAACAAACTCTGCGCGCGAGGCTCAGATGAGCGGGACAAGCTAAGGCATCTCCAACCAAACAAAATCTTTCAGAATTTCTAAGCTCAGAGATGCTTACACAAACAGCCGGGCAAAATCCATCTTTCTGACAGAATCATTTCCAAAGCCTGAAGCCCCAACTGGGTTCCTGGATGCACTTCTGAGCTGTGCCCGCCTGGGAGTGAGTGTGAGTCTGTGAGTGTGTGTGTGTGTGTGTGTGTGTGTGTGTGTGGGTGTGTGTGTGTGTGTGTGTGTGCATGGGGCAGGGTAGGGAGAAGGAGAGGATCAAATATGACTCATTCAGCACAGAGTATGAACCGTGTGTGCAGCGGCTCTATAGAATGTGAGTGTTCGAACTAGTTGAGTCATGCATCCTTGACTGTTTGACCTAACAGACAGACAAGCAGACATATTAAACTCCGTCTGACCAACCAATTCACACAAGCTGCCTCTCAGCACGGTGTGATTCTGTGTGTGTGTGTGTGTGTGTGTGTGTGTGTGTGTGTAGCATGCCTGTACTGCCGAAAACAGACAGCAGTATGAGTCCTCATCGAAGGATTATACCCCTGGTGCAAATGGACTGAATGAACTGGACCGAAGGTGGAACTGACATGTCACATCTCAGTAACATCCACTTGCTGCCTGCTCGTACCGATCTGTGAAGTTGTGGACCTGTGCATTACAGAGCGTACAGAGGTGGATGTGGATAGTATAGTTTAGCCTGGAAGAAGAGGGGCAACTGCTAGCCTGGCTCTGTTCCAAGTAAAAAAAAAGCCTATCAATACTAGGGCCACACAAGTAATCGAAACATTATCAATACCACAATATAACAAAGTGCAATACCTAAATCGCAGGAGCTGCAACTTTTTGGTATGAGTCAGCCTCCTCACTTTTGGTGAGATACTTATATAAACTGTCAGGTACTCTCCTTCTTTTCCATCTTCTTCTCCTCCATATCCTTACATTGGCAGGTGCCGCTCGAGTGAATGACTTCTCATCTCTAGACTTCTCTAGGTTTTACAGCTAATGCTCTACATGCTGCCACCTGCGTTACCGGAGGGAATAGACATCAACTAGGCCCGGAAGGTTTTGCCTCCCATCCACGCTGCAGAAAATATTTATATGGGAGCAAAGTGGGAGAGGAGGGTAAAATATGGGAGAATCCTGGTTGATAGAGCTGTATTGTTCAGCTCTAATCAACAAACTCAAGCAAAACAAAATCTAAACTAATGTTGTGTTTTGTCTGTTTAACCCATATAAACAGGCATTCATCAGCACAAAAGACATTTGGCAGCATTCAAGACTTGTGATTAGTGTCCTTTAACCTAAGTTTTATTAATATTATTAAATACTATTCTGGAGTCCTAATTCTAAGATTGACCAATTTAATTCTCTGGACAAAACCTATTATTTATATCCTGTTTTCATCAGTGACCTCAAGCTATTACAGAAGGGTTTCTAAAGATGGGTTTCTAAGATACGCTGAATAAGCAGACACACCTAAACCAGATCAGTCCTAGATCTTAACTATTCAGCAGACTGAGGACGTCATGCTACCGACCGATGGCACGGTAATGACGCTGCCACCCCCTCCACCCAAACCTAACCACCTCTACCACCACAGAGGATAAGGAAGGGTGCGGTCACAGTGCTTTGATCGCAACCATTTGGAGCAAATGAGGTGCCACCATGAAACTGCTCGGGTTGTTGTAAGATGTGGATGAAACACCACACTGTGAATTTGACAGCAGAAGCAGATGACGATACCTTGTATAAGAACAGTATTGGCTTGTTTAAAGGGTCAAATAAATGATGAGTGGAGGTGATTCTATGGTGATTTTCATGGTTGGGCAATGAACAGTGGAGATAACAATGTTCCAAAATATCAGGGATGTGTGTGATGTGTGATTTAATACATTATTAAAATTATTGTTGCAGAGTGCCTTTATTCCATCTTCTGCTAAATTGCCTGTTCTCAAACAGCAATATATATATATAAAAAAACTGACTGTATTGTTTAGCTATGGCCAAAAAACTCATCTCTGCCATGTTATCAGTGGTCCTCTCACATATATCGTAATCATGCATCATTTATTTTTGTCTGAACCTTTGTGCTGCTTTGTTCTGCAGTCAGTAAAAGTTATCAACAACAAGCTACAATATCCTTCTTCCTCCAAAATGTCAACGCCTGCAGTGACAGAGACAAAAGATCCTCATTTCCTGAGCCACCACAGAGGATTTAATCAAGTTTGGATTAAAATTCGTTTGGAAAAGGCCCAATGAGCCAGAGGACTGAAGTCTTTTCAATGTGAATTAAAAACTAAATAAATCAGCATTTCAGGTTGGGCTAAAGAAATTAAATATTATGTACAAAAAGGACCTTGTGGCCAGCTGACCTGTAAATGGGATCCTGCATCACCATCATCTTGCTCTCATCCCACGTCCACTCCTTCTTCTGTGGAAACAAACAAAATACAAAATGTAAGCTTTTCAATGCATGAAGCTGCGGACTGGAGGAAGGAGAAATGCCTTCATTGGGCAGTGAAGCATTACCCGAAAAACAGCAAAAACATTAGAGAAGTGCATTTTGTTCTTGGTATCAGTGAACTGCATCAGAATATTAGCGTAGATTTACACTCTACACTGCATTTATTGACAGTTTTCCTTTTCCTTTAGTCTGCTTGAGTTAAATCTAGCTTCCAGTTTAATGTGACAATGAAAATGTCACACACAAGAATTATTCATATTGATTTCCATCTCCACAGACCTTTGTTGACTCAATCATTCAATCAGTCCCCTCTCCAGTCTTTCATTGGCTCTGACGTACTCAGAGATGTAAATAGATCATGACCGTCACACTTGACATTTCAGCTTTCTGGCCAGGGAGCCAAATGACAAAAGAAAACAGGTGGAGTCAAAACATCCTCCTATCGACTGACCTTTCATTCCAGCCAGCCAATTAATTTGACACTCAGCTTTCGATAATGGTTTTAATATTTCACCCCCACCACCACACAGGAAGGCAGTCACTCAAACCACTTTGATCACATCTCCTCTCTCATTTTTCTCACTTCGTCTTTGTTTCTAGGCACGAAAAGTTGAGTTGGTTGAACGCTTACCTGGACCCAGAATGAAGTACACATGGGCACTCAGAGCTGATCTTAACAGACCGGAGGATGAAGGAGTTGCAAAGTGAAGGGAATCGTGGGTTCTTTTATGTCCCTTGCTGTGAAATCCTATTTAAGTTCTTTAGTTTTATGATATATTCGCTGTTTTTCAACATACAATGATAGGTCTACATACTTACCATTGGTTTTAATTAGGTCAACTTGGCAGAAGACCAGAACTACAATACCCACAAACCTCAGCCACTGTGGCTCTGAAGAAGAAGGTAGAAGTGAAAATGAGAGAGTCACGTTGGAAAAAGCATTCAAAATGTATTCTATGAACAGCTGAGTTGAGACTATAGTTTGCTGATGTAGTCAGTCGATGCTGATCATTTAATTAATATCAGTTATTAGTAATCTAACCCTTTTCTGGTAACGTAGAGGTTAGACCTTTACTACACCAACTTTAAGAGTCTATAAAAACAGATCTGAAATCAGATTTAAGAGCTGCACATATCAGCTATCAGGCAGGTCTGATACCCAAACATCAGATACAGTAATACTATGCAATCACAGGAATATTTTACAATCTCCAAATGATGTACCATCCACACACACTACTGTTCACACAAAATAGAACGTGGATACAAAGACAGGCACGCATATCTATATAACTGAGCATTTATATCGATGTAATAAATAGGCTGTCCCTGAGAGGACCGCTACGGCAAGTCAATTAAAGCTTCTGTTAATGAGACACTAATGTATATCTGCAACGTATAGCTGCCTGTAAGAACAAGTCAAGGTCAACGCAACTCCCACTGTTCCAGCCACACCATTGAGAAATCCTTCATACTCAAATCTGCACAGTAGCTGATTAGCAGAATGCATACAGAGTAGTAGTTACAGTCTTTCATGACTGTTTGTCCAACTGTACAACAAATGCCAATGTTTTTTAAAATGTCAGGTTAGATTAATTTAAAATCATTACATTTAACATTTTTAGCAGACACTAGTGAAAACTTTGACCCCACACTCAATGCAAAAAGATCAGGAAGTCGTAAGAAGTCCATTCATTTCCTATTGTGCTGAGAAATCAGAGAAATTTGACTTCTGAGTGGATGTTATTAAATTAGCTGAGAAAATCTTGCCATGGAGGCCTTATCACAACCACCGGTGGTCAACAGCCAATCAGATTTTTGAGCCACCTTGTCTCCCTATTGACATGTAGACAGGTCGACAGATAAAACAATTCAGTAAGAGTCTCTGGCCCTTGCACATATTATCTGTCTGAACAGAGCTACAGTTTCAACACAAAATGATAGTTGACAGTTTCTACTGTTATATTAAATATTAAATTCATTTCAGAGGACTCTGTCCAGCAGCACTGAACCTTGAAGAACAGTGAATGGTTCTGTCTGGATAAATGAACTGAGATGAAAAAATGAGCGCTGGTAAGGAGAGAGGACGGCACGACCAAATTAACTTCCCTTTGTTCCCATCCGCTGGTTTTCCACCTGTCAGACTCTGGGCGATTCTCGGCAGGTGAAGTCGACTGCAGCCTGTCCCTGTGGATTACAGCTGTCAGCCTCACCACACCTGGAAACACAGATCCACTTGTCTCCTGTCTCAGCACTCCCCGCTCCAGTTTCATCAAGTTTATTCTTCTCTTTTCTCATCTTTTAACTCCCTCCTCTCTTTACTCTTCAGCATCTGTCCCTATGTTCTTCTTCATCTTCTCTCATACTATTAAGTCCTCTCATTCCTCTCTCCTCTTACCCCTGTCTGCCCTCTTAATTAAGACGTGGATCGATCCTCACCTCCTGCCACATACAGGATACAGGAAATGGATCTGGGCTGGTTCTTTGAAGTGTCTGACCCAACATCTTGCATTTCAGCACCAAACACCCCCCATGACACATTCTGCTCTTATACACAAGGGTGTTTAGCTGGCTGTAATATACAACAGCATCATTAACGTGCCATCATTTTTACACCTACGCAAAAGAGTAGTAATTGTAAATGTGTCTCGGTATTGACAGACTAAGAAGAGTACTGACTGATCCCTAATTCATCTGCAGCTGCAGTTTGTGCTTCCTGAGATCACAGATCTGTGGGCAGCTGATGAGATACATGGCAGGGACAGACCAAGCAAAGTGGAATCCGCACACCGTTCACTGGACTACAGTGGCTTCATCTCTTGTAATTGGAGTTAATGATAAACACAAATCGTATCAGCGTGCAGAGTCTTTTTTTTTTTTTTTTTTTCCAGTCGATTCCTTCTCTTAATGGATGCACAGCAAAACAGCCAGAGTGAGCCAGCCTCCTGGAGTCATGACAATACTTTCTGGGCAAAAATGTTCACGTTGTAATCACACAATTTTAAGGATGAAGACATTTTACACATTGTGCACGCACAGAAAAATTGTAATTAATTGACTTCATTTGATGGATCACTTGGACGTACCAGCTCATTGACTTAATTTGCTCCAAGACAGACTCATAGAGCAGCACAGCACACTGCACAAAAAGACTTAGTAGCCTGTAATAAAACTGACATTGTCTATTGATTGTCTATTGCTATTGATTTGAAATATGACCAAAGCACAGTAAATACACCCAAGATCCTTCTTTTCCAAGTCAGAAATAAAGCTCAAGTAAAAAGGTCACTCACTTTTTTCTTTTTCCTCAAGCTGACTTTCACGCCGTCTACAGACACCACGATGTTGACTTTTTTCTTCTTGATGTTTTTCACCTTGAACTCATACTGCAGAGAGAAGACAGACAGACAGAGATGTATTAATATTTTGGGGGATTAAGGTAAACAGTGACTGTTACAGCCTCTCAAATATTTGAAAATGGATCAGTCCGGTCATGTCTGGAGGCAATATATTTAGATATACAGCTAGAAGTCAGAAAACAGCATTGAATATGAAGAAATGAAGGGTTTGTTCATACATTTTGTTCATCATTTAAAACACAGTTGCATGGGGGCCATCGAGGGCCACGACATTCTCTACACCACATCACAAAGTGAGCTGTGACGAAGTAAGAAATGGAGACTCGCTGTAGCCTGAGATTGAAATTGTGACAGCATGAAACAAAAATACTAAAAACATGAATTTGAAAACTGGTTTCTGCTCATTTTACTTTGATGTGATACCATCTTCACATCCCTGTAGTCAGACGCCATGCGTGAAACCTTTCAACAGCATTGCAGAAACATGTTTTTTTCCTATTGTCAAATCAGGACTTACTTCTTACATGCATCAGAGTTTAATTTTGCCTTAATTCAAACCAAAAACTATTTTCCTTAACAAAATACTGTATTACATTAACAATATTCTGAGTAATTCAAGATGGACTTTGGTTCATAGGTCACATCTCAGGGCGAAGATTGGTTTTCTTTGTTGAGAACTGGTATTTTCCCCTTGGCAGATTTAGAATTATTTAGAAGAAAAAGGGATTACGTGAGCTGTGTGATTTAGAAATGTCATTTTCTTTTGGATTCTACATGTTTTTTTTTTTATGAAATTAAAGTGTCAATTTCCCATCACATGGTTTCACAGAACCGTGAAATTCTCTGGAATACAGATGATGGAAAATTGGAAAGGGTGTTTAATTTGATGTTTAAGTTTGCCAACTTTGTCTCAAAGGCCTGGAAAAGGCTGTAAGAAAGAATATGCGACTGGTACTTATATAATGCCTTATAGTGGTTCATTCATTTATCAAGCAAACTTAAAACAGAGTTTAACACTACGACTGCCAGTCCAGAGCATCCTATTCCAGTTTTCAGCACCTGACAGTTTGTACGACACAGTTTAGTCACAGCTGTACAAGTACCATTTAAAGTTTGCTGCAAAAACTGAAAGAGGACAGGAAAAGAGATGACTGGCTGCTCAGCGTAATGCAGTGCAGATAAAAAGCTGGATCGGGTGCAGGAATAAGAGCTCTACCAAAAACAGCCTTTTACACAGGCCGCACAAGACGACACTTGAGGGAGTTCAGAGTTAGGAATCGCGTTTGCCCAATGGCTAGACACTGCAGTGAATTTCACAATGCTAATGCTTCCTTATTGCGCACAGAGGGCACTGAGCACATCAAACCTTTGATCAGGGAGGGAACAGAATACGGAAACTTAACCAAAGGGATGTTTTTGGATTCACAGACTGGATGAGTTGAAGTATCCTGATATGGATTTGACATGTTTTCTGTAACAGGCTATACAGTACAGGATATCAGGCTATAGCCTACCCCCTTTTTCACAGTTTTTTTTTTTTTATGGCACTACATACGTGTGTTCAAATATATTTTTATGTGTCATCTCATGCTGTTTCATTGCTTCATTATTCTTTATTTGTTTCACCTGTCGTGGTTTCATTCCGGTCATGTGCTTGCTATTATATAGGTGAGGCCACACTCGTGTTGTTTGTTGTTTGGAGCCCTGATGAAGACGCAGTAGTTGAAACACGTTGGCATTTAATGTTTTGTCTTTTTTAAAGTCACTATAATAAAGGCTTTTTAACATTCCCTTCCCTGTTTGGCACATTTTCTTCTATTTGGAGTACCCGGATTGCTTTGTGGTTTTTGTAGACCATGAAATTCATCTGACCAAGGCACTTAACGCTGACCAAGTGTTTAAATGAAGCAGCTTTGTGGCCAACCGTGGACAAACTGTGACTGCAGTGGTCACAGGTTAAGTCCACCATGTGAATTATACAAAGAAACTGAATTCTTGATTTGAACTTCAACTTGCCATCTAAGGATCATAATAATAATAGTAGACCAGGCATTCCCATTCACTCCTATTCAGTGTTTCACACTGATGAATTGCCACAGAAAATGACAACTGAATGAACATAGCATGGTCGGCAAACCTCTGTCACAGTCAATTTACACACCACGGATCAGACTGAGACGGCTTCCATCATCTCCACTGCCTCTAATGGAGCTGTGAGCACTGTCAGAGAACAACGCTGCAGCAGGTGACCACAGTCTACGCAGCAGGGAGACACGCTGTTTGCATATCAAACACGGCACAGGTATATAAAGCAGACAAAGTGTCTTTTATGCCATGGCAGGAATCCTGTGTTCATATTCAAGTGCAAGGACACATGCAAACACACGTGCAGCCAGTCTACCTCGCTCTCCCACAATCCTCTGCATACTGATGGCAATCTGAATTAGTGGGATGTAATTGAGTCGTATAGAACCACCTGTCATGGTAGCCTGGAGACATTAGCTCCAAGCACCGTCTGTTTGTCTATTTCTGTCTATCAGCACTCTGAGTTGGCTGGTTGCTGAGCCTTGCTGGGTGATACATTATTGTGTTTGTGTTTGAAAGTGGACATTCATTAAAGCAGCACTAGCAAGCAATTTAATGCAACTATGCTATGAGCCCAAGTTATAACGCCCTCCACCCTGAGATGCTGCAAGATTCACCCTGTTTACTCAAATGGAATTCGGGTCTCTGCTATTGATGCTCAAGGGAAATCTGCTCAGTGCAAGGAAGTGAGAAATCGAAAATTAAGACAGCAAGTAAACGGCAACTGCAGTGAGACGCTTGTCCAAACAAGCCGACAAGCTGACTTACTTCACCACTTCAGGCAAACACTGAAAAAGCAACATTTAGTTGACCGATGCCGCAGCGGGTCTTCTGTTGAATAAACTTCTTTAAGCTTTTGACAGTGACCTTGTGCTTTTACTTGGAGCTGCCAAACTCCAAAGTCTCTGGCAGCACTGGTAGCACAAAATCTGCAAAGTCATACACTGCTGCTATAAAGAAACTGGCTGATTGTGTTTCTCACTTGCTGTCTTTGCATTCAGTCACCTCTAAATTAAATCTAAATGTAGATGCTTTTTACGAAACTTTATTGGTCATGTTTTCCAAACTGCTTGCAGGTACTTTCTGTCAGTCAATCTGTCAATATTGCTGCTATTGTATCCGTCAGTCGCCCTCTCTGTCTGTGACTGTCCTGTGCTCTGGCCTCTGTAGTGTCACTCTGGGTTTACTTAACATCGACTTGATTTTCCCTCATTTTAATTTCCAATTCAATTTGAATTCTCATATCTTATTTTAGGTAAATTTCCCTTGTAAAAAAGACTCACAAGTTCACAAGAAAGCAGCAACACCTTACATTGGAGGCAGAAACTGTGCCTGAATATGATAATCTGTGCTTACGTTTAAAACTCATTTTAATGAATACATTAAAATTCTACCAGTGTATATTCACGCTCTCAACAATTCAGGTTTTCAGCATTCACCATCTGTATCGTTTGTGGTGCCCTTGACGCACATCCAGCCAGAGACGGAGTGACTGTATGTGTTGGAATGGTCGCGGTATAATAAAGGATGGCAGAACGCAGAACCCAGGGCCTCGTCAGCATCACTCTGTGGAAAATCTAATTGAGGACATTTCACAAAGCTGGGCAGGAACCCAATCGGCTCCTCGACTGTGGGGCCACAAACAATGCTGACAGGAACACAACAGCTCTGGCTGTCAGTGGGTTTGTTTCTTAACTGACAGACAAGAAGTGTGACGTTGCCAAGGTCCTTGTCCTTGGAGCTCCAGGCCAGCACTGAAAAACTGTGTGTAGGAGTGTGAAACCTGTGAGCCGATTTATCGATTAGTCGATCATAAAATTAATTTACAACAATTTGGTAAGAGGGAGTTATCTATCCATTAGAGAGAGAGAGAGAGCTCATGTGGGCGTGTTTTTTGTGAGTATGGACAGAAGCGAAGATGTGATACACCAGCTGTCTCTGTCCAGTTTTACTTTACAGTTCTCCGGTTAATCAGTGAAGTGTACGAACTTCATTGCAGACAGAATTGTCTATGCACAGACACACAGAGTGATGGCGTGTGACTGGTCGAATGCACATCATTAAATATGCTGTATCTCCACTACGCAGCATTTTTATAAACTATGATAATCTGGTCATGGGTCAGATCTCTTGCACACGTCCAGGCGCCATCTCACTCCCGCTTCCTCTCCTTGCGTGGGTCAGGTTTCGCGGGGAGAGCAACAGGCACGTTACGGAGCAACAGACCACGTTTGTAGCCCACTGAGGAAGTGGATCAGATGACAAATGTTCTTTCTTTTGTGATTTTTCTTTGTGTGGCGTGCCACCACAGCAAGACTTAACTTGTGTAACGTAATAACCTTTATGATTTACTTTACATAACAGGTGTCTAAGTCTATCCAGAGGTACTGTAAGTAAATGACATCTGTGTGTGTCTGTATGTAAGCTTTCATTCTTTTTACCTTTTTGTGACCACAGACAAATAACTCCTGTGGCACTGAGAAACCTTTTTGCCAATAAAGGCCTTTGCAAACTTCTAGGTACCATCCCGAGTTTTTAGCCAATGCCACTGCTGTGTAATCAAGGTCTGCCCATTGAACACACGTTCCAAAACATTTTCAAGAAACCTTTCCAAAGGCTTTAAAGAGTCACCAAATCAGCCAATTTCTGACCTCTGAATCATCACCCACATCTCTGATTGTTCAAGGATTCAGAAAGGTCTGGTGTTGCATCCATTGATGGCTATTTCCAAAACTGAAGAAACAATCAACCAATCAGAGCTTTGAGGACAGGTTTAAGAATGAGGACATAATTTTCCTATATAGCAAAATGGTGATGAGCATTGATGAGATCACGCAGCAGGACAGCTTGTTGTGATCCACTTTCAGAGAATCAACTTGTCAAGTGGCACCACAAGAAATCAGCTAACACTGAGATGACGTCAGGCTGAACGGCTGAAGTGCGTCTGGTAAGAGACCCGCAATATAAATGCTTATGTCTGTCTTTACAATGAGATCTCAAAATGGAAAAAACAAGTATAAAAACCCAGAGATACTTTCAACAAAGGGGGGAAAACACACACACACACACACACACAGTCCAGTTCTTCCAATATATTTTCATACAGTAACACAGAGAGAGCTGAAGCACTTCAGCCATTACTCTCAAGTCTCAAAGAGCATGAGAGTTTATGTGTCAGAGTTTTATGGGCGGTTTTACGGGTGTGTTGTAATCTGCTGTAATGTTGACCGTGCTGCACGTGCAAGATTTTAACGTTGGTAAGCCTGATGGATTGCATGATTGACCGCCAAAGAAATGACTACCGCAGCTATTTAACAGATTTCATGCAAGGTTTGACTGGTTAAGTGTATGCAGCATAATATGAAAGAAAGCACTTAACTCTAATAAGCCCATCTACTGCCGTCTCATACAGCCACGAGAGTCCACATCGGCCACCAAACAGCTCCCACTCTCCCTGGTGCTTTCAGTTTCCATTCCAAGGTACAGCAGCAATATGATTTATAATAATCAGTGCTGCGTCTATCTGCATAATATGAGCATATGCATGAACGTAATTTAAACGCTTGTACCACAGCAACTGCTGCACTCGGGGAATCGCACAGGTATTCATTTTACACAACTTGCAATTTATTGGATCTGACTTTTCCCCAAATGCAGCACCTCTACACCAGACGAGGTGGTGAGAGTGTTTTAGTGAGCACAGACGACAGCTCACAACAAACTTTAGGTCATTCAGGAAAAGCCTCTAATGTCTCTGCCAGAAGAGTCTCTGAATTTGAAAATGCAAAATCGCTATAAGTTTGTTATTTCAGCTGCATCCTCAATAGTTTTTGACACGTGAGGACACAATAGGGAGGGGAGGGGGGGTATATTCAGTACTTATTAATGAACTTAACCTTTTGGGTCAGCTGGATTCGCCCAGTATTTATTCAAGTTCTTATAAATTTGGATTACTTCTTTAATGTGATCTTGTTTTTCTTGTTGTTTTTTGTTCCTATTTCATGGGGGTCAGGTGTCACACTGGGCTGGGCCCCCAATATCAGAATGTAGGTCTCGAAGTAAATCGGCAGCTCCAGTATCAGCGTGGGAAGCACTATTCTTTAAAAGCACGCTTTGTTTTTAGTCTTGTTACACACAGTAACGTCTACCCTCACTTATGGTGGCATTTCATACTTGGTGTGTAGACTCCTTAATGATATCAAATAGCCTCTGTGCATGGAGAAATACTGGACGGAATATGCTGTGTGATTTAGAGCTGAAGCTCTTGGTTACAGTAAACAGGATTTGCTTACGTGCAGCAGTTTGGAGATATATAGACTTTGCCAAGCAGTGACAGGACATTAGCGTGCATGTAAACAAACTGAAATGAAATGAACACTCAAGTCTAAGAATAGGCTCATCCATCATGCAAATAAGTCATTCCAACATTCGTGGCCACTGTTTCCTGATAAACGGTCCGTTATTTCCTAAAGGTCCCTTCCTCCTCTTTCCAGTATAATCCATCATTTTGGCAACAAAGACGCCAACGCACCGACACAATAGCGCCCTCATCCAGCGGTGCTATTTTCACTCACAAATATCAGGTGGGAGCCAGGAGAGCTCAATAAAAGCCTGCAATTCTGTTGATGACCACAATTCATTAAGGGGGGTTGAATGTGCGGTGAGTGAAATAAAAGACTGAAATAAACACATGCCGATACAAACACACACACACCGCTGACGTCAACTAACAGTAGTCAATATGAGTGTTCAATGATCTCAGCAGGGCAGCAGAGAGTGTTTGCTGAGGGAAAGGGCACGTGGTGTGCTGTTGAACGAGCTATTCATTTAGCTCTTTGACAAAGGCCTTTCTGAGACGATTCTGGTGTTGTTGTCCAACTCCTTGTCCATTTTTTTTATACTGGGAACATACTTTCTGCTGGAGTGTTTCCAGCCCTGCCTCCTCTGTCTGTGCATGTACAGGCAAACACACTCGGACAAGAAGCTCCACTTTCCCACATGCCAATTTGTTCCAAACCAGTGCCCTTTGAGCAGTGAGTTTGCTCCCTGACCAACCATGAGCACACATCCATCTCAATGACATGTCTACTCCAGAGAGAGGAAAAAGGGATAAAGAGGGCAGTAAAGCATAATAAAGAGAGGAAAAGGGGAGAGAAAAGGAGACAAAGACAGATTCAGAGAGAGGGGAGAGGCAAGAATCTGAAGTTTAATTAACAAATCAGATCATTAACTGCATAATTACTCAAACTGGAAGTCAATGTCTCTTAAATACGTCTGTCTGTCATGTTGTCATTAGGTGCTTGGTGAAGTGAAATGCATGTGGTTTTAACCTTCATAGAGCACCTGAAGTTACTGCTCATACTTGCGACTGTCACTGCATTTCCACTGGAAGATGTTTTCTTTCCTCTTCTCTCTTCACAGCCAAACTCTACAGGCTGATCTCTAACTTTATCAGGTCTTCTCTATTAATGACTTTGTTGGCTCTGCTCTCATTGTTGTAAAAAAATGTAAATATAAATATCCTATGATTAGGTTTTCCTGAAAAATGCTCCCTGGTCAGTGGCAAAATTTGACTTAGTGTGACGTTGTTATACAGCGTTGCTATGGTCAGATGAACAGACACCAGAGACAGCAGTCCACGTCCTGCCTCTTCTTTTAACCATGCAATCGCTCTCCAATGTTAACCAAGTAGGTTTAGTTGCTTGAACCTAAACTAGAGGTGGCAGATCAGAAAGAACGCTTTTCTAACACTTAAATGGTTCATCCACTACTTTTGTAAAGTTGTTGACAGAAACTCAGAGTGGGAGTATCACCAGGGTCATAGTCAGGGCTTAGATATTAGTGAGGACCAGATTTTTTAAATTTTCATGGAGCTGTATCTGTTAATGCCTGACGCTGTGTGACCTTTAATCTCACAGGATCAAAAGGACGTTAAGTGACTCCTGTTTCTGTCCTGCTCCTTCCTCTGTCTGTCCTGCTCCTTCCTCTGTCCGTCCTGCTCCTTCCTCTGTCTGTCCTGCTCCTTCCTCTGTCTGTCCTGCTCCTTCCTCTGTCCATCCTGCTCCTTCCTCTGTCTGTCCTGCTCCTTCCTCTGTCCGTCCTGCTCCTGTCTGTTCTTCCTTTAGTCTCTCCTACACAGACAGCTGTCTTATCGATAGCAGTATTGTGCCGGTTTCATGTCACTCAGATGAGGAGAGACAGCGGGGGTAGAGGTGGGTGAGCCCTATCACATAACACTAAGCCAACTGCAAGAAATGTTGGTGTTTTACTTGATGTTTGTTGACCAGGTAAAGAAGGTTGTTTCTTTCAACTTCAGTTAACTTCAGAAATTAGATCTTTCTTATCCTTTGAGGATTCATACAAGGTTGTCTATACCTTTATTTTCTCCAGTCTACATTTCTGTTCTGCCCTCTAGACATGTATTACTCAGGCTTCCCTCTATCGTCGTCATCCTGCTGCCAGGATTATCACCGGTTCAAGAAAACAACATCAAATTACTCCCACTCTGGCCCATCTGCATCGGTTTCCAGTTCATCATGTCAAAGACCTACTAACCCCTTATGAGCATAGGTGCTCTCTTTGATCAGCTGATGATGGCTTTCTGGTGATTCTGGTGATGTAGGACGATCAGGCTTTTACAGTCCAGACCCCCAAACTCTGAAATGATTCACATGCTGAGGTTAGGCTAAATCTATCACTGATTTTAAATCTCGTCATATCTCTTCTTCTATTATTATTATAATAACTGGAAGACATCAAAACACAGATTAGTGAATACTGTCTGACTCAGTAGTCACAGCCAACCAACCATGAACCAGTCAGCACGACCTTAAATCACCCAGAAAGAGAAAGCAAACAATATCTTCAAAACTTCCCCAAAGGAGAGCTAGAGGGACGGTCAGGAAAAGGCAAAAACCAACAATCAGAGCTGTTAGAGGACATGCGGGAGACCACATCTACAACACAAAGGTTAGTTCTCTCTGTTCTTCATTGCAAGAAGAAACTAGAACACTCCTGCAGTGAAAAGTAGTGTATTTTTAGTTCAGTTTTACCCATTACAATTTTTGTCAACCATCTCTGTATTATTCTACATAAGTGCCATGTGCCCATTTGTAGCAGAAAAAAACTCTTAATTTCAAAAAAGTTAAATTGTTAACTGTAAAATAGCAACATACATAGTCCGATATCTTACTTCTACAAATGAGGGCTGTGCTGTTACCAAACATGATGTGTTAATCCAGAAACTGTGTGTGCTGTCAGGTTCAGATCAGGTACCATCAGACACCTACAAAGGTATTGCCACAATACTACAACTAATGTCGCTATTTTATCTATTTGTCCCTGATAACAAAAACAATGTTAAAATGTACAATTTGATTGAATTCATAGCATCGTAATCACAGGAGAGAAAGCAGAACAAACAGGACATTTGGACAGTAGAGGACAGAGGAGGCTACTGCCATTCACCTACACAGAGCTCAGTATCACGTAGCTGAATAGAGCAGGCTGCATCTTCAAGCAAAAGGAATGGTTAGCTATCCCACGAATGTCATAGCAAGTTCAGCTGACTAATAACATATGATAAAACCTTTTTATTGGCAAAGATCGGATAACCAAACTTTGAAGCCAATGTTGCTCCACTATAGATGTCCAGTCACTGGTGTGTATTTCAGTGAACTGAGATTCCAGCAAAATCATCTCATGTATATGTGTGGTTTCTGTGGTTGCCATGGTCACAAAAGTTAAAAAAAAAAGCTTAGTTATCATCAACTGAGACAGCAGCGACAAATAGCCGCAGGCATTCACAAGAAAGGCACCTGCTGTCTCTTGGCACTGCAGCCCACCTTTGCAGCACGGCTGCCGTCGTGTTTACACATTAAAACAATGGAGGAGGCGGCAATCACTCTCTCCATGAAAGCACTTCAGGAACTTAATGTAATTGCATCATATTCATTTAAAAGCTGCACCAGGAGCATAATTCTGGTTGCTGAATTGACATTGTAATCATCCGTGGTGCATCTGATTCTTCAGTTGGGTGACGAGCTGTAGGACTGCACTGAATGGCATTTCTTTACATTTAAGCTATTATTGAGGTTTTCCAATGAAGAATGAAGGAATGTCTGTCCTCATTGTTTATGATGTCATCACCCTAAATTAAATAAAATCCTCAAACTAAATACTAAAATGAAATCACATGAGGTAATCATTCTTTTATAAAATCAGTTTTATTTGATGAATATCACTTTGTTTCATCAACATAAATACACATAAATATATTTGCATGCATGTATGTATTTAGAGCTGGGATGCAGCTGCCTTCTCTGTAGTCACCCACTCTGTGGTCTTGTTCAACAGCGTGACCTGGTTGGTTACATGTCATGTAATAGCCTATCAACACTAAAGGCAACTGTGCCATAGACAGGCAAAGAGGAAGACATGCACAGGCTGGAGCTGCTCCAGTGGTCTGAGTTTAAAGGTAAGGAAGCGGATTTAAGTGAAATTGCAATAAAAATCACAATCTTATGATCTATCAAATGTTGATTTAGTCTTTTAATGTCGCTGCCTTGAATTGCTCGATGCAGCCCTACAAGCTAACAGCTATTCATCTGTGGCATTTCAGTTTTACACAGTCTGATGATGTAATTATAGGCTGCATTTTGAGCAGACCGACACAGATCAAATATTTCATTTTTTCTCACTTTCAATTGAGAGATCAAGTGTCTGATAAAAGTGGTAGCTCTGCAAATCAACTACAAGAACATCCAAGCCAGACAATTCTCCATGATTTAAAAACACGCTACCACTGCTCCAGTGCACGGATTCTCAAACTCACGATGAAGATCTGAGGGTCGTGAAACCTAAGAAATGTGTGAGCTCGCACAATTCCCTTCAAAATAACAGGAAGAAAACAATTCAGTGGAATTAAAGGGGTTTCTTACAGTACAAAGCAACAGCCAGTGTTGTGTATCCATTCATTTGTGAAGAGCTTCTGCTATATCTCCTGATTAGACCACAGCTCCCAAGTCTCCACCCCAGAGACCGCCTTTCTCAGCTTCTCCCATCACCACACACTACAGCCAACCACAAAGCTTTCATCGCTTTCTCTCCCCCATACGTCAACCCCCTTTTTTACTTTTAACCATCAATCTTCATCTTTTTCTTTTATTCTTGGTCATTCTAGTGTATCTGTATATGCTTCCCCTCTCTTACCCCTCATTTTTCTCACCCCCACTATATTGATAGAGCACTGGGTCCCTCGTGTGCCGCTCCTCCTACTTTATCATAGTCTTTTCTCTCTTTTCCACTCACTTGCTCCTCAAGCTCTCTCCCCCTCTCTTATTTTTTGCTGCCACACCACCCCCTGCCTCCCCCCTCTCCCCTTTTTCTCCACAGACCGGTGGCTGATTCAATCTCAAGCAATGTTGTTTATGAAAAGGCATTTCATTTTCCAAAACCATTTGTGTTTAAGATGCTACTGGGTCCATCGTGTTTCATCAATCTCAGCGACACAGCGGTGTCTTTGAATCAAAGCCAAACTTTGCAGCTGAATATGTTGGTATACACCGGGACACCACACACACACACACACACACACACACACAGTACAGTACAGTACAGTACAAATCAGCCTGGATATTTACTGTCTAAGAGGAAAAGCAACATATCATACAAGTGCTCCGGGAAACCAATTTAAAATCACATTATACTGATATAAAATGGGTCTCTTTTGAGCAAGTCCTTGAATACCAGGAGCTTTGAAAGGACAAAATACGTGTGATATATGATGTGACCATGCCCAGTTGTTATGTAATTGTTTAAATTTAGATTTAACACCATCTGGTGAGGAAGATACTGTGATATTATCAAAAGCTCCACAGCAGCCATTAAGTGGACCTTGAGGTGGGATTGCTTTGCCATTTCCAAGGTCAAGAATGAATTTACAGTCTGAAAGAACATGGTTAAAGTGCTGTTTATTATTGGCCTGCTTATTCACAATAGATGAAAGGTACAAACCTGATTCAGAAAAAGTTGGGACGCTGTGTAAAACATAAATTAAACAGAAGGTGATAATTTTCTAATCCTTTTTGACAAATACTCAAGACCCCCCCCCCCCCCTTTTAACATGAAAATGCCAGCTTGCACAAAGCCAGATTCATAAAGAAATAGCTTTCTCAGTTTAGTGTATTAGAACTTGACTGGCCTTCAAAAAGCCTAGAAATCTACCACATCCAGCTACTTTGGGATGAATCAGAACTTCAAGCAGAGCTTTTTGTCCAACATCAGTGGCTGACCTCACAAATGCTTTTTTGGCAATTGGGAGAAAAAGTCTGAAGCCAGGGTCCAAAATCTGGGGGACAGCCTTTGCAGAAGTGTGGAGGCGGATTAATGCCCATGGTTTTAATATAAAATGTTCTATTATTGGGGTGTCTGCTCAGTGTATATCTCGTGAACCCAGCAGCAAAGTTTGGAAGAAACAACAATCAAAAGAACAAATTGCTTCATTTAATGCCTTTGAGGATGTGACGCAAACAGTTGATTAAACGTGAGCAGGGAGCTGTTGCTGTAGGCTCCTCCAATCCAATGAGTCAGTTACGAGTCTGACAGTGGTAGTTTATAGCACTGAGCTGTCCGTTGCTGTAGTCACTAAATTCATGAGCACATTTTGTTGCACAAACAAACAGTTTTCTCTTTGTCAAATAGAGATTCTGGTTTGGTACAACATGCATCATTAACACATAAAAAGCAACGCTTGGGACTGCATCCATTTAAGATGACATTTCAACATCTGGACTGTGTCCTGTGTGAAGAATTCAACTTCTAAAGTTTAGTCTTCAGGCTTGACGAATGAGACTCTCCAAGGCTGCTGGCACAGTTTCCTGTTGTGTCCTGTAGGAAACAGGAGAAACCTATTTTTCTGTCGACTGTCACGGCATTAATTCATAGTTAAAGACTTTCTCTTCTGACACTCTGTCACTGTCTCCCCATCGCAGTTCCTAGATTCCAAGTCTTCTGTCTCCTGCCTGACTGATCTTTTCTTTTCTCTCCATCTGTTCTCTCTGAGGTCATACATCCATACCCATGTTGGATGGATTCATCCATAGAGATTGATAAATTTCAAAGACACCAGATGCGTATCATGACATCTGAAGAATCAGAGATGATCTCTTCCGTTTCAAATGAGAGTGAGAGAGGCTTAATCAATACCTGGATGACTTACCGATTAAAGCATAATATGATGATACATCAGATTCTTTCATCAGTAAACTCTTTAGATAGTCTGTCTTCTATCTCTGTTACAATGGTTGTAGTGCTGTTTGGGCCGGGTATTGTCTGTGAAACTGATCAATACACTGCTTGTTTGTGGGAAGCTGACCTGAAGATCTGACATCTATCATGAAAGTAAGCTGCTAAGGTCATTAAAGGTAATTTCAGCCTTTCCATCAGTCTGTCTAATCAGCTTCCACCTTTTTCCGTTTTACTCCACCTACAGCCATGAGAGCACAAGGAGATGAGTAAAACAGGCTTTTCTTTGCTCTTATTGAACCATGTCAGAGTAGAAATCCCACTCTTTCCCAAAAGGATAGAGAGACAAACTCAATTTAGAGGCAGTTGGTGTATCGACAAATCACTTCCAGCACGCTTTCATTTTCAGGGCCCTGCTGCATAAAAGCTGAAGAGACTAATGGCCATCATTGGTTAGAGGGATTACAGCGTTCTTTCATTCAGAATATATTTTGATGATGAACAAATGCAAGTGGAACCAATGATTATGTAAAAATCAGACCATCATTCTTATTGCACTGTGCTATAATCACAGCCAATTGACCCTGCACTAACTGAAACCACAACCTCCTTAGTTACCGTTGCTTCATCTACCAAGCTTTCTATTGAAGCACAGCATACAGTTCACAGTGGTAACACCGGCAGATATAATGGAAGAAATTAGTCGTAACTTTTGAAACAAAGCATCTTTGATTTCCAACAGTGGTGGTGAACATGTGAGTTGGTTGCAGGTGGCATTCATATCATGCTAAAAGACTGAGATTAAAGTGACCATACCTATAAGTTCCATGCAGGAAGTCAGGATCCTCACCAGTTAATGATCCATATGAAGACAAGGAAATAAGGAGCAGCATACTGCAGGGTTTAGCTAACATTATAGCACTGTACGGTGATAAAACCCTGTTCAAATGCTCAGTATAGCAAAAAATAACTGCACGAGCACCACAGATGTATGCTTCATTGTTTGCTTTTCAAACAACCTGTTCCATTTTTACAACAGAAAATGCATCGAGGATAAGGACTAACTGATTCGTTTGCCAAATGTAACACTATCTCTGGTAATGAGTTTGGCTGCCGTTGCTGGTGTGTAAACTTCCTCGAATCTAATAAAGAGCGGGACAGAGCTTACACTAAATTCTGGTTAATTAGAATCTGGAACCAGCTTCTGTGCAGTGGATGTTCCAGTCCTGAAAGGGGGCTTTCTACCATAACCTGCATCCCCACAAAACAGCATAGTTAGGCAATGCTCCTTGCCCTCTGAGATAGCGCTGGGTTGGCACTGTAGGCGGTAAACTAATTAGCCAGGCATGCAAACATTAAATTAGTGACTCAGTTTAATCCATTCCTTGGACTTTTGCTCTTATATATTTGGGTTTGGAAAGAAAAAGAGTGCATCATTTTAAGAGTCCCGTGCACACTGCTTGAAATGTAAACGAAAGCCAACTGCAGTTGCTAAAATGATCAGACAATCAATATTTAGGTAAATCAGATCAGTTACATTTAATTAGCCAGCATGAAACCTGAAGCAGTGACCTGAGATTTTCTCATCCTGACTAAATATTTCATATTATATATCAATTAAACATTGGAACTGGGAGAAAAACTGTATTTGTTATTTGTATATGTCACAAAGTAAAAAGTAGGATTTTGAGCAAGCAGCACATTATATTGAAGAAAGCTGTCAATAGGAAAAGTGGAAGCCAAAGCTGTACTGCAACAAAAAAAAGACTTTTTTGCCAAATATAATTTTTACATCAATACCAGAGAGATTTTAACTGCAGGATGAGGCAGCGCTTCAGTGCCCACATCAGCAAACCTGACAACCTGTTGAGTAAACACAGCAGGATGAAAAGCCTAAAGGGCCAGAAAGTAGGTTATGGAAATTCTTTTCCCTTTCTCCACTTGTTTGACTCATACACAGTGTGATATCAATTGGGATGAAGCACATTTCTTTCATTATCTGTCCTATTTCAATGCAGAAATATGTCAAGTCTGAAATCAACAGTGTGCCTGTATCTCTTTGTAGCTCTCAGATGGACTAGTCCCAACAAAAACGAGGCTTTGACAGCGAGGGTTTGAGAAGTCTGGAGTGTCGGTTTGGGAACAGAGACGACAGTAAACGACAGCAACAACTTCAAAAAGTTATGAAAAAGAGAAATCCAAGAAAAGCTTTCAGTTCATTTACTTTACTGCTGCTGAAGAGGCAGCTTGTAATTCAAATACCAAAACCAATCTATAAAAATCAGACAGCTGTTTTATGAGTGGTATAATAACATGAATTAGGTCATTTTCAGAAAGATGAGTGACAGCAGGGTCAATTCCCAACAAGCACTGAGCTAAATGTAAGTGAACGCAGGCTGCAGTTAGATGTGATGGTTGAGATTCAAACTGTCTCTATGACTAAATCAACTTTTCTTGCGTAAAGATTTGTATTGAGTGTCTGGTTCAATAAGGGACACATCCATTCCCATGTCAGTCGTGCTCTAAATTCCTCGGTGACACATGTCAAATGATACTCTGTGTGTGTGTGTGTGTGTGTGTGTGTGTTCATGTGGGATGGCTGCTGTTCTCCAGACATTGTATTTAATTCATGTCTGCAGTATGGCAAGAAAGTTTGAGTGCATGCCACTAATAAAAGCCTTTTATTCCAACACTGGGCCCATCTATTACTCAAACTCTGATGGACTCAAGGCACTGTATGTGGTTTGAATAAATCACAAAGGCTGACAAAGCCAAAAAAAAAGGGGAGATCACAGAGAGAGCAATAGGAGATGGAAATAGCAAAGATGGAAAAGGAAGCAGACTCAGACAGCTCGAAAAAAGACTACACTTTCCTTTCTTATTCGCTGCATTTCTGCCAACAGTTTTAACCTCTGAAGTACGTTGTACCACTGTACAACCATTATTTTGGGTATAGACAGTGATAAAATAAAAGATGGGTAAGGGACAGTTATCCCCAATTCCAGGGATCATTGATGTTTTACCTCGACTATTCAAAACTGGGGGGTATACCAGTTTCCCCGACTATGTTCTCACATAGCCAGAGCTATTCTGGTGTCTCTCTAGAAAGGACAATCTCCACAAAAAATGTTCCAGAAGCTGGCAGAGTCTATCTAGAATTGCGTTGTTGGTTCAGAAAGTCATGGCATCCTGTCGTAGAGCCCAGCTGCCAGGCCCCACATCCCCTGCTGCTGACATTCCTCCATATCACCACTGCACCACACACTGGACTGCAAACTGCAACAAAAGGCCAGCCAAGAGCTGGACCATTTCACAACTCCAGAACACAAGAGAACAATGCCCAGAGCTGGCAAAACAGCGCTCACACAATCTTTGTGTCACCAAGGCTCCCAGTGCGGGTTTAATCTCACCTCAGTAAGAAACACACATGTAGAGACACACAGCCACAAAGAGGAGGCAAAAAGCACCGCCAGACAGCCAATTACAGAGGAACCTCTGCTGTTGACAAGGTGGTCTTGGCTGGAATTAAATTACAGCGTGGGCAGAGCAGTTGCTGGCTGTCATGATAAAGCTCTTCAGAAGACACAGTAAAGGATTATCTGCTCTTACAGCTTTAATTGGCAGTTTAATGAAGTCGCCCACAATGCATCTGAGAGGCACTAAAGGCAGACATCCTGTTTGTACACATCAAACACACCTCAGGGTGAGATATTAGTTTGACAGGGGACTGCAAACGGTATCATTAGCAGAGTTCACATTTCATAGATCATTCAAAAGTGGATCATATAAAATATGTCATGTACCTTCTCTGCTATGTTATTAACAATGATAAACTGTGTGTTACAAGGGCAATTAGCATTGGATTAGGGGACTGCCATTGCTTTTGAGGAACAGTTCGCTTCCGTTTTTGCTGACAAAAAGCTAAATATACACAGCAATATCAAGTATTACATGGGGAGTATTAGTTGGGGATTAGAAACAGTGGCACCTGCCAACAAGAGAGGCTTGAAGAGTACCCAGAGGCAGATCATGGCAGCCTAATGAGAAGCTTATGCGGTGTAATAGTCCATCCGGCCTTAGGTAAATAATGCTTTCAAACCTGAAAGGGGATTTCAACACATGACTATATAATCACAATTCTCTATTAAAAACATACAGTGCCTTAAGGCAGTGCAGCACCTTTTCTGCATTGTGTGAAGCTGCAGCCTGAATTCTAATTAATTTAAAGTTAATGGAAATGAGGATGAAGTACTGTGTCTGTTCGAAATATTTCATCTCCTCAGTATTTTCATGTAGGGCATTTTCTAGTTTACAGTTCCAATTTGGACATGTCTCCATCGGCTTAGCACATCTGGATTTGAGGATTTTCACACATTCCTGCTTGAGGATTTCCACTGTGAACTGATATATTCTAGCCATTACACACATTTTCTGGGATTGGAGTTCCTCACACGCTTACGCTTCCCTGGTGGACATCAACACTTTGAAGCAATTCCAGTGATGATATATGGTTAGGGTCATCATTATCCTGTTTGGAGAGACTAAATTATTGCTCCGATTTTAATGTGCACTAGGTAAGAACTGGCCAACTGACAGACAGAGGGCTGGATATCACAAGAGTAAGCGCTAACTCTGGGGATGATGTAGACACAGCGGGCCCAGGCAAGATCAGGAGAGGCAAGATCAGGAGAGGGGCGAGAGGGAGGTTGGGCAATCACCTCCGCAGGCCTCAGCAGGGGTTACAGGGCCAGGAGCCAAACCTGATGAGAAAACCACCTCAGTGTTGTTGGACTAGCTAGCTGGTTAGCATGCTAACTTCTGTAGATACCTCTGCAACACAATACAAACACTCGTCGAAACTGTCATTTCTTCACATTCTGTTGACAATTTCAGTTAAATTCTTATTTGTTGCTCCTCAAATTACTTTCTGGAAAAAAAAAAGTCCATCTCCAAGCACTTGTACTGTAAAACTGAACATGATTTTAGTTATTTGGTTAAAAGGGGCACAATCCCAATTTTGCATGATATGCAACGCTTGCTCCTACATGGCTGAATGCACTTATTGTAATTATCTTTGCACCAAAGCGTCTGCCGAATGAATGTAATATAATGTAATGTAAAAGTTCACTTGCACTCTGATGTGGGTCTCCTCAGGAATTTGCCTGTGTGCCTGGCTTTATCCAATATTTCTGCAATACCCTCTCAAGTCATGCCGCTAAAATGAAACCATACAGCAAGATGCTTCCATCAGTAGGATCGACATGTGGCCCAAATTATACTTTCTGCATGTGCATGGCCATGAGGGTCGGCATCACATTTCGTCACCTACTCATGTCTGCAAGAGTCCGCTCCAAACATGCAAACGTGAGCATGGCTGTGTCCACCATCTGTGTCTGCATTCATTTTGCAGTATATTTGGTCCTTTTTACAATGGTGACAATCTGTGGCCAGGTTTGTTCAGTCTGACAGAGTTTTGTTACTATGGAAGAGACGTTTTCATATTTCCCAACCTTAGAACATTTCCTAATGCTGCTATTATCTGTGAGGAAACTCCATACTGCATTGCCTTGGCGCAGACATTTTAGGCTGATAGGTATTCCACATCAGTCAAACTGAAATTGACACCTATCTTAAAAAAATGTAACATGCTTGACGTGTAGCCTTTGCATATAAAGCTCAGCCACTTTTACTCGCATTGCTGCTTGCACCTGAAAAGATAGACCTACAGAGTCCTATATTTTTCCTCTGTGGTGCATTGGAATAAACAGCCAGCCAATCCTTGCCCATACAGAGACAAAGTGACTTGATGTTTTTGTAAGTAAGGTAAATGTATTCAAATTCAGCATGTAAGGTCAGGGTGAGGGACACCTCTTTATCAGCTTAATGCAAAACAGACAGCGTCACAGTTTTTGTGAAATTAAAACATTAACAGGGGCATATAATCAGAAATGTGCTGCCTCGTTAGCTTATTGCTCGTAACACACCACGGCAGGAAATGGTACAGCGGGCAACTAATCAGAATTTAATGATAATATATCGCTAACAGTCAGTGCCAAATTGGTTTACAGATTTCATATCTTACAAGTGACTAAACAGAATATTCTCTTGGATATTCAGCGAAATAATGTGTGCAACAAAGAAGCTGTGTTTGTATCGCTCTTCGCTTGTTAGGCCGAGCTGAGGAAACCAGACAGGAATGGAAAATGGAGCAGAAACATTTATTGTTTGTCCTGGCAAAGACTAGTTGCTCATTACCGACCATTTCGGTTGTTTGGATGTGACACTGGCGATTATTTGCCTCAAGTCTGCAAGCCTGAAATTGTGAACATGCCTGTTATCTAACTGGCTATCACTGTCCCTCACCACTAGCGCGTGTTACAAGCTCTGCTATGATTCGCCAGCAGTGCTTTGGCTTGCTGGGTAGAGCAAGGCACTGGTGCTTTCAGGGTTCAGAGTTTCACTCCCAATGGAATGGGGCCACTTTTATCAGAAATGTTATTAAACCAGGCTAAAGCACAGTAAGGCACTTTGGACAAGAGTCTTCACCAAGGGGCTATACGTCCAGAGTTAGAGACCAAAGCATGAAAACATGTCTAGTTCCAGACGTTCCTCGTTTTTCAAAATGTCTCTCTTTGCACCATTTTTTGTGTGAAAAGACTTTTTTTTTCTTCCCCATCATCCACAGCTAACAAAGACGGCGGCGGCTGGCCACGGGGGTCAGTTCTGCTCCATCTATAAAGGCTCCTGTTAAAAGGCGTACAGTAATGTGGGCATCAGACTGATGACCGCAGCATTCCCGCTCCCTGCAGAGTCAAGGAAATGGTCTTTTTATTGTCTTGGACTGCCACAAGCTCACTTATCAGACAGACACACTCACCCCTGCAGCAAAAAACACCAAGTCTGGTACATATACACACAACCATGGATGCTTGCAGACATGTACATTCAAGGAGAGACATTCACACACAGGCAAGCAAACACGAATGCACACTGCTCAGAAGAACAAGGATTTTTTCACAGCTTAAGGAAAGATGAAACACACACACACACACACACACATACATACACACACATACATACACACACACACACAATTACACACACACACAAAGAGGAAGGATGCTCCAGGATACAGTTTTCCCAGCAGTTGTTCCTCTTCCATTGAGATTATTCCACCCAAAAGCCAAACAAAGCCTGAAATAACCTGACAAGGGAGGAACCTCACAGACAACCAGGGGGAGCTGCCACACATGAAACACACACACACACACACACACAGAGTTTGTACTGTACAAACTCGGTGTCTCTGCACTGCTGCTGATACTCAAGACACTAGAGGCAGAAGACTTCTGCTCCACTCTGCTATCTTATCTCATGGTATTGCTGATACAAGAAGCACCAATAGCCTGTACTTGTCTTCATCTACACAACAAATATGGAGAATCTGTGTGAATACCAGAGCTGGTGGTGAGCTACAACCAGAGGCTGTCCAGAGGTTGGAAAATCTTATGAGCTGCACCGCTGGTTTCGCAGCAGAGGGACAAGAGGAAAGCAAGCTCCAGAGCAGAGTCACATTTTTCAACTCCAAACACGTCAATCATTTAAGAAAATTAAAATAAGGAGAGAAACTTATTATTTTCACTATCTTACATCTATTGTTTTTTCATCATTTCACAAGGGGCTTGTTTTGTCTGACCAGTAGCCTGCATGATATGCAGTTTACAATGATATTAACCAGAGAAAAGCAGCAAGTCCTAACATTTGAGAAGACTGGTATTTCTGGTGATAATTATTCACATTTAATGCCACACTAATGGCCATTTTATAATAAAAAAAAGGATCAAAGGACCATGTCTAATGTGAAAGCAGTCACATCTCTTCACAAACCCACCAGGTATTATCACCAGACTCCCCTCAGTTCCCCTCAGTTCCCCTCAGCTCTACAGAGATTTTTAGCATCTTTCAGCTCATTGTTTCAGTTGTACCGCAGATTTACTGTTTTAGTTTAGTCCCACCACTCTGTTTCCAGCTGCAGCTGAGTAAAAAACCTGACAAATGCACTAAAAGACAGATGAACACAGTTAGCGACTAGCTGGTGAACATATTTCCCTGAGACGTTAGTGGAGACCAAAACAGGGCTGGATAGAGAGCGAATATTGGACTTCTGTCAGGCGGCCTGTCACACACATATAAATGAATGCTGATGTTGCTCTGTGTCTGTGGATGTGTAAATAGCAAACCTAATGGTGCATGTAACATGTTCGCCAAAACAAATGCGTAAGGTGATGTATAGGGTGATTTTAGTGATTGCAGCCTCTTTTCCTGTGGCCAGAAAAATCAGTTAGTGCAGATATAGTTTGTCTCCATCTTTGGTGTTTATTTGTGGCGGGTTTTGTTTCTGCACAACACTCCCAACCCAACCTCCTCTGTCAGACTATTTTTCCAGATACTTTGTCTGTAACAACAGATGAATACTTTCATCTGAGTTAATATGAGTTTATTCAAACTGAACAAACCTGTTGTCGCCTGATTACCTGATCACCACTGCTTCCCAAACACACTATTTATTTGTGCGGCTGCAGACTGAAAGATCCAGAGTGGGACGTTCCAGTGCAATCAGTTAGCTTGTGCATTGAATGCAGCCCCGGTTGCGGTCAACTGAATTGCAAACCCATACGTCCAGGAAGATGGACAGGTAACCACCCTGGTCACAGACCCCCCCGGGCCTCTGAGAACTGAGATGTCACCGACCTGTCATTACAATGACTATTTCTGCTTTCAGAGAAGATTGCGGTTATTTCTGCAAATTTTGAATGAGGCACGAGTTTGAGTGGAGCCACTTAAATTTGCTGTTATTTTCTCACTTTTCTTTAACTGGAGAAACCTCTCAAATGTTTAGCCAGCGATTCAGGGGACATTTTGAAAGATTTCCACTTTCAAAATACTTTCAAACCTGACCTACAGTCACACTCCGATTCACTTCCATGCCCATTTAATTCTGGGAAGCTGCTTTTACTGTAGTATAAAAGCTTTATAAAGAGTCTGTAAAATAAGGAGAACCTTTTCACTTATGTAAAATCAAGCTCAATTCATGCCTCACCTCCTTGCCATTTAATTATTTCATACTTTCTTAGTTTTTATTGGTTTATTTATCCGATATCTGTCTCCAGAGCAATTTCTGTGAGCGTTTCATTTACAGTACATTTCACTACAGCACCTACTTCAATATCCTGATCAGTAAAGCCATCAGGGGAATTCTCTGTCTCATCTCCCACACAGCACACCATTTCTCTACACTCCCTGCACTCTTTGTTCTTCCACTCCCTCAGTTGGTCACCAAAATTGGATTTCCCTTACAGCACTTGCTGGTGAATTCAAATGGATTTTTTGGGTGCAGGGTCAGGGGGAACCTTTGTCTAAACAAAATTCTGGGACTGCTGGAACCAAGGAGTGAGAAAGGTAAGGTGAGCTGGTTTGCACAAGACTGAATATGAAAAGTGCAGTGAGATTCCTGAATAGGCTGGAGGTGTGACGCTGACGGGAAAGTAGGAAGATGATATGGGCTCTGTAATTGGCAGAAACAGAAAGAGAGGAAGAAGCGGTGAAACTTGAAAATTCAGAGCGGTGCTTTTGTGCCTGCAAAGCAAAAAGCTTTGAGCTTGATGTGGCGGAAGAATGAGGACAGAAAATCTCAAAGAGTCGCATAGGGCAACGGATGAAATCCAGCGATCCCTATTGTTGTCAGCCTTGCTTCTTCTCCACAGACAGGTAATATTAGATATGGAATGGAGAATATAGCATTAGCGATAGTGATCCTCAGTGATCCCCTCTATATATCCAGAGCTGCCTTCTGATTTATACAGATAGATCAGAAGGCAGCTCTGGATAAGGCTTTCACAACAGGATTCTGACAATATAGAAAGGTTTAAGTTAAACCAGCACCGACAAAGCGAAGATGTTCATCTTGGCATGTCACCTGTGCAACAACAACAACAAAACAATACTCAATAATCTTAAAGAAGCATTCTCAACCTTGAACACAGATGCTGGAGTAGTCAGTCATGTTCTCGTCTGAATATTCCCCAATGACCCGGTCTGGTTATCATTTACCTCACAAGCAAACATCAAATATTCCATTGAGGCACTTTAACTAGCGAGGGATGTTGTAAATTTCCCCATCAGTGTCTAGCCTGTTAAAAAAGGCCACGATTAAGGGAGCTATGTCAAAGCCCTTTTGTGCAAATTAAAAATGACTGCTGGAACATTATTCAACTGCTCCACAGAGAGCAGAGTAATCTCATTTTAAGTTATTCCAAAGGGTTTGAGAGTTTAAAAGGGGTATCTCCTCGTCTCCCTTTTCATAACAGGGATCGGAATTAATTCCCTCACATCAGTTGACACCAACGAAGAGACAGACAGAGATTCACTCAGATCTGAAGTGTTGCAGCCGAACAGCTGACCTGTGAATGCAGGTTTGCAGGTTTGAATCCAGGTATCTTGGTTATCCAATCAAGTGGTTAACGGCCCAGCAAACAAGGCCTTTATTTGCATGAAATGTAATCAACGTTTTTGCCATCCCTTTCTCTACACCACAAGCTTTATGAGCAGATGCAAATACTGCCACCGTCCTAAAACCATGCTTCCAAAAAAGTTGAGACGCTGTATAAAACTTGAATCAATCAATCAATATGTGATCATTTGCCAATCTTTTTTTTTTTTCATATACTTTGACACACATCGCTAAACCCCTCCTCAAACGCCAACTGTCCAATCACAGCTTAGTAATTGTACCTAGGCAAATGTACCTAGACACTGACAGGCCTGATTCAGTGTGCATGAGGCTCTAAGAAGAGTGACACTCAGTCTGAAGTTTCAAGATTTTAGAGGGTAGCGTCTTTGAAAAAAAAACTTGTGAGGAATGGATTAAACTTTAGTCTCTATCTGCTCCAATGTGAGATGCAAATGTTAGCATGTCTGGCTAACAAGCTCACTGCTTACAGTGGTATTACATCCAAAGGCAATGGGCACGCTCTTCGCTTTCTACATTATTCTGTGTGGTTATAAGTTACATTAGAAGAATTCCTGTTCAGGACCGACACATCCACTGTTTGCGGTTATGTCATCCTACATTTTCTCGTCACTACATTTAAGTTTTAACACCATACTTTGGGGCAAACTAGCTCTACACTGAAATGCACAAACAATGCTGCTCCCTTGTATATGTATATAGTCTTTTAGCATTTATATCATCCACACATTAAGTAGACATTTAAATTTAAATTAGCCAGCAATGAGCATCACCTTCTTGCACATTGAGACACTTTGGGCTTAACAAAGACGAAAGCCCGTCGCAAGTTTCAAGACCCAACATGTCTACCAACTGCTTCTTTTGTCCTTACATTTACAAAAACATTAATTAACTGTTATCACTTTGTAGCAACATTAAAGCGAGATGTGTGTGACAAGTGGTATACATTACACAATGATTAATAAAATGGTTGTCAATTAAAATTCTGTCAACTGACTAATCAATGAATCGACTTGATCAGGGTTTAAGTGTGTCCATGTATGTACCAGCAGTTTTAAACAGCCGTATATGCTGCAGCAGAGGCATTCTGGAGCTAAGCAGTAACGGTCAGAAAGCCTTTTTGCGTGTTTGTGTCTGGTCCTCAGTTAAACCATGCCACCTCCCCCTCTTCCATCCATCCCTTCTGCGTGCTGATATGAGCGGGCAGCTATCAGACTCATCCCCCTGCAGCGCTCCCTCCCTGTCAGCAAACGCTCTGACGCACTGCCAATGTTAGACCGGGCCTCGCTCGCACTCTTGACACACACGCTCTCATTCATGCATTCACTCACGCAGGTAGAACCATACTCAGACAGCTCTCTTGAACGTACATGGAGTATAAAACAGGGCAGGCTGGCAGGCTTACGAAGTGATATAGGCTTTGCTTTGCAAGGCGAAGTTACTGTAATTGGAGAGCCTTTCAAAGCCCCAGCTTCTCCAGGAAGAATGGTATCAAAGCTGACAGCGTTTGCCGGATTTATATTTGCTGAGCTCACGGGCCGATGCTCCGCTCTCAGCTACACAACTACCAACTCTGGCTTCAGAGCTGCACTGAACACTGTCATCCTTTTTTTTGTTTTACCTACAAAGTTGGTCAGAGTAAATAGCTGCACTCAGTTTGTCAAAGAAAAAAACACTTCCAAGCTAAACAGCTGAAATGCCCAGTGGACAAGTCAACCAATAAACCTTGTCAATTTACTGGAAAGTATAAAAGTAATATTAATTCACACCCTGACAGACAAACGCTGCTACTTCAATACTGACTGCAACTTGTTATCTAAACCAGTGCTTCTGAAACTTTGGGGTTGAGCCCTACCAGGGGCAAGGGCCAAACCTCTGGTGGGTCACCACATGACAGGACTGCTAATGTGATTTAATGAGCCTGGGTCTCAGGACATGACCAACTTTCTCAGCAGACTCAGCGCTCAGAACTTCTTTTATGGCGTTAGAAAAGTTTCAGTAGCTTCAAAGCTCAATCTGGTAACTCTGGACTACTGGATAATATGATTTATAATAGCAATGATAAATCAATGACAATAGCACTGTCTTTAAAAAATCCAATGAGGCCAATTCGTTGGCATGGCCGGGGTTTTAAACTTGGCTGCAACCAATGCAGAGTAATCAGGTCATACAATCAAATACATGCAAGTGCATATTCCTGCTACATTGCTTTGTTGTGTGAATGAGGTAGTTCTCCTGCTGACCTCACAGCTGTTGTGACAGAGAACAAAATTAAAATTCTGTCTCATACTAAGTGGAGTGTTTTGGTGTCCGCTAAGTCCCAACACTCAAGGACAACTGATGCAAAAGATGATTTCTTGCGTTGAATTTCATCTTCTCACCAGTCCCTATAAAACACCTGTTTACACAGACCTCAGAGACTGAAGTAGTAATGACACTCACTTAACCAGTCAACCATCACCAGCGATCCAGCAGGACATTGCTGTATTTATTTCCTTCGCCTGCAGCTCAAATCCTAACACTTTGCAGGATGGGTGTGTTTTTCCGTATGTGCCTCTCATCATCTATTTCCAACTCAGCTGTTCTCTCTCTCTTCAATTTCACCTCTCCTATCCTCCTACAGGTCCAGCTGTTACCCTGAAGAAACATAGCACCGTAACTATGGTGACGCATACAGCCATGCTAGACTTATGCTGTCATCACCCTCATTATCATCATTGCCACCGTTGTTGAGGCTGAGATTGTGGGACCAATGCGAAGAACGGCGTTGACCCTGAGCCTGACCAAAAAATGATCAGCAGACGTGAAGCTCAGTGATTGAAAACAATGGAAACAAGGTCATTGGAAAAGGTGAGGATGTGCTTGTGCCTCTGCATGTGAGTGTGTCTTGTTTGCTCCCAGGAGTTTTTCCTCCTGACTACCAGCATTGACAGATATACTTTTTTTTTTTCTCTCTTGGAGGTGTGAGCGCCTGCCTGCGTGTTTGCCCTGGGTGACCTACAGAAGTTTTCCCTCTCCAATTCCAGCTTCACGCTTCACTGTCTCCCAGGGCGCTGTTATTGGCAGCCAGAGCCAGAGGGAATAGCTGAGCTCGTAAGGCACATTGTACAGCAAGTGTGATGTTTCCAATATTGAAGCTAAGATTGGAGAAGTGAGTCCAAATGGCCCAAGGTGTTTTCCATTTATCCTTTAATCAATCAGGTACCCTCATTGTGATATTGCTTTTGTAAGAAGAGCCCTAAGCATGCTGCTGAAAAATGTCCTGGGGGCACACTGAACGTATGTAGACTAATTGTGACGAGGTAACAATTGAGACTAAAACAGTCTTTGCAAATCCCCCCTCGGAGCCAATGATTTATCACATGTGATACCTTGTACACGACTGGGATTACACGAGGAAATGCTTTGCATGCTGGTCTATATACAGCACGCAGCAGATGTGAGCATGCCTAAATCTGATCCTACACATACTGTAAATATAGCTTCTTATTCCAAAGCTCGCATAATGAAGTTAACTCCAAAGCAATGCAGCCAGCTTCCATCTATGCCTGTTTACGTCGGTGACAGCTGGTACAATTTTAGATTTCGTGCCATTTTATACAATTCGGAGTGGGAAACACATACCCATCCTCTTCATGGAGGCACGCTCTATTCCCCATGCGAGGATCAGTGTTGTCTTGCTCAGCTCTGATTGGTCCAGCTTGAGAGCAGATTGACTCTCTCACAATGAGTGATGAATGTGTGACTATAGATTGCTTGTTCTTCTTTGTGATGGTGATTTGACAATGCCTGACGAAATCTCTGTTAGATCGAAACGTTGCTCAGTTAAAACTGCTGGCAGCTATCAGTACAGGGTGCAGATTTGTCTGATTCCAACACTGTCTCAGGCCAACATACTTCTATTTGGTTCACTACTAATCTAAAGATAGGTGGTTTTGATATGATGACATCTTTGTGGTAGGAATGTGTTTTCCCCAGTTTTTTTTTCTTGTACGCAACCTTCTATCTTGTACATCTGCGAGCCACTGTCGATATGAGGTCATCCAACGCCCTGCAGGTGTTTCTGTGTATTATTGGTACTGTTGGGCAAAAAAAGAAGGGCTGAAAACTCAGTAGCATACACAACACTGTGCTGCTGCTAAGATTCCTGCAGGTGTCGGACAGCCAAATAAACTGCCTGGTGCAACTTTATACTGACTTACTTTCCATGACCAAATGCAAGAAAACTTGGTAGTTGGAGTCAATCGTGCACTCAAGAATCACGTCCTGTCATGTGGAGGCCATACATCCAACACCAATTCCCACAATTGTTCTGAAACGGCCACGTACGTTTACAGGGACGCCACACCTCTTTAGGGATGTTACAGCAGGAGGTCTGTCCACAATTAAAACAACCATAATAAGTGGTGTGGTTTGCTGCAAATGCCAGATGTGTATTTATGATAGAATACCTGCTTATATTAAAAATGCAAGTTTTCATACCAAAATCCTTTATCTTGTGTAGAAAGTAACAGTATTATTTCTGTAACATTTAAAATGAACTTTCAAAGTGTATTCTTTTAATCCAGACACACCGCATGTTGTGATTGTGTTTATAATTTTGAAAATAAAGGCACATGCTATAGTTAAAAGATTATGTACTTCACAATTTAGTTTTTAATTACATTTTTAGTCACACATGATGTACAAAAAAAACTAAAAAAACAGAAAGTCTGACATTTTCTGCTATTTAAACTGGTCAGAACCTGCTGAAATATGGAGACGCGTGTGACAAGCCATCTGCTGTATGTATCTATGAGCCAGTGGAGCTAGAAGCGGTATTATCAAGTTAACAACACCCCAAACAAGCTCATGAGGAAGAAACGAAGAACTCAACTTGATGTCTGCCCACAGACCCTCGTTGTGGCCAGTGACTTTAGTTTTCAGTTGTACACTGTTGCCCATCTCTGTTTGTGTTAATAACTAATTAGAGAACAAAGACATGTTGCAGATTGTCACTATATGGTCAATATGAATTTAATATAAATAATATTAGACGATGAGATCTGTACGGCCAGTATCAGCAAATAAAGAGATGTGGATGGTGTCCTGCATGCAACATTAATGTCCTTTGCCAGTCACATGTCTGTTTAAGTGATGAACTGCACTACTTGTGGTTGTTTTAGAGATAGTGACAGACGTTTTATACTCTCTCTGCAGCAACAGTGCTATGTGTGTAAAAAAAAAAGAAAATGAATGTACAGCCCTGCGAATACAAGATCTCGTGTAGAGTTACTCGTGAATGAGGCATGCTCATCTGTAAACAGGGTAGTAATACAGCAAAGGTCAATGGGTTATCAAAACCCACAATTTTCTGGCTGTTCGGGGCATGAGTGTGCATCCTAGAATTTGTGTCTAAATGAAGGAATGGTATATTAAGTGTGTGTGTGTGTGTGTGTGTGTGTCATAAAACAAGACTAAGAGATTCTTCTTTCCACCCCTCAGAAGCAGCTACACAATAAGTTTTTCTTTTTAGCCCAGCCATGTGGCAAAAGTACATAGTGTTTATTTAAGATACTAGATATCTGGTTTTTGGAGTGAAGCTCCTCAAATGTTGTTTCAGAGGCCTTTTCAATGCAGCAAGGAACATTTCTTGTGGCAGGGCGTCGGTTTCCTTTAGCCTTTGATACTGACCATCTATCCCTCTCTTTCCATTTTCTTTCTTTTTTCCCTTGACATTTAACCTCATTTACTCAACACTAAACCTCTTTCCTGTACCATGTCTCTGCAACTTCCCAGCTTTTCCCACATGCACACACTGTCCTATACATTTTAAGTATCTATGAGAAAACCTTTCAAACAACCTGACCTCTAATTAACACCCATGAGGAAAACCCTGCTCACTCACCTTACTTTTCCCATTAGTTCACTGCAGTTATTTCGATCATTAGCTTCCTACGGTATGCAGAGTACCTCCCCATCATCCCGGAGGTGCTTCTAAATCAAACTAGCTCTCAGTTCCTGCAGTGTGGGTGATGTATGAACTCAGTTAACATCACAACCTGCGAAGAACATTATGGCCATCCCCTTATAAAGAGCACATTATTTCTGATGCGACTGCCTAGCGTGCCCTGATGAGGCTTGTTCTGATGGATGGTTTCAGGCCTGCTGAAAGTTTTGGCAATGAGACAGGGGGCGGGGAATTGCATTAGCTGTGGACAACTTTGTCATTACAGTTCAAAGTACAGTTCAAAACAAATGAGCTCTAAGCGGTGTGACAGTGAGGGGCTCGTTAGTCATAAATGGGTGTTAATAAGAGTCCAAGTGGTTTTCAATCTGACTTTTGGGCATTAATTTCTCCCGTGCATGAAGACAGCTCCTGTCTGCCAGGTTTGACTCTGACAGGAAGCAAAATCCATCAGTTGCAGTTACCATCTCACAATTTAGGCTCACGACTTGAAAACCAACACACTTTCCGGAAACGTATGTTGACATTCAACGGTGATGTCCGTAGTGACCTGTGGGATCGGGATCATGGCAGATCAAGGCACTTTGTTCATGGATTATATCAGATCTAAAAAGCCTGATCCAGCTTGCACACTTGTAAACCATTACAGCTCTGGAACTCTGGATCTTCCTATAGTGTGTTCAGAAAAAAAGCACAGTGATTTTTCCTCTTACATCATTTGTGCAAACCTGGACCCCCGTACCAGGAGTCTGGAGCTGCATTGCCACTAAAACGAGTACATATTCCCTGGTGTTTTTTAATGTGTCCACAAAATTAAAACAGAACCACAATGTCATGCGCTACTCCCAAGTTCATCGTCATGAGCAGATAAAATTACATATTGGTAGGTTTGGGTCCAGTACCAATCTGATACCAGATCTACTTTGCTGTTATTCCACCTGTAGCTATAATACCTTCAGTTAATCATATCATATCATCCACAGGAAGTTGGACCGAGGAAAGATAAAACCACAAACACAGCAACTGCGTCTTCCTTTACCGGCGTTTTAATACGACTTTGGCTGCCTGCCCAACAACAGGTCAACATCCACAAAGTGCATCTACAGTCAGCATGTGATAATGAGCACAGCTGCACACACACACTCAAATAGAGAGCTTGTTTTTCCATGTTGTGTGAGGGCTTGATAACATTTCCAAACAAATTCCACCTCAAGTACAAACAGATAAAATGTTCGTTTTTATTTACTCAGGATCACTTTGGCTAGCTTGAATGGTCTCTTTGCCTCAAACCACAATTTCATAGACTCTGTTACTAACCCTCAGACAATACCTGGGAGCTGCTCATATAGTCAGTCCTCTACTGCTGGCCATTGAGCAGTTAGAGCAGTTGAGGGAAATGTTTCAGTCAAGTAAACAACCATAACTTCCTGTGAGAAGAGAGTGTTGCTCCTCTCAGTTTCCGCACAAAGATATCTGTTTCCCAGAGGTGTGAACCAGCAACATATCAGTATCGAACCACTTGACCTCCTAATTATCACCGTTCACATGAGGCTCAACTTACTTTCAGTTTCCCTTACAGTTGGCCAGAGCCAATACATTCAAATCCACACAATCCAAACAGATCCACATCTTCCACCGATTACCCGCGGTGTGATAAACACAAGAGACGAAACGAATGTGGGGGAACAAAAAGTTTCATTTCAAAACATCTTAATTCTTTAAGCATCAGTGGTGATATCTGCTTTAATTAGCATGATCAGGAGCTCATTGAAGAGCGGGAGTGCAAATGATGTGCCTCTCCTGCCAAGGATTGACACAGTTTTCTCATTTCTCATGCCTCGTAACTATACGCGCAGCACCTTGACATCCAAAATGATGACACAGAAGAAGGGGTGTGAGAAACAAAGGCAAGAGAGGATCAGGGAAAAGGAACATTAGAGATTGTTTTCATGGAGCAGAATGGGAGTTTAGAGTCAGACTGAGCGAGGTGGAGCGATATCGCTGCCAAGTAATTATTATATCTTTCAAAGCACTTACAAGCCACTTAACTGAGTTGACCCTTTTCAATCTGTCTCTAAAATGAAAAAGCCTTCATTCAGCCGTAGAAGTTATACTCCTGGCCTTGAGCCTCAGACAGGCAGCCTGTGTCATTGTCATCAGTACAAATGGGGCTAGACGGAGCCATCTTAATAAAGTGGTCAAGCGTTCAAGGGGCTACTAGCATCCTGCAGTTGATCAGCTCCGCATGGGACTCGCCTGGGGAGCAAGACAACGCAAAGTTTCATTTCTCCTACTGGATGTCATTTAGCTCCATGTTGAGATAACGTGGAGCTGGGATGAGTGAGGTCAGGCTCTGCCAGACGTAAGGAATCAAATCAGAAACAGCTAGATTAGAGACTGCGACATAAAAAAAAAGAAAACTAAAAAAAAATGTCTGATGCACTGTGCATGAGCATAGTGTACTTCTAACCTACAAAATCTGACAATGTTATTCCTTGCATCATTAGGAAGGTACAGAATGAAAGTTTTTCAAGCTCGCAGTAATAATGACACTGAAGAACAAGTTTCTACTCGCTTTCCATTTTAAAACCCATTATGCCTTTCAGGCATACAGCAAATTTGATAAGGATATTAAGATGCCCCGTGCTCAGAATGATAAGCTATGTTAGTTCTGCAGACTTTCCAGATTCGCAAAGAAACCCTGCCCGTATAGAACGCTTTCTGCTGTCTCGCACAGTGGAAAGCAAGTCCTCCGCTGGCAGAATTCAACTGTGTGTCTGGGTATGATGGCAGAACTTGCTTGGCCAGTGACAAAAGAAGAAGAGAAGACACAAACTTCCTTTCCTCGCTAAAGGAGTTAATCAATAATACTTCCCCTGTTCGTTTGGAAAGAGGAACACAACACTGACAAATTACTTTTCCAAAATACAGCTCTCTACCATCATCCCACACATGACAGACATGACCCTGTGACCTGGATAACCGCATGGGCTTACAAAATGATTGCTAATGTACTGGCCCCTGACTACTTGCTCAGCTTTGCTCAGACATCTTTCTAATCTACGGGCAACTCATGCAGTTATAACTGTAGAAGTAGTTAGTGATATATTTAATGGTTTTAATTACATCAACCTCTCATTCTCACTGCTCGTTGGTATGAGTATGGCTTGAGACTGTTGCTCTTGCTGTTGTGGCATGGCTCATTTCTTAAATCCAATTAAAAAGGATCAAATGAACTGATTCCACGTGGCCCTCTGCTGTTAACCGAATACAATTTGGTGATTTCGTAGTTTTCAGCCACGGCTGCTGAGGGAAGTGAACAATACAAAGCATCCAAAGCAACTTGTTTTTGCAAATGAAGACTTTCAATAAAGATTTCTGTACAAAACTAATAACATCTTAATGTATTGAGGCAAACATGAGTTGATTATTCATGGGCAGAAATGTTACACCAAAATCAAACAAACAGAGCTGCTCATTTGCAGGTCAGAAGCATTCAGAGCTATACTTATTCCTGTCCTGTGCTGATATTAACTTCATAATCCATTCATTACAAGGGTTTGTAATTGTTTTGATCATCCTGATGAAACACTTTGAAGTCTATTATTAAAAGAACGATGGAAGTGTGCGGTGTGCATGACAATCAAAGCCATTAGGCTACCTCACGCATGCATGACATGGTTGTTATACAGCACTATTTAACACCTCAGTTTTACACTGTGAATTATAACATTGTGCATTCCAGCACATTAATGATAATGAATTGTGATTCATAATCGATTCCCTGTGTTATGATATCATTTTTTATAGTGTGGACAAACCCATATCACTGTGAAACCTCCAGCACGTGCTTAGCATGTTAAATGTGAAAATTATCCAGCTCATCAACAGGAAGTTTAATTACAGGGTCGTTCAAATAGGTACATCTGCAGAGCAGTACTTTAGTCCAATTCAGGCAGATCTACAGCAGCATTTACAGCATTGTTATTTGCAAAAGCCCTTACCAAAGGCTGTGATTATAAACACTGATAGTGGGTGCTGATTTTTCAGTACCAGCTTCTCGGATTGTTCAGTAGCCACGCAACTACACATTTTCATTACGGCTGCTCAAAGTCCGACAACAGGAGGCATTTTTATGCCCACTTGAGGTGTTGTTTAAATAGAAAAACAAAAAAGGGAAAATTGAGTCAAAGCTACCTCTATGTCAAAATAAATACTGTATGAAATCACACCACCCCCCTCACAATTGATGCAGTGGGCACCTTGAACCCGCCGCTCTGAAAGCGTTGCTGCCTCCTCTCGTATCAAACTGGACTTCATCAATCATTTCAAAGAAGCGCTCTGTGATGAAATTCTTGAATTTATTTTGTGTGGTTTATCAGCAAAGCACAGCACTGAAAGGCTGGAGAGACAGGGTTTTCAAAAATCAACTAAAAATGAAGAATATTAACAACTACGCCAGCTGACATTTAACCAGCTACACTGACCCTCAATAAAAACTCTCGACGATCCCAATTTATATTTTCAGTCTTTGGTTGTCATTAAAATGCAAAAGGATGCAGGTGAGCTGTGGTGAATAATTATGTGGATAAACCAAGACATCACAGCTCACTGCGTCGGGCAATTTATCATCTTTGGGGGGGTGGTGGAGTGGAAACCAGCGGACCGCATCCCATCCCCCCCTTTGTATTGGCTAAAGAAGCCCATGGCTAAAAAAGAAATATAGCATGCTAGGCCTATAATCGTCCTATGTCATTATACATTAGCTAAAACTATAAAACACTGTTCACACAGAGAGAGCCAGGGACAAACCATTAGCCAAATTCTTCATGCATGAAGAAAAGGACAGGATGCCTAGTGAAGGCATTGGACTAAAAATTGCTACAGTAGTGTAGAGGGTGTGTCAGGATCACTCCATTGTTTCTAGAGACTGACTCAGACCCTTTTCCTGTTAAGCAGGAGGACGTTGTGTTGCAGGCTAAACAAATTCTGAGAGGTTTAAAGAGTTGGAAATATGGGCGAGACGTCAGGCTGATTACGGGGAAATCGAGTGCAAGTCCACTTTTGTCATGTGGAGGTTGCACATTCATAAATTGTGCTCACAGGAACTCAACACATGTTTCAACCTGGTTGTTCAGAGCTTTTGCCACACAGTCCAACGTGTCCCTTGAGAGTGCGGTGCCATCAGCCATTGATAACAGCCACCCCCCCTCAACGTTTTTCAGGAAGATTCAGTGAATATAAATGCTATTGTGGTGGTTCCAAATGAGAACAGTACATGCAGCGTGTTTTAAACAGCAGCCTCTTTCTTCATCGAAAATTCTGCCACAGGTGCCGGCACACTTCAAAGCTCTCTGATACTAGGGCTTATGAATATTTTAGTAACAGCTTACAATGTTAAGCTCTGAGGAGGTGCTATCAAACTTCAAAAACGTACAACCACTAGGAGCCCGTAATGAACATACTGCAGCCAAATTAACAGTGACAGTGTGGTGCAAGTCAATCAATTAAATGTGACTAACAGACCTAAAAACACCAGCTGTGAGATGATTTAAGCAACTTCACCCTCTTTTTTGGCATCATGTTTTGGAGCTGTTTGAAATTGTGCATTTTCCAACCTCTTCTTCTAATAAAACAAAAAGGACATTCTAATAAGGGATGTTTGTTAGTACTTGAAAATAATTATCATTTATGTTCTGTTACATGGCCTAAGAACGTAGATGCTGAATGTACTGTTGCTGTTAAATTTCAGACAGCCCAGACATAGCTAGGATGTGCTACAGTCAGTTAATACTGGCCTTTATGATCTTATAATGTGCAGAGATCAATCATGGATCCATCCATCTGTCCATTCATTCATCCTGTGCTGAAATTATTAGTTGACTATAAACCTGTCTGAGCAATGATAATTCAAGAGTCCGCATCAGGAGTCACAGCTTGACGGTTACAGTGGGGGGAGATCAATGAAAGACATAACAAGGACAATTGTGAAATGAGGAAGACGGGCTGAAATAGAGACATTTGTCCACATAAATTAATGTATATTATTCAGTGCATCGACTGGTTCAATCTTACAAAAACAATTTGTGGAGAGAGGAGTAAAAGTCAGTCCATCCACCCGAGGATGGTCAAGGACAAGAAATTTCATCGCAAACACAGATGCAGATATTCCAACAACCAAAACCGTTGGCTGTAAACCACCTGTTGTGCTGTTGACAGTGTACATTAGGGCTGTTAATATTGGCTAAAAGTTGAAGACGATCAATTTTTCCTTCTTCAGACCATTTGAATATCTACTTGCTGTGCATTATGTTGCTTGAGAGGCCAAAGCAATGCATGAGACACAACTGCTTGCATAGGTAATTTTTTTTTGACATACCAAAACATTACAAAATAAAGAAAAATAAAACGGTGTGTCTCCATCTGTCTCTATCTCTAAGTTCAAATGAATGATTTGGAGTTAATGTGTTTTCTACAGGTTAGGTTGGCTGATACTCACACTGCTGGTGTCTACTGACCTGAATCTGAAGCATCTCCAAACAGCCTGTTAAACTTCTGCAAATCAGCTTCTCTGCAGCCGGGCTGGGTTGTGAATTCTCTGCCGTCATTACCACACGGTTGTTGTTGAATTATTAGCTTGTTTCAGCTTGACCTTTATTTTCAATCATTGCAAGGGACATTGTGTGACATCAGTCTGTTGCGCAGTGCAGCAGCGGTGGTCAATTACGACGTTTCACAATCAAATGTCTGTTTTTTCCTACAATTATATATATATATATATTTTTTGGATTATATAATCAAATTTAGAATATTCATTGACAGCTCAAGTGAACGTACAGTTTAATTTTCATGAACAGTCAAAAGATGCTCATTTGAATTTATTGTCCTCACTTTATTTCCACGTGTGGGAGGAAACCAGTGCATCTGCAGGAGACGGAGGAGAAGTGAAAGTAAAGTGCAGACAGGAAGGAGGGCAGCCAAGATTCAAACCCAGGACAATCTTGCTGTGAATTAACATTCTTACAAAAATCACTTCGCTCCTGGTTTTATGATTAGGCGTATTACCTCAAATCTAAATTTGGTTTATTCGTGTCGAGAATTATTTGTCACAGTCAACGTTACTAATGGTTTCTAATACTAAACATTCTGATTAAAAAGGGAAAGCTCTGATTAGAATTTTCAAATGAGGCCATTTTTCATGTCACACATTTTTTGCTGATGTTGTAAATACAGTACCTGAGGAAAAAGTGCTGTCAGCATGAAACACAACCCTAAGCCATCATCCGCCTTCCCAAGCATCTTGAGCAATGTTTTATTAAAAATGCGTGTAAACAATGTAAATATGTCACTAACCCTGCAGTGCCAGCTGTTTGTGGACAATACCTCATTAGCTGCTAATTTCCGCTTTGGAGATGTACATTAGTGTATCCGAGCAAAATCGGACTGAAGGCTTTCACATGCGTCTATTAGATTAATCTGCAGAGTAATTCTGAGATCTGCAGATATCAGTCAGTCAGCACTTTCCACATCTCTCAGCCCTGCAAGCGCACCAACAAACTAAAAGTCAGCTCTCATTGGCTGCATCTTGATACCTTACCGACCACACAAAGCGTTGTACAGCACAAGGCAGCACTCAGCACTCATCCATTCACACACTGGTATCTTGCTCAAGGACATTTCCACCAGGGGTTCAGGGGTTAAACTACCAACCCTCTGATTAGTGGATGACCACCGTACTTCCTGAGCCACAGCCACCTCAACATTTCACCAATTACTCAGCAGACTGGATAATCAGTCCCCATTACGATTAGTTTATTTAGCACTAAACAATTTAATTAGCTTCCTGTGTCAATTAGGTCCCCAACATCAAGACACTTTATCTAGAAGACAATTAGGGTGTCTCAAATTGTGTCGAGCTCTAAAAGGAAGCAACAAGATGAAAATGATTAGGCAGTGCTGCAACATCAATTCAACTCTGACCCCAGGATGGACAAACAAGTTAGCTGTCATAAAGCTGGACATTGGTTTTAGTTCAAGTGTGCATTAGCTCCTCACATACAAGAAGGAGTAATTCAATGTGCTATTTGCAATAAAATAAGCCAGGAGGAAATTCATTGGCTCGTTCATTGATGAGCAGCACTTTCAGCTCAGTGAGTGCAATCCCAAGCAATCAGTATGCTGTAAAAAAACACTTCAACAAAATGTGGTCAGCCAGCGTCGACCGGCCTCCCTGCCTTCCATCGGCCAGTCGAGAGTTCACCCACAGATCTGTGGCATCTGGGGTCAAGAAGGGCGGCCATTTTGTCTGGCTGATCTGAAATGTGCAGTGGCCGGAAGGTAATCCCTCATTGGGACTAATTATCCTGAGTCTCTGGTGAGACGGCAAATTAGACCAGCTCTAAGGAGCGCTGAGGATCAAACTGTAGCCACCAACAGCATACCAGCAGCTCATTTCTGTGACAGCTTTGCACCGTGGGAAATTTACACTGATGTTTCAGAAGTACAAAAAACATCCCCCAAGGAAGCCTGAGGTACAACGCCGATTCCAAAAAGGCTGGGATGCTGTGTGAAACACAAATAAAACACAATGTGATAATTGTTTAATCCTTTTTGACATATACCCAATCAAAAACAGTATAATGACAATATATTTAATGTTTGACCTCATCAGCTTCTTTGATTTATTAAATATCTGTTTATTCTGAACTTGATGCAAGTTGGGACAGGAGCAACAACAGACTGGGAAAGTTGTGGAACGCTGCCAAAACACCTGTTTGGATCATTCCACAGGTAAACAGGTTGATTGGTAACAGGTGACAGTATCATGATTGGGTATGAAAGGAGCATCCTGGAAAGGCTCAGTGGTTCATGAGCGAGGTTCACCACTTTGTGAAACACATGATTGTATAAAGGAGATTAATACTGAACATGGGCTCAGGAACTAAACAGTAAACTGTTGTTGGTAAATGCAGTTTGTTTGCAAATGACTGCATTCTGTATTTATTTACATTTCAGTGTCCAACATGGAACATAAACATTACTCTTTTTTTTCCATAATTTAATAAGTTATGATAAAATTTCAGCGAATATGGATGGAAGATGGAACAGTGAGAAAAAGAAGATCATGACATTTGTTAGTAAGATATTGTTTAGTGTCCCAGCACTTTTAATCTTTTCCATACACTATAAGCAATTACATGTACTTTAAGTCAGAGTACTGTACAGTAGATTGTATGGATGCCATCATCATCATCATACCATTGTTATTATTATTGTTACTATTGTTGTTCTTGTTGATGTTGTTGGTGTTGTCATTATCTGTCCTTGCCTCATGCAAACAACAACTTGAATAGTGAGGCAGCCCACAAATTCAGCAAGGATGAGAATAATAAATCAAACGCACTGTTCCAGGAACTGTTTTCAGCCACAGCCAATGATGTCACATTGCTTGTTGAGACTGCTGTCCGTGTTGTTTGAATGAAACTGAACACTATGAAACATCATTTATTATTTTGTCTCTGCTAGGGAGATTAGTGTAGGAAACCTGCCAAAAACCCACAGCGCTCTATATTAGACAGGCGATTAGTCAACTACTGTAAGAGTTGACGTCAGCTAGCATTTGTGTTAGTACAATACAGTCACTGAGCAGTGAGCAGCTGAAACTGAAACACCTGAAGCACCTGACAAACATCTCACACAGTAAGAAGTCTGTCTACTGTCTTGACCGAACATTAACGTTTCATCATTCCTTGCTGAAAACGTTTTCAATAAGTGTTTGATCATGTCAGTATTTCCAGAAACTTTAAACAGCCTCTGAAGTTACAAAGCGTCTGATTACATGGTCACTAGCAACAAATAGTGCCAGACACCTTCATGAGATTATACCCCCAATAACAGTCATGCTCTGGGTCTAAACACTATAATGTAAGGCCCCGGATGAGCCAGTGACTTGCCCTGTCTAAACATTTCCCGGCCCTGGGCCATGGGTTTTGTCGGACCCTGCCTTTTCAGAGCATTCCAACTTTTTTGGGAATCAGGTTGTACAGACGGAGTTAAAAAAGTCACCTTCAATTACATTTAGGAAACAAATGTGACAGTGTTAGCTGTCCTGTGTGTGGCTCTGCTGTCTGTCAGTATCTAAGCCATGTTTGGTTTCAGAGCTCCTCATCCTCTGCTCCTCTTCTTTATTCTTTCAGAGGTTTTCAGCATTGCAAAAAAAAAAATACAATCAATGTATTTGATCCTCCATTTCTACCGTCTGTCAGATTATGTGTACTTGTTAAGAGAATGAAATGTCCTTGAGAAAGACCCTGAATCCCGAATTGATTCCGATGCATGTCGCTGTGAGAAAACAAATGCTTCTGCAACATGACTTACATTGTGTCAAAATATCAAAGCTCTGCATACAAAAAGTTTGTTCTTGCCCAGGCATGTCAAACTGATTCCATAAAGGGCCGTGTGGCTGCAGCTTTTCGTTCCAACCAAGGAGGAGCACACCAGGCTGGAATCAATTAATCAGCAGATCTCAGTCTTCAGCTGATAACTAACTGATCCCTTGATGTTGATTGGTTGGCCTGGTGTGTTCCTCCTTGGTTATAAACCTGCAGCCACACGGCCCTTTATGGAATGAGTTAGACATGTCTGTTCTAGCCCCTTTAGGAAATTGTTTAAATGAAGCTGTCATGTTTCAGTTGATGTGATTTGGGTTTAAAAAACTACGTTTGCCCCCCCAAATTTTAAACCTTAAGGATAATGAAATCAGCTGGTTTGTCAGCCCAGATTGATATGAAATATGTTGGTATTCGTCACTGTCCACAGAGAATGAAAGCCAGGGTTTTGGTGCCCTGCCTGACCTTTCACCTACAACTATTGTCAAATATTCCTCCAATGGGAGTGCATTCACTAAATTCTTTCCCTTTTGGATTCTCCGTGGTCTTCACTTTTAACGCTACATTAAGGTGAACATGTCCACTTTTACACTTGCTACCAAGTCATTAGTATTGTAACCATGATGACAATGGTCACCGAACCTTAACAAAATGGTTCATTTCAACCCAAACCAAACCAATTGATTTGTGTTTAAACGTAACAAAACCTTAATCATAACAATGTCCGATCCAAAAACGGTTTTATTTTTTAAACAGCAACATGGTCCTCTCGGTAGTGGACGAACCAAAAAAGGTTTCTATGTGTCATTCTGGACGAGCACAGAAAAACAGCAAATTTAGCAGTTTAATTTGGAGGACTTGTTGGTCCGTTCCATCAAAGACGTTCACATTGTGAGGCTGTAATGGACATTGCTTTTGTCTTTTGTGGCCACCTCTTTCAATTTTAGGTTTTGTTGCAATAGAATCCTGCAGAGCGCAGCTTTAGCATCACTTTTTGCAGTGCAGACAGGCAGCTCACTGCCCCACTGACCAGACTGTGCTACACTGAGGCCAGAGGTATTGTTGTCCCATTTCCTCTCCATAAAATCTACTTCCTGAAACCAGCTTATATTCCGGTACACACACATGGACAAACAGACACACAAACACACACACAGAGACACACACACACACGACTACATCCAAGCTCTTCCAGCATACTACAGAGAAGGGAGGGTGCGTGGAAATGTTGACATTACACACATCCTAAGCATTATAAGACTACCTACACTGCTGTACCCACAACAGAAGGCTCACACACACACACACACACACACACACACACACACACACATTCCCACGGTTGCTGTGTGTACAGTGTGTCCGGCTGTGTGCTGGTATTTGCTAAGCATCCCGTGTGAGTACGACTTTTCAACATCTTGTTTTATTCATGCTGCGTAAATACCACAAAGCATAGGTCTGTTGATCTCTGCTGATTTATGGTGATAGTCTGACATCTTGTTATGCCGGCTTACTTTGCATCAGTTAATACGGGACTTGTCTCGGGCAACACCGAAGTGTGTGACAAAATAGAAAAATGCATGGTCTGTTTTGACAATGCTGACTGAGAGAGAGCGCTTTCAACACTAAGGTGTGATCTTTAAGTGAGGTAACACTAATTTAAAAGGACAGGACGCATTATATACAAACCTTGTTAACCTCTCTAAGGCTTAATTCCCCATTAGCATGGTAGAAAACGGTGCTTTTAAGCTTTAAAAAGGTGCAAAAGGCTGAGGCTACGGACTGCAATGGCAGTGTATTTTCTTGTCTCGTGATGATGTGATGCAAATTCAAGAATATGAACACATACACAACTGGGAAGTGGCCTGTACATCCAGCAAGGAGCTGGTGGCTGCTGGGAATTGCCCAGTATAATCTCTATTTTACTGGTGGCAAATGAGCAGCTTCAGCAGAGCAAATGCTTGTGAAACATCTTCCCATAGGACTGTGTGTGTGTGTGTGTGTGTGTGTGTGTGTGTGTTTCCCATACAGGCTTAATCAATTTAGTTATAGGAGAAAATGTGAGGGAATAAAGGATTCCAAATAAATAAATGGGCTTTTTTTTGAGGCGTTTAGGGTATTTTTCTATACTTTTCTTAGTTTCAGGAAATTATAAATAGATGCCACCATGGTATCTTCTTGGAAGATACCATGGCAACTACATTATTTTTGTCAGCGGTTAAAAACAACAACATAAGAATGACAAGTTTTTCAGAGCCGTGCCTGATCCGACATACACGTAGCATTGATATCACATCGACGCCTCATGGAGAAGAGTGCCGAAGTTAGCTCGCAGTGATGAAAAAGGCTAATCTCAGGAGTCATCATAGCTACAAACATGCTAAACTGAATGAGCTGCAAGGACAGATGCATTCATTCATTCATCCGCATGTCATTACTTTCTCTCCTGCTGCACACTTATCCCCCCCCACCCTTCTTTAGGCATATTCTCCTGCTTGGATTTCCTATCCCTTGACAGCGGGTGTGAAGTCATGATCTGCCCTCAAACCAGCTCTATTTGGCATAACCAGCTAATGAGATAAAAAAAAAAGAGCACATCGCTGAAACAAGCTGCCTTGATCAGGGAAAGCAAATCAGACACACAAACACAGCAGTGAAACATCTGTTAAATGATTGATCATGTGTGTTCCTTGTGTGCATGGGCCGCTCCGCTCTGATGCTGCCTTATCATCACAGCAGCTGGCCTCTGATGGCTCAAAATCCACAGCAAAACTTGATTCATTAGACTCACTTTTGGAAACTTTGCTGAGGTTAACCGAGTGCAGTCGGGGTCTGAAGCTGCCCCTGAAGTTATTCTGATTCCATGACAGAATGCAGGGGGAGAGAGAAACCCTGATGAAATTTCATCATACTGCTTTGCAAGGGCAATTTGTGTGACAAGTCTGGGTGAGAGGAGTCACAGCAGACCCGGAGAATGATCTACGCTCAGACGGAGTTTGTCTTTCGATAAACCTGTGGGAGCTGGATTGCTGGATGCGTGTTTGAAACTTTCATAACTTACAGCACATCGAAGAGTCTTTAAGTAAAACAAAATCGAGTTTCACACTGTGAATGTCTGTGAATGCTTCGTTTCTGTTCTCAGCATCAAGATCGGTAACTCGTATGTTTTGAAAACACTGTTATTTGAAATACTTAAGACACAATTTCTTGCATTTGTTTTGTTTGTTTGTTTTGAGCCTATATAGAATAACTGGATAATCGTTACGAACCTTTCTGTGTGTACACCAGAGGTTTATGAACAGTGGGAGTGTTAAATATGGAGGACAAGCTGTACTTTCATATAAAATATTTAAAATCCTGCTGCCAATGAAAAGCACTGCTCAGAATGTGTTTTGTTATTATTGATCTGGTTCACTGTGAATAGCCACGCAATGTCCAACAGGAGCTTGTTAACAGGAAATAATTCTGACTGGTCGAACTCTGAGCACGAATGAAGGCAGTCTACTATACAGGAGAATTTTAATCGCCTAGTACAAACAAATGAGAGCTGTGAAAAAATTACAACCCTGAATAATTGCTTACTGCTCAGGTTCAACAGAGATGGTAAGAACAGGATTGTCTCATTTTATGGATCTTATGTTGAAGAGGTCAGTGCCATCCGATGACAGATATTTTTCTGGAAGGTTATATTAAATTATCGCAATGGCATCATATGCCGTGTGTTTTCTCTGCAGAACATGAACCCGTTATTTTATGATCATGCAGAGGCATCATTTCATTGAGCTCAAAAAGAGAACCAGTTTGTGCATTAATGTCAGATAACAAATGATGGCAGCTGGCCAATACAGACTGCAATTTTAAAAACCTGACTGGTGTGAACTTAACAAATCGACCCATTCAGTGGAAAACAATATGCAGCCGACTCTGCAGCCATGAAAAGTACTGCTGGTGAAACTAATCATGTCTGTAACAATAATTTTACTGAAAGGCTTCCCATATTAGAGTGCAGAGGGGTAAAGCTTAACAAATGGGGGTGTGTGGCTTCTGAATATTTATCAGAATGTCTGTGACATGAAAACATTTGAGAAATCCTACAGCTAAATGAAGGTCACACCATATACTGTAGGTACTATATGTTTTTAAAACTCCTGCACCTGACAAACAAACCAAATGTGACAAACCAAAGCCATTCTTTCAAGGAGGGGGCACAGGGATATATTCACATAGTTAATAATCATAATTATTCCAATTCATTGATGCTGATTACTCAGTAATTTCTGTGCCCACATGCACATTTTTTTAAAGCAGAGCAAGAGGTGTTTCAATTGGTGTCAGATAACAGGATCTTTTCAGTTGTCCATCTGACCTGAACCTAGTAAATGCAGAATTTTATCAAAAGAATAGCCTGCAAATATCAGCAACCTTTCCATTCAACCATTCAAGTGTTTGAACCCATCTGCTACTGGGGGGAGGTCAAAATCTGAGATTCAAAAAGAACAGATACCGTTATGCCCCGGTCTAGGGGAACCTTTGACAAAACATGATGTGGTGCTCCCCCAGTCTTCCCACTCCAAGAAAGCCAGCAACAACAAGGCACGTTCAAATAATAGGAGCAGTTTTATTGGCTTCAGAGGGCTACTTAAAGAATTTAACAGGATTTGACATTCACTATGATTCTCACTAAACACGCTACAACAGGATTGTATGATGCTGCCGATCACTATGATGGCCTGGCATTTCCTGGTGGTGGAAAGGCTGGAGAGGAGGAAGAGCGCAGTCCACGGGCAGGGGATCTGCCCCTTGACCAATCAGGCGAGGCAATCAGACCACACAAGGGACACACCCGCTCCTCGTTCACACATCCATTAGGACACACACACACACACACACCTACCTAGGAGAGAGGGGGGAAAACTGCAACAAACAGACAAAACGAAAATATGAACCACAGGGTTATAACAGTACCACTGTGTCAATATACGTTGGAGAAACATAGTGAAGCGCATGAAGATGTCGCTGCTGTTGTCTCTTGCATCTCCCTAACAGCTGAGTATGTGACAGCACTCGGCCGTCGGATACAACTCCTGCCCTCATCTCTAAACAACAGACTGAAGATGCTGAGGATGCAGATAATGTAAGGCTGGCATGAGTCCCTGGTTGCTGCCTGGCACATACCCACACAACTCCAGGTCCTGAAGAGAACCTACAGAAAGAGAAGAGAGTGTACAAACTGGTAGACTGGGACTGGGAGGAGGAGGGAAGGAACTGTATCAGGGTGATGGATGATGATGACAGTGATGGATGGCCTCCATGCTTTACCCTCCCCAAGACTGAACTAGAATCAATTAAGCTGCGTGCTCTCCTCTGAGCTGTGAATGAGACAATCAGCAAGATTATACATCATCTTCTCCCTGCTCCCCCTCTGACACCGTGTATGGCAGGGAAAATGACGGGCACGTCAGCCGCGGTGAAAAACCACGGCGAAGAGGAGACAGTGAGACCACAGCGTTACAGAGATAAGTGAGTGGGATGATATTTTGGGCTGATACCAAGATTGATATCAAACCATGCAGTCACTGTCGTCCATCATTACGATGGAGATAGGGCTGCAAGTAGTCGGACTCACAAGACTCACATTTTAATGCCAGGCTCTGCTTCCCCACACACTAATGTTCCACCAAAACAAGATCCCCCTGACACTATTTTGTAAGGGCAAAGAAATACAAACAGGGGCTTTTTCCTTACACCAGAATAATAATGGCTTCAGCCAGACCTTTGTCCAGGCCTGGCACCGCACAGTGTGGAGACAGGTCTGACTATGCTCAACTAGGCTGCAAGGGATGCTTATTTTTATTATCAGTTAATCTGTTTAATTCTTTTTCCGGGGGGATTAATCGGTTAATAGTTAAATTGATCGAATGTCAGCAAATAGTAAAAAATGGTTCGGCAAACTGTCCTAGAGCCCAAAGCGAGGTCTTCAGATTGCTTGTTTTTATATGACCAACAGTCCAAAATCCAAGGATTGGCATTTGAACCAGCAAAGGTCTGGCATTTTTGTTTTGTAGCTGACTTAAACTATTACTTGCTTAATCAGTCGACAGCAATTTTAATAATCGATGAATGGTTTGAAAACTCAATAGATATGATATGGTCTGTTCTGCCGTACTGATTACAGAACTAACACAAAGGGGAACTACTTAAATGTTCTGAGATTCTGAATAATTTCCTCTTTAGGGAGGCCAAATGCTAAAATGACCTACAAAAATACAGCTTTTTAAAAACGAAAATTCAAAATACCAAAGCAGCCGGTTGCACAACCTCTAAGTGCTGGCATATATGATTAGAAATACAATTTGATTACAACAAATCAAAATGTTTTGCACTATAACACATTAGATGTTTTCAAACCATATAATCATGCTGTTTTTTACAAAAGCAGCTTTTTGTCTGTATTGCTCCTGATAAACTGTTTTGCCAATTAAATGTTTGAAACGGAAAGAATGAAAATGTTAGAGGGAGGGACAGCAAGACATGGAGAAAGACAGTGTGATGAAGTGGGTGAGAACATGCCATTTTCACCATCACTGCCATACTGCTTACTAATTGTTTGTTATTGCTGTAGTTCCATCATTGATCTGTAACTTGCAGACACAGGCTGTCCTGGGTTTTCAGGGTTGTTCTTGCCCATCTCACTCAAAGAAAAGGCCTTTGAGGCATTACAGAAAACACAAAAAGCTTTTTGTGATCTGATGTGCACACACCAATCCTATGGACATTACGCAGTTTCTGGAGTCTGCATCCTATCACTTTCCTCGCCACTCTGTTCAGGCTTCCCCACAGAAAGGGGGACAGAAACAAGCAATAGAGTTGGAGAGGGAGTAGATTACAAGTAAGAGAAAAGATAACAATGGATTGAAGAATGTTTGTGGGTTGGGGGCTTCAGAGTAGGTTTTTATCCACATGTTGTCTGTGGGTAGAGGAGGGTTGACAGCAGCAGCCTGCAGCCTTAATGAAAGTGTCTGTGCGGGGGAAAGGGTTTCATTAAAACCATATTGGAGGGCAACATCATTTCATCCTCCCAGCCCCCACAAACACACACACTGTGGAGAGCTAACAATCTCCGTAACCTCCCTATCATCCCATTTCCTTGACTCTCTTTCATCTGCGCCGATCTAAAAGGCAGGGGAATCATTTGAAGCAATGCTCGGCGGATGTGCTCTGATCCTGTCCTCAGCTTGTCCAATTTTTTGTGCATAAAAAAACATGACAGACCATGTGGCAGCAGTTATAGCCAGAGGAAACTTTCACAGGAACCGACGAGTAAAGAATACATGACAGCTATATAGCATTTAATATTGCCATTGTGCCGTGGATGTACGGGAGATGACGGTTTCAACACTGTTATCAACTTTGCTGTCAGACACAGTCGTTTCCTAAACTTCCCACAGCAAAGAGACGTCTGGCTCAGAAACGCCTGTGACATTTTAAAAGGATTAATGGAAGTGGCGATCATTATTTGGCAGACTTGAATTTGACTAGAGGACGTGCAAAAGGAGGCAAGGAGGTTAGCCAGAGCATTGAGATTTAACTGAGGACAGAGGGGGACAAGGACTGGGGGCGCCGAAATACAACCAAAGGTAGGAGAGGTGTTTGAATAGGCTGCCAGCAGCATTAACATACAACAAAGGGAAGCAGATAAGGACAGGAGGGTCGACTGCGGGATTGAGACGCAGCCGCAGAGAGGAGATAGGAGGAGGGATGGTTGCAGTGGTGAGATAACACCGGAGCCCGGAGCTGATAGATGAGGGCAGCTGCAAGGTCACCTGGGAGCGGCACATGACTGCATTACATTATCACGCAGCGCTGTGCCACTGAAGTGTGCTTTCATATGCTCGTGTCTGTGAGGATGAACAGGTGGGATTATGTATGTTTTGTATGCAAACAATGCTTTTTGGACGTTTTTCAGACATATTTCCACCAAAGTTTAAATGTAAAAAAGCAGCAGAGAGGCCTCGACTCAGACAGAGATGCCTTTAAAACGAACAGTTATCTGCAATGAATTGCCAACAGCAAGGCTACAACAAACAGCTGGAAAACAGCTCCAAAGAGGCCAAAGCCTGACCATGAAATAACTCGAAAAACATCTACAGGAAAAATAGTTCTCTGGCCAAACAGGTGCACTGTGAGTTGCAGTTTTTATATGTTCTTTATAGGATTCAGCTTTTGGAAAAAAAAAAAAAAAACTAAGCGATAATGAGGTACATATTCATCTGCTGAACTCATAACGCAATCATTAGACACGTGACTAAAGTGTCATTCTATCATTTAAGGAATATTCCCAGAGTCAGAGCGTTCCTCTCCCAGGCAGACCGGAAAAGTTAATACAGGCCTCCGCCTCCAGCAGGCGTCAGTTACAGCTCGTACAGCTGATTTCTCCAATCTTAAAATCTTTACATTGGTTACTTGTCTGTCACAGAATATATATTTTTGTTTCTTAAATCACTGAATGGCTTCGCCCCGTCTCACCTGTCCGACATGGTTAAGACATATCTGCCTGCTAGGTCTTAACTGGTTATGATAAAACTATTTATTTAGACTCTGTTAGCAGTACAGAAAGCATCTCTTAAGCAATGCTAATCTCTCGATGTAGTTAAGAAATGTCTACAGGACATGTCTTGCTTAGATAAACAAGCAAAGCAAAAATGTTACCAGTTGTGAATGTAAGGTCACTCTTTCATATCCTCCTCACCGTGTAAGAATTTGGGCCAATCATTGCTTAAAAATGTCAGTTAGCTAACGAATGAGTGCACCTTAAATTAACAGGAAAGTAAGCACATGTTCAGGGTACATAGTAGGGAACAGTCATCCTGCCAGAGTCGAGCAATGAAAACTATGCTAAGTATGTAGGCAGTATGCAGGGAAGACAAGCTCGCCAACAATGAAGGAAACTCCTCTGGGGGGAGGGAGGAGAGGAGTGGAGGAGGAGGCAGTGGAGTATAATGAAGAGAAACAGAAGGGGAGAGATGAAGAGATGGAAGGGGGAGAAAGAACTAAAGGGGAATGAAGAGGAGAGAGACAGAAACAAGAAGCCAGAAGAATAAAAAGGGGAGGTGTAAAGGGGGAAGGGGAACTCAGGGTGATGAGGATGAAGAACAAGAGGGAAAAAAGGAGGAGGGCAGGAAGGGATTAGGGTGAAAAGAGGGGTTGAAAAGATACAGGAAAGGGAGAGCAGGAGGAGCGGGAAAGCTAAAAGCTGAGGATGAAGCAGCAGGAGAGGAAGAGAGGTCTCAGAAGAGAAATCTAGAGAGAGAGTAAGCGAGAAAAGACAAGAAGGAAGCATGAGAGGCCTCTAAAGAGGAGGAGGTAGAGTAGAAAAAGCAGCCAGAGGGAGAACTTTGTTCCTGAGCATCTCTGGATGTCTTGATTCCCCACCTGATCCTGAGGGCATTCATAAATAGTCCACTTTCAACTGTAAAGTGGATGCTGTGCAGATAATAAAAAGGCCAATGAAAGAGGGGGGGGTGCAGGCCTTGGAGGGAAGGGGAGCACTGAGATTGAAAAGCTGGTTGTCAGAGCATGTGTGCGTGTGTGCGTGCTCTGTCGGTGAGCGGTTTGTAATCCTGTAGAGGTGTTGCTGGAGTAGCCAAAACCTCATTGTCACCTCTGTCTGCCTGCTTGTCTCGTTTCAGCCTTGTCTTTTTACACTGGCTTCACTTTAGCACAGGAATGGGTGACCGCGTGCCGAAGACGAGCCGCAGTCTGCAGCTCTTAATTTCCAACAAAGAGTCAGGTTGGAGGTCATCTCGCCAACACAGGGATGCACATGAAAGGCCTAGTATCTCGAAACACAGAAAATGAAGGGGACAAAGCGATAGACGAGAGTGACACCCCCGAACACACACAGAGTAGACGGCCACACAGCTATCCCGACAGCAGGTTAACACCAGCCAGCAGATGTCTGCATCCTAACACCTCAGCAGACACACCTCAGGCTCCTCTGGTCTGCCAGACAGACACACACACACTGAGTCACACCAGCTCTTCACACCATCGAGATTACTGACAGGACAGTTGCAGGACAAACTCAGTCTCCGCAGAGGTTCAACTGGCACTGGTGAGTCTTTTTACTATCAACCAATGTCTCTTATTATTTTGACAATTAATTATTTAGAAAAAAAATAAAAAAGTCCCATTGCTGTCTAAAAAATGCTCAATTTGTCCAACCCATTTTAAAACCCACTGTATTTTTGCTTGATTCAAAATGACCTATATGATTATGCACAGGTTGCACCACATGTAAAGGAAATAGTACCGAAGGTCAACAGCCTCAGAATAAAAAATGGCTCACGATGGATGGACAGAGACCCGATCTCTGGCTCCCCCGTTGGTCACACACACACACACACACGTCACACAGTAATGTGTGAAACTCTCTGTAAGACACTGACTCAGGCAGGAAAAGAAAATGAAGCTGTTAAAAGCAGGCTGGGGCAGGCCTCAGGAACATTTCATCACATGAAATATTTTACTAACTGCAGTCAGAAACAAACCTACATCATATCATCATCTCCAAATACTGTAGCAGTGCATGATAAAGACTGGCACATATCTAATGTTAAAGAAGTAAACCAAAATTGTAATGGGGCAGAAATCTGCTTCTTCACTACTCTCTAATATGCTGTAGACTGTGTGCAACACAAGGTGCAATGAATGTGGAAGTATCACTATACTAATAAAAAGTCACTATCACTTACTGGTTGCCCACTGCAGTTTGACCTGTGCTGCATCTCTGCAAAAGATGCTCTACTGTAAACTTCTTCCCCCTCACACTTTATGCCAAAAACACAACCTAGACAAGTAAGTTGCAGTCCAAAGGTAATTCTACCGAGCTACTAGCCTGAAAGAGCACAAAAGATTGAATCTTTTCAGCATATTTGACCTTCGGCCACAGTCATATCACTGGTGTCAGAGCATGTATTCTGACATCTGATGGATACCGCAGTGATGTTCTCCTGACGCTTCCCCTACTTCTGAAAGCTCTCCCCTCTGCCAGGCGCAGCATCTTTTCCACTGCAACTTCCCATGTTGATGCTGCAGGGCAACCATGTCAAAGTTGCAACCGACTCAACATGAACTTCAAATCTCCCACATCACCACAGTCTCACCGCGTGGCTCAGGGCGCAACCCGGACTCATTCCCCAATTTATTGCTGACGTTAATAGGAGGGGGTCGGCGAGTCAGGTGGTGCATGGGACCAGACTTGCAGCGTCTGCGTGGGGAGGGGAAAAAAGATCCTGAATGAGATGCTGGGAGTGAATCCCGCAGCATCTGCGTGCTATTACATCTCCTTATCTTGTCTGAGAAAGAAGATGAGCAGCTGAAGCAGCAGGCTATGAACGGTAGCGTCAGCCTGTTTGAGGAATACAAGCAAAAACAAAATATGGAGGGAAGGATCATGGGAGGTAAAGATGTAATTGGAGTGCAGTTAATACTGCTGACAACTCAGCTCGAGGTTGTTTGCCTAGTTTGTCATTGCCGGCTTGGAGGATGAGAAGGGTGGAGTGTGTCTTCTCCTTGAACAGGAGGATATCTTCATCGTGCACAAGTCAAACTCACTGAATCAGGATTAACTCCCTGACTAAAGTGGCAGCAAATATACATTCAGAGATCCGAGATCCTGTCGTAACTTTCCTGTAAAAGGTAAAGTTTATGAGATTCACTGTCATTTATTGGTTGCATATCCTCACAAGGGTGAAATAAATGATAAAAAGGAGAATGTCTACCTCTCTTTTCTACTTTTTTAAGCGATTACCTGTCTGCTGAGGCACTATCAGCAGCACAATCCGTCCTCCTACGACCGGGAGCAAATGAGAAGCCCTGGTTCTTGGATATGTATCTCGGGGTTATTTAATGTTCTTGGGATTAAAATGTTAATAAAAATTCTGCAGGATGAGATATATTTCGGTGGCACAGCAGACGTTAATTATTAGAAGGGACGGATCAAATTAAGTCTGCGCCTCCATTAGTTACAGCAGCGGCTGACAAAGCCCCCCCTCCCTGTTTCTGAGAAGAGAACCCGTGAATCAGCCAATGTTTCACTCTGCCTCTGATGAAGGGCAGGACAATGTGAAGGGTTTAACAGATCGTTCGAGGGAAGGGTCAGCGTGGGGGGGTGGAAAGGGGGTCGGCAGCATCGAACACGACTGAGAGGGGGATAACATAAAAAGTTGATGTAAAAGGGAGAAAAAAGGTGGGAGTGGAGAGAAGAGACAGAGGGAACAGAGAAACACATAGAGCTGTGGTAGAGAGATGGACCAGCCAGGAGGGAAATTTATTGATGCTTGATTTACACTCCGAGCTTTACTGGGAAAAGCAGGCCAGGGGGTGTGTCTGTATGTGTGTGTATAAAGTAATACAGTGTGTATATGCGAGAACTGAACAGGGAACAGGTTGTTGAGACAGAACACACATTAACACAGAAACTCTTGAAACGGGATGAGAGCCTGATATTAGGACTGACCTGCCACGTTGTTTCTGCTCTGTTTCAGTGGGACATTTTTGCTGTGCTAGCAGTTTTCATGGTTTTTAATGATTTTTAAGTTTTAATAATTGAGTGCAATTTTTGCAGCAGCACTCATCAGTGAAAACAGGGGAAACACTGTCGTCACAGGCAGTCGATTCATACAGGAGGTGGCTAAATAAGAGACGCATGTTCTCACAGTTTGACAGTTTCCAGGCAGCAGTAGAGATGCATCTTTAAATAGCCAGTAGCTTGCTAACCCATTGTTCTATCCAGTGAACAATAAAGGTAGCTCAGTATTAGCCACTATTTAAACACACTCATCTTATGTGGGACTTACAGCCAATCTCCTAAGCCCTTCACTGACAGCAAGTTAGTGCAGGAGGAAGTGCCAACTGTGTAGATAAAAGTGACATTGAGCAAGTGCTGAATAACACATTAACATGATCTACACAAATACCCATCGTGCTCAATTGATCCACCAATCCAATCACCTCCAGTGCAGAAAATCAGAAGCTGAAGAGTAGCAGGAGTAAAGGGAGGGTAACGAACCATGCATGGGTCATTATTAGCTCACTTTTTGACCTTTCAACTGCGACCTTCAGGAAGAAAAATGCCTCTGAACAACATCTCTGAGCTCAAGTCAGGGAAGAGAAAGGGCTTGAAGAACACAAAGAGACGCTTTAAAATGCTGTTCAAATATATTCACGTGTAAAAAAAATGTCTTCTTCTCAAATCTTTGCCCACTTCAAGACAGCAGAGAGGAGGACAAACAGAATATCTGTCCTTTATTTAACCAAGAGTAAGTCTCTTTAAGATTAGAGATCTTTTTTGTAGGCGTGTGCAAAACAATAGCATGGTGGCGGACACAAAACAAACGTAGCGATTTAAAACAAAACCAAAGAACAAATCAAAGAGTCCTAAAATATTTCTAAAAAAAAAAAAACAAACCACAGTTATCAATTAAGAAAAATCTCCAGCCAGATGTCCTTGTTTCCAAGACATTAACTGATATTTTAAATGGATCCAGTGAGACCAGCTCCAGAAGATTCAGGTAATTTTGCAACTGATTCTGTGACTGAGTCATTTGCAGCAGCGTACTTAATCGCCCTTTTCCCAGCTCAGTACAGACTCTGGGGACAGTTAAGTCCTTGGAGCAAAGACAATCATTTCCAGTACTTTTTTGAAGGGTGCAGATCTGTCGCTAAGATATGAGCAGACCACAAATAGCCTTATAAACAAGAATATAAGAATAAAGATAAGAATATTCTTCAGGAAGTGAGATCTAACAGAATGTCCCCCCAGACACACCCCTCCATGACCATTTCCTGAATCCGTGCTTTAAAATGGTTTTAACCATGTGTGCAAAATGTGGTGATAGCCTTTATAGGCTAGCAGACGTTGCTGTTGTCCAGTTACTGCTGTGTGGTGCATTGCAGGACTGTCCGGCTCTTTTTAAATGTCACTACAGGTGACATTTCTGAATGAGGCAACAATGACTCCTGAGTCAGAGCAGAGGGCGCTAATTCACATCACACCTGCCATCAAATCCAGGAGACAACTACAAAAGCCTCTTCAGGAGACAGGCAGTTTGGCTCTTTCAACAAACATTGTACACAAAGTCCTGAAAAACAAGAACTTTGCCCTTTTCTTCAAGTTGTTTGTTTAGTGTCTAAATTCTTCCGCTTTTTAAACAGGACTCATTTAGTCTGCTTTCCAGTGAAGACATACATTTCTTAAGTAATACATTTAATAATACAATTCCCCAGATTTGAGGCTCGCTCACTCACACACACACACACACACACACACACACACACACACACACACACACACACACACAGACACACAAACACACACACACACACACACACAACATGACCTTTTCTCTACTTCTTTCCATTGTCTGTTTCTCCATCAACAGCCCTGTGCTTACAGTTTCTGTCACAGTCCACACTGAGGGGCCAGCAAGCTCTCAAATTGTTTTTTGAGGTTGTTGCTCTGTTGTTGAGGGTTTGGCTACAAAGCAAAGGACTGACGACAACTTCTCTAGAATTTTAATAAGCTGCATCATTTTGCAGCGGCTTGTTCGTTGTCTTCGATGAAGGTGAAGCTGTGGCTGTATATCATGCCATGCAGAAATTCCCACAGCATATTACATTAGAGGCACATTGCCTCATCTAAAATAAAGATTGCCATTGCTGTCAGAAAATATGATTATATCTTTCTGAAATATAATATTATTTGTCTGTGGAAACAAGCAGATGCTCTAAATCACAGAGTAAAGGCCACATATTTAATGACATATTTTTTAAACTGTCTTGAAGCAACAACACTGATAACTAGACAGTGACTAATTGCAAAGCTGAAACACTTAGTTGTTCCACAGAAAATTGGGCATTACTGGGAGGAATGTTCCCTGACTTCCATACTCTGACTGAAGTAGCGGTCATGGTTCCAGTCTCCTGAGTGGCAGACGAGAAGTCGTCTGTCCGAGGAGAAGACACAAACCTGGACGACGATTGCCTCTGCGGCTTGATTACGCTCACGTGAACGCCCAGTTGAAGTCCGCTCAGACCAGCAGGATGGTTTGGGTTCAGGCTAAGCAACAAGTATTTTATATTATTTTTGTAAATGGTTCGTTCACAGTGTTATTGTCTAATTCTGTAAAATTGCACCATTCACATTTTCCTATTTAGGCACAATGGCCCGAACGTTTTAGTGCCCTGCGCTGTCACTCATCTGCTTAGTGCAGTGCGCCATGTTCATCTCTCCTCTCTATGCCTTTATAAATGCATAATCTGTAAGTCTGTTGTGTATATTAAAGGTCATTGTGTTTGAGTGTTTTTTTGAAAATGAAACGCTATGTCTCATTAATATAAAAATATTCAAATTAAGATCATGGGTAATAATAGACTATGGCAGAATTTTTAAAACACTGTCAATCAAAATGATGGTCAATAAGAAAGTCAAATGCAAGCTCTGCACAGAGCCACTGCTGGATGGGGTCAGTGAGCAGGATGTAATTCAGGGGATGAATAACCTCTGCAATTCAGAGTGAAGGGCACCTTCATTCAAAGTACCATTCACTTAAAGAGGGGGAAAAAAGGAAATGTGCAACTGAAAAACCCTCCAACAATTTAGTGAACTTTATACTCCTCTACCCGAAGACACTTCAACTTTTATAAGGTTTGTATTTTATCAGGTTCATAATGTGATTAGGGGTGCGTGTGAGGCAGACATCAGAGACAGACTGAAGCATGAATGGCTTTCCTCTGACCTGACATGACAGTGTTATGTCTACAGCGTTATTCCTCAGAGAGCGATCCAGTCTGTGACTCAGATGTGTTTAACAGACAGAGCTGCTTCTCCACTGTTGCTGTGGTGAGCGAGGACTCTACACGTGCATGCATGGAGAACAACGGCCAAGTTCACCAAACTTTTAATAAACTTGGATTGGCCTAACGACTCGTGGCGATGGATGTGTTTCACAATAAATACACAATAAATACTGGTTCTTCAAAGACACCTTTTCTGCTGGGACATTTTTTTAAATGGATGACACCACTTTCCTCTGAGTTTTAGAGTATACTAGTCTGCGACTACTTTCTACATGCCACCTACTAACTGACATCTACTTTACTTATGTAAAGTAGATGTCAGTTAGTTCCATTATCAAAAACAAAAATGCCATCACCCAGAGTTCTCATTTCTGTCCTTGATGGGGTGAGTAATTGTAAAAGGCCTCAGTATGACAGAGCTGTGTGCTGATGTATTTCATTTCTCATGAAGTAAAGAAAAATGTATTACAACTGGAACTGCATTCAAAAGCAGCATGGATAACTGATAAAATAATGTTTCGAGGTCTTTCTTTATGCAAGACATCTCTGCTGAGAGCCACACATATTGATCCAGGTAATTTAATTAGACAGGCATTGAGCTTCTATATCTTGTTAACGTCAATCAAACTCAGGCAAGTTAAAGGGACAGTTCACCAAAAATCAAAAAGGATTTTTGTCCTCTCACCTGCAGTGCTATTTATCCGTCTTGATTGTTGATGTTAGTTGCCGAGTTCTGGAGATGTCTGCTGTGAACATGTCTGCCTTCTCTTGAATATAATGAAACTAAATGGTGTTTCTTTCCTACACCTGCCAACCATATCACTGCGCAGAAGGTGGTGTGTATGTACTCCACTAACCCTAGTCTGATATTGCTATCTTGTGGAGATTAGTTTATAGCTAACTGATGCTGTTAGCTAACGACACCATTAATGTTTTCATCCCGCCATGTGATGCACAGTGCTGCAGCTGGTGGGTGTATTTTGGTAGACAGAAAATGGTTCCTACATGAAACTGCTCACAACAAGGTTTGTGGATTGTCTTGAGCAATCGGGTCATGATTCCTGTACAGAGATATTGATGCTGGGTTTCTCAAATGCATGAGCAACACAAGTGCCATCTAGTTCCATTACATTCAAGAGAAGACAGACATGTTCAGAGCCGATACCTCCAGAACTCGGCAACTAACATCAAAACAATCTAGATGGATAAATAGCACCACAGGTGAGAAAATGGTGAAGGGTGAACTGCCTCTTATTAATAACAGATATGTGGGACAAAGGACAACATAAACAACACTATAGATGTTTACATATTAATGACTGTCACTTAAATGTTACCATTGTCATCATTATCTTTCTACCCAATTTATTTCTGTCTTTATCTCTGTACTTTCTCATTTTTGGGATTATCAAATTATCACCCACTGGTTCTATATTTAAACATCCTTGTGAGGACTTAGAAATAAGGATGTCATTATTAACTCCCGACAACCTCATGTGCAAATATGCTGAAACAGTTGTTAAGTAAATGAAGCCATGGCTTCATTATGAGTGTAAATACCGTATGTGTATTTTTCTGTTGACACAGTCATTAAAGCCTGATATGTAATGTCTACGCTAAAGGCACTAACAACTATGTTAGTTGTAACATGTAGTAGTAATACCTCGTCAAAGTAACTCGGCAAAAATTCTGAGTTTGCAGTTTTTTCATTCCCATCATGATGAAAAAGCCTCTGTGGGGACCTGTGTAACTACCTCATAACACACACTGCTCAAACAAGGACTCTACAAAGCAATCAAGTGACAAAAAATTGAGTTCAATTATGAACTGTTAAACCACTCCAGTCATTTAGTAGTGACAACACCAAACATCTGCTTGTTCCAGCTGTTAAAACACCAGGATTCTTTCTTGCCTTTTTTCTTTTTAATATCCCTATAAATAAATTACCTTACCTAAGTTGGTTAGAAAAATCACCAGTCATGCTTGTATTGGTTTCAGATTTGGTAAGTTAAGAGTCACTATTTTTGACATTTCATAGACATGCTGTATAAATCTGCATTTAAAAATTCTATCATGATAAAGTACTCCGATTTTGCAGATATTTAAGCGATACATTGGATCAGCCAAAAAGCAATCTCAATTTGTAGATACTTTTATCTATGAACGGTTTCATCATTTGAATTTCCAGATAATTTACTGTTTCAAAAGCTGAAACTATCAACTGATTAATCAGTTAGTATCTTGGGGGGAGTATTCATAATTCTCAAACCTAGAGTTAAATGTTCACATATATGATCGCGGCACAGTTGTAGAAGTATTCACAACTGATTCTGTTCTTGTTATTAAGTTCCAATCATGTGTCATTAAAATGCTAAATACATCCTCCTGTGCAATCCTGCAGATCTAAGTACACTGTACAGCTCATGAAAAGCATTCAGACACTAACAGGACACTTCAGTGCATTGGTGTTAAAAAGATGCTCGTTAGCAGTCCGGTGAACACACAACGGCCTTGGTCCACACTGTTCAGCCAGGCAGCCGGGGAGATGGATAAAGTATTTCTTTTTCTCTTGTTCCTCGACTCCAACACCACCACTGCGCTCTTTACCTCTCCCCAGACACATCTAATCTTCTCATCCCATGCTGCTCAATCTTCCTACGGTCAGTTAACCCAGCAAAGACAGATTAATGAGAAATTAATCCCTTTAATTCACTGTAAAGGTCTCCTCTCTGTTAACCAGATAAGCTGCTACCGGACTTTGCCAGATGATGATATTAATGAATGTAATTTATAAGGGCCTTTATATTAAACAACATGTTCATCTCAGTGTGGACTTCATCTGACAGCTGGACAGCGAGATAAGATGGTTTTATTGTTGCTATGGTGTTCTCCCATTCTGAAGTTCATTCCGTCCGTTTCAGATGGTTCACATCTTTTATCTACAATCGTTTCATTGCCAAAACATGGAGAACAAACAAACTAGTGCTGCAGTTATTTTACAATCTATTGATTGGTTTGTCAGCAGAAAACAATTATGTTAGTCAATTAATCTTTTATGCCATTAATCAGGCAGAAATGCCACACATCGCTTGTTTCTGCTTCAACAATTCTTCTAATGAATGTGATTTGCATTTTTTGCAACTCTCAGACATTTTATAGACTGAATAATGATTGATTCATCAAATAATCGCAAAAAAACAAACAAGGCTAATCAATAATGAAAATAATTATGAGCTGCAGCCTTATAACAGAAAAAGGAACAATTCAGATTAACTAGATGAACTAGCAGACAAAACTTTTTAAGCAACACATTTTTCTACTGGCAGGGGAGTTTCACCAAGTGACGCTTGAATTGTTTTTCCATCTGTGATAAACTATGTTTCCCCATTTATTTCTCGGAAGAGTAATTAATCATTCAAGAATAACATGCACAACACAAAGTGTTTGTGAGTGCGTGTGTTTGTGTGTGAGAGAGAGAGAGAGAGAGAGACAGCGTGTGCATGAGAGACTGTCAAAGTACACCAGATCCTGCAGCGCTGCATGTATTGCTCCACTGTAGGTGGCTATTTCCTGCTTTGCCATGTCATTAGTTTGTTATCAGCTACTGGCTTACAGGTGACTCATACACACAATGAACAATGACACCATACATCAACAAGGTTGCCGGGCAACCAACACAGCTCTGACCGACTGCGCAGAAAAAGAGGCCGACAGAAATCTTTGAAAAGAGCAGACACTGCGGGGAGCATCATTTTACCAAACATTCTTTCAGAAACTCCACAAGGCATCGACAATGACATGAAAGTGCAAACTGGACAAGTCTGTCCTTGCTTCGTTGTCCGTGCGGTACTTTGAAAATGGTGTGCAAAGATTGTGCTTGATACAGCCAAAAGCAGTGTCAGCGCTGACTTTCTGAGAAGTTAACAATAAACGTTGTGTGGCTACATTAAGCTTCTACAAAACTGAACTGAAGATTTTTTTCTGCATCCAAACGTTTACACCCCCTTCTTCTAGTGACTGAACATGTGTGCTGAGGTGTGCAAAGGCTTTCCATTGGTCTGGAAATCTTTCTATTCACCGTGATAGATTTTCCTCCGTGTAATGCAGTCTACAGTGTCATTGTTTCGATGCACCTGTATATTCCTGCTCATTCAACAGGCAGCGTAGCCTCTGATGTGTGCCTTTACAATGCTTTGTCAACAAACACTTCCCCAGCAATTTCTGTGCTGGGAACAGCTTCAAGGTAAAAACATCCAGCAGTTTAGAGAGCAAAACCAATAAATTCTCTGACTGAAGTCTCTCTTTGTCACTTTAGCCCTATATAAATAAAGACCATGACACAGACATCCAACGTGAATAGGACCAAACATTCAGTGAACTTCAGGAAAATGCAATACTTTGCATGAATCATGGTCACCGCAGTATAGTGTTAGCATGGAGCAATTTTGATGTCACTGGTTGTAGTCACAATGCCACAGAACGAGACAATTTTGTGTCTCCAATTCAAGTATAAACAAATGAGTATTTAAATTGTGTATGGTGAGGCAGAGAACATTTATATTTTTTGTCTACCTTTTTACAATTTTTTGCATTTTGTATCACAAAATACCTCACAAACAAATGAGGGACGGTATATAGAGATTATGCTTTCAACATGTTTTGGTTTATTTTCTTGCCAAAAAAGGATTCAATAAAAGGTGCAATCCATGAGCAGAGTCTGATTCTGAATCAGAATTTTTGTTAAAAACAACACAGTGTAGAACTTCCAAAAACGTCCAACAGCCACCACTCCTCTTGTCAAGTAGATAGATCACTGTTAATCTACCGAAACAAGTTTGTTCTCTCATGATGGCTTCATTTTCTCTTTTTTTCTTAAATCAACATTCAGTTTAGGTTCCCTTGGCTTACCTGCTGCCCAAGTAAAACAACCGCCTTCAGAGCTACCCCAGCAGTCCCATGCTTTCCAGTGTGACCGCCCTTCCAAGTCAGATACCTGTGGTTTCCCTCCATTGTGTTGTCCTACTAGCGTCAAACCACTTTCACACTAAAGGAGCCAAGCAAAAGCCTGTTTTCCTGCCAACAACAACAGCTGCCATGGCAGCACACTGGGAGGTCCACATTATAGGAGCGGGTCACTTCTCTGACAAGAGCAATAAGAGCAGTTTGCACCTTATGCCTAACTGTTTGTAAGCACACGTACATGAGAGTGGGTGTCCTGTTAGATTGAAGTTCATCACATCACAACCTGCAGATGAAGACTGCACTCCGGCTGCCACTGGTGTTGCTGAGCCACAGCCAATTTAATGGAAAACAGCAGTTATTTGATATAACATGTCGGGTGAACCTCTATTTCCCTCTGCTGTTTCACTGCAAGTTTTCCTCTCAAATTCCTTTAAAATCGTTAGGTTATAAAATACAACAAAATGTGCGTGCCTGTGTGTGGTTTGAAGGAATCATTGATACATCTCAGCACACCTACCAGTTCATCTCCATAATCCTCAAATACCTCTCTACACCAGTGGCACAAACCTATATTAGGTTGTTAAGCCAACTGCTGCCAAGCTGGCAGAGGCACTGATTAAGATTAAGTCTGCTTTCTGGAGCTGAAAAAGCTGTAAATCTTAGGTTTACACAGCAGAAAGGAGGAGGGGGGATCACACTCCAGTGCACTGCTTCAAAGGGAACTTCAAAACAGTGATGGAGCACATGGGAGACGAAACCTCCAGCCGGGCAAGTCCTACACAGGACAAAGTCTACATATTTAAACTCCAAGGTGCTTTCACACAGTCTGTGCCATACAGTGTGTGGAAATCATAACTCTGTAGTAAGTGTGTCCAATTATCTGTTACACACGACTTTCTGCCCCAGAATGGTAATTTGTCAGTGGGAAAGGGCACCAAGCAGACCACCCATTCTTCAAACCATCAATACGCGCATTTTGGAAACAATAATATGTATATTTCGCAATTCAACTGGATGAGTTTCTCTACCAGAGCTAGTGGCCAAAATTCCACAGCAACACCACACTTTAACAATTATGGCTTTCTTTTCAATTCGGCAAGAGAAGTAACAAAACAAACCACAAGCACTTCACATAACTTGGTCGATTTACATTCCCACAGTCTTCCATCAAAACTAACAGTTAGCCCCACCAGGGTGACAGCACACCAAGTTAAAAAGCAGAAGCTTTCCAGGAATAGATTGCTGTTTGGTCAAACATGCATACGCCGAATACAACAGTGCACCACAGTCCAATCCTTACACACCTCATGTCGTGTTTTACTGGACATGCTCATTAGCTGTTAAGCGAGGATGCGAAAACTTGCAAGACTTGAAGCGGACTTCTGTCCATGTTCCACTCACCCGAATTCTTCTCATCGCAGCCACAATCTCCACTCTGCTGCTCGGCCGCGTCACATCCAGACTGCCGATGTACTGTCGTCAAGAAGACAGAATACGACACGAAGCACGCATTAATGGGACAGCAGTTGGCACTCGTTTTATTTTTATTTAGTGAAACAGTTCAAGTGTCCCCTTCAGTTAATGATTAACTCTGCGCAACTTCATTCTCTAAACTAGCTAACAACTTGCGTTACTAGCTAGCCGAACCTCTCGGGATTAGATTTCCGTCCCAAACAAGTCGCCTCACGTCATTTCAGTTATGTTGACCAGCTACGAGTGAAAAGCTTTACAGGAAAGTACAGTGTGAACGACTGCTTCGACACCTCGGCTAACGAAGACAACACTGGAACACTGAATGGACATTAACAGCCAAATCTTTCCACTTTCCAGCCGCTGGTGAATTTACCTTTGCCTCGAAGTTGATCCCATGCTGGAATGCTTCCTCGTTGTGCAGCGGGATCCTCAAGTCATGTCCATCATCGACCAGGTTATACTTGGTTTTTGCGGGCATTTTCAAAGTACGCGCTACCCCCACACTGCCGGAGAAACCACGGGAATATCAACGGGAAACGAACCGGCTCGGTTTAAGTGGCGAGTAATCCAAGAAAAGCAATCCCAAATCCGGTTAGTACATGTTCTCCATCGCAGCGGACCGTCCCGGCATCGCAACGCTGTTTCACCGCCCTCAACAGCGGCCAAGTGGCGGCAACTACCTCACCAGCGCTCGGCGAACTGCTGCCCCGCTAATATTCACCGGAACAGCTTGAACAACACATGCAGGACACCAGAAACAGCGACATGCGGGGCCAGATGCGTTTTCCCGACTTTTCCAGTGGTGAGTGTGGAAGTTGGTTGGGTCCTGCCTCCTGCCCTGGCCCCCCCCCCCCCCCCCACCTTCCCCCCTCCCGCATGGAGGGAGGGTGTGATTGGAGGAGTCCGGGGATCCCACCTGTTTTCATTGGAGCAGAGGCACACCGTAGCTCCGTGGAGGAGGGGCTCACAGTCTGGTACCTGCCTTCGCTCCCCTCCTACCCTCTACACACACACACACACACACACACACACACACTCATGGGTCTAACCTGAATGTAACTCAAGCAAGCCAAGGGGTGGTGTCAGCTCCTGTTTTTTTTCACATTTTTGTTTTGCTTTGTTATTAACAGAGGTGATACATTAAGGTGCAAAGTTTTTTTTTTTACCATAATATGCACATTTGAAAAATGTACCACCTTTTGGCTCATGCAAGATTGAATGGCTTCATCTGACTGAAGAAAGCATAGAGGGCTAGGTCTATGTCAGGTGGTAATTTACAGCATAAGATGAGAATCAGAAATGTTAACATGGTTCTACAGATGGGGCTGAAAGTCAGGCCTAATCAAGAACCTCTGCCTTGAATAAAATAAAAAAGGCAATGCTACCAACTAGTGGCCATGTGGCGATATAAAAGATGAAACTATAAGAATAAGAAATAATATGATTTCTCTCTTTCAGTTTCTCTTTATCTGGCACATAAGGTGCATATAAAATGACCTGCTCAGATGCATCATCTTAACCCTTTGAAGTTATTTTAAAGCAGAAATATTGTCTCCCCATTTTTTGATCCCATAATCGTTAACCGTAAATCTTAATATTAACTTCAAGTCCCTTCTATGAAGTTAATTACTCATGTTTCCCTTTTTCATCATAACATCATTACACAGGCTCGACATCGGACAGGCTGCTTTAATAATTAAACACATAAGGACAGGCGTTTAGGTAAAATCAAGGACTTCTATTCATTACTGCACAGAATTACTGTTCACACTGAGCATCTTCCACTCATTCTGTTGCAGCATCTGGAGCGGTGTGTGGTCAGTAGACACAGTAGAGCTGTGTTCATGTTTAATGCAGTTGTCATGTTGTATAATGCACAGACCATCTGTGTCATCCTGGGAGTAAACATGCAGCACTCCCCTAAAGGTGGTCCCAGGCATGGAGGGAAGGGGAAGTGGGGCAGCAGTAATTCACATTCTCACCACCTCTTTGGAAATATGTAAAGTGCTGCTGCTAATGGTGTCCTTAGGGCTCATACAGCAGCAGGATGATGTGGCATGTACGACTCACTCTGGATGTGCTGGGTTCAAAAATGGCATCTGCCACCAAATTTTGTCACATACCACTGGACCCTCCCTCGCTGTTGTTGTCCTGCCTCACTGTAAACATTGTACATTGTAAAAACATTGTGGTCATTCATCAAAATTAATTGCTTCATTTAATTTTGAAAGATGTCTACATGTATCTGTGAAGGGAAAGATTAGAAACAATATGAGACAATGTCAAGCTTAAAAAAACAAGCCTTAAGTTTTCGCCCACATAGTTCACCCATATTTAGGCCCACACAGCACTCATATTATTGCGTCATTTTATAGTACTTGCAGTATTTTGAAGGATATCTCCATAGAAACTGCTGTGCAACACTATTTTTTCTTTTAAAGTCCCCAAGGTCATGACCACCTTGCTTCCATGACAGTAAAACAGCTAGATTGCAGACAAGAACAGCTGCTGTCTCTGCACAGGGAATTATTGCTGAATACAACGAGTTCCCCTCTGAGGGACCCCGTGTGGCTCTTAAGGCTCTTTAAAAAGGATAGAGAGCAACCTAATCCCTGCCAGGACTTCAAATACATGTTGATCTGTTGATTAGGGCCTTGGCTTTTAAGCATATGCTCGCTACATGAAGTAGGTTTTGGAGATCAGTGCACAATAACAGCATGGTTCCACTTGAAAGCCAAAAGGCATCATGTAAGGCTTTCACAGCCACATAGCAAAAAAAAAAAAAAAAAAAAAAAAAAAAAAAAGTCTCCATTACTGTAGGCTTTTTCTTCAGAGTGGGTGAGTTATAGCACAAAAGCTTTTTACAATTTGGGCAGACCTCTGCCTGCCAGTGTGTCATGGAGTCAAGGAAGGCCTTTATTTCCACACAATACCAGTAATCCTACATAAGACAGCAGGTGTTCCAGGTATCAGATGAGTCAGGTGTAATAATGTGTTTGCCCTCAGGTAAGGATATGGTAAAACTATAATTGTTTGCGGTGCACTCCGTTAGGCCTAACACTGGTAATCTGTTAAGCGTGTAAGCCACCTCTTTCTCAGTGCATGCTGGGATAGAGACAACAGAACGTGTGGTTAAGAAAATGAACAGGTTGTTGCAGTTTTAAAGCTGACGTTCAGTTCTAATGAGCATAATCCCAAAATTTGTAACATCATCCACAAACCCTCAAATTTGGTGAGACAGGCTCACAATGCATTATTTGCTGTCATTTAAATTTTTTTAAGGATTATAGCATTTTTCCAAGTATTCTGATGGCGTATGTTTTTTGTTTTGTAGAAAAGCATATGCAGATCACTCTATGTGTTACTTTCATCCCATTCATCCAGTGGAGTTACATGCACTTAAAGTAACATGTAACAGTAACATGTTACAGCATGATCGATTGAGGGGACAGGGAAGGTGCTGAGGTCAGAGAATTTAAAATCCAATAGGGGCTTTAAACATGTTACAATGCCCCTGAAAATGCCAACAATTGAGATGCACCACATTTCTAATAATAAAAAAATATGTGTTCCCCCATAACCAACCATAAGATTTAACAGTGCTTCCACCAAGAAATAAAGGAGAGTATTTCTGAATAGTTAAAGGTACCCTGTGGAGCTTCTTACTAATAATATTAGCACAGAGCAATGCTTTCTTGAGTTTGGTTCTCATGCACACCCACAAGGATGCACACTCATGAGACACTTGTGTTATTCTAGTGTTAAATTTTTGATAGTTGGAGGTGGCAACATGTCAAGGACTGTAGGACGATGTGCGAGCGCAGACAAGGAAGAAGACTGCTAGGCAAAGTTAACATGTTTGTTAACAATACAACCTTAAAAGTCAACTACGGACACGTTTTATGTTGAAAAACAAGCTATGAACCAGTTTTGGGGCCTTGAGGATACACACAGTTGACTTTGGTGGGAAACGCTGAATGTAAACATAATATTGTTTGTTTAGGAGAAACTTTGTCAGGAGGCCTTTACATCATGATGAAACGATGACACAGGAAAGAGAGAGTAACATTCTCAACTTGTTTCAGGTGGCTGAGACCCGAGCTCTGCTAGGGACACCACCTGCTGGAGATACTATGTTTGTTTCTTTCGTACAAATTCGTGCTAAGCTAGCACAGGATGTGTAAGGTTGTGTCTCAGTCCCCTGATCGTTCACTCTATCCCATAGTTATCATCTTGCATCAGCAGTTGTAGAGTGCAGTTTTCACAGCTATAAAATGTTGTGCATTGCATTGTGGGATATTTTAGAGGACCATATAAGTGGATACATGTACAGACTCAGATTTCAGTCACAAATAAATGGCAGACAGTAAATGTAGTGCAATATATTAGAACTAAGGGGTGATTTTGGACAGCCAGATACTGTTTTCACACTAATCCGGCCATATCTGGAAACTCCTCTCCTCCGTCCACGCTGAGCTGGTATTTCTCACATCCAAAAACTGAACTTCTCAAAAATGCCCTCTTGAGTGGAATTATCTGAACACACCAGCCTCGTGTTTCAGCATGAAACGGAGCTTTGGTTTTCTTTCGGTGCCAGCTCCATTCAGTGTTAGGTCAGTGTGTCAGCAGGAGCCCTGCAGCTTTGATACTCTCTCCCTCTGACATCTATCTCAACAAACACACACACAACATATGCACACATCAGTGCAGACACACACACGCAGAGCCTTACACATCTTGGGGGGCTCTTAAGATGAATTAATAATGGCGATTTTTCACAGAATGTGGAGCACACAACAAGAGGAGTAGATCCACTTCTCCTCTGAGAGTTTCAGTGAAGAACAGTGACAAAAGGGAAGCGGTGGGACAAATGATGACAACAATACGTTTCTAATTGTGCCTGAAGCTGTGTTACAATCTAGAACATTAATGGAACAGAGGAAATTGCGGCTCACACTCAAGGGTAGATTACTGCAGATATAATCTGCCTCTGATACACAAACAAAGCCGACAAAATCCATTATCTGTGCACATACAAGGCTCCGGCACCCCAGCAGTAATTAAGTATTGTGCTTGGACCGCTGCAGTTAAATGTTTGTGTTTGTTGAGGCTTCAAATGGAAAGCTGCGCATACATTAAAAATGGAACATGTTCAGCATGGTATTAATTCAAATATTTCCATTTGGTAATGTAGTGTTTGGTAACGCCGTGTCGAGATGTTCAATTAGTGTTTAGATGGCTTAGATGTTTGGAGAAGAGGATCCCTTTATATAAATGTTTGGTTAGATTCGACTTGCTCCAGAGGGCGTATTAATAACCTTTTAGAAATCTCTGAGCAACCAAAACCCTCTACACTCATCTTATTGAAGCATATATTTACACTGTTTTAATTCTTTGACGTTTATTATGAAAGAGTTTGGAACACTTTGAGTACAACTCATGTATGGTCTACAGAGCAGTTTAAAAGTTAATCATCCATCAGAGAATTATTGGATCACTCAATATTGTTAATTTCAGAGACTACATCATGCTAATGACAACTTGTAGAAGATGCTCACAACAACTTTGCTAACATCCAGATTTCTAGCATGTAACATGTATCATGATCATCCTCAGTTTAGCAAGCTAACGTTTGCTAACGAGCACTTGACAAGTTAAATGTTGTGACCTGATGTGGATGCTATGTGAATGTGAATTTCATGGCAATCAAAACAGTTTCAGAGACATTTCAATTGAAACCACACAACCTGACAAGTCAGGGGATGTCTAAGGTCAGTAGAATTTATCTTGAATGTACAAAATCCATCCAATGATTGGCGGTGTTACAGCTGAGCTCGGGAACCCAACTGTGAGAGACGAGGAGACTGGAGTTTGAACAGAATACTTTATTGCAAGGGCAAAAGGGATGGGATATGAGCCAGAGAAGAGTTGGGCGGGAGGGATGACTGGAAACATGGGGACTTGGCTGTTGGCTGGTCGTGTTAAGCAGGAGGAAAGCTGGGGCTGACTTGAGTCCCGAATGAGTAGCTGAGCTGGGTCGGGGTCAGGGCTGACGAGAAAAGGCTGAATACAAGGACCAGAGCAGAGCAGATGGGGCTGCATGCAGCGTTAGGCATCGGAAAACAGGCAATGAACTGCTGACAACGAGGAGGCTGGAAACACAGACGGACTGAGTAGTTACTAGGATCTGGCAGGGTTGATGTGGTAGGGCTGAATCTTTGTAGGAGTCTTGATTACAGGATAGGAAGCAGCTGGGGAGGCTCTGCTCAGGCCCACCACTCTCCACTCAGGCAATAACACACCACATTAAACCACAGGGAGAGAGAGGGCGGGAGCGGGAGACTGCAGACTAGGCAGAGGTGGATGGCGTGACAGTCCCTGTCAGGCACCACCTGGCACACATCTGGGGCAGTCATCATATTTGTGATGGAAATCCCAGATGAGAGACAAGTTCAGGATTTGGCCGCGCTGAATCGAATTGCTTGTTGCTGAGTGTTACCAACCGGTGTCCAAGGCAACATGGAAGGACAAAGAAGGCCAGAGATAGGTTCAGTGAAGACTTGTGTGAAGGCTTGATATTACGGGAACCAGGACAATTAGTCAGAGTAAAGTTGAATCTCTCAAAGAAACAGAACCCACTTCGCCTGACATGCGTTAAGCCACTTAGCTGACCGGATGTTTGAGAGGTTCTTGGTTCTATGATAAAGGGTTGGTCAGTACCAACCAGTGGCGCCATTCCTTCAGAGACAGAAGGCACTTGAGTTCCTTGAGGGCTGTTTCAGCAATGGGTGTCCAGCAGAGAGGTTTCAAGGTGAAGGTGGGGGCTGTAAGTGGGGCAGCAAGTTAGATGTAGTTGTGGATGAATCTTCTTTAGAAGTTTGCAAACCCCGGGAAGTGCTGCAGGTGCTTAAGGTTGGAGGGAGCTGGACACTCGGACACAGGACGGTGACCTCGGTGGGGTCCATTTGCCCCTGAACTAGTGTAGTCACTTATTCAAGGAAGGACACTGGAAACAAGCAATTAAGACCTCTCGGCTTTGACATACAATTGCTTTCAAGGAGGCAATGACTGGGAGCGCCATACGAGGGCGGCATTGAGTTATGGCTGTGAGGGAGAAGAAGTGGCTGTGCGGTTCATCAGTAGTCCTCCCATTACTGATGAGCCAGCTCTTTTGCTATGTGTAAAGGTCAGGTGGACAGGAAGTGGTCTGCTTGGCCACAATACAGACAGGACTGGGAATTAATGGGGTTAGACGGGCCCGTCCTAATTGCATGGGCTCTGGCTCGGAGCAGTTCATGGTGTCTCGGCCAGGCTCAGGATTACTCACAAGTGGACTATTTGGAGTGGTGGAGGGTGAATGGAGAGTCATCCCTTTTAGCAAATCTCTCCTTATGGAGCTCAGAGTCGGTTCTCCACTGGAATGACAGGCGAGATAAGCTGGTCCACACCCAAAGGTTCCACCTGGGAAACTAATTCATGGAAAACACATTGGAGAGCCCTTTAGTTCCACTCACTCTCTCCAGCAAGAGTCTGGAACTCAATGGCAAGCTCAACAACACTATGGGAGCTCTGAGAGAGAGGAAACATCTGGCTGCATCCTTACCATGGACAGGGTGGTCAAAAACTTTCCACATCTCCTGAGTGAAGGTAGCATAGAAGCAGATGGCGGATTGTTTCTCCCACATGGTGGAGGCCCTGGCGAGAACATCTCTTTTCAGTAAGCCAATCGTGGAATGTTAGCCGGAGAGGAGCTGGCCAGGTGAGAAGACAGTAGCTGGTGGCCAGAAGACAGCCAGGGCTGAGTTAAACAGAGAGTCAGTGAGTAGCTGAGACGGGTGGGGGTCCAGGGTTTAGAATCAGGGTTAATGAGACCAGAGGTGGGATACAGGGACTAGAACGGAGCAGACAGAGCTGCAGGGGGAGGAGAAACAGAATTAGATACAGGAATGAGCAAATACGTGACTAGAGAAGGTTGGAAGCACAGACTGACTGAACAGGCACTAGGATCTGGCAAAGCTGAAACGTTGTAGGAGTCTTGGTCACACAATGGGATGTATCTTGAGAGGCTCTGTTCTGGCACACCTGCCTCCATTCAGGCTATCACACAGGGAGAGAGGGACTGTAGGCTAGGCAGAGGTGGAAGGAATGACAATTCAGATCATTCAAGTGGTGGACTGGCCAGATAATATAAGCTGTGAGCACTTCCATCAAACACTGTTTTTCCTGTTCAAATCATTTCATTTGAATAGTTTTGTCAAATCTCATGAGGTGAGAGTATCTAGTATTTCTAGTGTGTTTCTTGAGACCACAACTTTGATAACCACAGGAGCTATAACAGGAGCTGAACACAATATATGAAAACATATTTTCTAAAAAAATCTCTCATACTTTTTAGTAAAATCTTAACATTTCTTCCATCAATATGTTTATGTCATGACTCATTGTTGCAGATTGATGCTGCATGGCTGTGAAGTGAAAACTGAAGTGAGGGTGACACCATGTGGACACATTATGTAGTGCAGAACACTTCAACTCTATTTTGCAAAGGAAATTCACATAAGAAAGAAAATAAAATGCAAAATTCGATCTCATAGTTGTACTTTTAGTATGAATGACAGCCATAATTGAGTTTAGTGAAACTGTCTGACAAAGCATGTGGGAAAGCTGCACAATGTTGATCACCCTACATTTACATACTATTTGATTTCTTTTTTTATTTTAATTTATCCTCTTTCTAGACTGGTATGTCTTATTATTTTTACAATGTAAATATTGCATATCATATATTCATTTTACTCCATCCAGAAAACGTGGTTTGATTTGCACTGATAATCTATATTTTCACACAACCGCTTATCTCTTTAACTGCTTGGCCTATCGTGATTAAATTAAAACATTTCAAAGAAACAAAACATTTATTTGTGCATTAGGAACAGATGAAAGTAGCTACATCCCTATTGCACTGTCTTTAATTAATCACAGCCAGAGACCAATGTCAAGAGTACTATACAGCGCATACTATACAGTATGAGCTACTGCTTTCTTTTCCCTGGACCGCTTTGTGTTGTGCAACAGTAAAAATGTGTCACTTTGTTGCTTGGCAGCCAGAGGACTCTTATAAATGAGTTAATGAATTTGTATTCAGCCAACTTCCCTTGGAGACTGAGGTCCAATAGGTTTGTTCATCCCCTCGACTGTTTCACATTCTCTCACTCTACCAAGCACATTGTGTGCTTCGGCCTTAACAAGCCTATGAAGCTGTCACCACAAATCACAGCAATTCTCTTCTGTTGTGGGCCTCTTGACTCCGTCCGGTGCCTAACACACTGCAGTAAACCTATCAAGGGCAAGAGGTGTGATTCATTTCAGTCTGAAATAATGGCCAAGAAGAAAAGTCTTGATGAGATATGTCTGCCACACACACACACACACACGCGGACTGATTAACTCTGGCCCATAGTTTTTGAAGCTTCCACTGTGCCAATGTTTCTATTCCAATGCTGTGTTGACAGCTGTTGCCATGATTTTCCTCTATCTGCATTAGCAAAGTAAAGTTGAGATTATGACGTGTTTTCATAAATAACTTCTTGTCTGCATTGAGTCGCTTTGAAAACTGTTGTCAAAACTGAATGATCATCATCTCTGCAGATATCAGATCATATTGGGGTTAAGTGCCTTGCTCAAGGGCACATCAGCCAGCTGATGGAGGGAGAGGGGATACGCCACACCCAAGTTTGTCTGCCAGTCCAGTGGGGGAATCAAACCGTAACAGCGATGCTAGCCATTCGACCGGGGACGGAGAGAAGAAGATGTAAGCATTACACTTTATGCTAATGTACCGTTTAGCTCAGGGGTGTCCAAACTACGCCCCATGGGCCAACTGCAGCCCACAATCCATTTTTAATTGGCCCGCAAGAATTCTTATAAATAGCATATAATATGGCCAGCACTTGAAACTTTTGAGTATATTGCACTTCTTAGTTTTAAGACCAGGGGGAGAACAAGGCAGCTGCCCCACCAAAAAAGGACAATCACAGAACAAATTTTCCCCAGGTTACCAAACATGGCAGAACCAAAGAACCGCAAGGTGGAAGGCTCAAGGCAGCATCACTGCTCCCACTGAGTGCACTTTAGCTGAGTTAAAAATATATTCCACAGTATCTGTGTGTTAATAAGCATACATGCACATAACTCGTATGCAGGCACACGTGGGACAAATATCAATAATGCCGCATCAGTTCTGTCACTACTCCACTTTCTTTTATGCATGTTTCTTGTTAACACAATAAATAAATAAGTATAAATCAATAAAAATCAATTTATGGAAAGCTGTGATGAAGGCAGTTTTTTCTGTAATCATACTCAGCAATGTAGCATATTTGACCAACTTTAAATTGATTTTCCTCACTTTAATACACTAAAGGTGAGGCTATATACCTCACCTCTAGAAAGTGGCCCAGCCCCTCCTATATTTTTCTGTATGTGTAAAAGTACGGACACCCCTGGTTTAGCTAATGTCGCCTACTTACCGACACACTTGCGCCAATTAAAATAGTCGCATGTTTTACTTGGTTCACTAGTTTATCTCTTCTCATCATTGTTATTTTTGCTTGGTAGCTAACGTTGGCCAGCTCCGACTTTTGAAATTCCACCTGATGGAATAATGTTAGCAACAGGTCAGAAGTGCTGTTAATTGTCGGCATTAATAAATGAATTAATTAATAAGTTATTGTCAGCATATCTTCTCATGGTTTTGTTGTGTTTCTGCCGCAGGTTAACTTAGAGGCCTGTGTGTGTGTGTGTGCGTGTGTGTGTGTTTGTGTGTGTGTGTGTGTGTGTGTGTGTGTTTGTTTGTTTGTTTCAGTACATGCATTGTGGGCATACAGCCGCCCTGCTTTAACTTTTATCACATTAACACTGAAGTACGTTGGCAGTAATGATACCAGATTACGCCAGTGTCCAGCAAACGGTGTGGGTTTCATAATTGATAATTGATAAACCTCTTTCAGTGCATATTCTGGACAGAGAAGACAGATGGTTTGAAAGAGGGGTAAAGAGGGGTAAGAGAAGGGGTAAGAGAAGCTATCTATGTCAAGGTTGAAAAACCATCTCTGAACAGAGGGGGAGGTCTTAGACACCACCACCATCTCCCACATACAATGCTGTCCTTTCATCTCTCCCTAAGAGATTCAAAGATTTAGCCTCTGAAAACAAACAACAAAGCCATACACACATGGCTCAAGGAGCCTCCCAATGACAACAATGGGACACTAACGAGGCTAACGATTGTCGTTGACACCAAAGGGTTGCACCCCACCCCGCCTTAATGGGGGGATCGTTTGCCTCACAATAGAGTGATACCATTCTTGTTTTGGTGGGTTGGTCTCACTCAGGGGATAAATACTTGAACCTAACATCATTGCATTGGACTAGAGCTGTCCTATCTAGTCTGGTTGCGTACGAACTGATGAAGCCTGCTCGGATGAGAGGCGAAACGTCTTCTAAGACAAACTGACGAGGTCCAGTTGCGAACGATTGAATGCCCTAAAGCTTACAATGACCTGGATGAATGAGAATATTCACAGGCATCTCTCATCTCTAGAAATCTGGCCGAATTTATTAGTCAACCAAACCCGTGACAATCCAGAGTTGAGTCCAGGAGGCAGAACTGCAGTCCTATACGCTTTTCTGCGCTTCCATTAGAGCAGTTACCCACCCAATACTCCATAGAGATCGTGTCTGCTCCCCGACCACGCAAACAAACTAAATCTAAAATAAACAGGAGAGGAGTTATATGTAAAAACTTAAAAACACCAGCACCCCGAGAGTACAGGACAGGAGAATTAAACGTGGACTGCTTAATATCAGACCTCTGTCCTCTAAAGCTGTTTTAGTAAATGAGTTAATACCAGATCATAATATTGATTTATTTTGCCTGACTGAAACCTGGCTGTCTCATGATGAGCATGCTAGCCTAAATGAAGCTACTCCTCCGAGTCATAGTAATACTCATGTTCCTCTAGGCAGCAGCAGAGGAGGTGGAGTTGCAGCCATTTTTGACTCTAGCTTATTGATCAACCCTAGACCTAAACTCAATTATCAGCTATTATTATCAACGCATTTGAAAGCCTTGTTCTTAATCTTTCAAACCGAACCTGGAAAACATCACAGACAGTTTTATTTGTCATAGTGTACCGCCCTCCCTGTCCTTAATCAGAATTTATATCTGAATTCTCAGAGTTTCTATCAGGGCTAGTCCTTAAAACAGACAAAATAATTATTGTAGGTGACTTTAATGTTCATGTGGACGTTAATAATGATAGCCCTAGTACTGCATTTATTTCATTATTAGACTCAATTGGCTTCCGACAGAGTGTTCATGGACCTACTCACTGTTTTAACCACACTCACGACCTTGTTCAGACATATGGCATTGAAATTGAACACTTAATAATTTCAACACAGAATCCTCTTTGTCTGATCATCATTTGATTACTTTTGAATTCCTATTGGCGGACTACCCGCCATTTGGCAAAAATTCCTACACCAGATGCCTATCAGATAGTGCTATAGCTAAATTTAAGGATGTGATCTCATTAGCATTATCTCAATGCTCAGTACAACAGTGGACTGCTGTGATAAGATTAGTCCTTCTCAAATTGATCATCTGATTGATAGTGTTACAGGTTCATTGGTATGACCCTTGACTCAATTGCCCCCTTAAAAAAGAAGACAACAGAACAGAAGAGGTTAGCTCCTTGGTATACCCCCCAAACCTGCAGATTGAAGCAAACGTCACGACAACTTGAAAGGAAATGGCGTTCCACCTATCCAGAAGTATTTTGTCTTGCCTGGCAAGACAGTCTTAAAACATACAGGAAAGCCCTACGAACTGCCAGAGCAGCCTATTACTCTTCACTAATAGAGGAAAATAAAAACAATCCCAGGTTTCTCTTCAGCACTGTAGCCAAGATGACAGTCATAATTCCATTGAACCACGTATTGCCTTAAGCCTCAGTAGTAACGACTTCATGAGTTTCTGTAATGAAATAATTCTAACTATTAGAGACAGAATTCAGCAACTACTGCCTTCAGTGGGTACTGATTTATCTTCAAATACATGAACCATAGCAGTAGCTGTTAAACCTGTCATATTTTTAGACAGCTTCTCTCCTGTCAAGCTTCACAAACTAATTTCAACAATTTCCTCATCAAAATCATCAACCTGAATCTTAGATCCCACCCCGACCAAGCTGTTTAAAGATGTTTTACCCTTAATTGGATCTTTTGTATTAGACATGATCAACCTGTCTCTGTCAATGGGCTATGTACCACAGTTCTTTAAAGTAGCTCTAATAAAACCTCTCCTCAAAAAGCCTACTCTTGATCCAGGGGCCAACTACAGACCTATTAGATATAGGTCTGTAGTTGGCCCCTAGACCTACCCTTTCTCTATAAAATTCTTGAGAAAGCAGTTGCTAGTCAGCTGTGCATCTTTTTACATAACAATAGTGTATTTGAGGATTTCCAGTCCTCTGCTCTGCTTTCCCCGCCCCATCTTCTCGCTCTGCCAATAGGAAGAGAACCAGGAAGAGGAAGTTTAGATAAGGTGGGGGTGTGGCTAGCTAGAGTCTCTCTTTGGGACCATGCGGCCTGTTCAGGTGAGTTTGCGTTGTAAGATACAGAGTTGGCTTGTTTTTTTGATCTTTTTGGTTGTATTCCTGTTTTGTTTGCTTCTTGAAGGAAATGTTAGGGTTTGTTTTCCTGCTTTGTTTGCTTTTTGAAGGAAATGGTAGGGTTTGTTGCTTCTTGAAGGAAATGTTAGAAGAGGCTGTTAAATCTAGTCTGTGGTTTAGGCCTCCACCTTCAGCACCCTCTAAATTTTCCACTCCCTACCCGAACAAGGGTCTGTATCCAATCCCTACTTTCATCTTTTGACTCTACCTCTTTATTTTCTACCCCCTACCCGAACCAGGGTTTGTATTCCCACCCCGCTTTTTTGGTGCAGTTGGTGAGAGGCAGGTGTAGATGATGGTAGTGTGGCAATCGGCAGTTACACGTGGCATCTAGGCCTGTGGTAGCATTGTAGCAGCTAACAATAGCTAAAGCGGTGAGAGTATGATAGTATCTTAGCAGTTAGTATTGGTAGCTAGCAATTAACATTAACAGTATAGGTGAATCTAGCTTTATTGTCTTCTTCTGTTCCTCTTAGCAGGTAGCGGTTAGCACGTAACATTAGCTAAATGGTAGCATCGGAACTGTATTGTCTTCTTCTGTTCTTCTTAGCGGTTAGCATTAGCATTAGCAATAGTTAAATGGTAGCATCGGTACTGGCCACTACCTGGAGCATCTCTGGGTCAGTTGAACGTGGCGGTGCTGTTTGGATTGTGTAGGAGCAGTGTGAACTGGCACTAGGGGGGGTGACTCTGGGACGCCGGAGGTCACTGCCTAACCTCCTGGAGGTGTAGTGGGACTAAGTAGGCGAAACACTGTTGAAGGGAGGTTTCCACCTGATGACCCCCAGAGACGTGTTAGGAATCACTGCTCTTTGGCATGTATAGAGGCAGATTAGAGCTCCAAGGTTCTTCACTGAGAATGAATCCTCTTTTTGAGCACAAGTATCTTGTGTTTAAATTAACTTTGAGGATTTCCAGTCAGGATTTAAAGTGCACCATAGCACAGAGACAGCATTGGTTAAAGTCACAAACGACCTTCTAGTTGCATCAGACAAAGGACTTGTCTCTGTACTGGTATTACTAGATCTTAGCCCCGCATTTGACACTATTGACCATGGCATCCTATTACAGAGACTGGAACACCTCATTGGCATCAAGGGAACTGCATTAAGCTGGTTTAAGTCCTACTTTTCAGAACGATTTCAGTTTGTACTGGTTAATGTTGACTCCTCTGTGTATACTTAAGCAACTCACGGAGTTCCACAGGGTTCTGTGCTTGGACCGATCCTTTTCACTCTGTATATGCTTCCCCTAGGCAACATAATCAGGAAACATTTTCACTGTTATGCAGATGATACTCATCTATATTTATCAATGAAGCCAGAGGAGACCAATCAATTGACTAAACTCCTTAGAAAGTCACTATCCGATGAGAAAGTAACTATGGATGGCATAGCGCTGGCCCCCAGTACAACAGTAAGGAATCTGGGAGTCATCTTTGATCAGGATATGTCATTTAACTCTCACGTAAAACAAATCTCAAGGACTACGTAACATTGTAAAAATCACTTCCTGTCTCAAAATGATGCAGAAAAATGAATCCACGCACTATCAGGCTGTCCCAATTCGTTGCTAAATACCAACTAAATACCCACGTGTTCTGACAAAAACCAGGAAAAGAGACCATATTTCTCCGATATTAGCCGCGCTACACTGGCTGCCTGTAAAATCTCAAATAGAATTTAAAATCCTTCTCCTTACCTACAAAGCATTTAATGGTCAGGTACCATCTTATCTTAAAGAATTTACCCTCTTACCCCAGTAGAATTATGCGATCCCAGAATGCAGGCTTACTGGTGGTTCCTAAAGTCTCTAAAACTAGAATGGGAGCCAGAGCCTTTATTAGTTATCAAGCTCCTCTCCTGTGGAACCATCTTCCAGTCGTTGTCCGGGAGGCAGACACCCTCTCTACATTTAAGAGCAGGCTTAAAACTTTCCTCTTTGATAAACCCTACATTTAGGGCTGGCTCAGGCTTGCCTTGGACCAGCCCCTAGCTACGCTGCCATAGGATTAGGCTGCCGAGGGACTTCCAATGACACCCAAACCTCTCTGTCCTCCTTCTCCATCTGGTTCTGCTCGAGGTTTCTGCCTCCTAAAAGGAAGTTTTTCCTCGCCACTGTCGCCAAGTGCTTGCTCATGAGGGAATTGTTGGGTTTCTGTAGATAAAGGGTTTGGTCTGTACCTGCTCTATATGTAAAGTGTCCTAAGACAACTTTGGTTGTGATGCAGCGCAAAATAAAGTTATATAAAATTGAATTGAATTGAAGTAATTATGCACTAACTTGTAAAAACAGCCGTGTGTCATAGCCCGAGTATAAAACAAGAATGGTAGGAATGGCCAAGACACAGTAAAGGTTTAGAACAAGTGCAGCAGTGGCAGACAAGGAGGGAGCAAACAAGAGTTTGAAATGTGTTGACATTTTCCCATTAATACTGCAGCATGTCTTCTTCAGCTGTCCGATTTACCTTTTCAGTTCAGTCCATCGGGGTTTAAATACCTAGGTATTAATGTGACTTGTCCTTTATCCAGCCTTGCATCAGCTAATTTCACTCCCCTTATCTCAAAGATTATATCTGATATTCAAAGATGCCTCCCCCTTTCATTAATCTGCAAGATCAATGTTGTTAACATGAATATCTTACCAAAACTTCTATTTTTATTCCAGTCAATTCCTCTTTTGCTACCTAAACATTTTTTTGACTCACTGGACAAGATAATGTTCTTTTATTTGGGGCGGGAAGTCACCTAGAGTTCGTAAATCTTTACTGCAGATTTAGGGGAGGACTGCGTTACCTAATTTCCAAGCCTATTATTGGGCTGCTCACATCAATAAACTTTCCTGCTGGTTAAAACCTTCTGGACCCTCTTGGTGTAAATTGGAGCTATCATCCTCTCAGGGACCTTCCACACCTGCTCTACTTTATTCCTCTTTACCTACAAAACCCTCTTTATACATTGACTCAAGTGGTTCTTAACACACTTAAAATCTGATTTCAATTTAGGCGGCACTTTAAATTTATAGCTGCATCTTCCTCAAGTCCTATAAATAATAGCCATTTATTTCTTCCATCACTTTCGGAATCAACATTTTCAATGTGGCATGACAAGGGTATCACGCAATTCAACCATTTATGTAAGTGGTGTATTTGGTAGCTTTGCCAATTTGCCATCTTGCTACGGCCTCCCTGTTAGCCATCTATTTCGCTATTTTCAAATTTGCGGCTTTGTTACTAAGTGTTTCCCTAATTTCCCCTCTGCACCGCCTGAACAGCAATGGGAAACAATGTTATCATTTACTCCTCATCACAGAGGAATCATTTTAAAGTTGTACAATATTATTTTTGGCGTTTAGCAACCACCCAACTGTTAAACATTATTGTACATGGGAAGGGAAACATGAGGAGTCCTGGGAACAAGCCATAGAGAGGGTAAAATCTACCACTTCTTGTGCGCGTCTTGGACTTATTCAATTTAAGGCTTTACACAGGGTGCATTTCTCCAAGTCTAGACTGTCTGTTCTATATCCGGAAGTGGAAGATAAATGCCATGGCTCTCTTTGTCACCTCAGGCACTTGTTTTTTCTTTGTCCTGGCCTGAAAGATTTTTGGGTGAGTTATTTTATTATTATGTCGACTGTTCTTGGTGTAAATCTCCAACCTTGCCCTCTGATTGCTGTATTTAGGATTCCTAATCCCTCACTTGCACTCAACTCTACACAAAAGGATATTATAGCCTTCACATGCTTACTTGCTAGACATTTATTATTGTTACATTGGAAGTTTTCTAAATATCCTTCTATCTCCCGGTGGCTTAAAGACATCTTGTTTTTTTTAAAGCTTGAGAAAATTAAATATACATTAAGAGGATGCACAGTCAAATTTTTTCACAAATGGCAACCCTTTATTTCCTATTTTGCTAATTTAGAGGTACTACCTGATTGAATTTCTGCCTAGGTGGCGATGTGAGTTGATGAACGAGCTCACAGTTTGCTTTGTGTCCTTGTTGCTGTGTCTGTAGCTTACTGCAGTGGCTGAGGAAGCAGATTGTGAAGCCGGGGTCCAAGATGCACGCACTGCGGGCCTTCGAGCTGGGCCGGGACAGGGGGGTCATTGCTGCTGCTCCTGCTGCTGCCTCCGTCGAGTAAGCCCCCCCCCCCCACCTCCATCTACATGCAGGTCATGAGTTGTGTGTGTGTGCACCCCCGCATTATAAGCTACCTCCTGTGTTGCTTTTTACACCAGCATGTCCGACCTGGTCCGCTACAGCTGTATCAGAGTGCTGAGCGGGATGATAAAACATTACGCTATCACTGTTATCGAACCCTCCTGATGAGGCTGTTGGCCCTAAGTGGCCTTTTCCAGGGTGCTTTGAAGGTGAGGCCCAAATGTCTCATTGTTCACCTCATTTGCAGGCAGGTAAAGTCTTCAAAGTCTTGCCATCCCAAGAGAGGGCCCCCTACCCACAACCCAGCCCCCAGTGTCACTGTGCCGTTTAAGACTGAACGCTGACTTTGCTTGTGTCTCATTCTCTCTCTCTCTCTCTACAGGATGGAGCACAAGAAGATGACATCAAAGACAAAGCACCTGGAGGGGGAGGCTGACAAGACAGTGTGTGTACAGCACTCAGCATACTCCTGCCAACGTTTGATATGTCAGGTCAAAGAAAAGCAGGAAGACAATGACTGACTCCCTGCATTAATACTGACGTGACAATTCAATGTTCTATTGTACCAGGGCTGCCCTCTACCACCTCCACCTCCACCACCACCACCACCACCACCTCCAGTGCCTCCGCAGGATCGACCAGGTGCACAATCTACAGGAGGTAGAAGAGGGAGGAGAAGGACAGGGACGTCCCGTCCAAGGCCGAGGGCAGCACATAGGAGAAGCCCGGAGCCCCCTGCGATATGTGCGGTGCCCCCAGAGGGCTGGAAAAAGGATATGGCTTCTACAGAGGGCAGTTTTTCTGTTGTCTGGAGGACTGGCCTGGGGGAAGACCACCACACCAGTGGCTGGAGGAGCAGCTCAGGCACAATGAGGGGAACATCCCACGAACAACACTGTGGAGGATGAAGAGGAAGCATCTCCAGGAGGACAGTGAGCAGCAGCCACTGGCACAAAAGAAAAGAAAGCCTCACAAGCTGAGGACATGCCAGCGCTGTGGTCAGCCTGCCCAGTAAGACTACGGCCACAGGCAGCTCATCAGCCCTCAGAAAAAGGAGTTTTTCTGTGTTCTTTATGAGGGTAGACCTCTGGATGTGGTGGCTGGCGGAGAGGAAAACCAGAGAGGAGGAGCAGGAGCTGGAGGTGAAGGAGGAGGAGAATAAGTAGAGACAAATGTATCAAGTTTTTTTTTGTATTATTCATTTTTATGAATGATATGATGGTGTATATTATGTAATTATTATAATCATAGTGTTATTGTGTTCTTTTTTCAAAATTAACAATGTTTATGTTTGTGATTATTCACTTGTTCAATAGGAATAAATGCTTGAATGCTTCAAATGTACTAAGTTCATTCATTCATGTATGTGCAGGCAGTAATACATGTGTGCTGATGTAGTGAATGGAACCTGCACACAGGAACCGAGAAAACAAGCGCACTTGTTGACGAACCGCGTGGCTAATTTGCATAAAGGGGCGTGTGCTTCTGGTTGGCTGAGCGGTGTAACGTTCCGTTTTCGGAGGTGAAAGTTGGGAAAACAAAGAAAGGGAGAAGGAAAACGATCGCCTTTGGCACCGTGTGACGAAGGAGGTGTCACCAACCAGACGGTGAGGTCGCGGGGTCGGTGCCCTATGGCGTTGGATCGAAAGAACGGGAACAATAATCTGTTTTGACCGCTCATTGTAGTCTTCGCATTCACACACACACACACACACACACACACACACACACACACACACACACACATACACACCTGAGAAACAGGGAAAAAAACGATGAGACAAGGAGACGCAGCTTGCCTTTGCAGAGTCCCTGGAGTCATCCTCGATCTCACACTGCCCCCTGCTGTCGAAAAACTGCCAATCGCTGAGTCAAAACGAAAGACTCCATGTCTCACATATTCATAATCTCATATTTTGAAGCACAGTAAAACCAAACAATTACATTCACACAAATGTGATCACACGTTCGCTAACAGTGGCATTTTTCGGCGTGGACCCTATTTCCCATGTTTTTGTGTTGATGTTTATCAGCCAGGTCCTGCTGAGCAGTGGTGTGATGACCCATATCTCTCCTACCTCAAAGATCAGATCATGTCCTGGCCATCCATGTCCACCTCCATAGGAGATTTACGTGCTAATAGCCCCTATATAAACATTAGCACGTGTGGATTGGCAAACAGGTGAGCTACGCTTTTGCGTGTGAGCCTTGTGCCAGTCATATGGCAACGATCTCTGTTTTTTAATGTCTCTTCTTGATTTTTGACGGTGTACAGGGACCACAGTGGACCTGAAAAAACTGCCGTGACCCGGATTCGAACCGGGGTTGCTGCGGCCACAACGCAGAGTACTAACCACTATACGATCACGGCGAGCTAGACGGAACCTGACAAGACCCAAAGACCACCTATTCCAGAGCCACATGTACCCAGAGAGGATGTACTGTCAGTGTATCATTCCGCTTTTGTTATTTTCTGTCGAGCTATAATTTAGCGACTCTTCATCATAATCATCCCATATCAGTGTGCGGGTCTTAATTGAGCTTTCAGTTTGTTTCTGGTGACTCGCTTCTTTATACTTGTTCATTTATACTTGTTCAGCTTTATACGGTAGAACGCCCTGTGAGGTGTGTGGTTTTTTTTTTTACTGCAAATACTTTGGCTGACGATCTATTACGGAGGTGGCAGTTTAAGGTAAGAGGCAGAGGCATTCATTTGTTTATTAACGCTCGACCTAATAACAGATGTATCTGAAAGATCCCAAAAGATTACCCCAAAATTTCTAAATCTGCATGTGAACAGACTTTTAATACTGAAGCCTGTGCATGAATGGGCCAAGACAATCAGGAATTATCCTTCCAGATATTAAATCAGCAACATGTGACTAACTAAGCTGATCCCCCAAAAACGTCAACTTTAGATTTTTATATGAGTTTCCCCATCTCACTAGTCCTCCATTGTCATGATTTTGCATACAAGTGAAGAAGTCTGTGTATGAGTGAAAGAGGCTGAAAAGGTCTGATGAAAAGCTTCTCTAGCTTAACTCCAAATAGATTACATTCAAATAAAGTGATGTCTCATTTTTCCAGACATCCTTTGAAGGGCTCTGCTACAACAAAAGCTGCTCCTGCAGCAGCTGACCAACACACAAGTGGTTTGATTTAGTGAAGTCAGAAAGATTAATGCTTGAATATGTAAAATTACAGCAGATATTATTCAATGAAATGAACCTTTAACGGCCTGGAACTAAATGGAATACACAAAAATCACCTGTACTAAATCAGAGGATCAGCTGATAAATCATTAACTGTAACACACTGTATACATTTTTACCTCTGACATAATCTGGTACATTAAATATCTGTGGACAATAGCAGACAAAACCATACAGCCAACAAAGCTTCATTTTACTGAAACTTAACAGCGATTAACACTATGAAGTTAGTTACTAAATATTACACTCACAAATGATCCAAACATTTTTAGACAAAACTACAATGTGAAAACTATTCATTTTAAGTTAGTGATGATGAAACTACTGAAGCTGCTTGGTATTTCTGAGGAATACACGACCAAATCCTTCATAGAAATCAATAAACATAGTGCACGTAAAAAACTGATATTAATGGATTTTGTCATTCCTGTAATTCTCTGTCTGCCTTGATTTGGGAGACAATCACGCTCTACGTTTTGGAACTACAGTATCCAAAACTACCCATGGACCTGTCCCTGGATTACGGTCATATTAAAGAAAACTTGCTTCATGTTCAAGAAGACATTTTGCCTCTCATCCAAGAGGCATCTTCAGTTGTAACTGACTGGTGGGGAGTCCCAGGCATTTATCCTCTTGCAGGATTGTTCACAACTTGGAAGCCCTTGAGGTCGCACATGAGTTGTCCAACCACCTGCCTAACAATGCTACAGGAGGATAAATGCCTGTGTCTCCCCACCAGTCAGTCAGTTGAGAGTCCATGTAGGCAGACACCTCACACTCTCCATACGCCTGAAGGACATAAACACACACATGCAGGTATGGACACAAGCGCATATGACCCAGATGACAACCAGGTCAACAAACTTGGCTGGAAAGTGATTCCACACCGAATTGTTTGAAAAAACAACAAATAACAGATGGGTGGAGGTTTAGCCTGTTGTGGCACAAAAAAGGAACAAAATCACACAGTGTGTTCATCTGGAAGAGTGAAGATACACCACCCTGTGGGACTTACTGGAACTTCACCAATACTTCTGACTGCTTTGTTTCCATGGTTTCCTGCTGATGATGTGTCATTTGTCTCCATGGCATCTGTGGTCAGATTTCAGAGTGACCCACCTTTCTCCTGGACACACACACAGAACATACACATGTCAATAATAATCAATAACATCCTAATGGAAATTATGTTGTCATTTAATTGTGTGATGGATGAAATGAAGCGACAAATAAACGATAAATGCAGTAACACGCAAATTTATTAAGTTAGGTGAGCCACCCCCCCAGACTCCCACGCAAGACCTGTAAGCCTAGTTTCATAAACAGGGTGTGGACAGATATGCCAGGCTTATGCTGGACTTTCCCCTCTTTTGCGAAGGATGAGCAAACAGCTGCTATCTGCTGCTCTGCAGGCCAATGGCTGGTTCAGACTGATCGAACGATCACAGTGCACTGGGCCACGGGGGGAATTCAATAAAATAAATGAAAAAAGCACACTGAAAAGAGTAAAACTAATTTGATTTCTTTAGTTCAACAAATTCCATGGCGCCTTGTTTAAAAGAACACCTCACTGAAAACCCACAATATGTTTTACATACAATACAATGTTTAAGGGCATTATTTCAGCAAAACCCACGGTATGGCATTGCCACATGACATTACCGAAGTACTCATCTAAAATATATGGCAATGCCTAATATTTGCATGTGATGAGCAAGAGAGCAGAGAAAATGGCTTTCATTGTATTCTGGTGCATATTTCAGCACCATGGACAGAGAGTATAGGTCTGATCATCAGTCGTCATTTGTTTAAACTGCACAGAAAATAAAGAAACTGGTACTTGGTTGGTAGCAGCACATGACAAGTAACACACATGAGTAAAACTTACTTTTTACTCCACTACATTTGCCATTTATACCTTTGTTATAACCAGTGTACTCAAAGTGTTGGAGGGGAGATCGTGTGAGAAGCACCTCTGCTGCTGATGCCAAGTTGCCACCTGCCTGGAAGAAAGAGACAACTAGCTGTTAACTTTTGTCACAGTGAGTGCAAAATTCAGCCCGCTAACTACACTACTAACAAATAGAACCAGCTAATGTGCTAGCATTGGTGGAGCTGTACAGTTTTTATAGGGGCAACCAGGCTAACACTGAGGGTATTATTTGGGGTAAGTTACTTTTCCCCTGTGGCACAGCGCTGTTGGCCAGCTAGTGTTCTTTCAATCACTCAGTCGAGTTTCCAAGAATGCTTCGATGCTTCTTTGTAGCTATGACTCTCGGTCTCCATTGGAGTATTTCCTTAAAAGTTGCTGCGATTGGTCACTGATTCTTCTTTATGTCAAGATGTAATAATGTTAAGTAGACCTGAAAGCCTCACATGATCTCACCTGATCATAAAAAAACAAAACAAACTAAATGACCACATATTAGTATACAATTTACTAGTTATTGTCCTTATATTTGGAGTTTTTTCCCGTTAGCTTAGATCCAATCATTACCTGGAAATTATTGTTATTGTTTTGCTTTTTTTTTTACCTTTGCAACATACCAGAATTGTAGTTGTGAGGTATGTGTGGGTTGTATTTAAGGCCTACAGAACACAGATAAGAGCTATTTGCTGAGTGTAAAGCTGATGTGACCAACAAATGTCCACAAAGATAATGTACACAGAGCGGATGAGTGTAGTTTATACCGTCTGTGTGGTTGGTGTGTGAAGGCTACGAACAGTTTATTTACAACTTATGTTTGTCTATTGGCAGGTTCTCTCTGGTTTCACCCAGAATCTTCCAGGCTTGGCCTCTTACATGGAAACAGACATCATTTTTTTTACATATTATACCACTGCAACCAAATGTTGTTGAGACATACAAATGTCAAACCCATGTTATCCTTAGAAATGTTTCACTCCAAGGCGTTGCTACAGCAACATGATACATTTGAACGGAATAACTGATGAGTCTAATTCACTTGACCTTTGCCAATATACATGCTGTATATACTGCTCTAATATATTCTATCTATATATATTCTATCTATTTAGATATTCTCCAAAAATCAGCATGATTGTCTTTCAGTATGTGAATTCTGATGCAGATCCAGATCGAGACACAGATGCTGTGGCCTGCTTTTCATGTTCTCATAGAGCCGTGTGCTTCAACTCTGAATCCATAATTTCTCTTGTTCACGTAGAAACAAGTGATCTCACCTAACGCTCTGAATCTGTTGTCTGAATATAATTGAAAAAGAAAACTATGAAATATTTTACATTAGTACATTAGTACTGTAGGCACACACATGCATGGATATTATCTGGGAAAAGCCTGTTAAAACTGATATTTTAATGCATATTATTTTGGTTATTTTGGATAATGTCTCTCTAGAAAACGTAACCACAAAGATTATTTTCATGGTGTTTTGACAGTGAGATCAGTGACTGGATGGGGCAGCTTTTGTGGGTGTTGGGGACAGGCGCATTGAATCAACACAACGTGAGTTTAGTGGTTCTATTATTTTATTATTTTTGACCATTTTCCCACCAACAGAGAAATGTTGTTAGCGCAAAGGTTTTTATGCACTCGGTCCTCATTGGACAGACAGGAAAGGTTACATTGTCTATACTACACCACAGTTTTTCCCAAGAATGACTCAGGCAAGCAGTCAAGGTGTGTTACTTTATCAATGTGTCTGGAGCCAATATGTGGCGTTTTCATTTCCTCACTGGTCTTCAGTCTCTGTCTTTGTGTGAGTATCTTTAAATCTGTTCAGTTCTTATTTGGGTTCCATGAGCCACGTTATGCAGCTGTCTTGAACATGGGGTCCTCAGCGAAGAGTTTCTCCACCAGGGTCTCTCCTGCCACTACGGTGGCGCACTGGGCTGAGACTGAGGTGGGGAGGGCCTGGATGCTGGGTTCCATCTCTCCGGGGATCTGGGGGTCGGGCTTGAGGGGCAGGGTGACTGCCACCTCGGGGCCAGCTGCGGGGACATCAGGGGAGGGAGGCACGGGCTGATCCATGGAGGGCAGCATCCTCACCATTCCCATTGGGTGGTCGTGGGCTCCGCTCTCATGATCGTGGTCGTGGTGATGGTGGTGGTGCTCGTGGTCGTGCAGGTGAGCGTGCTTGTGGTCGTGGTCCAGCGCGAGCTCGTGGTCGTGCTCGTGGGTGTGCACGCCATCGGCATGCTTGTAGTCGTGGTGGTGGTTGGGCGAGTCGCCGGTGTGGTTGTGCGCCTTGGCGTGATGAGCGTGAACATGATCGTGGCCATGCCCGTGGTCATGGGAGTGGTCGTGAGCGTGCCTGTGGCCGCTGCCCGCGCCATGGTCATGTGTGTGGTGGTGGTCACTGTTGTCAGCGTGCTTGGAGGTTTTGTCGTGTTGGGCGTGGCTCTTGGTGTGGTCGTGCGTGTGGTCATGTGTGTGTGTATGGTCGGCAGCGTGTGGGTGGTCATGGTCGTGGTTGTGTGTGTCTGTGTCGCTGTGGCTGTGGTCGGTCTCTCCGGCCAGCAGGTGCAGTGTCTTCTCTCTCTCTGCAGCCTGGAGAACACACAACCATAAAATCAGTCATGTGTGGTACATAATAATTTGGAGAAAGTGATTTGAAATGTGTGTAACCTTCGCTACATTCACCATGACAACATGTCCTCGTTAGAGTGTGGGTGCCCGATTTGGACAAAAATGATGTGACATGAGTCAAATCGCAAGTCTTTCAAAGTAATTGTGAAGGATCAGTCCTACAACTGGGATCTTATTTTTGCAGGTTTGGTGTTCCCAGAGCTCAGCAATCACTTTGGTGACCATGATAGACATTACTGAGAAACTACCAAAATAAGACTTAAACAGCAGTAGATCTGAATGATCCTTTAAATCAAGTCTTTATGAGCAAATTGCAAGTCCAGTGTCTCAATGCTGATCACATTGTCCATTCAAATCTGTGTCAGTACTTTTAAAGTGTTCAGTCTTGACCTTGACCTGAAACACCAGCTTAACAAACAACAACAATCTTTCCTATTACCAGCTTTTCTCTAAGCTTTCAACCACAAATCTTCAAATCAAGTCTACATTCTGAGAGACATTTAATTAATTATTGCTGGAACTGAGTTCTTAAAAAATGAATTCTCATGCAATTAAAACAAAGGTCAATTCATGTGCCGTATGCCTTTCCCTTTCACCACAGAATCACATTCAAAACATCTAGAAATTAAATCAGCGTGACAGTGTGTGCTTAATCCTGGCTTCATGTGTCTTACCTCAGGCTCGAAGATCTCACACTCCACACTGGTCTGAGCATCACCGCTGGGTGAGTAGAAGAGGGATGCCTTACATAAGCCCTTGTGCTGCGGAGACAAGAGCAAGATAAAACAAGAGGGGGTGGGGGGATGGTTATGCCTGTGGCTTTATGAGAGTGTCATATTGAAACAAACTGAATTTTAAAGTAATCCTGTGCCTTAATAAACTTGCTTGCTGATATTAAATAAAGGTCTAATAGAGCTATGAGCAGAACCAGGAGGTCCCTCGGGTCTTGGTCTGGTTAATGATTCCCTGGATTATTACATTTGAAACTGGAAAGGGTAAAAACTACTCTATGATTTTATTATTTGTCTCAGATGGTTCTGTGAGAGCACAAGTCAAATACAGTCAGACTTGAGAAACAGCCTGGAGATGTAAAAAATGCTGTAAAATAAATATTTGTCGTGACTCACAGCGAACTCGCACTGCATGTGGGGGCACTTATCAGCCGTCACTGCTTCTGTGCTCCTGGGGCAGGTGGTCTCCTGGATGGTGTACTCTACATTGTAATACATGGACATGGCCATCTGGACACACACACACACACACACACACACGCACAGAGAGAGAGGAAGAGAGGAAAAGGTTAACAAAGGAAAATGCATAACAATATGAGCTCTCTGGTCTGGAGCTGGTCAAGCAGCCCGTCAGTGAGCTGGAGAGTTTTTGACAGGTGGGGGAGCAGGAGGTGGGAGCACAAACCACTGAACGGACATAAGATGGGACGTCAAAGGGGTCGGCCATGAGGTTTGAGAGGGAGGCAGGAGATTTAGCTACATTTTGGCAATAATATTGCTGTTTATTACATAGTACACATTTTACTAAACAACAGGATTCATGGTGGAAACTTCATTCAGCATGAATAACTGACATAAATCCTGTACTATTTTTATACCTAACCAAACCATTGAGGGTTGAATTATCTCTTTTCTCTATATCTTAATGTTTTGGACGCGTGGAAAACTTACCCCAGTGGTGGCGCGGTTGACTCTGAGCAGAGCGAAACGATTGGCCAACCCGCTCTCACTGTTGAACTTCTCCAGTGAGACAGACACAGTCTTCTGAATCTTGTCGTTGTCCAGGGCGATGTGGAACGGACAGTCAGGACATATTTCAGCTATCTTGGCTGCAGGAGCTGAGCAGGGAGAACAGCAGGTTTTGAATTTGCTCGTATCAAGAGATTGTTTTACACTGCTCGAAACCTGAGTCTTCTAAGTTTTATTTTTACTAAAAACAGGAACTGTCGTGTTTGTCATTTCTTTCCAAAACAAGAGTCAAACTAGTCCAACTAAACTGAAAAGATGTTGAACTGTTTCACTGCAGAATTTATCATTTTTAAATCTATACTCAGTGACTGTGGGACAAGATACACTTTTTTTTTTTTTTTACCTGGTCTGACAACACAGTCGTATTTGTAGAGACGCACCACTCTCTGCACCTTATTGATGAATATGGCAGCTTTGCACTGTCCATATACCTGCAAAGATCAATAATAAGCACATTCAATATTTTAGTTCGCTGCACATATGCAAACACAGAAGATTTGATGTACATTTAGATCTTTTGTATTACTGTCAACCAACATATCTAATGATACCAAAGTGCTTTCTTCTACTGACTTCAAACTCGTGTAGGTCATGTATTTTAGTGTCTCTTAGTATCTTTTCCTATATTTGCTAAAATTGTCTTTACATCCTGACGGCTATCAATAAATCAAATGCTCTGACTGAATAAAGTAGTATGTCGATGCATTGCTAAAGCTACAGTGTGCAAGCCGCACAAGAAGTGCAGCCAAAGTGCCTCAATGCTAACATGCTAGCTTGATAGCTGTGAGTACGAGCGATAGCCGCGCTGGTTGTTTATGTTGCGCTCTCTTGTGTCCTCCAGCAGCCGTCCGGCCGTGTGTTTTGGGGGACTGGCATCGGAGGGAATGGGATTTGTTGGTTAGATACTTAAAAGCTAGTCTTTATGGAAGAGCAAGACAGTGTAATGCTTGTTAAAAAAGGGCTGCGACTGTTTACATGGTGTGCATGAAAGTGGACTTTTGTGACTTTTGGTGCCTCTTCATGAGCATGTGTGTATTTGAGAGTGTGCGTGTGTTTTCTAACCGGTGTGTCCGCGATTTCACGAGTCTCGCAGATCTTGTCTTTCCTCGTGTCGAGAACACTGCAGTTGGTCTCAACAACATCCAGAGTCAGGTAGAAAACGATGCCGTTCTCTCCCTGTGACAGACAGGCACACACACACACACACACAAAAACAAACACAGAATGTACACACATCAATGATAGTCACTAAAATCATAATGGAACTTGTGTTTTCATGTGATGGATCAAATGCCATGATGAATAAACCCCAATAATCAGGTTCTGCCACCCTTTTGATAACAGCTGGTATTGCCTCATCTTTAACAGTCAAAACAGATACATCTTCTACTACACAGGTGACATCCTTGGCTTAAATGTTTGATGTCCGATTGATAATTATACTCAGAATGAATTTATAATGAATTTGGACCTAAAGCGCATTTAGGGATTACCTGCTCGATAAACTCAGGCAGACTCAATCCTAATTTAGAATTTGCTTCACACTTTCCCTCTAATCATCTCTTATGAATTGTCCTTGCCTTAGATTTTTATGTATTGCTAATTATTTTCTGTCTTTGTTTTTGTGTTTTTCAGGGTTACACAGTTCTTCCTGAAGCTGCAAAAACACTTACTTTTACTCCCTCGTTGATGTAATTTCTCATGCAAACACAACAGATTTAATGCAGTTAAACATTTATGATTGGTCACTAGAAAAACAGCTAGAGTGGATTCCAGTGGGGAGTCTTATGATCCCATCACAAATGAAAAATCTGGGTTATTTCATCTTGAGTGCAACAGGTGATTTCACAGCTTCAGTCAGAGAGGAGGAATACCTGCAATCGCTAAGCACATGTTTGAGGAAAAATCTTTAGTAAAGCTTGGATCTTATCTGGATCAATTTGGACTTAATACCATGATATAGACATATCAGAAGGGATTTTAACATGCCCTGTTTAACCCAGTTATCTAAATGCTTCACCTGAACATTACAGGGGATGCAGGCAGCGCTAGAAAATAAAGGAGAGGAAAACAATGCCCCATCACTAATATGAAATGAGTTAGTTTATGTTCAGCATCATGGTGGCACTCACATGTTTCGTCATGTGGACGTTGGACAGGCGGTGCAGGTTGAAGACGTAGCCCTCAGTGCGGTCCTGGTTGATCTTGGTGAGAGCCAGTCCCGCGGCGCCCTTTGCAGACGCGTCTTCACACGACCCCTGCTCCAAGCCAGCCGGCTCCACCGGTGCACCGTGGATGTGCACGCACCCCAACGCCAACAGCAGCGACAGCAGCACACAGTGCTTCATGGTAAAGACCTGGGATGACTCTGTCTCTGTCAAACACACACACACACACACACAGACTGGTGGGACAGATGTCCTGACAGGGATAGGGCAGTGTTTTATATCCTGCTGCTGTTTGCTGTTAGCACACCCTCTCTCTCTCTCTCTCTCTCTCACACACGCACACACACACACGCACACACTCCAAAATCACCGCCCATCCTATCATCTCAGTTAAACATAACCATTGACCCCCACCCCCTCTCAAAAAATACAGTCATATCTAGGAATGCTGCCAACCAATCAGCTCCTTTCCTGACTTGCACAATGGATCTTATCAGTCGGTAGATAATCTGGCCTGCTGTCACACTCTCTTCCATGGGATCAATAGAGAGTGGGCTGGAAGTCACTTGATCCATTCCTGGCTCTGAATGTAGGCTTAACCCTCATACAGTAGCCTTAATCTAAAAGTTGAAGAACGATGTATCAAACAGAGGACCGGTCAAACATACTGCTCATGCTATAACTAGCTACTGTACCAGCTGACCAAAGCAGTATCAGGTCACCACTGTCATGGTTTAACACAGTGACACCTCGGGGCCTTCATAATGTCAAAGTAAGAGTCACAGTTCTTCTGGTCTCCATGTGGTGTCTCACCTGCTGCTGTGGTGCGGTGTAGTAGTTACGGCCTTGCTATAGCATCAACAGACATAAAACATAGCGTGGGCTTAGAGAAAGTCACCGGTGTTTTTAGACTTTATGATGGACACAGTAGCTTATACACTAGGTATTTTTGACACTTTAAGCACATTTTTCTAATAAAACGTCTGTACTTATTCGATTTGGAATGACTTATTCACTGAACTCAACTTTCTTTGCTCATACAGCTGCCAGTAGCAGTGCGATGTTGTTGTAGTTCACCAAAAGGTAAGGGTGTGCATGTCTGAGTGGAGGATGGGTGTAAAAGCCTGCTCTGTAGATATAAACAGAGTGCAAGAACGGGGGCATGTCACGATTTTGCACATTCCTGAATTTTGACCCAAAATCACCGCTAAAGCTTCTGGTCCTCACAGATCATCAGCTGCACGGATTTTTGCCGTAGGTGCAGCTACTGCAGTGATAGTGAAACATTCGACCTTTGTCATTACAAAATAAACAGTCCATGGACTCATGGGGCTAAAAATCAATATTCCTGTGCCTCCACTGTGTTGAAACGTCTCTCAGGTACACTTACGTAAAACACAGAATTGTTGGGACATGACCGCTCATACACACCAGGCTGAATTAAGAGCTTCAAACTGATGGCAAAGCGCAGATTCAGCAGGACTGATAGAGATCGTGATGGACATTATGTCTCCTGGAGCGAATGCATAAAATGCTAATAATTGTATGTGCTGTGAACATGATGTTTGTTCATGAACTGGATTATAGAAGACCATCACAAATTAAATTAAATGCATTGATATGTTACCAAATGATTATATTCGGTGAGGAAAACTAATGTGAAGAACATGAGAATGAAGGTTAAGCAGCTTAAACGAGTAAATCTTAGTTTATAGGCTGTCACTTGTGCATCAGAACTGTATGTCAGCACGATCTTCATGTGAGGTTTTGTTTCAACATGCTATTGAAAACAAATATTACACAATTGTAACTGAGATATACCACTCACAATATTTGCTTGACTTGAAATTCGGAACCTGTTTCAAGTGAGTGAAGCCAACATACTGCATCTCATCATTCAAAGCCAGAATCTCCACTGATTTACTTTCCTAAATGGTATTACAGTTCCTGCACACAACATAACATTGCTGTCACTTTTGTTTGCATGAATGATGCTTGTTGCCGTGGTGAGTAGTAATACGTTATGAAGCTGTGTTTCCTTTATTTGTGACACTCTGGTTTGTCAGAGCGTGGGATGAAACGGGTGCAGGGCGCTGACAGACACCAGTACTGGAACGAAGCAAAAACTCAGTGAGAAACTTCAGGTGTGAGAGGAGGGAATTGTGGGAAAATGGATCTAAGAGCCTTATTTTTTCTTGTTTTAAAGAACGTTATTAATATGGCATGTTAGTTGCCTATGCCAATGCAAACACAAAGCACACAGGCAGAGCTCGTTTGCACACACTCTCTGTGTGGGGTGAAAATATAAAAGCAGCAGCCCACTCTGCACAGGTGAGGGTCACCATAGAATTAGCATTCATTTTTAGTCACGCTAGTGATTGTTGGTGGACCTGTTGGTCATTGACCCAGAGTGAAATACCTCAGCCTAATGAAAAGTAATTAATAAATTAATAATAATAGATTAAATTAAGTACACTTACTTACATGCTACAACATGTCAGGGAGAAATACTGTTTCCTCTACACTTATTTGACAGATTAGGATTTTTTTTTGTTATACAGTCCAACACTTCAGTGCATGAAAGGACACCACTAAAGGTAATGACTGAATTCCCACTGGCCTCTGCAGCGCGCCAACATGCTGCCATGCAAACATCAGCCCTTTATGGCATGAGATCGAGCAGCATGTGGAGCCGCATCGGACACAGTGTGTCCGATGTTTTCAAAAGAACTGTGTATATTAAAAATATATGTGCATGAGTATGCAAAGAAGAATGTTTGATTGTTTAGAGACTTATTTTTGTTCATTGTTGCCTCAATGTTTTTACTCTACTGTCTATTGATACTTGCAGTTAGAGTCATCCCGTCTGACAGTGACCTGAATCAAGTTTGGGAGATAGTTAGGAGGGCAGGAGTCATTCAGCGTGTGTGTGTTTGTGTGTGTTTCTTTGCATGTGCTTCAGTGGGTGAAGAGGGTATATGACACATTCTTTGATGTCACCTCTGTTTTACATCCACCAGAGACTGCTTCCTGAGGCTCCACACAGAATAGGAAATCAGAGGGGGCTTTGTCAAATAGAGAAGCACTGGCTCAAACAATAACCCTCACTAGCACACACTCAGACACACTGTAACACACACACAATTGCACACAGAGGGTTAGGACGTGAAAGAGGCATTCCACCAACTACACATGCATGCATTTTACTAGTCACAGGGAGAGCGAATTAGCCTGTAGAGGCAGTTGTGTAAGGTCTTCTATTGCATTCCACCACATTCATTTAACAGATCAGACATCATCGGTGCGTGGGCTTAGAGGCTGCAGTTTTTCACACTGTGTCGTTAACTGTGGCATGGAATTTGGAAGAAGCTAGAACTTGCAGGGAAGGTGTGGGATCCAGTATTTTATATAATATTATTATATATATATAAGCTTGAGCTATACATGAGACAAAAATCAGGGTATGTTGGCCTCTGCTGCATGGCAACACTAGCATGCTGTCAGCACAACATTCTTAGTAACATTAGGATGCTAAAATCCCACCTGTGAGGTGCTACTCATAAGCTCAGCCTAATTAGATGACTCTCATCTTGCTCATCTTTCATCCATCAACAGTTTTTTTTCACTCGTACCACGGCAGAGGGGCATTAGGATGACCAAGTGCTCCTCTCATGTGACATATCCTAAATAAATACAAGCACGGGTTTTAAAAGGGCAAAAAGCACTGTGGCAATCAGAGGTATAACAGCAACCGCCTCTGTCCTTTTGGCTCTATTATCTTTTCCAGCTAAAGTAAGAGCAAAGGTTGGGCTTTGAAAACAAGATTCCACACAATGTAGGAGGTTGAACATGAGCCAACTGTTCTCTTCAGTTCCTAGAATCACTGCGTCAATTCTTAGAGATTTACTTTGCGTGGACACAATCTCATATCAGACACAAGGTGGTGCTACAGCATAGTGCAGAAGACACGGCTGAAGTTACGCATAGTGGTGCCCTGTATGTTGTTACAAGTCTGAGGTTCAGAACTGGTGAAGAGGTCATCATTATGTTCAGAGAAAGAGGTTAGATAACATGCACATATATGGAGCACTGCAGCCATGTAAACATTCCAAGGGACACACATGTACACACACAAACCCAGTCAGTGCCAAGTAGGACACTGCATTTGCATCAGTGAGTGCATGTAAGATAAATAGATAGATAGATACTTTAGTAATCTCCAAAGAGATCCAGCAGCTCAAAGGGTGGAAACACAAGGGCATGCAAAATATGATCAACTTTCAAGTAAGGAGGCAAAAATACAATACAAACTAACTATATAAGAAAAGAATAGTGAGATAAAAAAACTAACTACTAACTAAGCAATACAAGATAGACATCTGGCGGTTAAATGTGAGCACAGTAGTGCAGTTGTGCAAAATGACAGTGTGCAACAGTCGGTTTGTCCACACTTAAGTCCAGCATAGGGTGGAAACACAGGGGCATGCAAAACAAGAACAACTTTCAAGTAAGGAGGCAAAAGGTAAGGTCATGACCTCAGGCCCTCAGAACCTCTGAGGTCAGCGATAAGTAGATTTTCAACACTGATTCATCTGAAAAAACAATGAAGAACTGTGGCTCTGGCCTGAGGAGCAGTTTATCTCCTCCGACTGTCAGATCTCGCTGTGGTAGAGTAAAAACCAACACAGTGCGCCTCAGACCTGGGAGAAGAATACTTCCTCCACTGCCCACTTTGGTTTTGCACAGTAAGTGTTTGAACTCCTGCTTGTTAAGTTCCTTTGACTTGTCCAAAAATGTAAATGATGAAATAAATGATGATGGGACAAAAGGTCCCCCACCCTGGCTTATAGGGAACCAATCTGAACGCTGATGATGTCATTACTCCATAGACATTATGACGTGCAATCAACATTTACTTCATAATGATGCGTTAAAGCAACACACTGGTCTATTGTCCGATTATGTAAACAGAGCTGTGCATTAGATAACCGTGGCTGTTGTTTTCCATCTCTGTGCTGACCCTCTGGGATCAAGTTCACTGTGCCGGTGGGCTAGTCCCCCCTCAAGGAGATACAGCACAGTTCACTGGATGTTGTATACAGTGTGAAAACCATGCCTGACACACACACACACACACACACACACACACACACACCAGATCTCTCATGGGGTTAGGGTTAGATTACATAAAATGTTGTTCTTTTTTGGACTGGTTAGGTAAAGGATTAGTGTGCTAATGTAAATTTCCCAATCAGCACTGTCATGCAGATGTCTTCTATTAGCTCTCAATGGCAGAACACACGCTGAGGAATTTCTGTTTGTGTGTGTGTGTGTGTGTGTCTGTGTGTGGCCAGACATACTTGAATGTGTCCGAACGTGGGAGACCAAATAAAGTTCTGGAACAAAACGCAGGTGTTGGTGTTTGAGAATGTCCAAAAATGGCTCTTTGTCTGCTGTAAAAAAGCTACTCTTTCCTTACACATTAGTCATCGCAACTCAATAATCCAGTAGTATGTTGCAGATACTCGTCTGTCAGCTTTTTGTGGAGTTTTCTGCCACCGAGCGGACAAATATTAATCGATGCATCTTTAACATGCTAAAAGTCAATTCTGACATTTAATACTGATGAATGACTATCACCCAGCGGTGCTGAATGCGGGCAGTGCAGGATGTGGCAATTTGCTTTGCCGTGGAGCCGAACGTTTCATCTGCATCTGAATTTTATTTGTACATCATTAAGTACCATAACATTCATGTCCAGCATATTGTCTGTGGAAGTTATTTTGTTCTTATTTTGCAACTCATGAAACATGTTCATTTCTTCAAGATCTGCCAATATACAGGACACTTATTAAGGCCCAAATCCAAAGTTCCCTCTAATTTTTCATGTGTCTGAGCAGACACACAAGCTCCCTGAGCACACTGAGGACCACCGTGAGCAACATCAGATGTGTACCGTGGCCACACACCAGTATCACGCCTGTTCAAAACCTTGGATCATAGCAAGTTACATGGCTTATTAAAAGAATCAAATTACAGCAGCAATTTTCATTAGTTTACTTTTAATATAATTGATTTGGCCCACTTAAAATGAAAAAAAAACCAAACTAAAATATTGTTGTTCATTAGATGTGTACTAAGAGTCCTGATTTAACCATAGGAAGAGTCCGGCTTTGGCCTGGGTAAGGTCCAGTTATGGCATGGGTGAGGGTCATGTTCTGGAAGAAATAACACATATACACCTTTCAGACATAAATTTTGTTCACATTAAAACATTCACATTTTGCACAATGTATATACATATACATTTATGTCCATATATATCCATTTAAAATTGTTTTAAATCTGGAAAAAAAAAATCATCATTCAGAGGATGCGGTGGTGCGACACGATGGATTTCATGTAGCGGAAACCCTGCCCATAAATTATCAAATAGTAACAACATTTAATGATTAATACATATATGTCACTCGAATATGCACAAATCTGCGTTAAAATTTACCTTATTGTTTGTGTCTGCCCTTCTCGCTTCTCCAATGCTTGTACACTTTGTCCAGGTCGATGACTTCCTCTGCTTCTTGCTTTGACTTTGTGCGCATCAGCTGGTCCAAATGTGCCACTTCAAGACAATTTCTGGATGCTTAAAGAACCGCATTTCTTTTTTTTTTACCGTGGCTTGATGAGTGGATGTGTCGCTGCCCGTTCGTTTCGGCATGATAAGGGGTTAGCATTTGCGTCTCTTCACTCCGCTGCACTGTTGTTAGCTAGCTAACCTGCATGACGCGTATGGGGAGGGCACATATGCAAACACTGTCAATGCTATGATTGGCTGCGTAGCGTAAGTGAACTGTATCGTATTATTGGCTGGACACCTGTTGCTCATTGAGTTACGTTGCAAAATGGTACAGAAAACAATATTATTGGTCTTATTAACTACATTATATCAGTTCTAAAAATAGATACTAATTAATATGTTTCTGTTGTATTTTATTTTGTGCGCTGCATAGCGATTGTGCAAGCGGGAACATTGCCCAAATCTACAAAGTAGGCTCATGCATCGGTGGGTTTGGTTCTAGATAAATAGCACACTGAGGTCATGCTGCAGTCGACATCCACAGTGCACCATGAGCTGTATACTTTCCTTACAAACCCTGGTTATATTTACCACTGATGTTTTCCACTAGAAAGCAGAAATATAAGGTCTGACAGGCTGTCCGCTGACATTATAAACATGCTGGATGCGTAATAAGCACTAAGCACTCTGACACAATAAGCAATTTCCGACCTTGTCATATGAGAGCCCTGACGTCTGTTATTACACAGACCATCTTTCAGTTCAACAGTTGTGGCCTGTGGCTGTGATAGGGCGACTGTTGGTCACATTATGGCTCCTGAAAACACTTACAGACTGCCTGCAGACTTAGAGTCTTATAGTTTGTCTCCAGAGGGGCCTGTGGTCATCTGTCTCTCATTGTAATAGCCTGTGTTTATATGACATAACCGCAGACGTAATGATATTCATATACAGATGGTGTGTGTCTGCATATACTGCATGATACAGCAGTGACTGGTGTATGTAACTGTTAGGTCAAGGTCCAGCTGACCGTTGATCATCATCAGCAGAGCTTGAGTTGTGTAATATAAGAAATGCGATTCTAACAGCCATAACTTCGTCATCATGGCAGGTTTGAAATCCCGAAAACAAAGTCTTCATGTTGGAGAATACTTCTGGGTGATACAAAAAGACTTGAATGGGATCAACAGTTGTTCTGAGAGCACTTTTCTCGTTTTAAATTGATTTCCTCGAGCCGAGTCAGACATTTCAAACACTGATGAAGAGATTTGTGGTGAATCCTCTATTCGGGGACCACAAACGTGAGAGGCATGAAACCCGAAGGAGCCAATTCTGCGCTGACGCGACACTTTGTTCAACACAGGAAACAGATGTTAGGTGTCAAGTGCAGGCCGACAATCTGTCATTATTACAGGATTTTTGTTTTCTTGTCAAAGGCAAAGATGCTGAAATTCATCATTTTATTTAATGGCAACCCGGGTTAAGTGTGCGTGGGACACATCATGATGGAGGGAAGGGATGCTCAACATTTTGCATTAAGGAGAAGATGACAATAATCTGTTGTCAATTACCTGGTTTGTTACAACTCCAACTGCTGTAAATAGCTGTTGTGGTTGACAATGACGTTCTAATTTAAGTATGAAGCCAAAAAAGGAAGAGTGTAGTCTTCGTGCATGTATCTATTGTATCATTACATTACTAGTCACATTGACAGACTGGCTCCCATTAAGCCAGGTGTTATGACTTCTAGACAAGGAAACAAAATAGCTCTTACACGCTACATGCAGGCAGCCCCACAACAAACTCACACACATGAACAGCACCGAGCACACGAACAAAGACACAAGCACGAGCTCAAGCATGCACACAAACGCACAAACTCATCCATCATCGCGCCGAGCCCGCGTTAGATCAAAGCTGTGAATGCCGCCGCTCAACAGCAGCGGTTCTGATAGGTATCTGAACCTGCATGCTGTTCCACACGTAGCCTCATCACAGCTCATTATGGCCCGCCACGAGCGGCTGACTGATGAGGCCTATAAACAGTCACGGCAGTAACCTCTCGTCCTCTGCACGGGCACCATGAGTTCTGCGCTACGGGTCGTTTAGCTGAAGCTGGAAAAGTCTGTCTTTGTTTGGGCTCGATATGCTAATTGCCACGGCTGAGGGTGCATGATGAAAGCTGTCTTTACAGTGATCCCTCAGCTGCTGTTTATTATCGGAGCTCGCCGGTGTTTAAAGTGGCATGCCAGACAAGCCTCCTCAAAGTTACCAGCTGTGACATTTTCATAAAACAACTGCACTAGCCCTGTCTCGACGCTACGCGGAGAGTTTGGAGTGAACAAGCCTGCAAAGCATGAGAGTGAATTCGTGTTGACTTGAAAGACACTGTCGTCACTTGCAGCAAGTGCACAAGAAACCTGTGGGAACGAAGTGTAGACACACCACGACAAACTAGCAGGGCCCTACATTTAATACATTAAACTGCTTTGTCAAATAACCAAAGAATAAAATTATGAAATCCTTCCTACCTCTCCTAAATCAAAGTACAACCTCACAGAGCTGTTAGTGCGGTTGGGACTCTTAGTCCTGTTATTACTTATTACATATATAAAGCATGATTTTAATCAACCCCTGCAAAGAATCCTGCCTCCTTGAAGTTTATAATGCTCAGTTTTTGTTGATACTGCATCAGAGAGGAGTAGATTCAACTAATTTTATTTCACTGATTGTGTTTCTAGTGTCCCCCTTGTGTATAACTGGTGGACTGGATTGCACAGATGCACCTAATTAACGAGTCAGTGTAGCCGCTGCTGTTGGAGAGAGAGAGAGAGTTGATCTGTGTGTGGTCCTCAGGCAGGTGAAAGGTGTGGAGTGGGAAGATGTATTGACCACGTTGTCATGGTAGAGGTGTCATCCAGAGGCAGAAAGAAGATGACAAAGTGCACCCTGCTCTGCTGCACCCACCTGGTAAATCATAAAATGGGAGGACAATCACGCTGAATGGATCTCGCCATGCCATTACAGCAGGTCAGATTATGGTCAAGTCCTCTCCACACGCTGTTCATATGGAGCGTCACGTCCCAATTTGAAAAGATATAACTAGTATTATCCTCTCTTGTTACGCAGTCCTTTGCCGCTTGCACGCGCAGCATATGTGAACAGTGTGGAGCCTAAGCCACTTCACTGAGGCCATCCACTGCCATGATGCTGCCTTGGCTCCTCTTGACCTTTGGAGCCATCATTGAAATTGTAAATGAGATGTGAGGCATGCCCACATGCATTAAAAACACTGCTTTTTAAACCTTCCTGCTAGCCTGTTGCCTGAATTGCAGTGCGGCTATCTCATTCAGCTGTCTTGTTGTGGTCAAAACTCGCAGCGAGGTTGTGATGCTTTGCTTTAGAAACACAAAATGTTAAACCTGTAGCACAAAAAGACAGATTTCTACACTAATCTATAACACCTCCAGCCCTGGAGGCTAATTTCCATGACCTGCAGACAAGGGCATTCCTAGGGTACTTGGGTCAAATTAGGAGTTATTATTTGAGTCGCATTTTGGAAAAAAAAGGGAAAAGTTGGGTCAATGTGTTTTTGCACCTCATGTCAGGGTGAGATTCTGTTTTTCTTGTAACAGCCACCATGTTGCTGAATTGAGAAGTGTGAATTGACATGTCCTTTGGCTTACACTGAGCACAACTGATTTGCATTAGTTCAATATATTTCAGGGGAAATGTATTACTGCCCAGAGTTAGTTTTTCAGCCACACGAGTGCTATGCACCAGCAAGTTTTCCATTACTCTAATCCTGTCCTCCTCTAAGAGGAGCTACCAGCATGTTGTTTGTTCTGTCCAGTAATTTAATATGGGGGCATGTAATGAACATGGCAACATTTATGGATTCAGTTTTAAAACAAAAGTAGTTTGAGGTGATCTGATTATTCAGGAAACCTGAGGACATGATACATTTTATGCATCATTACATCATTTTTTGTCTTGCTTCTGCCAAGTGATTACTTCTTTTCTGTGCCCTCGCACTCTTGCACCGCTGTCCATCAGCAGGTCTTACCTAACAGCTGGATATCTGTGCCTGGCTGCTGCAGCACCTGATGAGATGCTGCTGGGACTGATAAGGTGAGATGGGGCTGGCTCCTCAGGTGTGATGTGTGTGCACCTGGAGCACACAGAGCCATCATCACCTTGCGGCTGTGTAAACTTTGCTTATGCTTGAATCACATCCTGCTGTCTGGATGAGCGCCAGCGGGCAGCAGGACATTGTGAGCCGAAATTCATAATCAGCCCCTTGTTGACAGAAAACAAATAGACCTGTTACACTGTTAAAGTCCAACTTTTCACCTGCTGCAGACGTATACGTATCTGCTCTGTAAATCGGCCTGTGTGCTCCTTTGAGAAAAAACCTGAAACCAAAAGCGTGAAATGTACATTTTGTATTTTTGATTTTATGGTGGCGCCTATAGTTTTGCATGAATTTGAAGGAATACACTTCTAATATCTGTCTGCATACACAGAGACCTTGTTTCCATACAGCCAGTTAAATCTTGCAAATCTTTTTCCCTCAGTTATCTCTCTCTCTCTCTATTAAATCCACCTCTCTATACTTTCACTGAGTTTATTTATTTAAATTTTTTGTTCATTAATCTGCCCCATAGACCAACTGTTCAAAATACACACACATACACACACACACCAGCATAAACCAACATAAAACCAACAAAACTAACATCAGCTAACACAGCCCTGTTCTAATGTTGTTACTGTTCCTGTCTTCCTCCCTCGCGTTGTTTTGTCTGTATTTTGTCTTTTGTCCCAATGAAGTTAACCCCCCCTCATTTATTAATGGAACTGAAATGAAAAAAGAAATGATCTAATAGTCAAAATGATTTGACACATACTACTGGTTCATAAGGGATGGTTTTTTTTTTATACTTTGAAAATGGCAGCTCAGCAAAGATATTGTATTGGTTTTTAATCTTTCTATGTATGAACATTAAAGCAGCACGATAAGCAGATCAAGCAGATGTTGAATTGGGATCGTACTATTTACTATTCTCCAAAGTCAAAAATGGACTTTAACACTTAACTTAACTTAAGTCAACATGGAAGAGAAGTCCTAAAAGTGAGGAAAGCTTTGGAAAAAGTGGCCCTTGAATTGGATTTATGGGGTCTAAACATTTTTCAACACTGGTGATGTTGCAGACAGAGTTGATGTTTTCCTTTCGTACTGTTTTCTTACCCTAACTCATTTATTTGAATTGCCCAATCTTAACCATATCTGAACCATTTTAGTTTCCACAGATGCATATAGAACAGTCCAGTAAATAAGATAAGACAAAATAAAAACAGACAGATGTCAAGAAGCACCGTGTTTTTCTTTTTGCTAATGCATAACATTTTCCTGTGAATGTAATTTGCAGGAAATGAGGGTGCTCTTTATTCTGTTTCATAAGTGGTTCATTTTTAGATGAAAGTGCTTTGCAAACTGTGTGAAAACACTAGACAGTAGATTATAGGGAGCCAGCACAATCATCATCTAAACCCATTCACTAAACACACTGCCAGGAGAATAAATAACCTGCAGAACAGCAAATGATTCAAAAATGTTGTTTTGTTTGCTTATTTGTTTTTCATTTGAATCAAATGTTAAATAGATAACCTAAACCACAGCTGAAGGGCACCTCATTGTTTTGGATTGGGAGGTACTTGAGCTGCATCCTGAATGAACTGTGCAGGCGGCTTTGATCTGCTCATTCATCTCGACCTGAGAGGACAAACTGATTCAACATCTGCAGCCTCACTCCCAGGTAATAAATGAATGGGATCAAGCTATGGATGAGCAGATGTAAGTTCAGCGTCTGGAGGATAACCCTCTGATAAATGCATGCACGAAAATAAGCATCACCTTCCTCTTTTACACATGACTTCATATTGAAATCTGGACCACTGAACAGTTTCTGCTTTTATCTGAGGCCTGAAAGCAGCTTTGATTATTCTCTTGAAAAGATTTAAGAGCAGCTGTAGCAGAAATGTGCCTTTTTGATTTGTAGCCAACACATTTAAAGCATGGAGGGCCGCCAACCTCCCGTTAAAGGACGAATGAGTTCGAATGTTGTGGTCAGTTTTTAATTAATCGAGTACAATCAGAGAGGAGGTCATGAGGGCTGTTTGTGCAGTTGGTAAATGGTCTTATAAATGATAAATGTGCTGGCTCCCTATAGTCCACTGACAAGTGGTTTGACACTGCTTGCAATGCACTTTCATCTAAAAAATGAACAGCATGAAAACAGAATAAATAGAACAAAGAGCACCCTCATTTCCTTCAAATTACAGTCACAGGACTCTGTTATGCATTAGCAAAACAGAAACAAAAACCATTATCACAGAAACATGGTGCTTCTTTACATGATCTGTCTTTTTTGATATTTTACATATCAGGAGAAATGTTAGCATGTGTTGTATTTGCAAATGTTCACAGCCAACAGTTTAACCGGACCGTGCATAAAGCTGCAACAAGTGCACTTCATGTCACACAACATCATGATAAAAGTTATCATTTATCCAACCTACGTCCATGATGCGCAAATATGTCACTATCCACAAGCATGTATTTTCATACATATAAATCTATAATGTGTAACAATATTCTATTTACATTATTGTGACGAACTATTCGCATTTGTTAAAACTTTATCATTTTTATGCAAAACCAGAGTATGCTTTAGGGCAGTAATTGTCAACTGGTAGCCTGCAGGCCCCATTCGGCCAGCTGAATATCAGCGTATTCAGACAGACCTTCTTTTTCTTTAGCTCTGAGTAACCCCATCAATTAAGGAATCAACACAGGCCTGTCAGCCAATGAGACACAATGATTTCCATTTATTTTCCTGTCAGCTCTCTTTGACTGGTCTTGCCTCTGTTCATTCCTGGAAATAACTCATGTGAAACAAATCTCTGTAATATGTCCTATATTGTGTATTTGAAAGTCACTTCCAACAGCTCCTCAGAGTTGTCTCATCGTGGTTACCATCAACATGAGAACAGGGCCGTCTGACTGACTCATGTTTTTGTTTTGGCTGTCTCTGGTCCACCTGGCTGTCTATTTGAACAGGTATATTTGTGGTCAGTATGTCACTGGTTTTGTCATGCAGTCATGCATGTCATCATGCAGTTTTTTTTGTTTGTCTTTCACATGCAAGGCCCTCGCAGTCTGCAGTATCCATCTTTTTATTCTTCTTTTCTTAAATGATGTTTCTTACTATTGACCATTTAGGAAATGCTTACAACGAAGATGGATGTGAGACAGCCCAGGAGAATAAAACAAGAATCTGTTGTCCCTGATCACATGATTTGTGTCATTTGGGGTTAGTTCAATGCAGTAAAATGTAGGTACAGTATGTTTAGGATGGTGGCGAGACAGGTCCAAGAATCATCCCTGATGCATTGGACTGACAGTTGGATCTGTTGTTGAATGTATTTGATCGTTTTGTGTGAGTATAAAAATTGTTAAGTACGCTGTTTTTTCTGTGCTACGCTAGACTGTTGCTGTTTGTGTGTATTGCATATGTGGTGAGACAGCTCCACAAGACTGAGGCAGAAAAACAAAAGTACATTTTCTTGAGAAACAAAGCTTCCTTTGCTACCTGATGTCTGACAGTGTCATCCACAAGTTGCTTTTAATTCTGGTGCATTAGAATACATCTTACAATATGTGTCGTTACTGCAAAGCAGGAACTTCAATAGATTTTTTGTAAAGAGCAAAAACCAAATAGACATAGTGTATAATATAGAGTTGAAACTGGGACACATTGGGTTTTAGTGAGGTATCCCCTCAGATACACTCACAGACTGATGACAGTATCCATGCCTGGACTTTATTTTTGCAGTCTGATGAAGCTCTTTGTTTTGTTTTTTTCCACAGAGGGATGACTTCTGTAATTCCTGAAATGCTTGTGACGCCTCCGTCAGTGGAAAACACCTCGTGTTTTGCTTACATACGATTCCATCTGCTGTAAATTTACTTCAACTTTCTCTCCATCTCTCCCTCCCTGTCTTTGTTTCTCTCTCGCTCTCACCCTGTGTGGTGTGATTGGTCGGTTTTCTGGTCAGCTTTCTGTCACTGTGCACTCTGGAGCTATAAAGCCCCTGCTGGGGGTGGAGACACCAGCAGCCTGCTGTCCAATACTGGAGAACGCTGCAATAAAAACTCACACACTGTTGCTTCCCTGCCGTCATTTACAACAACAGTGCTGACTTTGGATCTTTAACATTACACCATGTGTAAAGGACTTGCAACGCTCCCTGCAACATGCTTGAAAAGGTAAGACAGGTGGATAAAGGTGTTGTTCTATTCCTGCTAAAATAATATGTGGCTAAAATGTAGCTTTCATCTGAAACTCTGCAAATGCTCATTTTTCTGAGCTTTATCTTTTTTTCACTTGAGATCAAACCAGTAAATGACAACAACAGTTAAATATTAAAAATTAGGAATCATTTGCTAACCACTCGCTTACAGAGCAGTCTTCATAAAATCAAGACTTTGTTTGAACATTATTTCTGGAAACAAACTGAAATCTCCTGAAATTCATTTCCGTCACCGTCCTCTCCTCTGCCTCTCCACAGCGCCAAAGACATCAAGCACAAAATAAGCTTCTTACTGCAGAAGCCTGAACCCCAAACGGCAGATCAGAAGCAGGTGAAAGAGAAGACTGCCGCCGCCGCAAAGAGGTCAGAGGAGCTCATCTCTGCTTGTTCAATCTGTGGATATTTTAGAAACATTTGTTCATCACTTCCGAGAGCTCAAAAAGACATTTTAACCCCATTCGCAAAGATTGTGATGAAATGAACTCACTGTCTATCCTTGTTTCTTGTAAGAAGTTTTGTGCATGTTGCATGAAAAGAAATTCTTTATTTGCATTTTCATCTGGATAAGCACTGCGCCGGGAAACGCCTGTAAATATGATGGGTGGATGTGTTAGCAGCCACTAGGAGGATAAATTTCTCTGGTTATAAAATGATACATGTTGCTTTACGCTAAATGTGTTTCATGCATTCAGCAGTAGTCTTTAGTGACTGTAGGTGGGGTCACTTTTCATTGGCCGAGCTATTTTTTATCCACCTTGATTAAATCCAAGGTGCTGACGTGGAAAGAGAGCTTGCACTGACACATTTCATTTCACGGGAAATACATCATTTCCTGCTTGACTTTGGGGTTCTTTGGTTCAGTGGCGCACGCTTTGTGTTGTTCTGAATACAGCCTCAGGTGTTGGTGTCTAAAGCCTCCATGATATTACTTTCATACATCATGACTCTTTCAGTTACAGTATGAATCTTGAAATTCAATGATACGTGCTGAAGAATGTCTTGCTTTGGGCTTATTCTGGCCTTCATGACCTGACTGTGTTCCCTCAGGAGGCCTGTTAGTGTTCATTATGAGCAGGTTAGCAGTCCTCAGCCTGACCTTTCCTTTCCTGTGACACGTAACCCACTCAAAGACAGTTAGAGATGATCAATATGCATTAATTTTCCTGCTCAGTTGTTCAATGGCAATACCCCATCCTGTTCCCAGCACAAAGACATGCTGTAGCCTCTGTGACATGCATTATTCAGGTGATATATATGAGCATACAGTACTCTTTTTTTAGCTGGGTGAAGTCATTCATTATTTTCATGAATGCTAATGTGGTTCCTGAGGTAATGAAATCTTTAAGAGGCCATTATGTATTGTGGTGGTTTTGCTGTGTAAAAGCAGGTATAATTGGATTTGCTGCCATTATTGACCAGTGATCATTATTATTGATCCCTCCCTCCCTTTAGAACTGTGCTATTGTGATGGAGATATTCCTTGAGACAATACTTCGCATCCACTTCTTTTTGTTTGAGTTTGAGATGGTTTCTCTACCAGTACAATGGAGGAAAGTACTGCAACATTAATTACTTTATTAAACCTTACATACACAGGGAAAATGGTTAATGCAACGTTTTCAATAGGAACGCATATCGCTTGCAATAAAATGATACAATTCTAAATTAAATCCGAACACAAATTTTGTAGTGTAATTTTCCACACAGTTTACATAAAAATCGCTGCATGCCTATTGCAGCTTTTCTTCACAAGTCTGTGCAGCCTCTTTTAAAAAGCAGCCTTCATATGTGTTGCAGGGTGCCTACTGCAGCTGAGGTGGAGAAATGGAAGGAGTCTTTCTCCCACGTGATGACCAGCGAAAGTAAGTGTTGCATTATTGTTTCACACCTAAAAAAGTCCAAGCTGAACTAGAACACGGCTAATGAACACGTGCTCGAATCCAAAGCGAACCCGAGAGGGCTTTGTCAGTCCGGTCAGAGGCGGATGCTCGACTCATTAGTTCTCCAGCAGAAGCTCTCTCAGGATTTCTGAAAAAAACCCTTATAAATAACATCACCATTCTCATGTGACATGACTGTGCTGTAATCATGTGGGAATATTATCTGACAAGGCGCTGACCTTCACATTCCTCACTAATGGTTTCCAGTAAGGTTTTGCCGATCTCAGATACTTAGTGATACTTAACCTCTGTGTTCACTCTTCATGAGGCACAAAATGAGTAATAAAATACCTGTACTTCAGAACATGGCTTGAGCAGCGCTAATGAAGTAGCATCACGCTGCTCTGACGCTCTGCTCTGATTGCTGCTGTCTTGGTGATGTTAAAGGGAAGTTGCTGCGTTCTCATGCTCTGGTCCTCTGCTACGTGTCTCCAGGCACTACTCAATGGGCCCCCAGGGCATGCTGACCAGTGCAGAGTGTATTTGTGTGTGTGTGTGCATGCATAAACCCCCTGAGATTTACACTGTGTGAGCGCGTGGACACAAAAGGGGAGCAATGGCCTTGAGGGAACCAACTGAGTTCTGACCTTCATGTCTTCCCCCTTCCCTTCCAACTTCAGCTGTCAGCTCTCATTGGTCTGATTTTTTATTTATTTTAGCGAGGCCTCACTGTTTCCTCCATCCGTCCTCTTAGTCATGTAGGATTTTTGGAGCAGATCTGTCTGTGCTGTGCTCTTTCATTAACTGGCTTGTATAGGAGAAAACACTCGTCTTGTGTATCTAAAAAGACAAAATGTAATTATTGCTGCTAGGTTTTATTTATTTATTTTTGGGCAAATTGAGTATAATTACGCTGCTTTCATGCTCCCCAGCTTTGTTCAGTGAGTGCTTATTTTCTCTCGGGAAGATGAACACATTTGAAGTGACTTTTCCATCAATTGCTCCCTCTAACTCTAACACTCTAACAATTTTCTATGATCAGAAACTCTGAAATTTAGGTCCCTTTCGCGAGGGGAGAGGGACACACAGCCTTAAATGCAACTTAATGCATCAGTTTTTTTAATGTCGTCCTGTCTGTAATGTCTCTGAATGGTGTGATAATGAATAACTCCCCTTTGCTCTGGCACCTTATGAGCAATTGGCAGTGTATCCAAACCCATATATGGCTTCCAAAGTACTTTCCAGCATTTTGGCTAGCTCTGCAGGTGTTTCTACCTAAAATAGATCCAGTGTAACTGATTCTGTCTGGCAACAAAGTATGCTGGATTTGGCAAACAAGGCTGTATTGTATTATTCTTTTGAAGGAATGTCAATATATTACAATATTTATTATACATCACCATGTGCCATCACACGCCACCACACGGGCTCTCATGGGTCTGTGAGGTGCACTGGAAATTTAAAAGAACCGTATTTTTTCTGCCTGTGTTAGCGGGTCGTACCGTCTTCACCAGCTTCCTGAGGTCAGAGTTCAGCGAGGAGAACATGGACTTCTGGGTCGCCTGTGAAGACTACAAAAAGACTGCACCTTCCAAGCTGGCGACCAGAGCCAAGCAGATCTACCAGCAATACGTTGAAGCAGATGCTCCTAATGAGGTAAAGCCTTTTATCTGAACCTTAGCATCACGCTGCTGATATCACATGTCAAACCATTAGTGAGCTGGAGCAGTGTGAGGAGAGAGGAAGTGGAGAATGTGAACGACAAACAAAAAAAAAAAGAACGAAAGAGAGGCTAAAAATGTAAGAGGAAAAAAGGCTGACCTTGTTTCAAAGCCTATTATGCAGAACTGCAAATCTCATTAATGCAACTGTGCATCCTCATCCAGTGATGTGAATGACTGGAGCTGATTGTGACTGCAAAGCTATGAATAATTCACAAGCAAAGCTCTGCTGTTCTAATGACCATTCAGCCACCTTCCTGATTAAAGGCTAACTCAGTGGTTTCATCATTATCCTACGAAGCTGGATGCTGAGCACGGATGAATCTCAATACTCAATTCAGTCCTTTTGGTTTACCCTCAAAGAAAATTAAATGGAAAATTAGGGTAAACAGAGGACTTAAATTTGGGTGTGTTTTGTTACACCTTTCACCAGAGCTTCTTCTTGTCCTTACGACAGTGTTTTTCATATTTTTACCTTAAACACTGGGGGAGGAGTAAATGATAATATTGTTCTTAATGCCAAATTAGAAACTCAAATGAATTTTGTCTGAGTATCATCACTTTCTACCCGCTCTGTCACTTAAGGTCAACTTAGACGCAGCGACCAGAGAAGAAACGAGGCAGAACGTGACGAACGCCTGCCCTTCTTGTTTCACTGAAGCCCAGAAGATGATCTACACTTTGATGGAGAAAGACTCCTATCGGCGCTTCCTCAACTCCAAGCTGATCCAGAATCTGTGTCAGACACAGACCGCCGCTGCTGAGGAGCAGAAGGAGAAGAAAAACCGTGGTTGTGCTGAGAACAGGCAGGTGTTAACTGGTGGCGCCTAAACAGCAATCCAACAGGGCAGACTAGAAGAATGTGCCAAAGACTGACGATGTACGAGAAGGTGGATACTGCTAAAGATCGGTTCGTTTCTGTGTCCAGTGTTTATAGACAAAAAAAAAAGCAGTGGTTTGACTTAAAGGTTAATGTGACACGTGCTCAAGACTTTATTTCTTTTTTAATATTTTTACTTGTTAATTCCTTGAAGTCTTTGGTATTCCTTTAAGGTTTGAAGTGTCTGTTCTGTATCCAGTTGTGCATGTACCAGAGAAAGACTTCAATATTTCTACTTCTGCATTCACCATCAGCTGTCAGGTGCTTTTCCATATCACAAAGGTTGATAGTGACTGATTAAATATGAACACTGTATTGCAACATACATGTATACAGAGAAAGTTTACATGTTTGCGTTATGAAGCTCAGCTTTGGATTTTGGTTTCACAGCAAAACATGACCTGCTCTCCAAGTCGTGGTCAGGTTATACTGCGACAGAAAACAATCGACAGCTACCTCCATCGAACAGACACACCTTCAGACAATCCTGCTGCCAGTGGAGCGTGTTGTCAGTGGAGCATGTGAAGGATTTGTATTATTCTAGTCTTAACGATGTATTTATTGTAAATCTTTAAAGTAATATATGACCCAGCTGAACTGTAACTGATGAGAACACAGACAGCAAAATCACTCATTTAGTGAAATTCAGTGATAAGCCTTATAAAAGTAAAGATGGCTATCAGTATTAAAAACATCAGTGATTAATAAGGATGATGATCATTACTCAACTGTAGGTGAGGGCATGTTTTTTATGTCCTGGGACTATACTAATGGAGTTGGCTGTCAACAGACCTTAGTTCATGCCAGAATGGTTATTTTGCATCATATTGACTTGAGCACATACAGTGTAATCTGATTCACCCACTAGCTTTACATTTGCTACAAGTTCTACTTGACTCACTTTCACACAACAGATGGATAAAATTGATGTCTATGTTCTCATGGCAGCCAGTAAGCAACCGCTACTGTATCTCAAAGCTGAACCATAGTAACAGCTGGCCGTGCAGGATAAACAAGATCTCTGCACCGTGCAAATGTTCACTTTGTCTAGTACCAGTTGGAATTTCACGCATGTTTTAATATTGCAGTGTTGATTGTCTGTTGCATGTCATATAGTCACCAAACAGGAGGAGAGACGCTCAAATCGTGACTCAGTTGAGTGATTTCAGAGTTCTCCTGTAAGTCAAACTGTTCTGCGCAGATGTTTATTACTGCTGTTTGTGCAGGGGACTCAACAGTGTGTTCACTTTTATTGAATGTGTTTTTGTGGCCTTGCATACTAAAACGTTCTACCAACATGAATACTGTGATGGATAGAAAACTAGATGTCATTGTCCTATTTATGTCATGTCTATGACTAATCACTAATAAATGAATAATGAGGACTATGAGTGGGGTTGGTCTTGTTTCAGTCTGAAGCTTTTCAAGAGTGTGTCAGGGTCTACAGCCCCTGCAGGAGCTGTATGAGGCTCCACCAGGAGAAGAAACTCTGTGAGTGTGTCGAGAACAGGGAGATGCTGGAAACAATCAGTTTGGTTTTGTAGTATTCCTTCAAGGCAACATGAGACTGTTTAAATGTTTGAATTGTGGTTCACTGGTTTCACAGCAAAACATGACCTGCTCTCCAAGTCATGGTCAGGCTGTATTGCGACTCACAACAGAAAACAATCCATCAAACAGACACGCCTTCAGGCAATCCTGCTGCCAGTGGAGCGTGTGAAAGATTTGTATTATTCTAGTCATAACGATGTATTCATTGTAAATCTTTAAAGTAATATATCAAGTTCTCTATAAGAATGACCCAGCTGAACTGTCACTGATGAGAACACAGACAGCAAAATCACTCATTTAGTGAAATTCAGTGATAAGCCTTATAAAAGTAAAGATGGCTATCAGTATTAAAAACATCAGAGTTCAATCATTCTACATTATATTATTCTAGCAGCTTTTTGAGGCTCCACTTAATCATAATAAGTTAAATAGTGTCATGCTAGCCTACCTTTTTCTTTAATAAATGTCAGCATGTTGACCTGCATGTTTGTGTGGTTTGTCTAAGCTATTCTGTTGCTGCTTCTTCTTAACTCTCAGTGGATTGTGGATAAAGGCCATAAATCTGTTTCCTCCAAGAACCGGTAACATTAGATAACATTACTGACAGGATGTTAGTGAATGCAAGATTGGCATTGAAATTTTGGCCTGGTGATGGGGCTATAAAAAATGGGATGACGATATCTGGTATGAATCTTGTATGGGGACCATAACTGCACCAAATTTCATGGGAATCCCTCCAATAGCTGTCATGACATCTCATTCAAAAACACATATATCAACCTTATGGTGCTGCAAGAGGACATCATTAGGGTTCATCCTTGTCCACTCCAAGGTTGGTAAGACATTTTATTTTGGACCAAAGTGGCGGCCTAATAAATGACTGATGCTGCCATCTCTAGACCTGTGACCCTAGCATGGTTAAAGAAGTTCGGTTCATTAGCACCATCTTTGCTCACAGACTGCAAACCAATGTCATTTAAGTTGAACACAAATTCATACAGCAGGCTCGAACACATCATCTGGGAAAGTCTTTGTTTGCTCATTGTTCGGGTGTCACGCCGCTGTACAGATGAGAGATCGTTCGTTAGGGAACATTTGTCCTTGAAGAGATGTGTAAAAAATTTCTTGTTTTCGACTCAGACTGTCCCTTTGTAATCACACAGTAATCATCTTTAATCAGGGGACGTGAGGCAGCCTCTGCTGTCTCCGGCAGTGATTGTGTAATATCGGCAGAATCTAACATTGTTATCTAATAATCACTGGACGGCCGTTTGGACACAAGAAAGAAAAGCACAAAGTTACAGCTAGTGGTTGGAGAGCAATTTAAAATCGATTAAATAGTGGGACCAACACTGTTAAAAACTTCTTTGAGAAATCTGTCAGGCATGAGGGATTTATTTTGGCCATTGAGTCCTTTAGAGTGCACGGGGAAAAGGCCTCAGAGTTACTGAGCAAGGCAGACGGGTTACAGTGAGGACTGTAGACATATTAGATTTGGTTATTGCTTCAGTATATGTAGATGCAGTGATGAAGGCCTGATGAAATCTGTCAGCAGAGTTTGTATTGAGGACATGAGTAGAAACAGGGAGCAAAAATAACAGAGTTTTGTCCTCCTCTGTGTCTAAGACTGGTTTACCTTGTGGACTTGTTTTTTTCGAGTAGCCTCCATGACGGTCAGGCTGTTTACTGCAGCTGCATTCACACTCACAGCCTGATGCCTATTTAAGGGCAACACGTTTGGCACCATGACGCACTATACAGTTAATACGTTTGCTTAAATTTAATCTTCCACAAATCTAACTTGAACAGACAGGGAGAAGACAAACATGTCCAAATGTTTACTTTCTGTTCATTCCGCCTGCCTGCTTTGCTGCTTAGTAAGGCACAAAAATAGAATAAAAGATGACTAAATTGTTTTTTTAGAGGCAAAATCTGTAAAAGTGCTTGGGTAAATAATTCACCAGCATCCTTGTAGAGGCCCTTCAGAGTGGATTAGTACTCCAGGAGTTTTTCCATGAAAGCCTGAAATGGGTTGGTCTATGAAAGCGTCCTAACCACGTTAAGCTGCTGCTGCTATTCAGGCTTTGTTGTTGATTAATCTATCCTCCTGAGAAGATGATTGCAGTTACAGGTGTGCTATTTTTAGCAAAAATAGTCCTGAGGAAGAGCCATGCATACAAAAAAAGGAATAAATATACACACACGCTCATGCATGCACAAGAATCTCCTCTCTGTCTGATATACTGCTGTGTGTATGTCAGCCTCAGCATGCTTGGATTCTACAGCTAAAACACAGTCTACTAGAAAGTGATAAATCCACTGGGGCCAGTGTGCATGTGTGAATTCTTATCTGCCATCTAAAATGAATGTGAGTGTAGGAGGACTCTGTGAGAGGGCCAGCAGCTAGACTTTGGAGCAAAACATGGCCAATATTATTATAGTGCCATTTACCGGCAGTACTTGATCACAGTGGTGAGAATGCCCAAGATGAGATGGTGTTTAAACCAGGAAATTCTCAGTAAGAATGAAGTTGACTCAAATTCTGCATTAAAACCAAGAATAATCAAATTATTAGTGGAGCAGCTTTTTATTATTATGTGCTTTTAGTTGCCAGACTGACACCCGTTAAAATGTTGAGTTAAATCACCTCTTCATCTTTGTCACATCAGGAGCACATTCACACACTCAACAAGCCAAAAAAACTAGCCACCAGTTTGCTTTGTGGCTGGTAGCTAACTTTGTTAGCTTCAGGCCAGCACACAGTGATTTGGAATTGGATGAAATTTCTCTGTGGGTTTGTTACACCAGGAGTGACTCCTTTCACAATACATCTGATTGACTGTCAGTATAAAAACAATGTGTCACGCCCTCCACCTCTGCCCTCTCCTAGTGGCAACCCCTCTCCCCTTTCCCTCCTATCTCTCCCTCTTCCTCTCACACTCCTTCCTCAGGTGGGCGTGTGCAGGCTGGTGTGTGAGGCACAGACAGGTGCGGTGAATCTGCCTATTAGTAACTCAACTCACCTGTGGCGGGGCGTGGTCTACCTCTGCTCCATTGTTCTCCCTCTGCCATAAATGCCGGCCTCAATCCATGGCTCGACGCCGGACCGTAAACTACACTCTGTCAGTTTATTGCCAGCTCCTTGAAATTAGTAAGTTTGCTCTTTGCTTGATTGTGCTTGCAAGTAATTTTGTTTTTTTTTGCTCTGCCTCAGTTTGGATCAACTCCGCTGCCTTCTGCCTGACGCTCCTCTGATTCCTGATAACTCGGCTTCTCCAACTCTCCAGCCTGTCATTGAATTTGTGTAAATATTCTGCTAGGAATAGTTTGGTAGTTGGTCTCACTTCACTGTTTATTGTATTTAGCACTCTGGGGTTTTTGTATTCACTTATTGTAAATAAATTCTTGTAAACTTATTTGTGTATTGAGTCCTTCATCTGAGCCTCTGCCCTCCGAGCTGCGACACAATGATTAGTGCAGCTTTAGAGATGGAGAAAAATGATCATGGTTATAACAAACCAAAGCAGACTCCTGATTAGAGACTATAAAAGTGACATGTTGCAGTAATATCACTTTTTCCCAGGAATGAAATTCAGCAATGCTATTATAATTAACATATCATGTAACACATTTTCTTCAGCTGTTTGACTTCAAGCAGTCATGAGTGGCATCAACCCTTCAATAATATTAAAAATAGTGGAGACAATACAAACACCCACTCTCTTAGCCAGTGTCAGTGCTAGGAGGAGTGCTGTTTTAATGGGTCGTGAACATCTTGAGGAGATCCCCAGAGCACGCAGCAACAGAAGTGAATCCCACTGTAGTGCCAGAGAGCCCACAACAGCTTCCTCTCACTCCCTTTAAAAAACACTTCACCAAAGGGTCTGTGAAAACCAGTTTCTCACTGTAGCCTTTGTGGCACAATGACTTGCTTGCAGCAAACAGTTTAATCATATGACGGCCTGCAGCCGCTGGCCTATCATCAGTAAGTTGATGATCACACTGTCAAGACGTGCTCTGGTACCATCAGAGTGACTGCTAGATTCTTCTCTTGAGAAGTTGCGAAGTAGCTGTGATGAAAGAACTCTGGGCTGAGCGTCCATAGTGGCTTGAGGAAGGTTGCCTTGGGAACAAGTGTTAGCTAAGTGTAGCTCGGCTCTGCTCTCGTGGCAGGACAGGGGGAAACCTTTTCCCATGTCTTTGTAGACTCTAGTGATAGGCTGGTACCTGGAAGCCGTGCTTTCAGTTCTCTGGGCTCGGAGCACACTGCTTCCCCACAGAGCAAGGCCTAGAACAAAGTGTTTACCTAAATGAGTACGAAAAAGCCCCCTCTCACAGGCACTTACACTCAGACCTACAGGAGGAAATAGACAGTTAAAAATAAGAGCAACAAAGCTGAACAAAGAGCGGTCAAAATAAACACAGAACTGAATGGCTGTATAGGTGAATATATATAAAAAGCAACAAATGTTCTGTAGATTGTTAAGAAATATAAACAGTGCAATAAAGTGGAATCAAAATTCATTTAATTTCTTCCCAGTTAAATTCCTCAGGGAGTCATGAAATTATTATTATGCTATTTTTTGCTTCACTTGACATGACAATTGACATGAGAAATCAATCATATTCTAACTTACCCATCTTATACTTCAAGCACTATTTTATATTGAGTCAATGGCTTTCCTTACAGATAGAAAACAGGCTTGTCAACGCAACACTACTCAATATCGTGGTCCCTTCCCTTTGGGAATAAAAATATTTTTACACCCTTCCTGTGACCACCTTTCTTGAATGAAGTTGCAATATTATTCAAGATTAATACAAAACTGGAACTTCAGTATGGAACATTTAACAAAGAACATTAATCAGCAGTAAGGAAGTAACACATGCACGTACATTTACGTTTTGTCTCACCAGTTCCTGTGTGTACAGAGGGATTTCCCGCCATTGACCACACAGGACACCACATTATATGTGAAGCTTGGAAGAGAGAAACGTATCTACAGCTTCTCGTATAGGGGTTGTGTTATACATGGTTTGTATTTGTGTGCTTTCTTGGCCTGCAGCTGTACTATTAGCCAGAGTCTGCTCAGGCTCAGGCTCTCAGGCCTGATCAGAGCTCCATTCAGCGCTAACCTGCTTATTGCTGGATGCACCCTCCTGCCTTCCTAACGCCAAGCAGCTGGGAGGCCTGCTGATTAAAACCTGACAGGATGATCTGGTGCTCTAATGTGATCATGCGTGCAAGGAAGCACGTACACGCTGACACATGCACGCGCAAATCCACTTATCTCCGCCGCACGGACATGCACATACACTCAGTACATACATCCCTAGGGCTGCATGTCTGGATCTCTGGCTTATTGTAGTGCGAAGTTCGAATAATAAACACTGCAGGGTCAGTGTGATTCATCTCACTGCGGTGTCTGGTTTTTCTTTTTGTTGTGTTGCATTTATGTTCGTGCTGGTGCTAACATCTGTGCAAGGCTTAAATGGCAGGTTCGTGTCAGCTTGTGACATGTTTTTGACACTTGGTTGCAATCATGCCTTCATTAAGCATTTATGGGACACTGTATGGATTTTCAGAATAAAAGTCTGTATCTATAGGGGAAATCTATTTCGCAGTCTTCTCTGTGCTGCTCTTAAACTGATGCTCCATTCTGACTCTGGGTAATGTGACAATGACATTTGTCTTGCTGTCGATCAATCACTAAACAAACACTTTTCTTCATGTAAAAAGCCAAACAACACATGACAGCCAAAACACATGCTTTCAATTTTATGGCAAAGCACTTTATAAAACCTTGTTCAGAGCAAAGGTACAATACTGAACATAACTGATTATTAGCTGATAGAAATGGTTATTTGGTACAGTTAAATTACTAAATATAAAAAAATTACATGACAAAAAAAACAACAACTTGATTAGAAAATATAACTAAAATCAGCAATAAAATGAACGCTTTAAAAAGTTTTTAATCTGTAACATTTTCTGGTTTAGTCATATATTGACTTTCCAAGTTGATTTCTAAGTGAGGGTAATTGCGGCAAAGAGCAGTGGGGGCCGAGACGATCCATGAAACTCAAATTACATAATCTGTGCCACCTTTGCAAGTGCTATTTGTTCGAAAAATGATTGGAGATTTGGTCTCTCCATAACGCACAAAAGTGTCAACATCTTACAATTTTACATGCCATTTTCAAGGTGTGTTCAAAAGCTGGTGTGTTGCTACAGGCAGGACACAAATCCAGCCCTTACACACCTCAGGCCTGTTGAGGGAGTGTTATACTGTATATACAGGAGGCTTGATCGGAAGACGAGGTGCAGCTGAACCGGCAGGCAGCGGGTCAGCAGGATCATTAGCTGATAAGGAGCAGGTGTGAAGGCCACAGAGACAAACTGAGGGCAGCTGGTGGGAGAGGGGACTCGATCTGGAAAAGACGTAACAGACCTTTCTTCTCATGACAGATTCACTCCACACTCAGGATCGCAGCTGTTGAAGTGCACTCCACCTTAAATACTGATGTAAAATTAAAAAGGTAAAACTGTGGGATGTGTTTACTATATGTTGTTTCCTTACAGGCAGAAAAACATGAGCATGTGTCAAAATAGATGATGCAAGTTTAAATTTGTTTTGCTAAGCTTACATCTATATGGTGTCTCCTTCATTCTCCAGAACAAGAGCTTCCTTTCAGTGGTACTTAGCTTGAGATGGATTGTCACACATCAACACGAGTGCACACTCGCTGTCAGAGGTTCTGAGGTCACTTCCAGTCCCTCTTGTCTGGTTTTGGTTGAGACGGTTAGCCCTCCACATGTACATAGATTCAGCGGGTTGAGGGTGTCAGGTGGTCTTCCTCAACCTCATCCTCTATAGCAGCCGATTAGTCCAGAGACTAAAAAGGACTAGCATGTACGATTGAACCCCTTGATGCCTGAATTTATTTAGAATTATATATAAAAAAAATAATTCTTTGTGTTTTTGCTTTCAAATTGAACCTAAATTAAGAGGAGTTTGTTACTTTTTCTGTAGCACATACAATAGATATAGATTTAGGTAGGTTCACCAACTAGAATAGGGTTCAAACAAACAGTATATGTCCACTTTTTCAATGCTTGAATGCAGTAAAAACATCTTTTTTGTGTATTTAAAATTCATGTATTTCATCAAAACAGCCACAAAATTGGCTTACAACCATTACATTGTAACAACAATTGGAACAGGGGTTCTTTCACTTTGACCGGTCCGACGAGAAACCAGTGCTTGCAAAAGGTTCCTAGGTGTGTGTTGAATATGCACAAACCGGCATTAGAGGAATGTATGCGCGATTCGGCTGCAATGTGGATTAAAGCGGTATGATGCGAATTTGTGACAATAGGCGTTAAGGGGTTAATGACATCTAGCGGTGAGGTTGCAGATTGCAACCAACTGATTACCCCTTCCTTCACCCTCCCCCTGTCTGTGTGTAAAGGACCCTACGCTGGCTGTGGAGAACTTAAAAGGCCCTCTCTAGAGCCAGTGTTTGGTTTGTCCTTTCTAGATAGAAACATGGCTGTGCAACATGGCAGACTCTGTGGAAGAAGACCCGCTTCAAACATAATTCTGAATACTAGATTCCTTTTCTGCTAATAGGTGCCCCTGAATCCCTCATGTCGAAATGCTTAGTTAAAACCACTATGACAGTACCATGCTAAACCCTGACAAACACATACGTCTCTCACAGGTCCAGCTGCATGTACAGTACATGTACTCCACTCCTCAGGCTGGGGAAGTGCGGAGTGGACCGCTGCTTCATCATGTCTGCCGGTCTCTCTGGTTTTATCTTACGGAGATATACAGTGGATGTGTGTGGGAGTCTATTCAGTGGAATGCACAGAGTTAATTGCGCATCTGACTGTGCACAGCTCGTCCAGCGCTGTGGGAAACACAGCCTGTTGTGATGGTGGGAAGTGGTCCTCTGGCCACCAGCACTCTCCTTCTGCTGTTGTACTGCTTGGTGTGTTGTAGCACGAGTTTCAGTCCCCTCACCTTCTACCCCCCTCCCCTCACAGAAACAGCTTACTGACCCCACATTCGGTAACGCAGCTGTGAAAACTTTCTGCTCTCAAGATTAAATACGCAACTGTATTTTGTTTTCATTTCTACTGTAATTATCAATCTTCACTGACTAATAAGATATTGATTAAGTGTGCCTCTGCTAATTTGGGATGTAGGGATTCTTAAACAATCCTACACATGACACTTACTAGGCCTGCTGATGTGGACTACCAAAACCTGCTGCACATCCAGCTGGTGCTGGCACATCCCACCACTTCACCTCACCCCAAGCTGTCCTCACTTCACCACGTCGAGGAGGCTTTTCTGTCGCTTTGAGTAATTGCTAATGTCAGGCTTGTACTTGTTCGAATTGTTCAGTGGACGACTGTTTTTTTTTTTAACAGTCGTCCACTGAACAAGTGTGCAAGCTCTTTTTGTTTACATTTTGGTAACCTCTTTCTCATTCCCACACATCATCATTCACACACACAAAACATTTCATTTTTAAGAAGGCGACAAGTTAAAATCCATTTTTGTTGGCAGTCACCTAGCAACAGTATTCTCACATTTAAGACTGGATGCCAAACCAAATATGTACTCATGTCAGAAAGAAACAACATCGCTTGAGGGCGGATTGATTCTGATGTGGAAAGAATTGGCAGCTGTTGAGGCTGTGATGTTACCTTCACTCTCAAGCAAACAGTTCATGTGTTGTCAGTTCTGCTGACAGCTCATACCGCTCAGACCTTGACCGTGAAACCCTGTGGGAGTAGCGTTTTGTCAGCCGGGGATCTCGGTGCCAGCCGCGGGTAACACCAGGAAAATGACAGAATGTTCTTTTATTGTCTCACAAATGAAAACCGATCTTTCTTTTTCACAAAAGTGAATAAAAAGCCCTGAAGTCGTGAGAACTCTTTGCCACAATGTTTTCAGCTGCCGTCTTTAAGGAACCGAGCGAGCAGTCAGCTCTGAGCGCTCACCGATCCTGCAGCACCCACGTCCTCTGCCTTCTAATGATGCTTGAGTAAACATGAACAGCACTGTAAAGTTTTATGGTCTTAATCCATCAACACAGACTATTCTAGACTCTGGGGAGGGCACATCTGTTTTTTTCAGCATCAGTGTAGATGGCAACATGTCTGTATCACTTTCTGCAAAGATGCCTCTCCCATAGGTTGAAAACTGATGACCACATTAAACTTACATCCAGGTTTCTTATTCAGAGTCTGATCGTCATTTTTGCTCCAAGAGACAGGTTTGAAAATGTCTGCAGGTCTGCTTGTGCTCAGAGGACTAATCATTACTGCTGGCAAAGCAGAAGAAAAATAATCTTTCTATGAAAACATTATTGTGAAATCCTGGGTGAAATTCTTCTTCATCCTCTGGCACATTTGGAGAAAAATCAGGTCAAGTATCGGTTGAAATAAAAAAAGGAGATTGTTTAGTCTTAGTTGTATTCATTCTTTATCTGCTAAATCTAATTGTTATATTAGTCCATGGTTTCAAGAAAAGATACTTGTCAGCATGTAAAATGAATGAATCTGTTTTGGGAAACATTATTTTTCACATGACGGTGTTACAGAGCTCTGATCTGTGGTCTGTGGTCACACAGGCTCGGTAGCCGAAGCCTCTGGAAATGTGGCGGCATGTCGCACATTTAAAACAGTGAGTTAACTCAACAAAACGTTTGTCGGAAATGTCACTCACCTCATTTGGGGACCAGAAGCATGTGACCTTCTCCATCTATTTCGAGGAACTGCGGCAGTAATGGATGCGTCCACGCAAGCCTCTGACAGTGTTTGTGTTGGCAGCCAGCTCCTCAGCCGCATCTGTTTCCGCTCCGTTTTCCACTCATCGCTGATGTGTTTTAGTGGCAAACTCTTTACGTGCTGCCTCTGTTATTTAAAACCATTCATTCACTCTGAGGAGGAATTACAAGAGGGAGCAGATTTGTCAAACATGTAATCTGTTGTCTTAAAGCTATTTTCCTTTGTAAGTTCCTCTGTTTGCAATCCTGTTTGTGTCTGTTTGTTTGATGGTTACAAAGATAAATCCTGATCTACAGAACAGAATCCGTTGACGTTTTGTCAAATGTAAAGCCGTCGCCCTCCAAACTAATTTTCAAAACTGTTTTCCCTCGCCCATTACAATTTATTCACCAGGTGGGAAGCCAGTGAGGGATCATGTCTTTGTCCCTCCACTATAGGGACTCTGCTGCGATTGCTTGCATAAATGGGGTGGTACCTTGGGGGGGATTGCAAGAACCTCCCATGTTCCACACCCTCCTGGTGAAACAGGTGCACCTGGAGGCACCATGTGTCACAGAGGTAGTGTTAAGTTAGGATCGTCAAGGATCCCGACGACTGGGGAATCCAATTCAATTCAAATTTGGAGCAACTTTGGGGAGAAAATCAAAAAGAGGGTATCCATTTATTTTTTGGTTCGCAAATGAACAACACTAAGCATCCACAGCCATCTGTGAGGGTGCACTTAGATTTAGCATTGTTTTTGAGCTGTTTTGAGCTTAATGCTAATCTGCATGCTAACAAGCTAATGTCGTGATAGCAGGATAACTGTAAAAATATCTAATGTGTTCATCAGCTTGGTTTAGCAGCTGAAACACATTGATCTACAGGTGGTGTTAACGCGCCAAGATATTTAAGTGCTCCATCAAAGGCGGGGTAGAAGAAGAGTGCTAGCACAGCAACGAGCCCTAGATTCAAAATCTGCTTAAATAAATGACTTTTTAAATGTTCTGTGAGTAAAGATATGCACTCGACACCTTTCTCACAGCTTAATGATACACACAATGAGTAACACATTCGTCAGTACTAAAATAACAAATGGATTTTGTGGCGTCTGCTTTGGTTTTCTTTTGCAGAGTCTGTTCTAGTTTTTCATTGCAGTCTTAAAGGCTCAATCATTAGGTGTGTCTTATGCACACATGTTTTATGAATAGGTATCTAATGAAGAAAAACAAAGTGACAATTGAAAGTCAGGCGTTTCTTCATTTATAGCAGTGAAAAGACTGAGAAGAGTCCTTGCCAGCTCTCCATTCAAAGAATCGCGGTTTCCATTGTCGTATGTAAGAATAACTTAGACACAATTGCTTGTAAAGAGTTGATATTTACAGGTAAAATAAATACATCTTCAGGAATTGTATGCATATATATTTTTATGTGGTCGACTCCAAAACGTACATGCAAGGCTACATCAAATAATGCATACTTAGCACTGTTAAAGCCCTTATTGATTTTTCCGTGACGTAATTGTTGACTTACAAGCACTTCAGTTTGCGACACCAGACTGGCCAATCTGTGCCATGATAAACACTCGTCAGTGCTGTTTAGAAACAAATCTCTTAGATTTTCTTTAGATTTGTGGGTCGTTCCAATGCCCTGAAGTTACACATTCAAAAATTCAGTGAAGAAGTTCGAAAAGTATGTCCCTCCTGATCAATAGCGTTTGTACTTTTTCAGATTAGTGTGGAATAGTTGGATATTAATGAACAATAAGGGCTTAAAAAGTGCTGAAAAACTATATAACAATATTCTTGTGTTGGTTAAGACATATATGCTTTTTTTCAATATAAAGCATTAAAGAGTAAATATAATCACACTTTATGATTACTACATTCAACTAAATGTGTATATTTAGGACACCTCAACATCGCACACCGACACCGAATCCACCATCACATCCGTCTACGTCTCAGCTTAGTGTAAATTAGGTGATTACCAGTGTTTCATTACAGTGTGTGGTAGTGAATAATAACTTGTGGCTGTAAGTGTGGAGTGTTAACCTGGAAAGTAAGTACATAAAGAAAGTGAAAGGTATATGTACGTGTGAGATTGCAATGCCGATATTTCCTTCGATGACTTTAAACTTTGATTTTAGACTTTAAATATGATATGTTCCATGGCTTGTAATTAAAAAGCCCATAACAAAATGATTCTCAATGATCAGTGTTGGCATTCTCTAGTGCTGAAACCATGCAAGTTCGGTCTCCCATGTTTTTTTATTGGAGCATTAGCACTAAAACCAGATATTCTTAGTAACTCAGCATGCATACATGCAACTTTGGTATTATCACATGGGAAACAGACCTTTCTCTGTTAAAATCACGGCTATGTTCGCTTCTTTTTCTGACATTCCCTCCTACTTGATTTTCCCATCTTAGCAACTTGCAGTTTAGTGGCAGCCAAGGAGCTCGACCACTGGGCCAACCAGCCAGCACTGTTCTCAAGGATGTCTCTCACAGGATGCATCGCAACAAAAAGGGTTTGGTGAAAATCCAAGCTTACTGTGTATGTGAGTGTGAGAGAGTGGAGGAGACAAAAGGAGTGTTATGCAATAATGATTAGTCATGCAATGATAATGGAGGAGGGTCCACTCTGTTACAAGTTATTTTGTTAAAATGACAAAATATTTGATCCTCGCTGGAAATGATTCAACGGCTCCACTAATTGAAACAGCCAGCTGTCAGTCTATTTAGAGTTTTCCCAATGGTTTTCTCTCATAAACAGGAAAGGTTTTTAGGGTCATATTAATTCCAGGCACTCAGAATGGCACTAATACCTTTTAGTCTTCTTGGGAAAACCACAAAGCACTTAAATATCACTCTGACGTCTGTCTCAATGAGACTTTTATGTCTGCGGCAAGGGAATGAGAGCCAAAACTGGCCACTGTATTGTTATCAGAGGATTTAACATTTCTGTGCACTTAAGGGGAATGTTTTTGGGGTCAAAACTGCAGAATGCTTTGCATTAATTTCATATTTTAACTTGGTTTATTTTGATGTAGTTCATAACATGACCTTTAGCGAATGTTTGCTTTCTATTGAAAAGAATCCACATGGCCAACATCGATGAGCTAGGCGGTCGCATGGAGTGTTGATGACATGACACAGACCAAAAGGGGAGTAAAGTTGAATAAAGTTAATTTGTAATATAAATATAAGAAAATATTATAATGAAGAGATTAATCCCTTCAATGGATTTCTGGCCTGGGGCACCAAAGTAGCAAAAAACGGTCGTGCATTAAAACTAATTTATACTTGTGTGTTTTTTGCTTTGCTACCTAAGGTGTACTGTAGGTATGCGATGCCACTTCTCAGGCTGTGTGAACACTGCAACACTGTTATTGGTCTACTTGGGATGCTTTGTGGATTTTTCAGATCAGATATTGTTTGTTGATAGTGAAGGCAATATTGAGCAGGCCAAAGAAGGACTAGAAAGCCCTTGGAGTCTGCAGAATGCATGGGAGCCAATGGGGTCATGTTGACACGAAACCATACACCTGACTAGGCGGGTCTGGCAAAGTTGCAACAATATCTTTGATGCACAAGTGTACACACCTGTGCATGTTGTCAGATATTGTTTTCACGGGCTCGTTCCATGAACACTTGGCATGCATCCAGAAGCTGATGAACTGACTTCATGGCCGAGTTGAAAAGACCGAGCTGTGTGTTCTTCATACAAACACATTGTTGTTTGTTTTGACAACCTGTTATCATGCCAAGGCGTGCAATACAGTGCAGTGTCACGTTTTGCCTGGCCAAGGCATGAAAAGGACACGTTCTCATCCGCGGTCAAGCATCAATAATAAATATGCAACGTCCTGTTAGTTTTTCAAATTAAAGCTGGCTGAGAATCATGTCAGGTGACGGTCGCAGTTTTGCTAGCTTTAGGCACCAAAAGTACTTAGTTAAGTTTAGATTAAAGAAAAGATCATGGTTTAGCTTAATTTTGCTTTTGCAATTGCTTCTTCCGTAGAACAATCAACAGTGGCAACTGGTTTCACATGGGAATTGAACCCAGGTCTCCTGTGGGAGGGTCCTGTGTGTTCGGCAGGTGTGCATTGACCTCCAACCATTGGTGGACTTTGTTGCCCTGCATACTCTCTTTGTCCTCTCTGCACCTTCATACACTTTTTGCGCCTTTGTGAAGCAAAACACAACACTGACACACTCTCCTCTAGTGGAACAGCAGGTCAACTGCACACTTTGGCATGAAACTGGGCTGGTTTGGATGTGGATCTTGTTTCTGTGTGTACATTTGTGTGTGTGTGTGTGTGTGTGTTCCTGTTCTTCTACCTTTGTGTGTGAACCAGGCTATTTTTGACAAATGAGGAAAGGAATGATTGGAAGGTCTTCACTAGTATAGAAGTTCAAGAATGTGAGTGTGTGTGTCCGTGTGTGTGTGTGTGTGTGTGTGTGTGTGTTGGGTGGGGAGGTAAGGCATTTTCAAAAGGCAGTCTTTCCCTTTAGTTACATTTGAAGTAGAATTTGGAAATCTAATTTTCTCACCCTTCGTGTTTTGGATATTTTGTAAAATAAAAGTCTCCGCTTCTTGAGCTGTCTTACACAAACGTAGTTTATTTAGAAATATTTAATTAAAAAAGTAGTTTCCTGTTATTTTCATGTTAACTAACTGCTGTTTGAAACCTCCCCGCCCCCCCACCCCAGCTCCTCAGACTCCCGCTCAGACTTAGTTGACCAGGAGCTCCTGGTACTGCTCAGACCGGAGGAAACGACCGAAGGAGTCCTTCTCCATCAGGGCATAGATCCTCTTCTGGGCCAGGTCAAAGGTCGCAGGGGAGAGATCCACCAGGTTCCTCAGGGTCACATCCTTGGTGAAGTGGTCAATGTTCACCTGTGGTGGGAGGATGAGAGAAGATTAAAAAGTGTTAATAAATCTGAAATCTGATGCTGTAGGTGTATGCAGAAATGTGCTGTCCACAGGAGAGGGCCCAGGATTAAAGAGAAAGAGGAAGATGATGATTCATCCACTGCTTATTTTAACCAGCCAGTTGTTCTGTTTATTCCAAATGAAATATAAACATAAACTACATCCAGTCCTGCGTGCAAGAGGATTATTCCTAAGAAAAGATGAACCAGAGACTTGATGTTTACAACAAGCACTTTAAGCAAGTCAGAGACTGATTGCAATTGCTGAGCTGTAATACATTTAGCTCTATAAAGGGGATAAAAATGACTTAAATGGTAATATTTTTGGCCATTTTTCTGACTTGTTTATCATGGAGAGAGATGACAGAAATGAGGGGAGAGAGGTGGGGAATGACATGTGACAGAGGCTCCAAGCTGTGGGCACTGCACCTCAACCCCTGTTGCCGGGCCAGGACCCCAAATGAAGCTCCTTTCAAGAGTCGGACTTATTCATGTGTGAGCAGTGGAAGGCCATTTGGTGTGGTTGTAGCTACTACTGCTTCATTATGTTTTCAACATCCAACCGCTGTCCTTTCTTCAAATAAAACCCTTCAGATCATTTGAATGCATCGGCCGTAAAAAGTGTGGATGTGTGTGTGTGCTCCCGAGCTGTTCGGTGGCGTGCAGAGCCTCGGTGCGTTCTCTGGCTGTGACCTCATCTGTTTACCCTGCCTGTATTTCTCCTCTGCAGCAGTCGCCCCAGCCTTTTTGGTTTGGGACCACTTCCAAAATGAAACAAAACAAAAAAAAACAAACAATGCCGAGTCAGGGGCCCATTGTCATGTTTCAGATGTCAGCAGCTAAACTTCTCAGATGGTTTATTTTAAATGGCTTTTTGAGATCCGTCATCATTTCTCTCCCACTCATCATCATCATCTCACGACCCCTCAGATCTATCTTCTTCCTTCGATGGGGCGTGTCCCCTCGTTCACTGATTGGATAAAGGCTTTCCTCTTCATTCTCCTTTGTTTTAAATACACTCTCAGCTGTTCGGGAGTGAAACCTTGAGTAAAATTCTGTCTATATTACCCATCGTACCCTGTTGACAGAAGCCCTGCTTTCATTGGCACCATACTGAAGAGACCTTCAGGATTGTGGTTTCAGCATCAGTTCTTGGCACATTTAGAAAGCTATGTCTCTGCATATATTAAACTGCTTTGCAACTGGGGTTAGTTGTGGCAGTGCAGACTTGGCACAGAATTGCGGTTTTTAAAAAGGAGTGGTCTGAACATGTCCATGCACTATATTATCTTTCAAGTCAGATATTGTTGCCGGCTTAATGGATGAAGCAATTTCCATGACATTCATTTAATATTAAATGAAATATTGGCACCCCTCATGGAAAGCCAGCTACATGTGATTAACTTGATGATCTCTTCCTAGTCCATGTGGAGCTCAGCTCATACAAAGGGGGCCCCTGACCTCTCTAGGTCCCTCAGACTGGATGAAGTCTTCGTAAATCTTCTTGGCCTTGGCGGCCATCTTCACAGGGTTCTTGGTCTTCTTGAAATCCTCGCAGGACATCCAGAACTCAATATTCTCGTCACTGAACTCAGACTGCAGGAAGCTACGGAAAGCAGTCAGACCATCTGGTTGAGAGAGGAGGGGTGGGGCGAGAGAGAGAGATGTAGTCACAGCGTGTGTAATAGAATATAGAGCAATAAATAATAAGAGGCCTGTGTTCATGCATTCATTTTAAAGTCAATGTTAAGTCAAAGTTAAAGTCAAAACGCATTGAGAACGAGCCTATGTGTCACTTTTCCATTAAAGTCACAATGACAGTCTAACTAAAACTTAATTTCCTGTAGCCCTTCAAATTCACACACAATATTAAATGCGCATCTTTTTTTCCCCTGTTAATAACACAATAATACATTTGCCATTTTATTTTATTGTATAGACCGTAAATACCGAAATATTCATGAGTCAATCCTTGAGTAAAAATGACAGATTGGTCCATAAAAATGTGCTTTCATTCATTTCCCCCCCTGTGGTGAGAGATAAAAAGGAAAATGACCCTCAGAACACCAAAGTATTGTCAGGCCATCTGTCTGCCTCCCTAGATTAACAGCTTTCATCAACGCCGGCTGGTATAATTGTTGTTTTTAGACAGAGCGCGAGAGTAAAAAGGACTTAAATGTGAGTCACAGCCTGATGTTTTGTTATCTTTATCGCTGCCTGGACAATGTTGGACTGTTTAAAACAGGCACCAGAGCTGTGTATTCTATGTAATAAATCATGAAACTGTTAAGAAACTTTATTAGAGAATCAGCTCGTCAGAAGACCTCAATGACAAAACAAGCAGTAAAATCCATCTGTGATGGAGCGCACGCTTCTTCCTGAGCATCATTACTTTCCATGTCACACCTGTTTTCCAGAAGTGACGCTCGCGACCCTCGCATAGCAGACGGCAATGGCTCTTTCCATTACAGTCCTGTCATGTTTGAATAAGGCCATTACAGAACATGTCTGTAACAGACAACTTGGCCCCAAAAGCCATTATTTTAACAGGTGGGAAATGAAAGGAAAGCACAAATAACATTCTAAAGATGGCATATTCTCCAAAGGTTAATGATTTTTACTGAAGAAAGTGTCATGAGATGAAATCATTTGTGTTGTCTATTGTTTTTTAGTAGCTTACCAAAACCTTTCCAGATGGACAGAGATCAGAAAAAGGCGGAACATAAAGGGAGTGATTATAGATATAAAAATACATTTGGTCAAAATAATTAAACTAAACTTCAATCTTCGTAGAAAAAAAAAAAACTTCCTATCTTTCATTTGGACAAATATAATAGCACAAAATAAGGATCCAAAGTAAGGATTGATAAAACAAGCACTGATTTAAATGAAACCCAGTGTAACGAGCCTGAAAAAGCTCCCATTGTCTGAACGAGCATGTGCTGTACATGATAAGCATTCTGCTGTGGCCTCGGCCTTTTATCTGCAATCTAGAGGGCTAGTTTGGTTCAAAATAGCACTGAGCCTCAATCAAGCTGCAGCTTTTTGTTTCTTTTCCTTGTACCTTCGGCACAAGGACACACAAAAAGAGGAGCACACACGCACAGGCACTGATGACAAGCTGTTTGTGTTTCAGAGCTGCAACAATCAGCAGAAAATGGAGCCTCATGTTTGTTTGTTTTTCATGCATTTAGGACTTTTTAAATAATTTCTGGCATATTTCCTTTCTTGTATAATTAACTTTGTCTGGTAAATTTAATTAACTTCACCGAACTCATCAGCTGAACAAGCTGTGTAACGTTTCAAATAACAAAATACTCAAACACTGCAATAATTGAAAACTGAACAGATATCAAATGGAAAATTAAATTAATTTTTCTTCAAGCGCAGTCTTATTTTTGAGAGGAATAGTGCATTATTTATTTCTGGTTGCATACTATATGATGAATTCTGAGATTTTGCAGGGGGGGAGTGCTATATCTGAGGGGTGATAAGTCACCGAGAGTCCCATGGGAATTAACAAAGGAGAAGCCATAAAGAATAATGTTAATGTAAAATCTCATGTAAATAATCATGGCACAGCAGTTTGCAGCAACCATGCAATAAATCAACGCTGGCGCAATGATTTGGACTTCTCCCTGGAGATGTTACCATAACACCGGTAACCTCCGTGGACACACAGACGCATACACACATTAATGCCGGCATGCAAACACAGGAGAAACATTCATCTTCCTGCCCCAGACTGTGCTGAAGGAGCTACTTAGAAGGGTCTTTTACCACCTACGGAGCCCTGCAGAGAAAACGTTTCTCCGTTCACGTCAGCTGGTCACGAACATCTGTACGTGGCTCTGCTTTCATGCACAGGGGCTACTTAAGTGACTTATTAGCAGTAGAGTTTACACGTACCGCTAAATACCATTAGCCATTAGAGTTAATCATCAGTCTTGCTGGCTCTCAGGCGTTCTGTGCACTTTGTGAAGTAAACTGGGGAGCCAGAGGTTGGTTTCTGGTATGTATGGTGGTTGTAAATGTGTTATCCTCCACCATGAGCAATGTTAACATTTTTCTCAGTCACCTACAGTTGAAACTATCATAAGGTAATCTCGCCTCCTGCAAATTTTGATTCTGGCAGTTTTAAATGAGCACAGTGTTTTCTTGGAGAATGGTGAACTTGGATGACTTCATGTATCTTATTAAGGAAATGCAACTCAAGTGTTGCTAGGCTGCGATAGGGCGACTCAAACCACTCGAGGAGATACGTTTTTTTGGTGTGAGGGATGCCAAGATGACGAAACCCCAATCAGCCTCTAATACAGAAAGTGATCTGAATGCTTAATAATCTAGTAAAGTCAAACTGTAACAGAATGAAGACCACAGCTTTGAACAGCATGAAATAATCGTCGTCCCAGTGTTTGGCTGTGAGGAGCAGAGATACTGCAGAGTTTAAGTAACAGGCTGCGGTGTGTGTAACAAGTGAAATGTGTTCCATCTTTGGATTTTAACAAGGAGTTTTCTTGTTGTGGCGAACCAACTGAACATCCTTCAGCTGTGTGCAAACCCTTGTGCTGAAACAGCAACATTATCAAAAGAAGGAAAGATGGTCAGTTTAGCAAACTGCAAGACGTTACATGTGCGATGTGTTTCAGGAAATCATTTAAAGCCACGTTATTATTTTTTTTTAAACTGACAGGTGGGTTTAAAGGGTTTTTAGAGTAATGTGATGTAGTTTATTTGCTGAAGAATATACACTCTAAGATTAAAAATGGTAAAATCTTAAGAAAGTTCTTTATTATTGTTTTATAGATACAAGGTGTTAGAATTTCATCAGTCACGTCACTCTATGGACAAAACACACTGAATCTGAAGCTCTGCAGCTCCTCAGTATCTCACAGTTCATTAAGTCTGAGGGATTCAGTGAAATCCCAACGTTGGCCTGCACTGCTGGGAGAAAAAACTGTCACCCCACAAGGTGTATCCCTACATGTTAGGCTTAAGACTTGTTTCTTTGGGTTAAGGCTAGCAAGCATCCAGGGACTGATGCAATGCCACCTACAGTAACCAACACAAATAAGTGATGAGTGTGAGAGGGACAGAGTGAGAATGGGTAGACCTACAGCTGTTGTTCAGGACTTTGTCCAGACTCTCACGCCACTGAGCAGCCTCCTCGGGAACAGGCCTGCGCACAAAATACCTCAGTTTAGTCAGGAAGCTTCAGCAAAACTGGGTGCAGTGTCCCAACAATGACAAGCAAACAGAATTTTACTCCTCTCTTTGATACGCAATGTGGAGGACTGCAGAAAGTAAGAAGCTATTTAAGTAAGTTACTGCACTGGAAATACACTATAATGATGATTTAGGCACTTGTGAAGACAAATTTAATAACAAGAAGCTTCTGAGAAACCCCTTTCATAGTCTCTCCCAAATTGCTAAACAGCCTTTGTGATTTCAACCATGAATATGATGTATAGATTTTACTGTTAGCAAACATCATGTCATCTATATAAACACTACAGAGAATAAACTGTTTGTCACTGCTTCTGAATATCATAATCCAACAGAATATTGGAATTTTGCAAAGCAAAATCAAGCCTCGTCTAAAGCCTCATGACTTTTCTTCATACTGCACTGGGTGTTGTTCTAGGTTAAAATATTCTGCATTTATTAATCCATTTTTTCGACGACACAGGTTCCATCATGTCGAAAGGAAAAACCAAAAGCAGGACAATATTGCATAGTTTCCTTGTATGGTATAACAAGAATAAATAAAAGAACTGCAAAGCAGCTCAGCATCTAATACATAATTCATCTCTAGCCCAGTCTTTTCAGGGTAATACCTCATAAAATGGAAGCATCTAAAGCTTTATACCATCTAACAGCGTCATCTGAGCCCAGTCAGTGTCTGGAGAGGTTTAATCTCCCGTTTGATCCTGCGCCTGCTCGGGACTCTGCTCCGCCACTCTCCCATCAGTTCTCTGCTTAACACAAACATTCTCCACCTCCACAGACATTCATCTCCCCGAGACGACGCACAGACTCACTTCTGCAGCTTCTCCGGCTTCTTCTCCGGCTTCTCGGGGTAGGGGATGATGAGGTCGATGGCATTTTCCGGCTTCTGCAGTAAAACTCCCAATTTCGACTTGATCTCCTTGGCCCTGGGTGACAGAACGCAGAAGAGGAGGACAGCTTGTGTGACAAAGTCTTTGTTTTAACTTGTATTTATACAAGACGCTGAAGTTACATTTCTAAATATGTCAGCTGGCTGATTAATCATATTTAAAACTCAACTTGCTCCAGAAAAGGCAATAGAAGGGTTATAAAATAAAACCAAATGAAATATTCTAATGACATTTACTTCTTTTTACACTGAGTTACAGCAGTGTTATTGAGCTACAGCAGTTAGACTTTGTCTTGAAATTCTCATATTCACACGTCATGTATTCAGTTTTGAAGTGGGAATTAAAAAAAAGTTACATTGACGGTTTTGTATCTGAATCGAGAACTAAATCTGAACAGCATTACATTTTAACACCAACACTAACAAAGTGTTGTAGTAACGTTTTGATTGGTGTAAACTTGAGTGATCCGCATAAACCAAAAGCCCAAAAACCATTCAAGTTATCCTAAAAACTGTCATTACGCAGATGAAACTGTTCTTCAGGTTAAAAGGTCTGCTCATAAAGGATTTCCAGGTAACATGGATTCATTTCAGAAGGTAAAAAGGTCACATGATGAACTTTAAGGTCTTTCAGATGGAAACTCCTGCTCTGAGAGTGACATGGATTTCTATAAAATTTCTATTTTTTTTTCTTTTTAAATCTATTCTGACACAGTAAAGTCAGAGCCACAAGGAAGTATACTGAAGCTTGTCGGGATCTAAACCACATCAGAACAAACACACTTTTAAGACAAGACAAGAACGTGATGATGCAGGTCTCACCTTTCAAGGCAGGTTTGGGGTAAAGCGGCTAATCCTTTACACATTGTCGGTTGCGGCGCTTAAAGAGTGAATTCAGTCTTCCTGTTAGCCCACTGCGAGTCTCAGAGCCCCGTTCGCTTTCTGACTCTGGCTTTCAGCACATGGGGAGCTTTATACAGACGTCCTTTGGGCTTTGGGCCAACAGCTAAGCCAATCAGACTGGAATGTGTTCAGCACGGGCAGCGTGGCTGAGGAAGGGTGGGCTTTCAGATGTGAACGGCTGTTCGCTTTGAGGTTTCAATTAAACAACAGGTCCAACAATTATGGGCACTTATTTCAGACCTAAAGTGCATTTTCTAAATATATGATACTTGGTGCCTGAGGACATTACTTTAAGATATATAAACCTCTCAAATGTTTGGTTTGTCTAAAACACAAGCAGCTCTGCAAGAAGTTTGGCTAGTTTAAACAGTGTTACACTTAAATTTAAGTCCACAACGAAGGAATAAGATTATGACTTCTCATCCAAGGGGCTTCTTCAGTTCTAAGTGACTGGTCCTGAGTCTCGGGTATTCAACCCCTGTGGAGTCGTTATCATGGCCGTTGTGTAGGCAGTTGTTCGAGCTGTTGAGACCACACCTGTCTGGAGTATCTGATAAATGCTGGAGGACTTTCGACAAACACTGCATCCCTGTGTTTTTCTAACCGGGCAACACACCAAGACAGAAAGTGCTGCACCTGAAAGACACACACCCCAACACAGAAAAAGCCAGTGAGTGATGTGAGGAACTTTTTATGTCAACCACTGCAGTAACACATGGCTAACCTGAAAGATGAGGGACATTCGTCTGAGGACAACAACGTGCGTATTTTGGATAGGGAGGATGGACGGTTTGAAGTGCAGTGAAGGAGGTCATTTACGTAGAAAGAGAGAAGCCATCTCTTAGGAAGAGGTTTACGATTTCACTTTTCCCCCACCTGCAATCCTATCCTTTCATTCATTCCCAGGAGATTTAACAATTATTCACAGTTGGCCTCATGGGACAACTCAAACAGCTGTAGTTTACACTTGGCCTCTGGTGACTCCAGTGACTTTGTTCCTGATCTTTTGACAGCAGGAATGTTGGAAACTGATGCGTGGAACTGCTCAAACTGCAAGACAGCAACCAAAACCTCCATTCTGGGGAATGTGTAGGCCTTTCTTCGACACTCTAACAGTAGAGAGTTAGAGTGGACAGCTGATCTGGCAGAAATTTGCTCTGTAAGGTTGGTTGAGGCGGGTGAATTCAGGGTCAAATCAGACTTAGTCGATTAGTGCCTGGTCATAATTATACACGTTGTAAATTCAACCACTCATCTGACCTCTGAGAGGTTTTGCAGCACCATCATGCTACAGTCACCTTCGAGAGAGCACAATTATTATCTGCTTGTTGTAAGAATCTGAACATGTAACTATTGCTGTTTTTAGCTTTTATTTTGGACCAGCATCTTTTTATTTTTTAAATAACTGCAGGTTGGAGTCATTTTTATTCTATTATGTTTGGAAGGACTGGAGGAACACAATCTGGCATGTTCTCTCATTATCACAGTCAAATAAATCCATCTATCTGTCTAGAAGGTGGCTTTTCAGCACGGCAGATGTCGTTATTAAACCTTATATGAAATGAGTTGTCCAAGATCCAAAGAATCACATTCTGATGATGACGAAAACATAACATGCAGGCAAACTTCCCCCTCTCAAGGTTTTCACATCTGTCTGTATCCTAATTCAGTAAGAAATTCAGTGAATCATTCATTCTTTTAGTCAGTCATTCAACCTGTATTCACACTCAAGAGGTCACTGAGCCGCGACTCTCATTTACAATGACATCAAATTAATTCGAAAAACAAAGAAAAACCAACAATGAAGAGAGAAAATGAAGAGGAAAAATAATTTGCTGAATTAAAATAATCAAAACATAAGATAAATAAGTTATGTACAATAAGACAGTTTGGAAAAGTGTGTTGATTTTAAGGAGGTGCCGTAAGGAGAATCACAGAGAGGACATGGTGTGATAGAAATACTGTATAGGATGCTGCTGAAATATGAGAGAAAAAGATAAGGAAATAACAGAAGGAACAACAACTGATTGTTATTCTGAGCTGGTACTCTCTCATTGTTTAATATGTTACTTACACAAGGCAGAGAGCTCACTTAGAAACTTGTGTTTATAATGCATATTGAATTCCATCATTAAAAAATGCTTTATTTAGTGTGGAGGCGGGTTTAGTATTACTCACGGCATGGGCTTAATGTTTTGTTGACTCATGTTATGTAGCTGTTAATAAAGTAAAACAAGCGAAGCATTGTGTATCATTCTTCATTAGGACTGCTCAGTTTTTATGTTCAGCCCACTGCTTGGAGTAATACTGGTTGGATAACTGTCATTATACGAGTCAAGCCATAATAAAGATAAAAGTGAGATATAGTCATTTTTCCCAGTTTCCATGGTGATCAAAACAAGCAATTCTGGGGTATTTAATTTTAAAATCCATCCGGTATGAGAGAGCTCTTACATCCATTTTATTAAGCTCGAGCCCATTAATCTTGTGTGTGTGTATTGCGTGAAAATGTCTGGGCCAACTCAAGAAGTTAATACTTTTTTGAGCACAAGTCACAGGAGCTTTCAGTGTTTGACCACAGGCGGGTTATTTGGCACAGTTACAAACCTGCAGCCTAGGTGCCGCTGCACAGAGGCGACTGGGTTCATATGGTATGCACTGACCGGCTGCAGGGAGGAAGCGAAATCTTCAAAGTTAGCTGCTACAATTAGCAGTTGCAACAACCTATTTTCCACACAGGACTTGATTTGACCTTGTAATGTTGACTGTCATTGTGCGTTTGCTTAAATATCCTAAAGAGAGCCAGTCGAACATGGTTTGTTCCTGGTGTCATACAGTCCTAAGTTTTTAAAGGTGAAGTCTTTATCACATTTCCTCACATCGGTTCCTAAGACTTCTTACTATGATACATCTGTATTCACAGAATGTATTTCATTTGTTTCTCTTATAATATCTTCTCTTGCAATACAATTTCTGCTAGTAACAACTGAAACATGATTAAACTTGGTAAAAGTTAGGGAAGGATTGTGGTCTTGATTAAATGCTAAAAACCTCAACAGGGATCTCATCCAGTTTGCTATTTAGCATTTTCAGGTGTGGATAGTCCACATAGCTCTTCCTATTAGCATGTTTGATTTCAAAAGGCCACATTAAGGATGCTCTGAAGGGTCGGGCCGGGCCAGTAGTCGATCCTGTTGATATGGCACTCCTGAATGGCATCTGCTTCTATTTCAAGGCCTCTTTTCTTTGCTGCTGTCTGATTGATCTGTGGGAAAAACCTCAGCCAGCCGTATTACAGAGCTCTGTTTAGCATTTATTTCCCCAGAGTGTGAGGAGGTAAGTCTAGGTCTCCTTAGTCGATGCCAATCTACCCCCTAGTTGCACCCTGTCTTTTGTGGGCCAGGTGACCTTAAAAGACTTGAAGTGCAGCTGTTGATGTTCACCACGAGCAGACTGCATACAGATAGTTGTAGTCTGCAGCCAGTCAGTGGCAGATTTGGGCATGGTGGGCCATGATGGTGGGCAGCAGTGAGCCTTCAGGGGCTGTTGGTGAGACAAGGGACTGGCAGCTTGAACAAGTGACAGTCATGGTGCAGACACGGGGCTGAAGTCCTTGTAGATCTCCGACACTTTGAGAATAGACAGACCCAGCAGCTCTCCACTATAGTGCACTCCGATGTGAAGAAGATTCATGGACATCAACACATAACTGACGTTATTAACACAGGCATGTGTTAAAAATTATAATTCTATTTTGGAACTACATTCTAATTAGCAAGTTTGCTTTATCATTTTAATACAGGCCCCTATGGGCTTCCATAATTTTCAGTTTAACAGTTTTACCAAATTACTTTTTAATACATTACATACAGAGTAACTGAGTGGAGTGTTTGTCACTTTGGTAATTGACTGACCCACAGTGTGCAAAACGAGGACAGAACATTGAGAGTAAACAAATTCTGCATGTGAGGAACCCCATGAGATGAACATGCAGATACGTGAGGCTGAACAGCCCTGGAAAATTCTGATTTCACGCAGTTCAACACTACTAACAAATAAATACACAGTCCTTTTCCACAGAATGTTCAGACCACTGAAAAAGGAGATTTGGGCTTCGAAAATGAACCTGAGGCGACTTTGAGCCATGGTTTGCAGCTGGTAGCTGTTAAAAGGGATCAGTTTGTTGATAGGGCAATGCATTCAGAAAACACAGGTTTAGGCACCATGTCATTAGCGCTCTTGTTGCAGCCAGACAAAAGGGGGCCTGTCAGTTACATCAGTACAGCACTTACTGAAATTGACTGGAATTAGCTGTATTGGTGTCAGTGTTTTAATTCCAGAATCAATAAAAAAAACTGGTAAAGAGGTGTTTGCTCCCAGTATTTGTTTTTTTCACCAGAAAAAACAAATTAATGGAACATAAATGAATAAATAAATGAATAATGATAGCAAGTCTTAAATTGAAACCTAAAAGAATCTATTTACCTGATATAAAAACGTACTAGTCCTACTTTACAGCAAAGTTCCTGTTTTACACCGCCCTGTTTTTGTTTATTTATGGTGGTACAGCTTCAGTATTGCCTGCACAGGTTTGTTGCTTTCATTACAAAATTTCCTGGAAGCCAAAGGTCAGCAGGGGACAGTCCTTTGAGTGGATGTGTACTCAGTCCAGCGGCACAAACTCTACCACTGATCAAACAAACCGGCACCAGTTGGCATCCAGGTGCTTTGTTTATCACGCTGACAGAAGCTCTACGCTCAATTTACACATGTAATGGCCATCTGAAAGCTCAGGCAACACCATAAAACAGTGTTTATCAAAGTAATGGTCACCAAATGACACAATAAAGGCTATACGTTGTATGAAAAGGCAGCTGATTGTAATCAACAACCTGACAAATATGGGATGGGCAGGTCATTTATCCAGTATTTTTAGAAGCTGCACTGAGCTCTTGTTTTTCAGTTTCACTGAACCTGAACATTGTAATAATGGGACTTGCTGAAAGCATATATACAAAAGCTTTTCTTCGTTAATACAAAGGATCGCAAGAACTGCTTTAATATTAAAAGCCATAACAGATGTCATACAGCCAGAGTTGACTAGTGTTTGGAGCTCTGGTTGTTGGATCTCATCATGAGGGATGTCGTGTTGTACTTGTTCACAGCAACACCTGGTTTTAGTTCACTGGCATCACATATTAAGGACAACAATCAGCCATTTGTACTCAGATGAGCAGGCACTCATCACTCTATTTTCACATTATTTGCATCCCAACCATTATTTTTCTATTATGCTATCATCAGTTTTTGTCACCTGATCTTTATATTTGCCATAATTGCTGTGTTCCCGGGAAGAAAATAAGGCTTAATAGTTGCCAGATGCTTTTTTTTTGCCAAACAGGAAGACTGATGACATTATTCCAGAAATACCGGCGAGGGCCAGTCTGGACTAATCCCTGAGCATTGTTGTGACGCCTTGGCTCAGATTCTGGAGATTGAAGAAAGTTCTGCTGACATTTCACTCGCTTCTCAGTGGTTAAAGGTCGACCATGGGAGCTCTGAGATAAACACTGCAAAACAAGGGTGCTCAGAATGTGTGTGTGTGTGTGTGTGTGTGTGTGTGTGTGTGTGTGTGTGTGTGTGTGAATTGCAGGAAAAAGAGTCTTATGGTCAGCATCAGGGATTCTGAGGAAAATACAGAATCAGGCCTTATTGTTGTCATTTCCTTTGCTGAACCCAGATCAGATCAGATCATCCAAAGCAAGAAATTCTCTAAAAGGGCTTTAACATTTTTTCTTTTGCACGTTATGATTTGCGTTATTATCAGAAAACAAGCCATCATAAGACTGGCAACCTCTACTGTGTTTTAGTGTGTCACATCTCTCTTAAAATCAGGCCAGCATCCTATGAGGATGACATTTTAGGGTAGGATCTCAAAACTCTTTCACAGCAATACCTGATTCAGATAGGACACAAAGGATGCTTTTTAAAAGCTGTTTTGCCATTAAGATTGTATTAACAGTCAAAGCAGGACATAGAGAACATGGATGGGACAATGATTTAAATTAAGCTGTGCATTTTCTATCAAGTTTCCTGCTCTTCTTCTGCTGCTTCTCCTTGTTTGATTATTCTGTTCTCTTAAAGGCAGCTCTGAGAAAAAGGACAGGTAGTATGAAGGTACATTGAGTTTCTGACCTAGCAGCATGCCACAGGAGAAACCAGAAGATTAACATGACAAGCTTTCACTCATGCTCATTCAAGCATCTTGTTCTGGAGCATGCTCCTTTTCCTCAGGTAGAGCAGAAAATCCAGCAGCTCAAAACATCAAAGATAACCGTGTTTTTTCAATCAATCAGCGCTATCAGAGCTGGACACAGGTCAACCCTGCATCTCACCTGCATGCTTGGATAATCTGCAGCCCTCCAATGAATATCATAGAAACAAACAATCAATCCCCTCCAACATGTTCATTCCTGAGGTCCTGATTCCCCGAGTGCTTTAGTTTGTTTCCCAGTGCACAGGATATGACATAACTGTCCCGCACCCTGAGATCACCTTGGCACTGGTCTATGCTCAGTGCTTATGCAGCAAATATGCCTGTATGATGACAGAGAAGGAGGCGAGAAGGGGGTCTTCACTGACAGACTGAGTCTGGGCTACGACCCATTCAGAGGATTTTAGGAGAGAGGAGAATTTTCAACATGAACAGCCTCAGACTTTTCACTTTATTGGTGTGAAATTTCAGATCCGCTACAAGCCCCTGTTTTCTCTTTCTTGTTCAGGCAGCCATGCTGAAGCATGAGGCATGAGGCAGGGTGATTAAGGAGGTGTCCAGTTTCTCAGTGCTCTGTCCACAGGCCCGCGAGAGGAAATTAAATCGCTTTTCCCACAGCACCATTAATTGTTTTCGTTAAGTTGTTTATTTGCGAAGGCTTTTCCGGTGAACCTGGAGCTTACAGGGGGGCAGAGAAGAGCTACAATGACTGTTTTCTCTTGAATTATAATGGATCTGTCTGCTACAGAATCATGGCCCAAACAAAGAGGGGGAGGGGATCAGAGGATAAATAATGATGTTCTCGTTTTCATTCCTGCCTTAGAGAAATAAATGAAAATGATAACATGGATTTTCCGTTGGGTAGGTCAGCGCTAAATGCTAACACTGGATCTATTGCTGGGCTGGTTTTTATGTAACACAGATTGCACCAGCTAAATGAATAAAAAGATATAATTTACAGTATCATGGTAAATCCAATAGGCCTTTTGACGTGCTTTGTGTGCTGTCATAAATTTACAGTTTAGATTTCATCCCACCTGTTGCTGACAGTTGAAATGGCAGCTAAGGTTTTGTTTAAGAGTTACAGCTACATAAAACACGTGAAACTACGTGAGCTGGACAGAAATGCATGAGAAACACTGTGTCCAACTGCACAAGATATTCCTGTGTATTTTCTACGTATCTACGTACGTCTACGTATATCAGATCAGATAAACCTCAACTTTAGAACAACAGACCACGGGCCTGACTTAAATGGCTTGTGATAACCGCTAAGTGTGTTTGGTTTCCAGAGATCTGGACACAAATCAGACCAAATAACCTTAAAAACTGGTGATATAACAAAAAGCCAAACCAAACATGACAGTGAAACTAAGCCAAGATATGGAAAATAGCAACAGTTTGAGGTGATTGTTTGGCTGGTGTTGCTCTGTGTGCAGCCAGTGAACAGACATGTGTTTAGTCACATGGTGGAAAGCCTTAACAGCCTGTTGCCCATGGAGCTCATGTACATTATGTTTGTCATGTTCACACAGAGGAGGGGTTAATGAACTGAGGAGCGCTGTCTCTGCTCTCATGATATGGGCCTGTGCTGTGCATGTTACTGTGGAAAGTATGCTTCTTAACTAGTTAGGAAAAAAAATCTTACAGTCAATTGGTCCAATCACAGGTCTCAGTGGGCCCCTTTCCTCAAAAAACTATGGCATGACATACTGTGTGCAATTACAATAGATCTAAATGTCCCAAAGTCTCACACACATGGCCAAACATTGTGCCTGAATATGATCATTCCACCTGCCTCTACTCTTCTAGGATGGCATTCAAGCAGTTTCTGGACTTGTCTAAAGAGTTTCTTCCAATTCAGCCACAAGACCATGAGTGAGGTCCGGCGTTGAAGTTGGGTGATGACTTGCAGGTGGTGTTGCAGTTCCAAAGGTGCGGGGTGGGCTTGAGGCTCTGTGCAAGCCAGTCAAGCTCTTCCACAATAAACTGGAAGAGCTTCTTCGAGGAGCTTGCTGCAAAGTTGACCAACCCAGCAAGTTGCCAGCAAGAACGCAGCTGTTCAGTGATTCTGCAGAATGCTTCCTGCATTGAAATCCAGATGTGCCCACCCACCAAACCAACCTCTACACCCTTCAGTTGTGCCTTTGTGCATTTTCCTTCCCATGGATACTGGGCTGAGTTGGTAGCACAGTATTTTCTGAAACTGGACTGTATGTTATGGCTTTAACATTTCTCTTGATTAAAACTAAGAGCAAAAACCACAAAAAAACCCCCACAAAAAACAGCCAAAGACCAAAAGTACAGAAATATGACAACACATACAAATACTATACAATGAAGAATCAAAGCAGCAGACTTTCACCTTGTAGTTATTACATGAGGTTGTGACTGTTCAACCAGCTATTGTGAATAAATATACTGTAGAAGTTAGATGGCACTGGCAAGCTACAACCTACCAAACCTCATCAACTCAAGAGTATGGAAAGCATCTCCAATCATAGTAGTTTATTTATCTATCAGTGGTGTTTAACAGCTGAGCTTTCAGTGTTTCACTGTTCCACTGATGTGGATTATATTTTTTCCCCCGACAACTGACCTTTGCTTCATTACATAACTGTGCATTTTTTGAGCCTAACAAAAGACAAATTTATTGCAATTATGGTTCTAGTCTCACATGAACTCTGTCAGGATAAGTGCTGTTTAATCCCGCTTTGAAAATTCACATTTATAAGCAGTGCCTGTCTGTCCTGCTTCAAATTTTAATTACATCAAAAGAATGTAGGAATGAGGCACAGAGCAGTAAATCCTGAAAATATGAACAAACACGTCACAATTCAAGTGAGTTAGGGAGTGAATTAGCTTTTTGCTCCATTTGAAACACCTCTGAATCAAGAGATGCGCTGCAAGGCCCGCTTTGTTATTGTGCAAACATCTGGTCTTACTTATCCAAGCATCTACAACAGAAATAGGTCAGCACTGGCGATTAGACCGGGCAGATGTGCGCTCAAGATTTTCGAAGGGTAAAGTAAAAAAATGCACACACAAAAAAGATAAGTCATTCCTCTGAAAGGCGTGTGGAGCCTCCACAGAACACAGTGTTGGCTGGGAAACGCTCAGAAAGAGTGTTGAGTTCAGCTCGAGTGAAAGGTTTAAAAACAATAGCTGACATGAAATCTAAACCTGTTCGTGATTAGACTGGATTTATATGCAGCAGCGCTCTGCTTAAATTTCCAAAGTAAGCTCAGTAAGGTCATGTGGAGATAATGGATTGCTATATGACACAGAGTGTGTGACAGAACACTGTGATATAGTCACAATGGTGTCTATTGTTATAACGTAGGCATATTCTTTTGTTTCCCTCTTTTATCACTCATCCTCCTATTATCCTCACTGTTATTATCTAAATATTTACCTTATTTATTCTCGGTCTTCTCTTCATTTATTGAAGATGGCTGAATGATATGGCTCAAAAATAATGTCTCAATATTTTAAGTTGCAAAATACTATAAAACTTTCTATATAATTACTTACTGTGAATTCTCCAGTAGTGGCCGAGGCCGGAGGGAACCAGGCTTTCAGTCTAATGTCCTGAGTTGTATGCTGAAGAAGGCCAAACATTTTCTGAGGTCATGAAAAGCTGACTTGAAGAACATTTTGCAATACTTTAACTTGGTATAATTCAGAATGTTGAACTTTTACTTGGAGTACAGTATATTCAAAGCGGGGTATCAGTACTTTTGCTTAAGAAATGCATCTGAATACTTCCTCCACCTCTGGTTAGCACAACCACAGCCTAACTGCACCTATGTGTTACTGGCCGGCAAATTACTAAATGCTAAAGCCAGTTAAAACAGCCTAAACCTTGAAGTTTGTACAGTACAGTGCAGAGCTGGAAGCCGCAGGAGGAGTTACAAACGTGGTCACATGATTGTTCTTCTGTGATTTTTAAAATATTGTTTGTTTTCGAGACCAGCTGAAAATTGTAATATGACGATATTATCATCTGCCATATGGCACATTAATTAATATTTGAATATGCTGAAAATATTCTCTATATACACAGTCTTAACACTTTCCAGGGTCTTTGCTGCAAAAGTCACACAGAAACTAAAACTTCTACTTTTAAGTGAAACGATACATAACTCTGGAAATTGAAAGATGCAGCAGATATTCAGCATGTGAAGCCTTTTTTTTTTTTCCAGGCTTGAGTTTGAGCCTGAGAGGACAGAGGATGTGAACCCGGAGGAACTGAGAGTCACTAGATAGCACAGTTTTCCTTTTTCACAAGGGACCAACACCAGGAGATTTCCCACGCTTGGAGTTTAATATGCTGTTGCAGCTACACCCCCCCCCACTGTTGCCAACTCATCTAATATGTTTATCATGAATCCTCTCCTCATTTCTATCTACTCTGCTCTTCTTCTCCTCCTTTCACATCCTGCTCCTTGATCTCTACTTTGTTCCAACACCATAAACATCTTTGTTTTTGTGCAGTAGGCATTAGGGGATGTGAGGGACGTACTATGGGAGGAAAAGAAAGCCCCCCCCCTCCGCAGCCTCAGGCCACACTGAGGTGCGTCTGCATCGCGGAGATGCACATGTCCCGTCCTGGGGGAGATACGGAGGAATGTACACATCGGGTCATCTGCTCCAGATCTGCTCTCGTGTTAACGGCCACCGAGGGGGGTCGCGCCTCATCCTTGAGGAAACACGCAGAACAATGTGTGTTCTCCGCACCTATTTTAAACTCAAGGTCACGAGGTTCACCCCAGCTATATGTGATGAAGACGAACATGGCCCTGAAGGGTTCAGTCTTACTTATAATGAACATACAGCGTGTCCTCTCTCGGGTCCACTGGCTCTGTCAGCATCCAGACTGTAATGGACATTTAGGACATGGAGTGCATGTCCTCTGTATTTATGTCCATTTCTACTTTTCAACATACACAAATACAATACAATACAAACATCATTTATTAAGGAGAGGAATTTATTAACATATCCTCAAAGATCAGTATAATTTACATTTATGTTTTATTTGACCACTACCAATACCAAAGTTGTATTTTATATTGATTATAAAATAAAGTTGTTTCAAATGGACTTCAAGCAATGCACAATGTCATGACTGGGATCACTTTGGGTGGACACTGTAAATAGTTTGCAGTGTGAGTATGCTACGATCCAGCAGATGGCGGTAATGCAACCCTTGCGAATGCCAACCGCCATTAAACTCCACAGTAGAAGAAGATGGCAGCCACTGTCATCAGTCATCAACACACATTTCTCATCCACACGTGTTTCTTGTCGACACGTTTAACCTGATGAAGTAGTCTCCTGTGAGAGATGTCCAAAAAAAACAACAGACCTCAAACAGCTACTTTGGTGTTTCGCCACCTACAAACAAATGTCAAACCAAACGTCAGCAGAGGAGAGGACTTTCTCTGAAAAGTGGCTCCAACATGTGCAATGGCTTGATGCTAGTGATAAATGCACTGAAACGTGCTGTAAGATGCAGCATGACATTCACATGCACATGCCATTACACTGTACAATAACAGCTAATAAAAAAAAAAAAAAAAAAAACTCAGGTCATAAATTACAGTCACGGTACGCTTTATTTTCTACACACTGCCATTTGCTGTACATACTCTTTTTTGTACAATACTTTTTATTACTACTGTTACTATTTTATTATTATGTATAGAATTTTTACTGCTTGCTATTTTGATATTTTATTAAGTATAGTTTGTTCTTTATAGTCCTATTTCACAAATTTTCACTTATTTCACTGTGTGTAATGCTGCTGCTGCACTGCAATTTCCCTGCTTGGGATAAATGAAGTATATCTATCTATCTATCTATCTATCTATCTATCCATCCATCCATCAGACCAAAACTGGTGTGTTTTATTCAGGCTCAAAAGAATTTCAATCATTCGTTGTCTCATCTGATTTCATAAGGCTAAACAGGCAAGTCCTATGTCTTCCCTTGCTGAGAATTATGCTTCACTGAAAAGGCCCGGAGTGAATGTTGGACATGCACATTGACGTAAAAGGGGACAATCACATATAATGCAGAGCGCTGAACAAATCAGTGGGCAGTTAAGAGCGAAGTCCCAGCCTGCTGAGTTTTGGGGGCTGCTCTTCGATGGATCAGAGGACACCACAAAACACCAGCTTGCAACTTGACACAGACTCCACTGTGAGAGAACAGATCAGGGGTCAGAAGTGAGGGACCGAGATCAGACGGGACTGTATGTGCAGGATCATTTGCATCCTTTCGCTGCCCCCCAGTGCCGTGACAGAAACTTGCATTCAGGCAGCCAGTTCTTTATCACCTTTAAAAAAACAACTTTGAAATCTGTTTTTAGCAAAATTCTTTAGGTTTTGCTAAATAGTCTTGATTGTTTGGCAAAGTGGCCAAATATTCACTTTAAACTCGGCAAGCAGGAAAAGGCTGATATTTAAAGTTGATATTTATATTTAACACTGTAATTCCCTTCTTGGCTTCATTGAAATGAAGTGACATCTAAGAGAAATCACTTTGAAAACACATTATAAATGATTCTTATAACCAACTTCCTAACCTTTACTGTTGGATCTGTGTCAACCTGAGTGATGCGCTTTGTATGGCTATTATATGTTTTTTCTTTTATATTTTTATGATATTAGTATTTGGATGGCGTTGTGACAGCTGTTTTCTCTCTATCTGCTGGCTATTTCATTATGTGATGCTGTACTGTTGTAAACAAGCTGTTCGTTTTTCCTCCCTGATGACGAGCCCATGAGGTTGAACGTGGTCGATGTTAAAAACATTGTGCTCAGCTGAATAAAGGTTTTTAATATAACTCCTCTCCTTGATCTGCCCCAGAGTGTCTGAAGAACATTTTCTTTTCTGAACTAATATCTACTTGGTTATGGCTTTTAGTGGCATGAGTTTTGAGCCACCAAAGAGTGAGTGTCTTGTGTTAAGTTATTTGAACATAGGCTTGGTGAGGTTAATGTATCAAGTATTTCACAAAACTGCAGAATCTATCATTATATGGCTTTTTGTATCGAGATTTTAATGGCTGATCAAATCTATCTAGTTTTCAAATGTAGTAATTACAAATCAACCCACTAGATGTCAGTGTTACCTCATGATAATCAGACACTGTGCTAGAGAGCAATATGAGGGACAACCAGCGAGACAAATGAAGACACACAGAGACATATAGAGATATCTAAGCTCTCTGCTACTCAACATTTAAAATTCAATGATGCTGCTTTATAACATGTAATAAACATTAATGCTCAGTGAAATACTGAATCTTAAATATGTCAGTTTTCAGTAACTAAGAAAAAAACATCCTGTTGTTGATCCCAGCGGCCTTATGATAGAAAACAAACATGTGAAACATGCATCCTTTAAAAACCTTATTTCTGTGTTTAATATTGGAATTAAAAGAGAAAAGAAATTTGTTGTTAGTTCAGTTTTGTGTCCTGGTATAATACGTGTCTTGTGGATCATCCTACCCTGTGGAGTAGGGGTCAGCTGAGTGTCGGCTTGGGGCACGCAGAGAGCTATTTATGGGCATCAATGCTCCTAAAAATGGTACAACTGTGTTACTGTTCCTCACACTCCTTTCAGCATTAATGGCACATGGATGAAACTCTTTTACAATATTTGCCTTGTTAGAGAGCATCAATTTACCACTCCTACAGCAAGTGTTTGAAATATATTTCACTATTAATTGTGATTAATTATTCGACAGTTAATCAGACTGGGCTGAGCAGGAAGTGGTCCAGTGGTCTATTTTACCCCAAGAAAGGCATTTCCCTCCAAACGGTCCCACTGGAACTACTATCATCACTGGGAAGTAGTTCCAATGAAAACTGCTCACAGTGGGATTTGTGTTTGGTTTTTTTGGTTGAGTGTTTGAGTGCTGCTGCATACTTTGAGCACCACAACATTCACTTCCACTAAACTTTCTACCATTACGCGGTAGAAATCTCTGAGGAAGACATCTCAAAACGTCAGCAGATAAAACCAAAACTATGTAGCACCACTTAAAATGAATGATATATATATATGCTTTCCCGACAAGTGACCTCTTCTGGTTGAGTGAAGGCAGAAGAAGAGTGACAGTGTTAGAGTTTTGCAAGACTGTGGTTAAGATGTTGTCTCCATCAGCAGTCAGAGTTGGTTTCTTTTGAGATAGAAACTAGAAAAACGACTGTGTAGTTTGTCTGTGCAAGTAGGTTATTACAACCCATATATAGGTTTGTTGTTAGGCTAGTGGTTGCGATAATTACGGGAGCAGAGGAGGAAGTCAGGTGATGTCGTATAAAAAGCAGGAAGTCTGTACATAGAGAGCGGTGAAGTGGATGGATGGGTCAGAGAAACACAGGGCCTCACCCAGAAGATCGCTGGTTTTGTCCTGTGTGAAACTGAAGGTCAGCGTTGCAGGTCCAGTCCAATGAAAGTCTGGTTTGACCTTAACCATGTGATGATGAGGGTTCAGTACTCCAATTGCTTGTACTCTCAGCACAGATGTCAGATATCAGATGGTCAGATCTGTCATTTTGGGAGTCTATGGCGATCAAACTACTCAGTTGTTTAGGTATTGTTTCTTTTGAACTGTGAAAACTGTCTTTTGCTGTTTATCAGCCAATACTACAATCTTTGCTTAGGCAACTGAGACTAACCGTAACCATATCTACTTTCTATGGGCTGGCAATCAGACACTTCTGTAATTTCACTGTAAAATGCAATCACACATCCCATTTGTGGATGGTGCAGGGGTAAGCCAATCACCTTGCACCAGCTCGTTACCAGCTGTCATATAAATGAATGAAAATCTTGTTTGCTGCTGTGGAGCCGTTTTTCCATGCTGTCCACACTGTGAAACACTTCACAGTACGTAATGTTGCAGTCTTACATTACACTTTGGCTTGAACCTTTCAAACTGTAGAGGTCAGTGTCAAATGATTTCCACCACGTAAGATGTCCATCCAGTCAATCTGTAGTTATCTTTACAAAACTAAAGTGCCTATTTGAAAATAAAAGCTGCATTGATCCATTTGTGGACATTAGGGGGCAGAAATTCTCAAAACAAGCTGCAGATGCACAGCTCACTATCCTATAGAGGCTATGGCTAATGTGTTAGCAAACAGGTACCTACTTTCACATTTGTTGAACATTAGTATACATTCAAGCTCTGGTTTGGTCCTCACCAGCTCCCTGGTGTTGTGTTGTCCATAAAACCAAAACAATGATCTTCAAGAGGCAAAAAAGTTAATACACAAGCATGTCAGCTAATATCTGCTCTGAATCAAAACAAACACTTCTTGACGTCATCTTCACTCCCAAGCAAGTATCTGAGATGCTTGGGAAAAGATCTTAAAGTATTTTCCTCCCCTCCCTATGCTGTAAAAAACCTTCTCCCTTAAAAACTGAACACATACCTGTCAGATGTCCCCTGCAACACAATATATGTTGGTCATTGCTATGCTTTGATATAAGTACCAAAGGGTTACTATGGAGAGGGAGGTGGCATTATGAGATGTTCATATACATCAGGCCTGTGGACCAGCTGTTGTCCACCTGACACTGGCTCCACTCTACGCTAATGACATCTGAATACACAAAGCAGACATTCAGCCACTTTTTGTACTCTGCCTGCTGGTGAAATGGACTTTATCAAAGCAACTGTTTTGGGAATGATTAACATTTTAATGAGAACAAACCAGATCCAACATCATCACTGTAATCAATGTCATTATTATGTAACTACAGGACTTTGCAGGGTTTCGTATCATCTCTGTGTTATGTCTTTTCCACATGCTTGGTTTGCAGACAGCAGTGGTCGTGCTGTCAGCCTGGCAGCAGCTTTGCTGTCACTTATTACCTGAAGTTGATGGCTAGGGCAAACAGTTGCTAAGGGCATAATAAGTTTTATTGCTCTTCCTATTACGTTAATGCTGTCACATCATCTCTTTGTGCTTCCTGTTTGCTAGAAAGCTCTTTCTCATTCACACAATATGGGACAGTGGCTCAGAGCAGATGGATGTTGTTACTTTCTGAGTTCTTTATGACAGAGCAGAGCAGTTTCCTAGGTGAAATACAGTTCTGCACAACACTGCTTGCAAAATGCCTCATAATCGAGAGCAAATATATCATTGTCATTTTTGTATCAGGTAATATGAATGATTGAACCTGCAGAATCTGGGTATTTGCACAGCTACATACAAACCTCACCTGATCATATGATTTCATATGTCATGATGCCACTGGGGTAAATGCCCATGGTGAAAGCTAAAAGTGTGATAACAACTGAAATATTGTACTGCATTGTGCATGCATATGTGGCTCTGCTCTCATATGTCCCAAGGATCAAAAATATTTTCAAAGCATGATTTTGTTCAATAAGACCACCACGTTTTCATAGTTTTTCATACTTTTATTTTTTTAAATAATTTAGTTTATTTGCTGATATGTAAAAAACACAACAGTGATATCAATATCATAATGTTATAAATAAAATTGCACAGTTTTTTCATCTTGGTTTGGTAAAAATGCAACAAATATATTACAGGTAAATAAATATAAATAAATACAAAATCATAAAGTACAAGTACCCTACATGCCTGTTCACAAACAGTGTAAGACTTTGACAGAGGAACATGCCACATCACAACCACAAACGTTTGCCTAATGGCAAAGAAAAGTGCTTTTTTCCACTTCATCCGCCTTCCTTTTTGATTGTCACTCAGTGTGTTACACTTAACACAGCTGTCAAAACTTCATCTGTATTCACACAACTGTCCACTCAAGGCATCAACTTTTCCTGTACTCCACTTTTCTCTGCAATCTTTCCTTATCTTAGAATAGACGGCATCTACAGAATACACCCATCCACCGCCGCTCTCATGACGATCTCTGTATCTGCAGCCGCGTCCAGCTTCACGGTGCAGCACCTAACGTCACGCCTCTCTTGTCTTCTCAACCCTTAAGGCGACCGCTAACAATTCTCCATTGGCTCACAGAGAGACTTCATGCCTTCTTCTCCTGCAGGGGCTGCTTGGTTGCCTTGGCGCTTGGTTTGGCTTGACACACTATATCCCTGTAGGCTGGAGAGCGGAGGAAGCGAGGGTAGCAGTCTTTGGCCATGAGCATGTAGATCTTGTGCTGGGCCTGGTCGAAGCATGAAGGCGACAGCACCAGCATGTTGGCTTTGGTGATGTCACGAGTTTCATGATCAATGTTAATCTGAAAAAGGGGACAAGACGACAGAACCAAATTAGTCTTTTTTTGTCCATTTTGGAGAGGTTGGTGGCTACAAGCAGCAACTTAAAATCAATGCGTTGGTGCAGAAGAGAAATGGTAAGAGTTACAGCTTTGAAGTACTGGTGGATCTCTAAGTGTATTTGGCAGAAAAGTGAGGTTTTTAGTATTCAAATTAGGTGCTTCCTCACCTCCCGGGGAGCATCGCTGCCGATGAATTCATCGTAGATCTTCTGGGCTTTGGCCGGCAGTTTGGAGGGAGACTTGGTACTCCTGTAATCCTCACAGGCAAAGTAGAATGAAATGTTCTCTTCACTGAACTCAGATACCAAGAAGGCTGTGAAGGCACACAGTCCATCTGCAGAAGGAGAGGAAATGTGATTACTTATGGTACATAATGGTCCTGCAGGGGCTGCATGTGTCTGCAAGTGTATATATAGTATGCGTTGACTGGCATGCGCTCTCTTTTGTGTGCGAATTTGTCAAAAAAAGCAGATATGTAGATGTTTACTCACATTTGCTGGAGAGAAGTTTTTCAAAGGACTGTTTCCACCTTAGGCATTCCTCCAGGGTTGGTCTGAAAATAGATGAAGCAAGATTAGATATAACCGAGACGTTCAATCAAGCTTACAGTGACAATAAATGTAAAATGAGGTACTAGTAATAGAAAGTACAGTATTTGTGATACGTACTTTTGTCCTATTTTGCAGCCAGATAGAGTCCAATTGGGTTTTTGCAAAATGCTTCCCAGCCTTGCTTTCAGCTCCTTGGCCCTGTAAAAGAAAAGAAAGAAAACAGGTTAAGGTAAATAGCTCACATGATCTTGATTGCATACTGACAAGCCAGCGCTGTGCAGTACAATTGAGTCCAGCACGAATCCACACTGAGTGGAAAATTTAGCACAACTTAAAACTGACATTTTTAGCTTCTTAAATCACACAGATGCACAAAGATGTAGCAGCAAAGCTTCCTGCAATCTGAATCCCCCCCAAATGTTAGGCATGTGAGTGTTTGCATGAAGCTTAATGTACCTTTCCAAGCAGCAGGTAGGCAGCGATGCTAGTCCTTTACACATAGCAGCAGGTTGGAGCTGGTAGGGGTGGTGTCTCGGTTGCGTGGCGGTTAAATATCCGTTCAGTGAAGCTCAGTAAGGAGCGAGTTTGTGTGAGTGTCTACACAGAGCTGGGGCACCGGCTTTATATCCTACCTCCCCTGCCTCTGACATGTCATCAGCCTTCTCAGCCAATCACAGGGAAGTGCAGACAGAGCGAGAGAGAGAGGCAGAGAGAGAGAGAGAAGATAGAAGTTAGGAAAGGGGGAGGCTGTGCAAGGACGAGGCTGGGAAATTACTGTAAAATGAAAAGGTCCTTGAAAACTGCCCAGTGAATCTTGTAGTGTTTTGCTTTCAGTCATCTCCTTCAAAACATTCACATACATGAAAGTAGAAAATAAACATGCATCCTGTAGATGTGAGAATGCTAGTTATAGTTACTGGAATAAGCTGCAGACAATTGAATGTGATCATATGTGTGTGTGTGTGTGTGTGTAAATATATCATATATCATATCATATCATATACCAGGTTTCATTTAATCAATACTTGTATTATTTATCCAACAAGATCTGCAAACAACATTCTGTATTGTCATATCAGTTCTCGACAGCTCCTTCTTTCCTGCTTCATGCTTTGTCCTTCGTCCTGCTTTGCACAAAGAAGATGTAATTGAAGACATAGGCAGTTT